>NC_090175.1:32309780-32936030 GCF_024679245.1 Pseudorasbora parva
GAAGAATGTGTTGATTGTACATTTCTGCAGACACTTATTTAATGCATTAATGTGCTGTTTACCTGTACTTGCTCACCTGTCACACACAGGTAGACATGCATACATTAGCAGAGGCTGCAGCTTGTCAAACCGCTGCATTCATTATCGCATCAGGAGGTGAAGGCTTTTCTGACTGCTAGTTAACACATTTACCATAAACAGTCCCAGAATACATTTATATGCTAGAGGGCAAGCAAAAAACGGATCTTCAGTCAAATGTAGACTTTCTAAAGCTAATTATTTTGGCTCTACAAGTAAAATACATTCTGCAATGCTATACAAGTAAGCCATACCATTAGTGGTATAAAAGTCACTATTACTATAATTTAGCAGAAAGTTACACAAATTGGTTTAATTTAGTGCCCCTCTTATATATTCATATGTAGGTCAATATATGCAGTCTTTAAAAATTGCTCCACCTCAAGGAAGTAAATAGTAAGAATATACATTTGTATCAAAATACAGAAATATAAAAAGCTTGATAGACATGCACATTCAATTATTAATCCATCTCAAGTCCAACAATCACTGTTGTGTAGTAAGACAAAAGCATCTATCCTTATTGTGATGCCAGAGAAGCAGTGCATGTCAGAAAGATCTCTCTAGACACAGTCAAACACTCTAAACAAGAAAAAAGAAACCTCATCCATCTCATTCACTCCTTAGGATAGATAAGAGCCTGTCTATTCTCACCCTCTCTGGTCACAAGTGACTTTTTATTTAGATAACAAATGATTGAAGGCATGTTAATTTGCATGTGTGTGTGTGTGTGTGTGTGTGTGTGTGTGTGTGTGTGTGTGTGTGTGTGTGTGTGTGTGTGTGTGTGTGTGTGTGTGTGTGTGTGTGTGTGTGTGTGTGTGTACCTTACCTACGTAACTATATTTTGATTACAAATTTTTACACAGAAGTTAGCTAAACCTGACAAAAAAAAAAAAAAAAAAAAAAACTCATAAACCCTCAGTTTATGTCCTCATTTGTAAAAATGCACACTGTTTGTTTATTTATTTATTTATTTATTTATTTATTTATTTATTTATTTATTTATTTATTTATTTATTACTGTAAATTATTTATTTACTAATTTATTTATTAGTGTGTGTGGGCTAGGGTTATGTTATAGTTTTTATAACTAGCTGCGTATAAAACCCATAGAAGTCGATGCAATGTCCCCATTTAGATAGCTAAGTAAACGTGTGTTTCAGGTATTCCCTACAATATAGGGACAAAATGTACCAACAATGATGGCAATACTAGAAATATTCGACCTTGTGGGGACATTTTTTTGTCCTCATAAAGGAAACAGCTTATAAATCATGTTTTGAAAATGTAAAAATGCAGAAAGTTGTCTGTAATCGGTAGGTTTAAGGATTAGATTTGTACAGTATAAAAATGTATTATGTTTATCAAATGTCCCCATAAAACATGAAAACCTATGTGCATACGTGTGTGTGTGTGTGTGTGTGTGTGTGTGTGTGTGTGTGTGTGTGTGTGTGTGTGTGTGTGTGTGTGTGTGTGTGTGTGTGTGTGTGTGTGTGTGTGTGTGTGTGTGTGTGTGTGTTCATTCCACTTTACTGGAAATTGCAAATGAAAACGAAGGTGTGCCCACCCCGGAGATCTTCTCTGCATTTGTTAAGTTGGCACCTTTTCCCAGCCCAGTTTGTTCATTATTACACTGTAAACATCATTGGTGACTGTAGGACAGAGAAGTATAGAGTGGTGAGTAGTGAGATGTTTGGCAGGCACTGCTGTGTGCTTTTGTACTCTGGTGCTGCATTATCCAACTGCAGTTATACAGTATATGATTGCATAAAATAAAATAAAAAAAATGCTAATAAAAAATATATATATATATATGTACTGAACATTTACGGACCAATAGATTTGTGCGGGGGTAAAAATGATAAAAGTGCTTTATTTTATTCAAAAATCATATAAATTACTGAGGTGGCAAGGGGGGGCAAAAAAAAAAATTAAACAAGTAAATATTCTGAAAGCATTGGATAGCCTATAATAATTTAATATAGATTATATTTTATTATATGATATGATTAATGTACTATTTTTAAATATGATGATTTCATTATGAATTGATTATTTCTAAGGTGGACACCCAGCTATATTTATCATCTGAATCTAATATCAACAAATGGCAAAATCAGCCAGCTGTTTATTATCATGTTAATTATTGTGTCTTTTTACCCCAGATACCATATTTTTATATATTCTTCTGTTATTGAAAAACAACAAAATTGACTGACATTAACAAAACCGTTGTTTCAAAATATATTCCATTTTTTTTAGTGATTCGTCCTTTGTTTATTTATTTAATTATTATTATTTTTTTGCTTTATCTTAAACAAAACTTAAAATCCTTAAAGAGACATTTGTCACAAAATCGATTCAATAAAAATCTATTCAATAGTTTTATCAATTCTCATTTGCCACTTAAATCTTGAACATTAAAAATAAAAAAATAAACATTAAATATTAAATATTAGACCAAATTAGCACAGAATCAGCTTTGCGGTGCTACCCGCAATCACGTCTTGAAAAGCAGATGTTTTGGAAAGTGCTAAAGCAAGTTTTTGTATGTCTTTTACCCTGGGGTGCCTTAAGCATAACAACTTTATACACTGTTATATATTTATATACCATACCATCTTTATTACTAACTTATATTACCAATATTGTTCATTAAAAAATTATAATAATTTTAATGTTTTACTATAATTTACAATAGTTTTTAGTAATTTAATCATTTGAATACTACTTTATAAACTCACTTAAAACTTATCTACCAACATTATATTTAAATATATAAATAACAAACTGGAATGATTAAACAAATTGAATATAATTTTGAACATAGATGGCTTTAAAATGAAATAACAAATGCTAATGTGGCATCTAAATTCAGTGTTAAAAGACTTCTCTACACTGACTTTTAAATGAGCTCTTGACATTCCTGAATTGGAAGTCAATTTAATAAATTGCATCCTGTTCAGATATCTCAAACATTGGCTTGAGGTTTCATTTATGATAAGATAAAAAAGAGCATATCAGGGATGTGGCCGAATATTACTACAGCAGGTACACAATATTTGTTGTTGTGGCTGTTTGTAGCCAAGACAGAAAAAAAAAAAAATGTCTAATTTAATATTCTTGCTTGTTATTACTTAATTATTATTTTTCTTTAGTATGAGTTACATGGATGTAAATGATTGCATAGTTATGTAAAGGGTTTGCAGGTAGAGATAAACAGTGTGATTGATTGCTGAAGAAAGCCCCCCCCCCCCCCCCCACACACACACACACATCCACACCCTTTCATTCATGTATGCATTTTCTTGTTATGTTTTCCTCACTTGCTGATTGATGATGACCCTGAGTGTTTGCCTGCTCCAGATTCCCATGGTGTGCTAATATTCAGTCTACAGTCTCACACAAGCCAACTGTGGTTAGGGAGAGTGAAGGTTAATTCTATCTTCCCATTCCTCTCCTCTCTTCCTGTGGTGTTGAGACATATGATGTCAGGCTTAGAAAATTCAGATCTTCAAACTATGAATAAACTTTAATTTGTGTTAGCTGTTTCTTTGCTACTGCGATGATGGCCTTGACATGGAGAAAGTGATCTGATCTTCAGCTGCCCACTGCACATTAGAGGAAAAGATAAAGACAAACAAAGCACCTCATCATCTAATGTGACTCTCTTTCCCTTTGCAATTGAGTATTACAACTCATTTCACAAATGTGCACACTTGGCAGGAACCGAAAGGGCCATCAAATCCTAAAGATGATTAACATTCTTAGGACAAGACACATTAAGAGCCATACCTCTCTCCTCCTCTGCAGAGTAAAAAAAAAGGATTCTCAGGAGAGGCTGCCTCAAGCTTTGGGCAAATTGGTTTGGCTGCTACATTAGAGGTCGGAAGGGAGGGAGAAAGAGCTGAGGAGGTGTTGGGGGATGGAGGAGGGGACTGAGGGGCATAACTTAGTTGTGGCCTGAAATGAGGTTGCAGGGGAGAAGGAAATGAGGCAGAAAGGCTTAACCTGATAAATGAAAGGGTAGACTCTCTTCTATGGAGTGTTAGGGCTTGGGCTTTGTGTTTAACTATCCTTAGTCAAGCTAAGTGAAATGTACTGCTTGCTTGGTTCCATTAAATATCTCTCTCTCTCTCTCTCTCTCTCTCTCTCTCTCTCTCTCTCTCTCTCTCTCTCTCTCTCTCTCTCTCTCTCTCTCTCTCTCTCTCTCACTCTCTCTCTCTCTCTCTCTCCTCTCTCACTCTCTCTCTCTCTCTCTCTCTCTCTCTCTCTCTCTCTCTCTCTCTCTCTCTCTCTCTCTCTCTCTCTCTCTCTCTCTCTCTCTCTCTCTCTCTCTCTCTCTCTCTCTCTCTCTCTCTCTATGTGTGTGTTTGTGTGTGGGTGGGTGGGTGGGTGGCTACTAGTTTGACCCATGGGGACCCAAAGTCATACCCATTGTGGTGGGTATTAAGGTTTTAGGCCACACCCCCTACATTATGAGGACCTCATGTCCTCATTATTCAAATGATGATCTATTTTACAAAGTTCAGGAGAAACGCAATCAAATTGCCTGACCAATCAGCATGAGATTAGGCCTATATAGATACATAGCTTATACTCACCCAAGTTTGGGGTGGGGTGGGGGGGTACTGTGTGTGTGTGTGGGCATGTTTTTGTGACATATGAGGACACAAATGTGTATAATGACATAGGTATTACAAGGAGAGGGTGACTTATGAGGACATTGGCCATGTCCTCACTTTTCAAAATGCTTATAAATCATACAGGATGAATTTTTATTAGAAAGTAAAAATGCAGAATGTTTCCTGTGATGGGTAGGTTTAGGGTAAGGGCAGTGTAAGGGGATAAAAAGTATGGTTTGTACAATATAAAAACCATTACGCCTATGGAATGTCCCCATATGTCACAAAAACAAACGTGTGTGTATGTGTTGCCAATTAGTTATGAGCTTAGAGCTTATGAGCAGTGTGAGGGTGCAATTTTGAGGTATGCTCACATGTTGCAAAAGGAGCCGTCAACTTAAGCATCATCAGCTGCATATAATAATAATAATAATAATAATAATAATAATAATAATAATAATAATAATAATAATAATAATAATAATAATAATAATAATAATAATAATTCAGCCACAAAATACAAGCTCTAAATAGTTGCTGTGAGTCATTCAAAATAAAACTAATTGTCCCCTTAATTTTAAGATATTATTTAAAAATAGTTAACTGTTTCCTATCAGAACTGAAGTGGCCTGTTATTGTATAAATACAAACAAAATATAGCAATGGTCATGTGAACACACACATAAATCAGTATGCTGTTTTATTGAATGTTGATGATGCTTTGGTGGTCCACTCCAATATACCTAATATCAACAGAAAGGGTCCCTCTATTGAATTTATTTTTACTTCTTGCAGGAGAATGTCGGATAGGGAACTAAATAATTAAAGAAAAGGGACCCTTTTTGACTGCATCAACCATGGCACTGCTGGTAAGCTCTACAATACATTGTACAATCAATTTATCAGTCACGAGTCACGTTTAAGTGATTATTTTAGTTACTTTTAATCCTTTTGCATGGCCTGGGATCACTGTGGTCTTTTTTTAGTTTATTGTCTTGTATCTACATTACTATTTATTTTAAAATGTAGTGAGCACGTGTATTAAGGCTCAGTGCACACACATACCTTGGGGGTTTTATTTACGTTTTGATACTACATATACTAGCCAATGTTGCATTGTTTTCCATGACACCGGAATATTTGTTTAGTTGTTTGTTGAAGTTAATAAGGATTGACATATTACATAGTCTAATATTTGAGGGACTTTTGAGCAGTTGTCTAGCGGAAGATAAAGTTGAAGAAAACAAATCAAGGTTTAGATTAATTGGTGCAAAGTCACTTTCTCTTGCTATGTGTTATGTGATCCTGGATTAGGGTGAGAGAAAGCCCATCTTTATTAAAGTGAAGCCTAAATGAACAATATCCTTATGGGTCTCGATTAAACTACCTTCAGGAGTGAGTAAGAGTAAATGTGCTAATGCTATCCAAGTCTGAGTTAATATGCTATCAAGTTTCTCTCTATTATTGCATTACCACAGCTCGAATCAATTGATAAACTCCCATTCAATGTGGTGGAGTATTTAATTGAGTCAGAGTCAATTGCATTTGTGCATGCCTGCAGACATGCTGACAGGAGTAAACACTTTAGCAGGATACTGTCTAAGCTGTCTAAGAGTTATTGAACTCTGATGTGTCAGAAAGTAGTGTGCTTTGACACACATTCATGCATTCACTCAAATAAAAGCATGACAATGCAGGAAATGTCATAGACTTGTACTATAAAATTAACATAATTAAGTTATTGGTAGGGCTGGAGTGACCCATCAAGATAATTGACTACATTGATTATGCACTGTTTATGTTCATCCCTAATCCCCTGTCATGTTCTAGCATGGTAGCAGCGCTTAACACAGTTGCGTTCATATAGTGTTTTTTTTTTTTTTTTGAGCATGACAACCCTACGCAATAACCGAACTGACACCTGCACATTTTCAGGACTCACAACCGCATTCTCGACAAATGAAAGGAACGGCACTGGACAACTAGCTGTCTGCCACGTCATATAATGTGAGAGCCACGGTGAACTTCATCATAACATGTTTTGTTTACTCACAGAAATGGAGAAATGATTTGTGTTCATTCACATATCCACCGAAGCTGCAATGGGTGCAAGCTGCAATGCGCAGATCAAACAAACTCTCTGCACTTGTTTACTAAGCATTTCAATTCCTTGTTCATTGTTTAAAATATCTGATGGATGAACTCACTTGTTTATTTAATAACAATGTCAGTTGTGATAAAACTGAACATTATTAGTACAATTTTATTGGTACATTTATTGATACTGTCACAGATTGTGGTTGCGAGTCCTGAAAATGTGCAGGCTTGTTTTAAGCGGCGCTGCTATGCTAGCCATTAGCATCTGCTCTAAAGTTTTTTTTTTGTGTGAATCATGAAAAGGGATTGAGGATGATTTTTTTATGTACAGATTTTTCAGAAGTATATTTAGTATAAATTTACTGAAAGGAAAACAAACTCTGTGTCAACAATACTGTGAAAACATGTTTAGTTTATCATTGTTGTTATGTTGTTGTTGTTGTTGTTTTTTTTGTATATATATGTTTGCAAATATTCATGTTTTCAGTTCAAATAAATTGCTACAGTAGCCTTTTCTCTCTTCCCTGCAGACATAGTTCCAACATCAACCTGCACCGCAAACTACTGACCAAAGAGCTGGATGACATTGTCCTGGACCCCCAGCTTACGACCTTGCCTAAAGAGCTGCGTGCTGAGTTCCTATCAAAGATCTATGCTGACCACCACCTAGGACTGGAGGGAGTGGGAATTGCTGCCAGTGGACCACCACGAGGCAGAGGACACGAGGGAATGAGATCTCCAGTCGCTAGAGAATATTCACACAGCAACGGCTATTGCCATGGTCCCAATGATGACTACATGGTGCTGGACCTGAGCACGGCCTCTAGCGTACAGTCAAGTGGCAGTGTGCAATCCTCACAGGAGTCTGATGAGGGCAGCGATGACGGCATCTTGCTGGATGATCTGGAGGGTGCTAGTGACACTGAGGACTGCAACCCTAGTACTGAGGCTCAGAGACTGGCAAGGGAGGGAAATGATGGGGAAGAGGCCAGGAAGGAAGGAAGAGAAGGAGGCACAGGGGAGGGGCTTCTGCGCTGTGACCCTTGCTTCTCACCATCCGTCTTGGCATCCAGTGGAGGTAATGGTACAGGAGGCATCCTTTGCACCATCTGCCACAAACTCTACAGTAACAAAGGAACCCTTCGGGTGCACTACAAAACTGTCCACCTGCGTGAAATGCACAAATGCAAAATACCTGGCTGTAACATGATGTTTTCTTCTGTGAGAAGCAGAAACAGGCATAGCCAGAACCCAAACCTACACAAAAATGCCCCTTATACAACAATGGTTGATTAGATCAATCCACACAACATCCACACAACAACCCCCCTATCCATTCCCAACAACAATCCCATATTGCTATAAAAATAGCATTGTTTCTCTTAAAAATCTTTTCAAGTATGAAAAGTTTGAGCAGAATTGTGCCCTTTTGACATTTCCGTTTTTTGGAAGCAAAGGACTGAACATACAGTATAACACCATAGATCCCTCAATCCCTGACACAAACTTATTTTCAGTCTCTTATTTGTGACTCTTGCCTGCAGAAATGATCATGGAAAAAAAAATCTTGCATTTGTGTAATGATAGCTTTTAAAAGAATCCCATACAAGAGCATGACTGGCTTAAATATGTAAATAATGTTGTGAGGGGCTTTGGTGTGAAACAGTTGCATTGATGGTTGATATTTTGTTCATTTGTTTTTGTTTTTCTTTTACTGTAATACTTTCATTTTAATTAGGTAAGGTAAGCAAGACAAAGTAGCATCTGCCTAGCTTGGTTCATTTATATTGGCTTTAAAAAAAGTTTTAGAAAAGAAAAAAATATGTGAAAAAAAGAAAAGTTAAATACGTGACTTGTGACTTGTTTTATCTACCTGTTAGATATACAGATGGAGCTGGCATGCTTTAGCTCTAACAAAGTACTTTTTTTATTTTCTCATGTTTATAGCTTTAGTATAAAAAAAAAAAAAAAAAAAAAAAAAATGCACTTTGCAACTATACTATGGGACTTGTAATAATACTACAAGGATAACACTTTACAATGATGGTTGTCCAACGTGAAAAATATACATTTTTAAGGATACAGTGCCAAATGGTAATTACTGTACCTTTAACAGAAATGTGCCAGATCTTTATATTAGAATAATCTCATTTGACATGATTAAACCCAATATTCATCCCATTTAGTAAGTGTTTCAGGTATATTCATTTGAATGCAGTAAATAAGTATTACTGACTCTGATCATAACATTTGAAGAGTATAAGTGTATGGTTAAAGGCTAAACTAGCCCAGAGGTTAGGTAGAGAATCGTTCTACTGCATGTAGTATTACTTTAAAAGAGTCAGTATGTGTCCTGTAATTTATTTTGTCTCTTTAAATTTGAGCAATTTTAACATATACAAATGCCATTGACATTTCAGAGTGCCACAAAAGAGAGGCTCTAAACTGTGACCAAAATCAAAGACAAAGTTCCGAAACCCAATGAAAAGAAATGACATTGAGAAGAAGTTACAGTAGTTTGTTATCTCCTCCAATGCATTACTTCCAGACATTATTTAACTGTTGGATTTTTAAAAAAAAATCTTTATCTTGTTCATGGCATGCATTGTCTATTGGCCACACAATAATAAGACAAAGAAGAAAGCACTATTAAATTTGAACCAGTTAGAGGGTATGTAGATATGAGTATTTATTTCTAGTTATCTGTTTATAATAATGAATTGAATGCAAATTAGCCCTTTGATGTCTGTTGCTGTCAATTGGAATAAATGAATTGAAAGATAATTATGAATGGATGAAATGTAATTTACAATACTGGAACTCCATGCAGTTCAAAAGGTTATTAATGTTGGACAAAGACTAGATGAATTTGCTCCCTCCTTTATGTGCTATTATAGTAGCCGTGCTGTTGTTTTCTGAGAAAAAAAACAGATGGAAGATATGAACTATATCAGCAGTGTGTATAATTAAAATGTACTGATACAAGGAACCTGGAGGTATTTCCACCACTGACCTGTGGCAATTCAATAAATTCAGTGATTCAGTGAATGTTGCTGACAATACTGCATCATGGAGAGACCCAAAGCTCTCTTACTGGTGTTATCTTTTCTTTACCTCCTCTGTTTTTTTCCTGCTCTGCCACCACTCTACCTGCTACCTCCTACTCCATCACGGCTGCTGCCACAGTGGGTGGTCCTATAGGGACACTGGCTAATAGTGTACACTTAACTTTACTGAATGGCACACAACACAGAAAGGGAATTGTAATTGCCTGTTTATTCCATATGAGGGGAACATTGAGCATTACTTTCCTACTATCCGAAAGGGCTATGAAAGAATACTACGTCAAATCCATTTGACTGCCTCAAAAACAATGTTTTTGAGTTACTTTATAAATCTTGCACCAATAACTGGTCAATAAAAATGACAGAAACATTATGACCTGTTAACCTCAAAACAGAAAGGATTTTTAGGACTGACAAAGGCTTTTGCTTCATTTTAAACCCAAATAATTATAATTATTATTATAATTATAATAATAATAAATATATGTACAGATGGGTAACGTGAAATCACAAAGTGAAGGAAGTTATCAACCTCATGGCCCCCTACTTTCCAGACTGTTGAACCAAAGATTTCTAGAGAGAGACACAGCACTGACACAAAGGAAATACTTAAAAAAAATAAAAACGTTTAATCTGAGAAAAAGAAAATCTAATTCCCAGAATGCTTACAAATTGTGATGAGTTCAAATGTATCTAATGGTTCATAAAAATGTACATTGAAGAATCAGGCAGTACATTAAATGGCCAAGTAATATATAAAGTAAGGGAAATTGTCAATCATTTAACAGGAAAGAGGTATGAGAGAAGATCTCTAGTGAACAGTCATTACTGTCCTGCATTGTCCCCACAGAGTTAAGCTTTTACCATGAAGCCATTGGCTAAAAGAGTCTGAGTGAGCCTTAAATATTTCATTGCAGCTCTGAGGACAGGACCATCACAGACCATTAACATTGAATGCAATACCTTGCAAAGGCGATCTGTAAATTTGCTGTGTTAACACTGTTTCTTCTTGGAGTGATATAACAAAAATAAGATCAAATTCAATTGAAACTACATAATAGAAGACGTATGTCCAACAAAACGATCCATTGTAAATGTCAAATACAGAGGAGCATTCTGATCAGTGTGATCAGCTATGTGATGTTTCAATGATTTCAACAAAAAAAAAAAAAAAAAAAAATCCATAATCCATAATTAAAACCTAGTACAATATATTTTGTTTTTGTGCAACCACAAAAAAATGAGAAATTAGACTGAAATATTTGGTTGAACTTTTCGGTTGATCTAATGTGATGTTTGGTGTAGTTGTCTTGTTTGATTGTCCCTTTTGGCCACTGAAGAAAAGTATATCCACATCAGAGGAATTTCAAATTTTGACTTACAAAGGGTGATATTGATTGCTTAACAATGCTACTTTAGGTCTAAATTGTTTAGATTTAACTCCACCCCCATGAGACCGTATGATGTCCACCTTGAATAATTCAACTTTTTTTTTTTTTTTTTTAAATCTTTTGTATCATAACCTTTTTTTCTTTTTGACATACAATGCATATGGTTTTGCCGTATAAATGGATTTTTTTGTACAAATCAGAACTCTTGTACAATTTTATATTAAAGATTTATGAGTCACTGGCACGTTGAAGTACTTTATTCTTTTGGAACAAAATATATATACATATATATATATATATATATATATATATATATATATATATATATATATATATATATATATATATATATATATATATATATATATATATATATATATAGTTTCTTTGCACACTTGCAAGTCAGAACTACTAAAAGTGCTATTTTGGCTCTTTTCTCTTTTAACTTAAAAGTTCAATTTTAAAAAAGGTTAGATTTCTTCAGATTTTTGGAAAGAACAACATTTTATGTTGAATACAACAATAATTTCTTTCATATTTGACATACTATAGTAATGCAAATGGTGTGCAATAAACATTTTCTTAGATGCGTATATGTGCCATTGTGCATTAGACAGAGAGAGCTAGTTGGCAAACACTAACAAGTAAACATAAAATTAATGACAGATGTAAGATTGACTATGCTGTTGATATCATTGTGTTTTGCTGGATTAAGATTATTCCACTTCCACAAAGACCCACATATAGAAGAAACAATCTGCAAACTTTTTTTTTTCCTTTTCACTTTTTACATGTTGTTGTAGGAGGCCTTTAGTGTAGAATAAATGGGATTTTACATATTTTTCATTTTAGTAAGTTTTAAGGAAATGTTGTAATATTGCAATATTAGCAATTCTGGGTAGCAGAATTTCAGTGATTTCACAAACTGTCTATACAAACGCAGATAACACATAAGGGCTTATTTGCAAGGTACACTGCTCATGCAGCATCAACTGTAGCCTGTATATACTTATATTTGTAATTAGAGAAGTCATAGTTTATGAAAAAAAAAAAAAAATTTATTATAAAAATATGTTCAGATTTACAAAACCAGATGAACTGAATGAAAACTTTGGGATTTAAACGATTTAGCTCTGTTCAGAGCCATGTTCAGTGATGATAATCCCAAAGTTAATGTCTTTCGATAAGCAGAGGCAGACATTAAACTTGCTGCAAAGTGTGTTTGTTTAGCCTTTACCAGAGTGTCTGCAGCTTCCTCTATTTTATTCATGTTTTCATCTTCTGACACAAACTTTCAGAAATACTTCAGTGGTGTATGAAGTGAGGCGGCATCATTAGTGATATCCTGACCTGAAAAATCAGTTTTGGGACTTGTAAAATCCACCGATACCTGTCACGGGGCATGGTCTATGGTCTTGCATGACATAATTTTGTTGACAAAATCATCAGATGGATGATCATTGGGTTGTTCCTCTTCATCACTTGTATTAGAATCCATTTCAAAATCACTTTTCCCATTGAATTTTGGATGGCATCAATGATATCAATACAATCTTTCCTGGCTGAAAAAAAAAAAAAAAAAGATTATTTAACCTATCCCAAACATACTTACCAATTTGAACAAATTCACATATTGCATAGAATTCACACATTCCACAGAATTCACACAATTTGTGCCCTGTCCAGATACCCACACTTGCGGTCTTGGCTACTTGAGAGAGCATGCATACAACAGGAAGTAAGTAGACTATATGTATTTTGTACAGCATTTGCAACTGCTTTTTATAACTTAATTAGAAGCACCACAGCTTTAAAATTGTCTTCAGTTAGTTACAGTACATAGCGACTACTGAACGACATTTAGCATGCAAAGTATTGAAAAAAAAGACCCGTAAACACTTATTCTGCAACACTATAAGCCTCTCCCATGAGGTAATCAAAAGTTATATACACACTTGCTGTCTTCACGCTTAGTTGAACATTTATACATTAGACATGTGGTCAATTGCAAAGACCGCAAGTGAGGGTATTTGGACAGGGCAACTTTCTGGCTAGCTTATTGTGTCCTCTATTATCATGCTAATAGCATTTATACTCCCCCACATTCCAGAACATTATCACCTATCCCTCATGCAGCAAGCAGATATTTGGGCAGACAAGTAAAGCCCAGAAAAGAAAACATGACCAGCTATATATTTTAAAAATTAAGATACAGATAAGCCCCTTTCACACTGCGATTCCGGCAAATACACGGATAATGCGACCCGGCATTTGTTCCCAGGCCGCTAGATTTGGTCCATTCACACTGCCAGCGAAATGCTGTAATATGTGCGCTTTCACACACAACGCTTAACGGTCCCGGGTCGAGTTGGCACGTGACATCCTGATGTGATATATAATGGTGAGCGTTCTCAGCTTCAGCACGGATAGTAAGGAGCTCCGTGGTCTCGACTTGTGTCCAGTTTGCGCACATTTCTGCTCGGTTAATTTTAGTTTCTTTTGTATACGAACACTCTCTGCATTTAAAACACCGACCAGCTCTTCTGGCACTGCAGGGTTGTGTTATTGAAAAAACAAGCTCTAGGAGTCGCACAATAACTACGTACACGTTGCGGCTTTTGTTTCGGCTTTTGTTCACACAGCGCTCGTCCCGGGTCGAATCCTGCAATGTTACTAGGTCAAATTCGGTAATCAATCGTGGGGACTTGGTTGCTTTCACACAGAAGGCGACCCGGCAATGTTCCGGGAATATTGCAGGTCCGACGTGCAGTGTGAAAGGGGCTATAGTAATATATTCAAATACTTTCAAATAAATAATTTATTCCTTTATTCAACTAGAATTTATTTGTCAGCCACACCCTCAGCACCATATCTTTACACTTCACCCACTTGTTTTCCAATAGTCAAGTCAAGTCAACTTTACTTATATAGCGCTTTTACAATGATGATTGTTTCAAAGCAGCCTCACAATTTGATTCAACTGTACAGTCGTTCTGGAGAAAACAGTGATATTATCAGCTTATTTTAATTGTTGGCAGATCAGTATTATAGTTTGACTTACAAACTTACATAAAAATTTGAATGTCCCCAACTGAGCAAGCCAAGGGGTTGCTGAGAGAAAATTCTCGTGGTGCCCCCCTAAGCACTTGGTGCCCTACAAGCAGCGCGTGATGCGCATGGTGGGAGCGGCAGCACTGGCGACAATACACACAAAACGTCTCCGGGATATGACTATAACCCTTGTTCACTGAGCCCCATATGAAGGGACCAAGAAGAGGCCATGCCCCTTACTAGTGGAATGTGCCCTCAAGGCCAAAGTTGAAGGCAAACCTCACACCTGATAAGCCAAGGTAATCATCTGAACTATCCAATTACTGACCGACTGCTTGGACGCGGGCACCCCCGTCTTAGGAGACCTGAAGCACACTAACAGACCAACTAACATGTTGGTCCAATCTTCTCCATTGCAAAGACTTCTGCAGATAAATTTGCAGTGCTCTGACTGGGCTGAGCAGATGAAGTCTCCCTTCTTCAGCCAACACATGAGGTGGAGGACGAAATGCCTGCCACATTAAATGGCACTTTGGGCACATAGCCTGGCCTCGGATGAAGGATGGCTTTAACTCTGCCGGGGGCAAACTCCAGGCAAGTCGGCGTTATAGCCAAGGCCTGGAGGTCCCCCACCCTCTTAAGCGAGATGATTGCAAGGAGCAGCACCACCTTAAATGACAGAACTCGATCTGTCACAGACTCAAGAGGTTTGAAGGGGGCCGAGGCCAGTCCCTCGTGAACCACTGCCAGATCCCTAGTAAGAACTCTGGAGTGAGTCGCAGGCCTCATCCTCCACGGAGTTGCCTCCCCAGAGGCCCATCACTTACAGGAGGATGGAAAGCCATAATGGAAGCCACGTACACCTTAAGTGGAACAAGATGGCTGTAGAACCCCAACTCCCTTTCCGGTGGAGCAGCATGTTCTATGGCCTTCTTTACCAGCAGGGAGTGTACTTCCTGTTCCATAACCTGAGCGCGCTCTGGGACAACTGCAGTCCAGACCTCCCCATTGAATCTTGGTTGGCTGTGGCCGAACTGCAGTCTGTACCCCTTTTCTTCTGTACCCCTTTTCTATAGGACCCATGCCGACATATTCGACAGGCATTGTCATGCATGGAAAAAATCTACGAAAACAATCAGTCTCTCAAAGCTGACCTCTGTGTTTTTTGAATACCGTTCTCGACTCCCTGAAGCGGCTGCCCGGCAGGAAGAGTTTGTGGATGATTTTCGATGTGCGAACGCCATTGCTGCTTGCCCGAAACCCCTCAGGGCAGAAGAGGTAGCGTGCGTGCGCTGGAAACCGATGTGGCCCAAAGCGCCATTGACAGTGGGATTAACATATCGATTTCCAGAAGGCTCAATGAAAAAAACGGACTCAGTTGCTTCTCCCCTCAGAAAGCCCTCAGATGTCCTACCACGACTAGGAGCACTTTGCCAAAGCTTTCTTAGCCTGAAGTATGGCCCGCAGGTTAACCTTCTGCTGAGCTGGCTTTGAATGCCGCCTCTTTTGCCAAGTTCCCTGAGGAGGGGCTCTAGAGGCGATGCTCTCTTTCTGTGCCTGACGGTATGAGGACCACGAGGACGGCTGGGGCTGGTCGGTCTTAGGACCAGCCCTTTTAGATTTGGAATGGCAAGGGAGGAACTGCTGGAAGGCCGCAGATTGCATCTTCGTATTCCTGAGACCTGTCGACAACCATATTGACAGCGTCGCTGAACAGGCCAGAAGGTGAAAGAGAAGCTTCAAGGAGGAAAGCTTTATCTTTCTCCTTGATGCCCAACAGATTCAACCACAGATGTCTCTCCGTGGCCCACAGAGCAGGCCGTCTCCCTGGTGAAACGAAGAGAAAAAACTGTTGCTCTATGGAGCTCAGCCACATCCTCAGGTGTGAGTCACTCGCCTTCATCCAAGACAGGTTGGCCTGGTATGACTGCAATAGAGCCATGGTATGCAGACATACACCAGCACAACCTGCCACCATATATGCCCTGCCCACCATCACCGATGTATCTCTACATGGCATGGTGGGCGGCACCAGGTTTTCGCCAAATTGGGAGAAAGATAACTGGCCAAAGCCTCCTCCACCTGCATCATCCTTCCATAGCCATTCTCTCCTGCCCCCATTATATTGCTGTAATCCAACATCATTGGATTAGAGACGCGGGAGGAGTGTGGTTTCTTCCAGGATTTATGTCATACTGCTACAAACTTTGACCGCTTTCTACTGATGGGCGATTTTAATATCCATGTCTGCTGTTTGTCAAACTCCTTGTCACAGGAGTTTGTTAACATGTTAGATGCTTATTATGAAAATTAGCACAGTGGATCAAAAACTCCACTCATTCTCAGGGCCACACGTTGAACCTCGCTCTTTCTTATGAGCTTGATGTTACGGACATAGTGCTCTCTGATTTTCCACTTTCTGATCATAAGCCTATTTTATTTTCACTATCCCTTCCGGAGCTCTGTCAAACCACTGTTGCTCCTGTTACATTGTCACGATTCTATTCTATACAGTTTAGCACAAATTTTGAACTTTGTTTTACTGAACTATGCTCGCACCTGCACTTGGATAATCCTTTTGATGATCAGGATGCTGATGATCAAACTCTGCCTGGCTAAAGGTAGCAAATGTGACTGCTCCTTTTAAACCTCATAAGTGCAAACCTAAATCTGCCAGATGGCAAAACTCAGTCACTTGTGATGGAAGACAAATTTTCAGAAAGGCTGAACGCAAATGGAAACGGGACAGGCTACATGCCTCATTCCTTTTGTTGAAAGACTCTCTAACTTCTTATCAAAACGCTGCTAAGTCTGCAAAAGCTGCCTATCTTTCAAATTTAATTGAATCTAATCATTCTCATTCTAACCCAAAGACCCTGTTTTATGTCATCCAATTTGTTGTGAATCCATCCATTAATACATGTTCTGTTGCTTCTGATGCTCTATGTGAGGATTTCCAAAAATTCTTCATTGATAAAATCAGCAATTTAAGACTTAGTGTCTGCTCTAACCATCCCTCCTAGCTTGTCGCCTGCTTCTGTTTTCGGGGAGGTTTTTGAACCTTTAACCTCCAGACACTGAAGGATGTGATTGTCAAGATCAAACCCGCACTTTGTCCATATGATATCATTCACCCAAAATTTTTAAAACAAATCATTCATTCAATTGGGCCAGGAATGGTCTCTTTTATTAACAAGTGTCTCAAAACGGGTTCTGTTCCTGCTAGTTTTAAAGTGGCCACAGTCACCCCTCTTCTTAAGAAGCCCTCACTAAATCCATCAGTTCTAAAACACTTCCGGCCTATCTCTGTCCTGCCTTTCTTGTCTAAGTTACTGGAGAAAATTGTGCAGGACCAACTACAACACTTTATGTTACAGAACCCAGTCATCACATTTCCTTTGGCCCAGATAAACAGCTTAGATGTGGCCCAGATTAGATTGTGTTTTCCGGCCCACTTCTTCTTTACCACAGCTCAGCCAAAGCAGTGCCATAACTCCACCAAACGTGAGCCAAACAATACAATTATATGGAATTTTAGTATGGAGTTTTGTTAAAATCGAATGGCCCTTATGTGGCCCACATGCAACTTTGAGCATTACAGTATTGTTCAAAATAATAGCAGTACAATGTGACTAACCAGAATAATCAAGGTTTTTCGTATATTTTTTTATTGCTACGTGGCAAACAAGTTACCAGTAGGTTCAGTAGATTCTCAGAAAACAAATGAGACCCAGCATTCATGATTTGCACGCTCTTAAGGCTGTGCAATTGGGCAATTAGTTGAATTAGTTGAAAGGGGTGTGTTCAAAAAAATAGCAGTGTGGCATTCAATCACTGAGGTCATCAATTTTGTGAAGAAACAGGTGTGAATCAGGTGGCCCCTATTTAAGGATGAAGCCAACACTTGTTGAACATGCATTTAAAAGCTGAGAAAAATGGGTCGTTCAAGACATTGTTCAGAAGAACAGCGTACTTTGATTAAAAAGTTGATTAGAGAGGGGAAAACCTATAAAGAGGTGCAAAAAATGATAGGCTGTTCAGCTAAAATGATCTCCAATGCCTTAAAATGGAGCGCAAAACCAGAGAGACGTGGAAGAAAACGGAAGACAACCATCAAACTGGATAGAAGAATAACCAGAATGGCAAAGGCTCAGCCAATGATCACCTCCAGGATGATCAAAGACAGTCTGGAGTTACAAAGGCATGTGCAGAAGAGGTTACAATTTGCCAAAGAACACATCAACTGGCCTAAAGAGAAATGGAGGAACATTTTGTGGACTGATGAGAGTAAAATTGTTCTTTTTGGGTCCAAGGGCCACAGGCCGTTTGTGAGACAACCCCCAAACTCTGAATTCAAGCCACAGTACACAGTGAAGACAGTGAAGCATGGAGGTGCAAGCATCATGATATGGGCATGTTTCTCCTACTATGGTGTTGGGCCTATTTATCGCATACCAGGGATCATGGATCAGTTTGCATATGTTAAAATACTTGAAGAGGTCATGTTGCCCTATGCTGAAGAGGACATGCCCTTGAAATGGTTGTTTCAACAAGACAATGACCCAAAACACACTAGTAAACGGGCAAAGTCTTGGTTCCAAACCAACAAAATGAATGTTATGGAGTGGCCAGCCCAATCTCCAGACCTTAATCCAATTGAGAACTTGTGGGGTGATATCAAAAATGCTGTTTCTGAAGCAAAACCAAGAAATGTGAATGAATTGTGGAATGTTGTAAAAGAATCATGGAGTGGAATAACAGCTGAGAGGTGCCACAAGTTGGTTGACTCCATGCCACACAGATGTCAAGCAGTTTTAAAAAACTGTGGTCATACAACTAAATATTAGTTTAGTGATTCACAGGATTGCTAAATCCCAGAAAAAAAAATGTTTGTACAAAATAGTTTTGAGTTTGCACAGTCAAAGGTAGAGACTGCTATTTTTTTGAACACACCCCTTTCAACTAATTGCCCAATTGCACAGCCTTAAGAGCGTGCATATCATGAATGCTGGGTCTTGTTTGTTTTCTGACAATCTACTGAACCTACTGGTAACTTATTTGCCACGTAGCAATAAAAAATATACTAAAAACCTTGATTATTCTGGTTAGTCACATTGTACTGCTATTATTTTGAACAATACTGTATATAAAAGTCTCATTAACTCCATGGTAAATAAAACACTCAACAACAAAAATGTATTCAATAATTTACTTTTGACAAATGTTTACAGTTATTCAGAAACCATTTATATTAGTATAAATAACATTAAAAGAGTCTAGACTTAATTTTACAAATTAAATTTCAAGAGTGTATTATGCTAAACTAGCAATGAGAGTTAAAGTAGAAGGGAGGGGGGAATCACAGTAACTTGCTAACTTTTAAGTAACTTCACAAGAGAAAAAAAGCCTCTAATTGTAACAAACCGCTCTGAGACACAAGGTAGGAGATCCAAATGCAGTATTTATTAAGAGGGTAATCCACAATCATAGTCAAAAGCAGGCAAAATGTCATACACAACCAAACAATCCAAAAAGGCAAACAAGACAGGATAGAGAGTCAAACAGGTAATCCGGGAAAACAAGAGACATGAACCCGGGGAAAATGCTGAGGAAATGCAGTGTACACAAAACAAGACTTCGCAGTGAATGACAGAGATATCCCGGCTAATATAGGGTGAGGAAAACAGGATAATGAGACACAGGTGTAAAAAGTGAGTGCTAATGAGTCCACGCAAAGGATAATGGGTAATGTAGTTTATGATAGAGTGACAGTCCGGATTGGAGTGCCCTCTGGTGGTGAGCATGGGCACTCACACTGGTGAATTGTGACAATAATCAACCGACTGCACCTGCAATAAAAAGTTACATTTAAATAATGTTAACAGCAATAAAACCTGGATGCTATGTCTGCATTATTATGAATAAAATAAATGTTAAACTAAAAGGATAGTCAACCAAAAATATAATTCTGTCATCATTTATTTTGTCACTTGTTTTAAAATCAATGCAATTTATCATTACCCAGGTTAAGATTTGAATGTATTAATTAATTTATTAGTTTTTTTGTGCCAAAAAAACAAAAACAAAAACTAACGCAATCGCTTTAAGCTCATAGATGTGAACAAAAAGATGTCGTTCCCCTCAAAAGATCTCATGGCCACAACACACTCGCGTTCCCAAAAGTTACTATAAGTTGCGGCCGCAACAAACCTAAAACCGGGTGCACACTGTCAGATTTATTATAGTCCTTCACAATTGTTCCTTGTCAGGCTGTACAAACATAATCAGTGCTGTAAGCCATGTCACACTGTAAGATCAAAATTGTCATATTTTGTGTGACGAAAGACGAGTGTAAAGACCTCAACTCTTCCCTGTGCAAGACCGACGAGTTTAAAGACCTCAACTCTTCCCTGTGCAAGACCGACAAGTGTAAAGACCTCAACTCTTCCCTGTGCAAGACCGACGAGTGTAAAGACCTCAACTCTTCCCTGTGCAACTCCTCCCGAACAAGGACCCTGGCAAGGCACTTGATTATCATCTTCCTTTTCATTATTTGTGTTCGGTTCTTTTCTAATTCCGATCTGGCCTTTTCTCTGATCTGTATTCACCATGTGCTTTCAAATCTCAACTATTACTACTAGCACTCGTAAATCACGCTCTGTACGCACGAGATGCCGCAATCCTAATAATTTGCGCTATATCCTAACATCCTCTGCTACTTTACTCTCTATTCCAATTGGTCTCTGGAATTGCCAGTCTGCTGTAAACAAAGCAGACTTTATTTAATCTATTGTGACTCATTCTCAGCTCAGCCTCATGGCCCTAACTGAGACCTGGATCAAACCAGAGGACACTGCCACTCCTGCAGCCCTCTCAACCAATTTAACTTTTTCACACACTCCTCGCCCTATTGGGAGGGGTGGGGGTACTGGTTTGCTTATCTCAAATGATTGGAAATTTGATCGCACTCAATCACTATTACTCACCCTGTTAAAATCCATGTGGTAGTGGTCTATCGTCCTCCAGGTCACCTCGGTAACTTTGTGGAGGAGTTGGATGTGTTACTTTCTAGCTTCCCTGAGGATAGCACTCCACTGATTCTGCTTGGTGACTTCAACATCCATCTTGATAAACACCTAGCCACAGACTTCAGCACTCTACTGACTTCATTTGACCTTAAGTTAGTATCTACTATGGCTACTCACAGATCAGGTAACCAATTAGACCTCTTTTACACACGCAACTGCTCCACGGACAACACTTTAGTTACTCCATTACACACCTCAGACCACTTTCTCATCACTCTTAACCTCATATTGACTCCTGATACAACACGTACTCCTACACAGATTACCTTTCGGCGTAATCTACGCTCACTCTCTCCCTCTTGCCTATCCACTATGGTTTCATCTTCACTCCCTCCACCTGCTCAGTTCTCAGCACTGGATGCTAACAGTGCTACTGACACTCTTTGCTCCACTCTAACATCCTCCTTAGACAGTTTTTGCCCCCTTTCATCCAGACCAGCCCGCCCCACCCCATCTGCCCCCTGGCTGTCTGATGTTCTCCGTGAACATTGCTCTGGCGGCAGAGGGGAAATGGCGTAAATCTAAAAACTATACTGACCTTACCTTGTATCAGTCTCTTCTTTCTTCTTTCTCTACAAATGTCTCCACTGCTAAAACAACATACTACCACAACAAAATCAACAAATGCTCTGACTCTCGCAAACTCTTTAAAACATTCTCCTCTCTCCTTTGTCCACCTCCTCCTCCCCCTCCAGCAACCAGTTCTCCTCACCACAAACTGACACGCACATCTCAACAACTAACACGCTTCCATCCTTCTCTCCACTCTCTGAGGCAGATATTTCTAAACTCATCCTTTACAATCACCCTACTACCTGTCCACTTGATCCTATACCCACTCACCTCCTTCAGGCCATTTCTTCTTCAATCACTCCTGCACTCACTCACATTGTCAACACTTCTCTTCACACGGGAACCTTTCCCACAGCATTTAAGCAGGCTCAGGTAACCCGACTGCTTAAGAAACCCTCTCTGAATCCAGCACGTTTAGAAAACTACCGACCGGTATCCCTTCTGCCTTTCATTGCAAAGACCCTTGAGCGAGTTGTGTTCAATCAACTCTCTATGTTTCTTGAACAGGACAACCTCCTAGACAACAACCAATCCGGCTTCAAAAGCGGCCATTCGACTGAGACTGCCTTGCTCTCGGTAACTGAGGCACTGAGACTGGCAAAAGCAGCTTCCAAATTCTCAGTGCTCATTCTGCTGGATCTGTCTGCTGCTTTTGACACAGTTAACCACCAGATCCTCCTGTCAACACTTAAGAAGACAGGGTTCTCAGGAACTGCTCTCCAGTGTTCTTACCTCTCTGGTAGGTCCTACAGGGTGTCATGGAGAGGTGAAGTGTCTAAGTCACATCATCTAGCTACTGGGGTGCCCCAGGGCTCAGTGCTTGGACCACTTCTCTTCACCATCTACATGTCATCATTAGGTTCTGTCAATCAGAAACACGGCTTCTCCTATCACTGCTATGCTGATGACACTCAAGTCTACTTCTCTTTTCAACCAGATGATCTTACAGTGAGTGTTCGTATCGCTGCCTGTCTGACAGACATTTCTGACTGGATGAAGGAGCATCACCTTCAACTCAATCTTGCAAAGACAGAATTACTTGTTTTCTCAACCAACCCAGAACTTCATCAACATTTCTCCATTCAGCTTGGTTCATCGACCATAACTCCATCCAGGACAGCCAGGAACCTTGGAGTTGTGATTGATGACCAGTTAAACTTCACTGACCACATTACTGCAACAGCCCGGTCCTGCAGATTTGCTTCATACAACATTAGAAAGATTAGACCCTTCCTATCAGAACAGGCTGCACAACTCCTGGTTCAAGCTTTTGTTCTCTCCAGACTGGACTACTGTAATGCTCTTCTGGCTGGGCTTCCAGCATGCACTATCAAACCCTTGCAGCTGATCTAGAATGCAGCGGCGAGAGTGGTCTTTAATGAGCCGAAGAGAGCGCATGTCACGCCTCTCTTCATCAGACTGCACTGGTTGCCAATGGCTGCTCGCATCAAATTCAAGGCACTAGTTCTCGCCTACAAAAAAACCACTGGCTCTGCACCAATATACCTAAACTTACTTGTTCAGACTTACACACCCTCCAGAAGCTTGCATTCTGCAAACGAGTGGAGCCTTGTGGTTCCATCCCAAAGAGGCATGAAATCGCTCTCACGGACATTATCCTGGACCGTTCCCAACTGGTCCCAGCTGGCATTCGACTGACATTAAACGTTTAAATGTAGTTGAAATAATGTCAGTTTATGAAAAAACATTGTTTCAACTTCAAAACAACGTTGGACACCAAATAGTTGAATTGGTGTTGTTAACTCACTAAGAATTCAACATAGAAATATCAACAAGTTTTGAGTTGTACGTCAAATCAACATTATTTTTACAACCATGACTTTTAAAAATTTTGTTGAAATATATCAGTAGAAAAATAACGTTGGAACAACGTCCAAACAATGCTGATCAATTAACTGTTGAAAAAGAGTTGATACATGAATAATGATACAACGTTGAAATATCAACTCTGAATTAAACGTTTGTTGAGCACTTTCTACATCTTATGGCTTACTTTGACAGCAAGTCCGATTGATCATTTTGGTTAGTCATTCCATACAAGAACAATATATGCAGTGGCGGCTGGTGAAAATATTATATGTGGGGCTGTTTGTGTGGGGGTCTGGGGATATACATTTCCCCCATACAATTTTACATTTTGTAGATGTGATTTCCTGCATTCTGGTGCATTTTAATTTTTATATATTAAGTTGTATATATTAAGTTAATTTTTATATTAAGTGGTCTCTTAATTTTTCTTCCAGAGCTATATATATATATATATATATATATATATATATATATATATATATATATATATATATATATATATATATATATATATATATATATATATATATATATATATATCCTACACAGCTCTGGAAAAAAATTAACAGACCGCTTAAAATTAAAAAAATAACACACAAACATACACACACACACACACACACACACACACACACACACACACACACACACACACACACACACACACACACACACACGCACGCAGGCACACACACACACACATTTATATATATATATATATATATATATATATATATATATATATATATATATATATATATATATATATATATATATATATATATATATACAGTCTTGTTCAAAATAATAGCAGTACAATGTGACTAACCAGAATAATCAAGGTTTTTAGTATATTTTTTATTGCTACGTGGCAAACAAGTTACCTGTAGGTTCAGTAGATTCTCAGAAAACAAATGAGACCCAGCATTCATGATATGCACGCTCTTAAGGCTGTGCAATTGGGCAATTAGTTAAATTAGTTGAAAGGGGTGTGTTCAAAAAAATAGCAGTGTGGCATTCAATCACTGAGGCCATCAATTTTGTGAAGAAACAGGTGTGAATCAGGTGCCCCCTATTTAAGGATGAAGCCAACACTTGTTGAACATGCATTTGAAAGCTGAGGAAAATGGGTCGTTCAAGACATTGTTCAGAAGAACAGCGTACTTTGATTAAAAAGTTGATTAGAGAGGGGAAAACCTATAAAGAGGTGCAAAAAATGATAGGCTGTTCAGCTAAAATGATCTCCAATGCCTTAAAATGGAGAGCAAAACCAGAGAGACGTGGAAGAAAACGGAAGACAACCATCAAAATGGATAGAAGAATAACCAGAATGGCAAAGGCTCAGCCAATGATCACCTCCAGGATGATCAAAGACAGTCTGGAGTTACCTGTAAGTACTGTGACAGTTAGAAGACGTCTGTGTGAAGCTAATCTATTTTCATGAATCCCCCGCAAAGTCCCTCTGTTAAAAAAAGGCATGTGCAGAAGAGTTTACAATTTGCCAAAGAACACATCAACTGGCCTAAAGAGAAATGGAGGAACATTTTGTGGACTGATGAGAGTAAAATTGTTCTTTTTGGGTCCAAGGGCCACAGGCAGTTTGTGAGACTACCCCCAAACTCTGAATTCAAGCCACAGTACACAGTGAAGACAGTGAAGCATGGAGGTGCAAGCATCATGATATGGGCATGTTTCTCCTACTATGGTGTTGGGCCTATTTATCGCATACCAGGGATCATGGATCAGTTTGCATATGTTAAAATACTTGAAGAGGTCATGTTGCCCTATGCTGAAGAGGACATGCCCTTGAAACGGTTGTTTCAACAAGACAATGACCCAAAACACACTAGTAAACGGGCAAAGTCTTGGTTCCAAACCAACAAAATTAATGTTATGGAGTGGCCAGCCCAATCTCCAGACCTTAATCCAATTGAGAACTTGTGGGGTGATATCAAAAATGCTGTTTCTGAAGCAAAACCAAGAAATGTGAATGAATTGTGGAATGTTGTTAAAGAATCATGGAGTGGAATAACAGCTGAGAGGTGCCACAAGTTGGTTGACTCCATGCCACACAGATGTCAAGCAGTTTTAAAAAACTGTGGTCATACAACTAAATATTAGTTTAGTGATTCACAGGATTGCTAAATCCCAGAAGAAAAAAAATGTTTGTACAAAATAGTTTTGAGTTTGTACAGTCAAAGGTAGACACTGCTATTTTTTTGAACACACCCCTTTCAACTAATTGCCCAATTGCACAGCCTTAAGAGCGTGCATATCATGAATGCTGGGTCTCATTTGTTTTCTGACAATCTACTGAACCTACTGGTAACTTGTTTGCCACGTAGCAATAAAAAATATACTAAAAACCTTGATTATTCTGGTTAGTCACATTGTACTGCTATTATTTTGAACAAGACTGTATATAGACACACATATGGACGGACACACACACACACACACACACGAATACAAGATGTATGGCTTGATTGGAGGACGGCGACTGTCCATCACACAAAGGCCAATAGGCTCTGACGGTTCCACGCGACAACACCTGCTTGCGCGTGCACGAAGTGGGTCTGTGTCGTCATCGTCAGCCTCGCAGGTTCTGACCTGGACCGATTCGACTGAATTTGGGCATAACAGCTCAGACGGTAAGCAAAGTTTTTGAAGTCACATTTTATAACTAGAAAATTCCTAAATAAATGTTGAGTGTGCCTGACTCTGGTCCATATACGTATTGTGTTAATTAATAATGTGTTTATATGGGCAGACTAACGAAGTTTAACTGCGAACCGGAGTTTGCTAGCTAACCGTCAAACGCCGTGCTTATCTGTGTGTGTGTAGACGTATGGGCAGACTAGTTTAACCGCAAACCGCCGTTAAGTGTAACGTTACGGGCAGACTAGTTTAACCGCGAACTGCCGTTAGTCCGTCGTTCCACCGGCGTGTATGTGTGTACGCTCCATGAAGCTAACGTTATACATATTAGATCAGTTTGAATGTTTTTGTCTTGTACTACCGTTACCCAATCAGGGAGAGGCATAAGAATATCTATACATCTTTAGCACGTCACATTCTTCTTTCTTCTTTTTTCCAGACTCCTTTTCCAGTCTCCTTTAATGTTAAGTTGTCCCCATACCTAACCCAACCATATATTTGAATCTGAAAGTAACTAACCCTTAACTTTTTTTTTGTTACATTTTTGTAAAATTTAAATACAGGTTTATGTGGAAGACTTTTTATATATAAAATGTATATAATAATTTCTGATCAAATCATTGCATTTATGTTTGAATGATTCGTTTTTGACTTGAAACAGTTGCATATTAAACTTAAATTTAGCTTATCCTTCCTATTTTGTTGGTTTTGGGGGGCGTGTTAGAGTGGGATTCTGTAGGTGGTCCTCAGAAAAAAATTGGAAGATAAAGTGGTCCTTGGGCTGAAAAAGTTTGAGAAACACTGTGTTAAATTGATAGTAAAGGAGATTTATATTATTTGAAAATGTTTTTATTTTGAATAAATGCAGTTCTTTTAAACCTTTTATTCATCAAATATATTAAGCAGCAGAACTGTTTCCAACACTCATAATAAATCAGAATATTAGAATGATTGCTGAAGGATCATGTGACGGTGAAGGAATGATACTGAAAATTCAGCTTTTCACAGAAATAAATTGTAATTTAACATATAATAAATTGAAAACCAAATATTTAAATTGTAATAAGATCACAATATTACTTTTTTTTTTTACTGTATTTTTGATCAAATAAATGCAGGCTTGATGAGCAGAAGAAACTTCTTTCAAAAACATTACACATAGTAATGTGTCCAAACTTTATATATATATATATATATATATATATATATATATATATATATATATATATATATATATATATATATATATATATATATATATATATATATAAAAATACTCCATTCTGGGCTCTAGACTAACTTCTCTACCTGCAGCAAGGGTTACTACCAACTGCCTTTTGTTGCTCGCTCAAGCACATGATTATCAATGACTTTGCATGTTGATCAATACTAATTGATATACTTTGATCATTGGCAATGCCACAAAAGTTGATATTTGCTAAATATTTTAATTTGAGAGAGTAGTGTTTGCTAATACTGATCTGTTTTTTTGTTTTTCTCATCAGATGCGGTCTTGAGCTTAAAGCCAATGAAAGTAGACGAATACACCCTTGTGAAAAAGAAGTGTGCTTAATTGTATTGAAAGTGTATTTTTTGTGCACTTAATATATTTAAAGTATATTTTTTAAAAACTGCACTTGTAGATAATATGATATAATTAAAATTAAGTGCCACTTAAGTGTACTTAAAGAGAATACACTTTAATGACAATATTTCTAAACACACTTAAGTACACTTTTTTAAAATTCACTTTGTAATAATATCTAATTAATTTGTATTTTTAAAAAGTACACTTTCATGACAATATTTATAAACACACTTTAGTACACTTATAATAAGTGCGCTTTGTAATAATATATAATTAATTTGTACTTTAAAAAAGTACACTTTCATGACGATATTTATAAACACACTTTAGTGCACTTTTAATTAGTGCACTTTATAATAATATCTAATTAATTTGTACTTTAACAAAGTACACTTTCATGACAATATTTATAAACACACTTTAGTGCACTTTTAATAAGTGCGCTTTGTAATAATATATAATTAATTTGTACTTTAAAAAAGTACACTTTCATGACGATATTTATAAACACACTTTAGTGCACTTTTTATTAGTGCACTTTATAATAATATCTAATTAATTTGTACTTTAACAAAGTACACTTTCATGACAATATTTATAAACACACTTTAGTACACTTATAATAAGTGCGCTTTGTAATAATATATAATTAATTTGTACTTTAAAAAAAGTACACTTTCATGACAATATTTATAAACACACTTTAGTGCACTTTTAATAAGTGCGCTTTGTAATAATATATAATTAATTTTCACTTAAAGAAAGTACACTTGTATGACAATATTTATAAACAGACTTAAGTGCACTTTTTTAAAAATGCACCTTGTAATAATGTCTACACCTAAATTTACTTAAACCATTTTAATTATGAGTTTGTTTCATAAAGTGCACTTATTTTACTAATGACAAAGCACATGGAAAATAAATGATTTTTTAAAAAAAATTAGTTGTCCAAATTTACATTGGCTAATGTATTTTTCTTCAAAATTTCACTCGCTTACACTCCAGTACAACATACTGTTGAAATGTTATAACTAGCTCCTATGAACTCAACTACAAGTGTCAGTTTTCTACATAATTTGACATTGTCAATCTTTATGAGAGGAGTTGTCTAATGTACTGTAGGCTACTTTACATCTGTGTACAGAATAACCTACTTTAAATATTATGTTGTTGTATGGCGATTAAACACACATTTAATTGCATTAATTGCAAGAAAAAGTTGAACAAATCTAAACCAAATTAATTTGCATTAAAATTCAGTTAAAATAGGCTACATTTAATTTTAATCAGACTCTAAACATGATTGACTTTTAGTTAGGTGAATGAGTCAAGTTCTCTGAAACACAGTCCAACTACACAGTGTGTTAGAACAACCTGAACAGAAATGGATAATTAATAAGTGATTTATAATCAACATTTAATGCACGAAATATCTTATTTTATATTTATACTTAATATTTCAATGCGCATGCGCCAAAAATACTACGTCATGATTTTGAAAAATGCGCGGTCAGCCATGATTGCGTCATCTCGATGCGTGAGGAGAACAGTCAACAGAGGAGCGAACCGTTTGGATCATTACAGATGAAATGAGACGTTATATGCTACAAATAACGAGTCAAGTAAGTATATCTTGATATAAGCTCTCTTGATTTTACATTTTCACCGTAACATGGTAGCTCTCTATTACGGTGTAGTAGTTATTTAGTTTAATCGCAGATAGGATAGACGCAATATGGACTCGGGAGGTGAATTAACATTAATCATGTTTCCTATGTATCTAAGATTGTTTTATTCATATTCATGTATCTAAGATTGCATTATAATAATTTCTTAAATCGGAATGTGATCGCCGGTGTGGGCATGTTCAATGAATTTGCCTGCTGTAAATACAATATTTTAATCGATCTCCTACTTTTTAAATGGACAGAAGACATTTAACGTTATATACATTTATTCCAAATATTAACTTAACGTATAACAACAACCAGTAATGAAATAATGATTTTAATATGTTCTTTTCTTTTTGCATTTGGAGAGTAAGATGTTAAAGTACTATTTGTGTTTTTAATATTTTGTGCTTATTTTATTTTTTATTTTGTAGGATCAATACAGATGTGTTATTGGAGATCCAGTGCAAGCTGTGTGGAATCACGGAGCCATCTTGATGAGGTCAAGTTAATGTTAATTATGAATTTATGCCCAGCCATGACACTGATCACACAAGCTAAAACATAACTATCAAGTCTTTAGCTTTTAAATGCTTTGCATCTTGTCCATTTGTAAGTAATACATTCCCACTTGTGCATTTACAGATCCCCTAATCATTATATATTTTACAGGCCACACACCCAAAGGAAAGGAGCCGCAGCATTGCTGTGCCAGGCGTGGTAAATACAGGAACATCCTTCATGGAGATGGGCGAGGTAAGCTGAAACTTGCAAGGCAAGATGAGGAAAAATGCAAGAATACTTTTCTCAATTTACATTGGTCTTGGGTTATTTATCTATATTTAAGTTATGTTTAATTCCCTGTAAAGTAGGAATAAAAACCATTATTAAAATGTTCTCTATTTTTAAAGTCCAGTGTCAGTGAAGATGATGTGCTCAGTGGGATACGTGAAGGAACCTCTCCAATCATTCTACCCTGACGACTGAGGTAATTCATCACATAGGGGATGGTCAAAAGCTTAAAGACACCATGCAGAATAAACTGCTTCATCAGGGCAGTACTAGATTAAAAAGAGACAACATGCTCATTTTTATGATCCCTCTTATGGCTATTTCTTTTTTTTCTTCTTTTTTTCATACAGATACTGCTGTGTGAATATAAACTGTACATCTATCGTTTTAATTTAATTGAGCCAATTATAATAATGGATAGATCTGTTTTATAAACAAGTTTTTTCTTTGCGTTTTCTTTTTCTTTCCTCAAGGTATATATTTTTTTGCTTTCCTGCCTCTTTGGAACATGTCCATTCACATCTACTGTGGAGAGATGGTGCGCCAGTTTCCTACTGATGGAGAGCTTCTGGGACATTGGCATAAACAGCACTTTCCAAACAACTTGAAAAGAGTTGGTGACAAACAATTTTGTGTGCCTTTGGAGTTCTTCAGTTTTTTTTTTTTTTTTTTTTTTTTTTTTTTTCATTCACTAATGCTGGAATAAGATTTTAGAATAAACCTTTTGGTCCTAATTTTGGTGCTAGTAAAGGTTTAAGAGCTTATAAGTTCAGTAACACTTTACAATAAGATCTAATTTGTTAACGTTATTTAATGAATTGACCAACATGATCTAACAGTGATTTCTTTTTATTTATTTTTTTAATTTAATTTTTTACAGTGTTTATTAATAGTTGTTGACCTTGCTTAATAAATTATAGTTCAAAGCTAGTTAATTAAATTTATAGTCATTGTTCATGCATTAACAATGCATTAAATAATTAACATTTAAGATTGCATTAATAATAGAGGTGTAACAGTAGACAAAGCTGACAGTTCGGGGAGGAACACTAAATATAAAAATGCTTCTTTTTTTTTATTGGTTTACTGAACAAATTGTAATTGTCCTAATCTAAAGGTTTCTTAAAGAATTAAAAATATAATATAAAAAATATCTCTACTAATTATTATTATTATTATTATTACCTTTATTTAACCAGGAGAAAAACTCACCAAGATTAAAATGTCCTGTCCTGGCCAAGATAGGCAGCTGTGTTTGCATGTACAGTTATACATAAAAAGTCACATAAAAAACATAAAACATACAACCAGTCAAAAACAATTACACACCATTAATTTACTCTCAAAATGATGTAGTAAAATTTTAAAATGACTAAATGTCACCAGATCTTTTAGCTTCAACTCAGTCTGGAGCAAATTCCAATCTGAGGCTGCGACATATCTGAAGGATCTAATTATAGGTTAGATTTTTTTCAGGTTTTCAGGTTAAGTAGAATATGATGAATATATAGGCTAATATAATGCATACATTTAGTGAAAGAGTTCATCTCTCTCGTGTTTTATCGACGTCTTTCTGCTGTTGAAACACTGAACGATTACACAATGTGATACATTTTAGTAAGTTGTAATGTATCCTTAACATACCTTCTGATGTTAATTCATGTTTATTCTTTGACTATGACAAGGTGATCACATTCACTCGTGCCGCGTTGCTGCTTGAACTGATGTGTCTTTACAGTGATCTGTCATGTCACATTAAAGAGCATCAATATGGCATCACTTGAATTTAATGATAAAATTGACAGAATACATATGTTCTTATGGAACCTTGTATTGAAGTGTGTTCCACTCATTAAACAAGCCGTCTGTTAACTGTTAAAGATTGCATTCGTACCGCTCGGTACACACGTGCACTGTACCGGAAGTCCTTTACCAAACCGGTTCGGTATGAATACATGTGCCGTTACACCCCTAATTAGTAAATGTTGAAATTAACATTAACTAAGATAAATAAATGTTTATATTATTATTCTTTCTAGGTTCATGTTAAATTAAGTAGTTAACTAATTAAACGTTACCCAAAGTTTTGAATCTTAGTGTTGTATATGAAACGATTCTTTTCTTTCCATTTGTTTGTATTTATTCATCTGTTGTGTGAGATAATTTTCTGTGATGGGTAGATTTAGGTACCTTTGAATGAGGGAGATATATAATAATGCATATAATTACATATAATTGCATATAATCCTCATTGTCCTCCAGACTCTTTCTAAATGAATTTGTGTTTGTGTAAATAGTTTTTTGGGTTTTTCTTGGGCATCAAAAAAAAGTTTTTTTTGTATATTTGTTTTACAGATCGTTTTGTCAATAAATGTAGAGGATTTAAATTTGGATGTGTTTATTATATGAAATTGCAGCTGTATTATTTGAAAAATGTAATTATGAATGTATTTCATTATATTAGAGTGTACATGTAAATTACGTTAAGGTATATTTTAGTTCATATTAATTGCTTGTTTTTAAGACAGTAGAATGGATGTCAGTACATTGAGCAGTGCACTTTAATTACAATTTTAATACACTAGAAGTGATTATGAAAGTACATATAAAGTTGTATTTAAGTACCACTTAAGTTGTTCCAAAAAATCACTCTTAATTGCAACTTATTGTATTTTATTTCAACTTAATATGTGATAAATTTGAAATCAATTACATATAATGTGTGTTAAGTACACCGAAAACATTGCATTTAATTCACACTTAAGTGTATATTTAGCTGACATTAAAGTATGTTTTAGTTCACATTAATTGCTTGTCAGTACATTGAGCAGTGCACTTTAATTACAATTTTAATACACTAGAAGCGATTATGAAAGTACATATAAAGTTGTATTTAAGTACCACTTAAGTTGTTCCAAAAAATCACTCTTAATTGCAACTTATTGTATTTTATTTCAACTTAATATGTGATAAATTTGAAATCAATTACATATAATGTGTGTTAAGTACACCGAAAACATTGCATTTAATTCACACTTAAGTGTATATTTAGCTGACATTAAAGTATGTTTTAGTTCACATTAATTGCTTGTCAGTACATTGAGCAGTGCACTTTAATTACAATTTTAATACACTAGAAGTGATTATGAAAGTACATATAAAGTTGTATTAAAGTACCACTTAAGTTGTTCCAAAAAATCACTCTTAATTGCAACTTATTGTATTTTATTTCAACTTAATATGTGATAAATTTGAAATCAATTACATATAATGTGTGTTAAGTACACCGAAAACATTGCATTTAATTCACACTTAAGTGTATATTTAGCTGACATTAAAGTATGTTTTAGTTCACATTAATTGCTTGTCAGTACATTGAGCAGTGCACTTTAATTACAATTTTAATACACTAGAAGCAATTATGAAAGTACATATAAAGTTGTATTTAAGTACCACTTAAGTTGTTCCAAAAAATCACTCTTAATTGCAACTTATTGTATTTTATTTCAACTTAATATGTGATAAATTTGAAATCAATTACATATAATGTGTGTTAAGTACACCGAAAACATTGCATTTAATTGCACAATTAAGTGTATTTAGTATAAGTATATTATCTGTGTAATAAGTACACTTTATAAAAGTACACTAAAGTGCACTTTTTTTTCACAAGGGCATGGCCAAAGACTTGAAATATGCACCTGAGAGGACTGGTGGCGGTAGCAGAAAGAAGTAACAAGAAAGGAAGACTTAACCAGCTGTGTTTAATGTTGCCCAATGTTTGGGCCGTTTTTTTTTTAAGGTTAAAAAAAGCTAGTTCACCCAAAAATGAAAATTCTGTCATTTACTCCTCACCCTAATGTCGTTCCAGACCCGTAAGACCTCCATTCATCTTCAGAACACAGTTTAAGATATTTTATATTTACTCCGAGCTTTCTGTCCCTCCATTGAAAATGTATGTACGGTATACTGTCCATGTCCAGAAGGACCAGAAAGATAATAACATCATCAAAGTAGTCCATATGTGACATTAGTGGGTTGGATAGAATTTTGTGAAGCAATGAAAATACATTTTGGTCCAAAAATAACAACAACATAAAAAGTGACAGTATACCGTACATACATTTTCAATGAAGGGACAGAAAGCTATTGGACTAAATATAAAATACCTTAAACTGTGTTCCGAAGATGAACGAAGGTCTTACGGGTGTGGAGCGACAAGGCGAGTCATTTAAAGGGTTAGTTCACCCAAAAATGAAATTGATGTCATTAACTCCTCACCCTAATGTTGTTCCACACCCGTAAGACCTCCGTTCATCTTCACACACAGTTTAAGATATTTTATATTTTAGTCCCAGAGCATAATGCAGTATGCACACTTTACTGTCCATGTCTAGAAAGGTAATAAAAACATCATCAGAGTAGTCCATATGTGACATCAGTGGGTTAATTAGAGTCTCTTGAAGAGTCGAAAATACATTTGGGTCCAAAAATAAAAAAAAAAGTACGATTTTATTCAGCATTGTTTTCTCTTCTGTGTTTGTTTTCAAACCTCAAATAAAGATTCAAACAGCCATGATTCATTGATTCGGATCGCCACAATGCTCTGGGACTAAAATATAAAATATCTTAAACTGTGTTCTGAAGAGGAATGGAGGTCTTACGGGTCTGGAATGACATTGGGGTGAGTCATTAATGACCTCAATTTCACTTTTGGGTGAACTAACCCTTTAATGACAGAATTTTTGGGTAAAGTAAAAGTTTGACATGTGTACAATTGATGTGAAAGGTTGGCACAATTGCAGCTATGTAATAAAGCATGTTTCCTACGTCAGTGAAATGTCTTTATTAATCTTCTTCCTGGTCTTCCTTTGACCAATTGGCTTCTTCCAAGCTGACTGTGCGTGTTTGCAAACTTAGTGTTTATGTATCCATTTCAAGGTGTTTGGTGTTGCTGTTGAACACATCAATACTTCAGTGAAAACAGTTTAACAAAAACAATGTTGAAAAGCAGGACTTTACAGTGATGTTGAAATTTCAAAGTTGATTGGATTTGCAAAATCTAAACTTAAATCAATGTTGGCAAATTCACCTATGTTGAGAAACATGACGTCGGAATGACGTTGCCATTTCAACGTTGATTAGATTTGCAAAATCTAAACTAAAATCAATATTGTTTCAATATTGGCAAATTCACCTATGTTGAGAAACATGACATTGGAAAGACGTTGCCATTTCAACGTTGATTAGATTTGCAAAATCTAAACAAAATTCAACGGTTATCCAACACTGGCACCTGACGTTGATTCAACAGTGGCTCAATGTTAAAATGCCAGCTGGGGTGGAATGACCTAACGATCTCAATTCGTGCTGCCGAGTCTGTAGCCATTTAAAAAAAAAAACATCTTAAGACACAACTTTTCCAACTGCACCTGACCAATACAGAATAGCACTTACTGATCACCACAGCAACGACCAAAAATTGCACACTCCTGGATCATATCTACGTCTACTATCCGGATTTGTGCCTTCAGGCGGGTGTGTTATATAGTTATCATAGCTATCATAATCCGGTGTACTGTATTTTGCATACGTGTGTTTTTGTTGTAGATGGCTATTGCTGCGCGTTTAGCTAGAATGCCATACAAAACCAACCCATTGGGCCACTGAATCTGCTTAACGACAACAGTTGGGGCAACAGCCTTAGTCCTAATGGGTTGTTATCATGGCTATCAAAATCCAGTGTTCGGTATTTTGCGTACGTCAGTTTTTGTTGTATGTGGCTATTGTAGATGGCTATAAAAAAAAAAAAAAGTGTACTGTGCTAATTAATTGAGACTTCTTACAGCTCTTACAGATTGTTGGCCTTGTTTGTTTCGTTGCTTCTATTGCGTTCCCCTTTTTTGTAAGTCGCTTTGGATAAAAGCGTCTGCTAAATGATTAAATGTAAAATGTAAATGTAAACGATAGTCGAGGCGTGTTAAAAAACGGACGCACGCAAGAGAACTAGTCCGGAGTTTTAAATCATCAATCAATGACTCGTTCGGTGACTAATGGTATCTATGAGGTCTTCCAGTCTGGTTTTAGATCTGCTCACAGCACTGAGTCCGCTCTTCTGAGAGTATTAAATGATATTAATCTCTCCACTGACTCCGTGGTTCTTGTTCTTGATACCATTGACAATCATACTCTTTTATCAAGACTAGAGTCTTGTGTGGGTCTAAAAGCTTCAGTTCTGACATGGTTTCAGTCATACCTGTCTGTGAGGAAGTCATACGTATCCTCATTTGGACCGGAGCGCTGCTGCATATGATGCCCGTTTCACACATACTCCGTTTGCCGTGCGTATGCGGTGCGTATTTTTCCCGTGCCCATGTTAACGGATTATAGCTTTCACACTGCATGCGGACGCGGTCCGGTGAACCGTTCCTGGAGTGGTACGTACAGATCAGAGTAGCCCTACATATCGGCGATCGTTTCCGCACCGAGTCTAGCCTATATATATTTTTTGATGTGCTGGATGCACTAAATTTAAAGTGACATTGTGCACTGTTCGCATTAAAATAAACATATATTGACGCGGAAATCTAGTTATTTCACCACGCATATGATGTGAATATAATTTATAATTCTACTTTGTTTCAAAGTCATCATGAGGCTTTTTGCCTCGGTATAGCAAGGAAAACAACAACATACCTGGCATTTAGCTAAATAAGAAGACATAATGATTAGCACTCCTCCTTCCTCCTTTCTTTTTGGAGGTGGAAAAACAAAGTTCCTTATAACGTGCTGGATTTCTTGAAAAAAATAATAATAAAGATTTACGAAATAAAAGACAAGATTTAAATGTTTTGCCACTTGCGTTGCGTGAGCAACCTAATATTTGAATCTAAAGGCTATATAAATATAAAGGAATTGGATTAACGGAATTGAATAAAACGTTTATATTCTAATAGTGCTTTTAAACGTGTCATCTATGAAAGGGTGTATACAAAAAAAATGCAATGATGACAAGCCATGTTCAATAGCCTAACAACTTTTAAATTTTAAATAAAAAATAAATCTGTGTTTGTGATAGCCTATAGCTACAGCCGCGGATCAGTTGCGCGCTGCAAACGCGGCAAATATCAAAGCACAATAGCGTGCGGGGCTCCTGCATCGGCAACTTTAGTTTGGTCTGAACTCCCTATGCACCCTCCCGCCCACACACACCGATACACACACTAATGGTGAAACGAAGATTGGTGAGTGTTGTGAATCGTGATAGTCAAATTGTATTTTGTTTTTAATTACCTGCTTACCTTTAGCTATGTTTTCTTGAGGTGAAGGAAAGGGGATATTTTGGATTGCTATGGAAATCTATAATCTAGCTATAGTGAACAAGCAAAATACAAGATTTTGCAAATGCAAGTTACAAATACCCTGGGGCTAAGAACCCCCCTGTCTTCCAATCCTAGGTCTTCCTCAGGACTCTATTTTAGCCCCCTCTCTTCTCTCTCTACATGCTACCTCTGGGTGATATTTTAAGGAAAGGAAATATGGTGGCCAATTCAAATTTCAATTCCAATTCAAAGAAACAATTCTACAGCTTTAAATTCTCTTCTTCTTTAATGCTTAAAGGAGGTAAAATCATGGCGACAAGTAAAGACAAGACGGAGGTCATTTTATTTGTCCCAAATGAAAACTCTATAAGCGCTGAGTCTATCGCCTTTTAAATCCCCAGGAGTGCGGAACCCAGGTGTTCTAGTTGATCAGCATTTAAAATTTGACTTGATTATAATCGGACAAATTTAGTCCGTAATCAGTTCAAGTTTCTACCAGGTTCGTCTACTCTCAAAAATCAAAGGCTTTCTTACACCGAAAACTCTGGAAATGGCTGTACACACTTTTATCACATCTAGGCTTGACTACTGCAAATCTTTATATTGTGGCATAGCAAGCTCTCAAATTGTTCGTTTATAGTTAATCCAAAATGCTGCGGATAGACTTATTCATAAGTGTAACAAATATGATCATATTTCACCGGTTCTTAAATCTTTACACTGGCTGCCGGTTCGACAGATAATTGATTTAAAAATTGTAATGTTTGTTTTTAAATCCCTGCATAATTTAGCTCCTAGCTATCTCTCTGGTCTTGTAACCCATACATTCCGCCCAGAAACTTAAGGTCGATTGACCAGGCTCTGCTTGTAGTCCCTCGTGTTAGACACAAGTGCAGAGGGGAGCGCGCATTTGCAGTGGCAGGGCCGCGGTGGCTTAGTCTGCTATTGTTCTGCCAATGCTGCTTTTCTAATTATTATTATTTTTTTGTCACGAGTCACAAACTCAATAAGCTCCTCATAAGCGGGCACGTGAGGTGACGAGTGAGCCTCAACGTAACCCACATCGATGCTGATGCAGACAGCATGCAGACAGCTCAAACATCGAACCCTCTCCTCGTGCAGAAGAAGCTGTTGGGCCTTGACCCCTCCTGGACATCCCTGTGCCCCCCCTTCAGACCGAGGGAAATGGACTTGATAATATTGTGTAATTTTCTCACATAAACCACTGCCTGCTGCTGCTTCTGCTACTGATTGCTTTTAGAGGAAAAAGCTGCCCTAAACTGCTGGTCTTGGATCGTTTTTCTTCATAATAATAGCATATTATTAACAAAAAAGTGTTATATTAAAATATCTAGTGCATATCTGGATTTGTGTGAACTATTTACCTGACTACCTACCACTGAGACACTTACCTGTTTGATTCTGTCCGTTCGTCTTCAGTCTACTCCAGAGATCCAGCTATCTGCTATCCCCATCTGAAACAGATATTCACCACTATCATCAAAATTACTTATCCACTTACTCAGTTACTCATGTAACGAATTAGCTCTTAAGGGAAATATTAATAATTATTCATAACTCATTATGATTAATTATGAATATTTGAATAATTTAATAGATTAGCTTTATGTAGTTACATTAACATTGCAATCAATTAATCAGTTCGTTTGTGAACATTTAGTATTGATTATTACTTAATTCTAAGAAAAATATATTTTCATGGCTACAGAAAAATATTCTTCCTTTGTATTTACATAAGCGCTTAGAGCGCATACCCAGATCGATCATTTAAGGGACAATTTGTTTGCAGGCAGGGAGTCAGAACCAAACATATATTGTGCACAAAATTTAATATCTATAAATCACGAACGAGACATAAAACACATACATACACAAAACATACATAGCAAGAGTTGAAGTGAAAGTGGTTAGAAGAACCAGGTCAGTACAGATGGATGAAGTCTAAAGAGTCTAAAACCTTGAGAGAAACCATCGGTGACTACAAGCCCCTTTGTCTGAACAAAGGGGTTTACAGTTTCACTCACTACACAGCAATTTGTTTTGCTTACGATACTTGCATATGGCTTGAGCCGTAGAAGACCGTCCAGGTGGAAATTGCAGGAGAAAGTTCGATGGTTTGGTCTGATGGGTTTTTCCACGCATGATTCCTTCCGTGGTGAGTGAAGGAACGATGGTGAACTTGCAGAGTCTCTGATGGTCGAAGAAGAAGAAGGTCGACATGAAGTGTTGGGGTCTGTTGGCATAATAGCGGTGTGTGGGCCTCGGGTTTCTGGTCCCACACAGCACATGGATCTGTGTATGGAGGCCCTCCCTGCTTGGGGGGCCTGCATTGGTGGCCTGTCTCAAGGGCCAGCCACAATGACGTGTTGGTTCAGCCAGAGAGAGAAGAGAGAGAGGGAGGGCATCCGAGCACTCCTCTTTTTAAGGTCTGGGAGTAGTCATGCCCTCCTGGGGTAGACTTGACCAATGAGATTGTTGGGATTTCCAAGCGGGAAATTCCTCTGAAGATTTTATGGCTCTTTGTTTCAAGCTTGAATCAGTGGGTCTCTGCCCATTCATACTCTAATTAATGCAACAAACAAACACTGCATTCTCTGAATAAGTGACATACATGGAAGTGTAAATCGTGAAGTGAGCATTAATTTGATAAGAGACATGACATATATGAGGTTACCTGAACTAGTAAGTTGTTAAGACAAAGACAAAAACATTTTACAAGACAGTTATGTGTTTACATACAATGTCCTGGGGTGCATGTTCATTTATAGATGGTTTGTCTATAATTTTAGGCAAAAGCGTGTGTTTTCCAAGCTTTGTGTCTTTAACTCTGGACTTTTCCTGTGGCCAAATTATTTTGGGCCGTAAAACGTCTTATCAGATGGTTTCCAGGGTAACAGAGAATCTTTCTCTGTTGTGTTGGGAGAAGGTCTGTTACTAAGCACAAAGTATTCAAAACATATTTGTTAAATGTAACTGGCGATTGTGTGTTTGATTCGCCTGAGTCGCTACACTCATCAGCTGTTAATGTCACTTGTTTTCTGCATACCTGCAATAAACCTCTTGTTTTGGATATTACCTGTGTGTTGAATTCTTCTGTTCTGACAATTTAATATTCATTTTCTTTTTAACTGAAACTCAAAATTGTAACAAATTAGACATTTAAAACATGTGAACCATCCCACTGTAGCAATTACAGCATCAAGTCAACACAACAAAGCATTCCAGAGACCCCTTCTCTAAACCCTGAACTGATCATAAAACTGATCAAGGATGCCCAAATGGCGCAGAGACAACATCTCTCCCCCTTTACCTGTGTTATCTAAAAACCAGAACATGGACAAGGTAAGTCACGTGATGTGTTTGCTCTTTGTTCTACAAGCGTAACAGCGGGTATTACCTCATGAAGAAGGGACTCGTTTATTACCGACAGACATAAATTTAAAACGTTATTTAGACACATTGTCGCTAAAAGTTTTTCAAAGGCCCAAAATCAACCCAGACATTAGACAGACACTACTTTTTCCACCTCCTTCCTCGACCCGCACATTCCAAAGGCTCTTTGAACATCACTCAAAGACCTCATACCAATGCAGACACGAGGAATTAACTTAAACCTCAGATTCAATAATATGAATTGATCCACCCAACGGCGCCTTAAACATTTACTAAGGTATTATGTATATTTTCATGTAACTTGTGAAATTTCTCTGTATGCTAGACATGTATCACATATGAATCTTTACTATCTTCTATTCCCATCATGGGAATCCGGTTGTTAGGTCTGACGTCACGCGGCAGCGCTTCCGGGTCCAAACGCTAATACGACAAGAAAAACTATATACACTAATATACACACACACAATGTGGTGTAATACAAAAAAGCTATAATCATAACCTTTTTCTCCATACCAAAATTCCAGATGACCAGACTGTGATTCATCTTTTATAAATCATAAAAACATTAATGTCTGTAACGCTGTGACCACAGAGACTGTTGTGTAGACTAAGTATTTAAAATGTTTAACTTTTTTAAAAGTTTGATGTTTAATATGAAACAATAACACTCATAAATGGGTCAATGGCATTCTCAAGTGAACCGAGTTGAGGCTTGGACCCAGAAACGGCGTTCCTTATGTCACGACTTAACAAGCGGATAGCAAAGTGTTTGATGTCTATGTGATGGGATAAATGATTCTCATCATTTTGATGCAAGGTAAATTTGTGTAAAATCTACTGTGATTACAATAGGAAAGTTGGTTTCTTAAAAGTGTTTCATTGGAAATTACAATAATGCTATGCACGAACAGGAGAATTGGGTGGGACACCTGCCCACAACAATATCTCATTGGCTGAAGATGCCCCCAAGGAGGGACCTTGGGACCCGTTTAAAACTCCTGGGCAAACAAGATATATTTGCTTTTTGGTTTGCTTCGTGCAGTCGTGCTTACTGACTGCCGTGGTTTTGCGGTGACTTCTGTTTTTATCGTGCGGGCCTTTCCTGCCTGCACGCTGTGTCCTCTGAGCTACCCAGAGCTCTTCACCACACTTCAAAACTCTGTTTGAACCTCGCCGAAGAAAACTTCCTGGAATCTGCGCAACCGCGCCTCAGAGACTCTCATTGCATAGCAACCAGCTAACACCATCCAGGATCCGGTTTTTAGCCTGCAAAACCAACTATCTGTCCCTCTGAACACAACAACAGACTACCAGCCGAGCAACTCCGTCCTAAGAGGAACCCATGCTCGTAAGAGCATTCAAACGCAAGTACATGACTCCTCATTCTGGCTGAACTGGTAAAAATTGTATCTAAGTGAACAAACTAAGGTTGACCGGCCCCACTTTATTTTAGGTGTCCTTAAGTACTATGTACTTACATCAAAAAATAAGTACAATGTACTTACTGTGTTTAAATTGTATTTCAAAGCACTTTTGCTGATATTGAGATGGATACGGGTAGAGTAAGGGACAGGTGTTTTGATAAGGGTCCGTTTAAGGGTAGGGTTAGTTGTAAGGGAAGTGCCAACTGTGCAATTACAAATGCAACTACAGAAATAAATGACAGACGTAATTACATGCAGGTCTCTTTCAAATGTAAGTACAGTGTAAAAACATGTATGTACACAATAAGTGCATTGTATCAAATTATTAATTACAATGTTAGTACTTAGTAGTTAAGGCCACCTAATATAAAGTGGGTCCGGTTGACCTGTTAATATATTGATTCTCAAGTTGTAGCTAAGAAATCATGTCTGAACGATACATTGGGACTTCACTCCTTTCCATTAACAAACATCCCTTTCCCAGTAACTGTATAAATGTGTGTTTTCGTTAGTTTGTGGGTCTAGAATAGTTCAATAAACTTTGGTTTACCTTTTTCATCTATACAAGTGTCTTTGGCAGTGGTGTAGTCTACGAGTAGTCTAAAAGCTTGAGGATACGTAACAATATCGTTTTGTGACCGAACTTTCTTTCATAAATTTTGACCAATCACCGCAACTTTTCTGCACTTTGATCAATTATTCGCTGCGTCCTGATTTTTACACGAGCACATCTCTACAGTCTGAGCCTGATGCACGGAAGCTCACTCGCTCATATCTGAGGTAAGTCATTAACACCATTACCGCTTACATTACAGGTTTTATTGAACTAAATACATTGCAATCAGCCAAAACGAATACGCAGTTTACTTTTCTAAACTAAAGCGCTCCAAGTCAGTGTTTCACTGTTCGTGTGAATCGCGTCACAGTTCTGCACACACACACAAAATACAGGCAGTTCAATGGGGGGCGGGGACGCGCATCTCTTAAAGGGGCCGCGCTATATTCCTCCTCCAGGAATGGTGTGGTTCTGGTGCGCTCCCAGGTCCGCATGACAGCTTTCACATTACCAACTGTTCAAAAGAACTGTGCCCTGTTCTGAACTAAACTGCCAGTGTAAAAACTCCGAAACTCAGAAGACAACCATCTTCAAGATAAAGTAAAGCTCCCATGTATAACGGATTGGCACCTCAAAATAATACATGTGTGTGTGTGTGTGTGTGTGTGTGTGTGTGTGTGTGTGTGTGTGTGTGTGTGTGTGTGTGTGTGTGTGTGTGTGTGTGTGTGTGATGGGTAGGGGTATTTGTGTGTCTGTGTGTGATGGGAAGGTTTAGGGGTAGGGGCATTGTGTGTGTTTGTTTGTGTGTGTGTAATGGGTAGGTTTAGGGGTAGGGGCATTGTGTGTGTTTGTTTGTGTGTATGTAATGGGTAGGTATAGGGGTATTGTGTGTGTTTGTTTGTGTGTGTGAGATGTGGCCCGTCTCAGGGTCTCTTACGACGGCGCTTGCCACCTGGCTAGGCAGCGGGCTGGACGTCCTTCAGGCCTTCAGGCCGCCGGGGCAGGATGTGCCGAATGGCCTCCGCCTGCTTCTGGGTGGCCGAGAACTGCTGGGCAAAGCTCTCGACTGCGTCGCCGAACAACCCCACTCTGTGTGTGAGTCACCTTGTCTCTTGTTTTTTCATAATTTAACCCTTTCCTATCATAGGCTATCACAAATATCTAACACTTTATTGTGAAAAATAAGTAAAAAACATATATCTTTAATTAAATACTGGTCTTCTGAACTTACAAAATTTTGAGCTGCAAAAGTGGCAAAAGGTTGCAAAGTTCAAGGGGGCCGGATATTTTCGCAAGGCACTGTATATATTATATATATATATATATATATATATATATATATATATATATATATATATATATATATATATATATATATATAAAATGTAAATCCCGACAAGTTATGGTAACTCAAACCATTTGAGGAAATCGATTGCTTCAAACAATTAAGTTTTAAAACATTATACATTATACATAGAGATTCAGTTACATTAACTTATATTTAAAACCATTATACATTATACATATAGATTCAGTTACATTAACTTATATTTTAATGTCGTTTTTGTCAATCCTTAGAGTAAACTGAACTAAAAGATTTTAAGTATTTTTTTTTTTATTCAGTTTGAATTCAGGTAACAAATCTATCTCTTAACAACTACATGGTTACTTAAATGGATTTAGGAAACAGATTGCGGCATATTGTTTAAAGGGGTCATATAATGGTACACGCACTTACAAGCATATTTTATGGAAATGTGTGTTGGCACTGCCTGTACACAACCATCCTATCCACAACTTTCCTGCAAATCTTAGTGGGCGTCGCCATGACACGCAATACTTCCGGTTGACGGTATCTCAGTTCCGGTTTAGCATACATAACAGTCATGCTGCGTTCACACCAGACGCGAGTGACTCTAAAAAATAGTGCTATTCACGTGAAGTTGGACGCGTAAACATCATTCACTTCATTCACTACACAACAGACGCAAATTTGCATCATGGGAGGGGCTTCTGCCAGGCAGCGGCAGTCATCAGAAGGACTAGCAGAGTTAAGGCTGCTCTCACCGGGGTTAATAAGCCCTGAGGGCCTGGGTCTAACACATCAGAACCCTTGCTTCCATAAACCATGCAACATAAACGGACCCGTTTGACATGTTGCCTAGCACCCTACGCACTCCATTCAATGCCCAACGAGATTCAAATAAACTCAAGAATTGTGATGTTGAAGTAATTTTTGTATTTTAATATTTGTAATTAAAATGTTGTTCATGTCAGACATTGTCAGTAGACTTTTATTTTAATCAACGTGAAAATAGATGCATGAACTTTTTTCTCAATGAAATTATTGAGTTTATATATTAGTTTAACCTATTTAAAATACTGCAGTAAAACTGTATAATTTTTAGCAAGGGGTATGTTTATTGTTTTCAATAATTGACAGATTTAATGTGTAGCAAGACCGCTCTAAGGGTGCGTTCACACTTGTCATGTTTGGTTCGATTAAAACGAACCCTGGTGCGGTTGCTCGGTTAGTGCGGTTCATTTGAACATATGTGAACGCTGCCACCCGAACTCTGGTGCGCACCAAACAAGCGGACCGAGACCGCTAAAAAGATGGGTCTCGGTCCGCTTCCAAACGAACTCTGGTGCGGTTCGATTGATATATGAACGCAACACGGACCAAAGACATGTAAACGGACCAAAAACCGGACGTAATGTCACAAGATGCCACGCATAATGCAGCTGATTTGATGACGCTATCCAACGCTATTGACGTTATCCAAAATGAGTAACTTTAACGTTAGAGGGCAAACGTAGAGCAACGAGGAAGAGCCTCATCAATATTTGGTCAGACGAGCATGTTTCGAAAATGCTAGAAAAAACACACAAAAAGCATACCTGGCTCTTCTCATCAAAGTTCCTGTGTTGCCCATTATTAGCAGGTACAGACGACAGAACGGCCGTCTCTTTTGCACAACGGAGGAAATCCTGCGGCTGTTTTGAATGTTTTGAACATTTTATGAGCTCTTCATGAGTTCTCAGCGGGTAAAAATAATGCCACATGTACACGCATAAAATGATCGCGTTTAATCCAGCACACAGCGTTGTTTTGAACATTTCATGAGCTCTTCATGAGTTCTCTGGTAAAACATAATGCCATATGTGTTACACGCATAAAATGATCGCGTTTAATCCAGCACACAGCGTTGTTTTGAATGTTGTGAACATTTCATGAGCTCTTCATGAGTTCTCAGCAGGTAAAAATAATGCCACATGTACACGCATAAAATGCCCGCGCGTGTAATCCGCACACAGCATTGTTTTGCATGTTCGGTAAACGAGCTCCTACGTCATATAAACCGACCAATCAGGTTGTGAGCGTCTCCCTGTGCCTTTGGTTCGGTAACTTTAGGTGCGCTGTTAAAAATGCCCGTGTGAACGCTAAGCGGACCAGGACTATTATGTTTGTTTTTGTTTTTTGGTCCGGACCAAACTAACCAAACGAACCGAACTACAAGTGTGAACGCACCCTAAAAGCCTAAGGTTACTATCCAAATAGAGACCTGCACTCCCACGGGACCCCGCGTCGCGGGATAATATTTGATGGGTGAATGCGGATGCGGGTGAACAAAATAAATAACTAGAAACAAATAAACCTTTATTAATAATAAAATAAAATCGCTTTACAGGCGCATGGATGGAAGGTAACTCTCGCGTGGTTCATAGGAACAGCCAAGCCTACCACACAGTGGCAAAATGTCTGCGCCGCATAACTCAGGTGAACCGCTTAGTGCTACAGATATTAGTAAGTGCTTGTAAGATAGTCAGATCCATGCGACCATCTGGGACATGTGATAATTTTGCCTGAAGCGTTGTTGTAAAAGTCTACTCCTGAGTACTGATAATACAACCAAGCGTTTAGCTGAGAACAGTATAGACTAACGTAAACCGAAAGTTTGTTACCTGCTTTGGTCTACATTGCCATAGCGATCATGGAAAAGGTCAGAGTTTGGAAGTTGTGGATAATGGTAAAAATCCATCCAGTGTTTTTTTAAAAAAATCTCCTTATATGTTTTTCCCTGTCTCAAATCGAGCGGTTCGACGTCACACGGTCGGACACCCCTCCCACGACTGTTGATTGACACCCGCCCTAAAAGCGAGCTCAAGCTGTCATCATCACAGTACGCCATTACGCTGGAGCAGAATGGCTTCTAAGCGATTGTGGTGTTCTGTTCTTGGGTGTAATAATGAACACAGCAGTCATTCTGATGTTCCTAAATCCCAACCACTGAAAACAAGTGGCTGAGTTTTGTTTTCATCAATGCTTTTATGTTTGCGCGAACGTGAAGCATTTCTCACCAGACTGCTTTATAACCCGAGGGTCAGTATAAAGCAGGTTTTGCTTAGAAGCTGCTCCTGTGTGAAGATCTGTACAAGTTATTTGTCTTCATGCTGCCCCTCCAGAAGTGAGTGTAGTTTGAAACGGTTCACGATGAATGCGGCTAAAGTGGGTAAGTTAGTTTCTATGTATGATGTTCTAAATTTAGTTGATAATCCCACGTTTAAAATGAACTGGTTTTAAAATTAATGTGGATGTGGTAACAATACATTAAGCTTAATTATGTAGATGGTTTATAACGGTGTCTGTTACTGTAAAAAAATCGTGTTGTAACAGTTATTACAATGCATAGATAACATTACGCATCACAGACATACCGACATTAACAGAAAAAAGTTTTTATTGGCATAATCTGTAACAATCTGTCAGTGAACTAATGTACACAATCAGTAAACACATGGCATTCTATCTCACTGCGCTAACGTTCCCTTTCGTTCAGTCACTCCATCCACAGACAGTCCAGCTGGATTGGGATCAGTTCGGGGACACACAGGTAGATCTGTTTGCCTCCCACGACTCGTCCCATTGCAGCCTGTATTACTCCCTAACCGAGGGTACGCTCGGCACGGATGCACTGCCGCACAGCTGGCCGTGGGGCCTGCACAAATATGCGTTCCCCCCAGTGAGCCTTCTTGCACAGGTTCTGTGCAAGGTCAGGGAGGACAAGGAGCAGGTCATTTTGGTCACCCCGTATTGGCACAGCCTGAACTTGTTCCAGAACTGCTACTTCTTGCGAAAGCCCCTCCCTGGCCGATTCCTCTGAGACAGGACCTCCTGCCATTCACTGCCATTATAAAGCTTGGAAGAGCCATGGATTTAATATAATAAATGATTGTATTCGTCTGAAAGAAGAATGTCATATACACCTAGGAAGACTTGAAGGGGGAGTAAATCATGATGAACAATCCCTTTATCCTGTTAAGCTGAATCCCAACTTTTGAAAAAAATCCTAAGAAATGCATACTCAGACAAAAACAAACACAGTTTGTGAATCCTTTGCACTAAAAGCATAATTATGGTCTCATTTGAAAGCAGACACCTGGCAGTTTACTGTAAAGTCAAAATGATAATATTTTTTATAATCAAAAATATTTATAATAAGCTTCAAAGTTTTGTAAAGTTATTAGAAATTTATATGTATTAAATATCTTAATGAAAATAAAATTGAAATTGGCTTGGAGAAATCTAGAAATGCACTACAGCTAAAGCCACAAGTCTGACCATGTTATATTTCAGATCTGAAGATGATAAGCCTAAAACTCTGAATTTTATTAAATGTTTTACAAGATCGTTTCATGTGATTTTATTTTGAGATTTCTCTAAAATATCAACTGATGTTTATTGCCATGTCTTCTGAGCTTTCATTCAGTGTATTGCATCTATTGCTTAGGCCGGAGACACACTGCAAGCGTGGCGTTTCTGCTGCGTGTCAGCCGCTGGGCGGCTGCCTGGCGTTTTCTCTGTCTTTGCACACCAGAAGCGTGTCCGGCGCGGCGCTGCTGCTGCTGGGAAGCCCTATACTTCATGTTAAATATAAATATATTGCCTATTGATACAGCAAAGACAACGTCGGCAGTAGCCTATTGACCATACATATATATTGTTTTCACGGCAAAATAGGCTAAAGAATATTTCGTTCTGTATTGACAGGTTTAATATTTCAAAATCAATAATTATGTTGTTTTTAATTTACAAGTAGGCCTATATCTGCATTTATGTTAATCTAAAGACTTTCAAACATGAAAATGTAATTTATTAATATGTATTCGTGTCAAAATGGCATATAAACATCTTTTCCTATGCTATTTTGCCTAGAAACGCTTCCAACACGCTCGCGTGTCGCGTGAATAATAGGCGTCTCTTCTATTTGAAGGATGCACGCGTTTTCCGCGTGAGCCGCGCGGCTGACGCAGGCAGTATGCAAGCGCTAACTGGTTAACATGGGAGCCGAAATAAAAACGGACACGCCACGCAGCCGAGACGCTCACGGCACGCTTGCAGTGTGTCCCCGGCCTTAGAGGTGCAACTGCCCCATTCAGTTTGTCTCCCCGGGACACATTCACACTTCTGCGGACTGGTTATGGCTCAAATTATTATTCTTTTGTCTGCATTATAATTACTAACGATTCTCTATTCAAACTGTTCTATTCAAACCTCATTTCTAAATCAAACCTTTCACTTTACCTTCCCTGACTCTATCAAATGATTTTCGTCCAAATAAGCATTTCAGTAGTTTTATATTTATAAAATGTTCATAAAAATTATGTATTTGCTCAGTGGCAGGTGCATCTAGGGCAAGCTAGCATGTTAGCTTAGCACACCAGCAAAACAACAATTTATAAGATTAAAATCATGTTTTATTCAAAACTTACTTCATATCACTTTATACTTTATAAGTCGAGTGTTTTATATAACAATCTGTGATCTCATGTACGTTAGCTTCGGGTCAAACAATCTGACAGAAAATACACAATGCTAAAAGCTATGTGGAATAGCATTGCATTATAAATATAATCTATTATGAAACCACCCAACATGTCATATAGAACACAGACCAATATTGCCGCGATTGTGTGTTTATTGTCTTCAAACGCGTCTATCTGCATGCTATAGCGATCTGACGATCTCTGGAAGCTGTTTTGGTCATAGATATCCATAATAAGGACTAGATTTCTTACGGCGGAGTCACCATCGTCATCATACACACTCTATTCAATGTCCAACGAGATTCAAATAAACTCAAGAATTGTGATGTAGAAGTAATATTTGTATTTTAATATTTGTAATTGTAATTGGTGGCCATCTTGTCACAGGCAAGCTTTCTGTTGGGCTCTGTGGAACCTGATGTAAGATGAGTGATCTGTATGAACATAAATACTCTTAATAATCTCGCTGAAATCTTGACGGATTTACAAATGGTTTGGTTTCTTACAAATGTTATTAACATGGCTACAAATCTGGATGCTTTAACACATTGAAAATGCAGCTTTTCGTTTCGATAAACGACTTAATCGTGCAGCTTGTGTATCACGGCTAACTTACGTGCACTTTATCAAGGGGGCTGAGACCACAATCGAGCTGTTCAATTATATAGGTTTTATTGACACCAATAACAATTTTATGACAACCAATCTTTTGTCTAGTTAAAATAAACTTAGTTTGCATGTTTTTTTTTTGTTTACATTTTATTTAATTATTTTATTTTAATAGTGATATTCTTATTTTATATTTATATATATATATATATATATATATATATATATATATATATATATATATATATATATATATATAGCTAGCACTGGGAAAAAAAATCAGAGCTGTATATGTGTATAAATATATATCATTTCTCATGTTGCCATTCGGTACACAGTTTTAGTAGCCTATATATTGATTTAACATAAATACCTTGTGTGTATGTATATTCATTGCACCTATCTGTTATGTTCAATGTTACTTACATATTGAAGTCCATGGTTATAATTATTTATAAGTATGTATTGTCATAACTCATAACTACATGACATTTATAACCAACGAAACAGTTTGAAAATTGGTTGAAAATTGAGCAAGTTATGGTTATTTAAAAGTACATGCACCATTTAAACACACTGTTACGAGTGAGTGAGCTGCCTGTGACAAGGTGGCCGCAAGTTGCGGACGGCGACCTCCATTGGCCAACAGCGCACACAAGACATCTACCGTGCGTCTCAATCAGCTCCCTAGTTCACTAGTCAGGGCACTGATCAGGACTCAAGTCAATGGGCTGCCAGAATAAGTCCGGCTGCCAGAATGAATTGAAAACACAGCACATCACAATCTACTGCGCTCATAATGATACATCCACAGATTTTGGATAAAGATTGAATAAATAATACTTCTTTGTATAGAAATTTGACTCAAACATATGAGAATCTATCAATATTTCTCCACATCTGCACACATTTGAAGTAAAAGCCCTGAGGGAAGTTGTTTTGTCAAGAGTCTTCCTGACAACCACAGAGGAGTTTTTTTTATAAATGGGAGCAAATGACGCGCATATTACAATCAAAAGGTAGCGACGCCGATGATCATTATTCATAACTCCTGGCACATATTAACACATTACGGTCACTATAAGACTTTGAGAATAAAACAGAGGTAAAAAAAATTTAACTTTATTCTTAGATCTTTTTAATGATGTATAGTTTGTCAAGATAATTACATCTGATAGTCAATTTGAGCTAATTTAAGCAAAGAGAGCTTCCTCGTGAACGTTAAGAGGTTGTTTATTATGTGTCAAACAAGCTTTTGCTGTGCTCAATGTATATGTTTTGCTGTGCTCAATGTATATCATTGGTCCTTGGGTGTCATGATGCCATTTCATGTGGGGTCTATTAAGCGATATGGCTTGATGTTAGTTGAGGTTTGTGTTATTTTTCATCTGGACTGTATATGCATTCATCCAAAAAAATTTTGATTTAAATTTAATTCTAATAAAAAAAAATATTATTTATTGAGATTCGACAACCTTTATTAAAATATTATTAAAATATTTTTTTAAGCATATTGGGAAATTTGTTTGGAGTTTTATTTCTGATGATGCAGTGAAACATGCCAAATAGTGCTATTTTCATGATTTATCCATTTTTTTATGTGGTTCAGATACAAAAATATTTTGAGTTTCTATTTATTAAACAAATTTCCTTCATTGTATCAACTAACATTTTTTATTTCAATAAACTCAAAATTTTAAGGCAACCAGGTTACTTACTTTTTTAAGTTAAACCAACAAAAAACAACCAACATTTTTTACAGTGCATTTGTGCTGAAAGACATTTCTGGTCAAAATTACATTTCCAAAAATAGCAATTCATCCAAACATTTAAATTGAAGAACAACATTTTAAATAACTGTTCAAAACGTTATCATTTGCATTTTGCACAAAACAAAATCCCATTGATTTGTTCAATGTTAATTTTACTTACTCATAGTATTGTAGCCATGTTGCTGCCATTGCACCTTCCATGTCTTTGCTCTAAAAAGATTAAAAGGCATGGTAACAATCTGTTAGTGTGAGTTTCAAGTGAGAAAATGTAATGAGGAACAAATAACGGTCTAAAATGTTAACTAACGTTAGCTAAACAGGATCTAAAATGCTCCTCAAGTCAATTTGTTTACCGGAGCTGCGGCTGCATTAGTCAAATTAACTAGTATCGCATATGACTCGATATAATGATTAACAATACGTTTAAAATGGTTGTAATATAAGGAATGGGTGAGTTTACATTAACGTTACTTTTTGCTTGGTTAGATACTGTGGCGTGAGAGTGATATGGAAAGATGGCCAGCCATCTCAAAACCCAGCATTTATCTGTGTCTGACTGTGAGAAAGCACAACAAAGATACCGTAGTTTCGGGGCCTTTATTTACCTGAACTGCAGATGGGAACCAGCTTTTATTTGAAGCAGGCTTTTATTAGGGGCAGGCCTATATTTCTAATTCCATCTGTTTAAAATATAACTGCTTTAAGTAAACCATTTTCAATTTAAAGTGATCGTTCCAGTGGACAAATATCATTGATTTATTTAAGAAACATTTGCAAAAATACCACCATACAACAACATAATACGCATTTTTTGTAACTGTGCGAGTTGAACGATGAACGAGTTCTCGACGAGAACTCATTATAGGCATTTTTAAATAAAGATCCATGTTTAATCAAATAAATAAATGAATCACTGGCAAAATAAATAATTTTGGTGAAATGTGACCCTGTCTGTGAAAACCCTCCTAAAGTCATTTTTTCTACATAAAATCATGTAAAGAACATTCTGTTAAAATATTACCTTGATATCTCTAATATTAACTGAGTATGGCTATGTTAAATATTTGCTGAATTTCGGGCTCAGAAAATCATGTTTCCCTTTCAGTCGGTCACGTTCAACGTATGTCGGACTTAGACCGACGAATGTGGATCACTTCTGGGAGCCCCTATCAGCTTCGAGATATAGAAAACGGGCCAATGAACATTGGCTTGCGTGCTTTGCATATCTCACCCCGCCCCGCTGCGCGGGTACAAAGCGGAAGCGATCGCCACGCACTGTTGTCATTCACTTCGGAGCCGAACGGTGTTGATGAAGCACCTGACTGCCTTCTATCTAGCAAGAGAGAGAGAGAGAGAGAGAGAGAGAAAGTGAAAGCGTGTGCCGAGGGAAATTGCTCATGTTGGTCAGACGGCACAAGACAGTGTGACCGCGATCTCACTGCTGCTGAGAGAGCTGCTTTTTTCAAACTGAGCAAATTGCACTACACACACACACACACACACACACACACACACACACACACACACACACCACACAGTTGGTTCGGTGGGCGTGTTCCTTTTTCTGGTGAGAGCAGAAAACAGGCTGCACACAAAACCTGTTATTCTGCCATGGTCGATCCCTGGGTGCTTCAACACCTAAAAGAGCAAATTTTCCTCACAAAAAGAGCTACACGGGTGACGTGCCGTCCTTTTCAGGATGTATTTCCACCCGTGCGTTTCTGGATGCGGTTGTTCCCTATCGCCTACTGATGGTCACAAGCACTGTATCAAGTGCCTGGGGTTAGAACACGCTGAGGCGGCGTTTGTGAATAGTTCATGTTCTCACTGAGGGAACATGACTATCTCAGCGCTTAGGTCGAGACTCGCCTACCTCCGGGAAGGTGGAGTCCCCCTACCCACAGCTCGATTTAGGTCTATTCCTGCCCAGCAGAATAGACCTACTTTGAAGGTTTGGCTGGGGTGATCAGAGGATCATGGTTAGGGCAAACCCGTCGAGTGAGCCTTCGTGGGACCCTAATCCCTCACAAGCGCCCCACATGCGCGGCCGACGGTGTCTTTTGGGGCACCGCGGATGAGCAGATGTCGATTGCTGCATCAGAGGGGGAGTTTCAGTCCTCTGGGGATGAAGATTCGGCTGTACTGCCTCCCTCTGGGAGAGTGGCAACGGTCGAGTCGGACCCGGAGTTGACGGCTATGCTTTCCCAGGCTGCCGAAAAGGTCGGGCTTGAGTGGAACCCTCCACCACGTCCCGAACCTTCTAGGTTGGACGATTGGTTTCTCGGGGTGGGCCGCGCTGGTTCTCACCGTCGCACCCCGTAGCCTTTCTTCCCGGAGGTGCATGAGGAGCTGACTAGGTCGTGCAAAACACCGTTTAGCGCCCGTGGGCAACCTAGTTGCTCCTCCCTCCTCACTACCCTTGACGGCGGGCAGGCCAGGGGGTGGAGCCGTCGCCGTAACTGTGTCCGACGTCCGCCTCTAGCTGGCGCGGGGACCCGAAGCTCCCGTCCAGGGCCTGTAGAGTCTCTTCCGGTCTGACCGCGAAGGCCTACAGGGCCTGTGGCCAGGCCGCGTCCGCCCTGCATGCCATGGCATTGCTTCAGTTGCATCAAGCACAGGCACTGATGGACATGCACAAGGGTAGTCCTGGCCCAGAGCTCCTCCGGGAGCTCCGGACGGCGACGGACCTCGCCCTATGGGCGACGAAAACCGCCACCCGTACTATTGGCCAGGCAAAGTCCACTGTGGTGGTCCAGGAGCGGCATCTCTGGCTCAACCTGGCTGATATGAAGGAGACCGATAAGACCCAGTTCCTGGACTCCCCTATTTCGTTGGCTGGGTTGTTCGGCGACGCGCACCACTTCCTCTCCCCAGAGGAGGGCCAGTGGTCTCCATTGTGACAATTACATATGTTCAATCATGATGCTTTCATGCCTTGTCACCCTCAGGCGCCTTTCCAATCGCGTGCGGCACACCCACAGGCGGCCTCCCCACTGTACCGCGCCCCCTCAGTGGAAGCAGGTAAGTATTGCCACGCGCACGCAGACCCCACCACGGGCCACCTCCGCGCCGTCCTGGTCGGGTCCCTGCATGCCGCTGCGCTGCCCCGCGGCGGGTACGTCTGTGGTGCCGTTAGTCCCGCTGGTGCAGTCGCTAGGGGCCTGGCTAGCTCTCCCCAGCCCGTCCCGCTGGCTCATCCGCACCATCAGACTCGGCTATGCAACTCAGTTCGCCCGGCGTCCCCTCAAGCTCAGGGGTGCTCACTTCACCTCTGTGTTGAAGAAGCGCGGTCTGCATTGGTCTCAAATTGGTGCAGCGATCGACCTGAAGGACGTGTACATGTCTCGGTTCTCCCACGACACAGACCGTTTCTACGCTCTGTGGTCAACGGACAAGCATATCAGTATGAGGTCCCACCCTTCGGGCTTATAGTGCTCAAGAGTTAGAGTTGTTCGCAGTTTGTCCTAACCTGAGCCGCGTCAAGATGCCGCTCCAGGGCAAGCACGTTCTGGTCCGTACGGACAGCACTGCAGTTGTAGCGTACATCAACAAACAGGGAGGTCTACGCTCCTGTCGCATGACACAACTCACTCGCCACCTCCTGTTATGGAGTCTGAAGTATCTGAGGTCACTTCGTGCCACTCACATCCGGGCCGGCTCAATTGTGCGGCCAACAAGCCCCCACGGCAGCCAGTGGAGAGTGGAGACTCCATCCCCAGGCGGTCCAGCTAATTTGGGATCTCTTCAGGGCCGTACAGGTAGACCTGTTTGCCGCCCCGGACATGGCCCATCGCCAGTGGTTTTATTCCCTGACCAAGGGGACCCTCGGCATGGATGCGCTGGCACACAGCTGGCCCCGGGGCCTACGCAAACATGCGTTTTCCCAGTTTGCCTTCTTGCACAGACACTGTGCAAGGTCAGGGAGGATGAGGAGCAGGTCCTGTTGGTGGCGCCATACTGGCCCAACAGGACATGGTTCTTGGAACTAGTGCTCCTTGGAACAGAACCTCCTTGGCCCATTCCTCTGAGGAAGGACCTCCTGACTCAGAGACGGGTCACCCTCTGGCACCCGCGTCCAGACCTCTGGAAATTCCATGTCTGGTCCCGGGATGGGACGCGGAGGGTCTAGGTGGCCTGCCACAGGCTGTGGCAGACACCATCACTTCCACTAGAGCTCCCTCTACGAGGCACCTCTATGCGTTGAAGTGGAACCTGTTCGTCGACTGGTGCTCTTCTCACCTAGAAGACTCCCGAAGGTGTTTGGTCAGGGCCGTGCTTTCCTTTCTACAAGATGGGTTGGAGAGAAGGCTGTCCCCCTCCACCCTCAAGGTGTATGTGGCCGCAATCAATGCCCATCACAAACTAGTAGAAGGTAAGTCTTTGGGGAAGCACGACCTGATCGTCAGGCTCCTGAGGAGCGCGAGGAGATTTCAGTCGTTCCCCCTCTATACCCTCTTGTGACCTGTCTCTGGTGCTCATTGCACTTCAGAGACCTCCCTTTGAGACTTTGCAGTCAGTGGAGTTAAAAATTCTATCTCTAAAGACGGTACTCCTGACTGCATTGGCCTCTATCAAGAGGGTAGGGGACCTGTAGGCATTTTTCGGTCGACGAATCGTGCCTGGAATTCGGGCCGGACTCCTAGCTCTCACGTAATCCTGAGACCCTGGCCTGGATACGTGCCCAAGGTTCCCACCACTCCCTTCCGGGACCAGGTGGTGAACCTGCAAGCGCTGCCTTCGGAGGAGGCAGACCCAGCCCTGGCTTTTCTCTGTCCTGTCCGAGCACTTTGGACGTATGTGGACAGAACGCAAAGCTTTAGGACCTCAGAGCAGCTCTTCGTCTGTTACAGAGGACAGCAGAAGGGGAAGGCTGTCTCCAAGCATAGGATGGCCCACTGGATAGTGGATGCCATTGTCTTGGCTTATGAGTCCCAGGATGTGCCCTGCCATCTCGGGAGTAGAGCCCACTCCACCAGGGGTGTAGCCTCTTCCTGGGCGCTGGCTCGTGGCACCTCGCTGACAGATATTTGTAGAGCTGCGGGCTGGGCGTCACCTAACACGATCGCTTTTATAGCCTACGTGTAGAACCGGTATCTTCCCGTGTACTCACTTCTCATAGTCGGTAGCACCGAAGGGCCTGATCTATTGTCGGCTTGCTGCACCACTTCCTTCCTCATGGAACGGATACGTGCGCTTATATGCTCCAGTCGAGTTCCCCAGAATGGCGAACCCTGTCGAGTCCTCTGCAACCCGCGGCAGTCAGACGTGGCGGAGCGTCTAACGGCAGGTCTAACACTCGTATGCAGTGTGGAACTTGTGTTATGCTGGGTTCCATATGTAGTGACCCCCACGGCAGTCCCATATATGTATTCTCCACGGTACGGCTCCCTACAGCGAGCCTGTGTCTTTCCCTTGGCAGAGCCGCTCTGCCGTCTCAGTGTGGTGACTGTCCCCCGCCCAACAGGGCCGGGGCCACCCCTGGGACTCCCGTATGTAGTACTGCCCACGGTCAGTCCATATGTGTAATTTCCACGTTATCTTCCTTCGGGAGAGTGTGGCTTCCGCAGTGGCCTCCAGGGGCACGCTTTCCAAGCCTATTTCCAGTAATCCACTGATTGGGTCATGTGGGATGGCAGTGTGACTCTCCCTGCAGGAAATTCCCCGCCTGTTGAGACGGGGTCCGAGGGACTCCCGCAGTGTGCTGGAAGTGGTTGTAACTCTTATCTACACTGTTAAATATAACTTACTCATCATCATAGTGTTTAATATAGCCTATCAAGTTAAATTTGACATCACTAGCTTTTAATCTAAATAATTACCACGCGTTAGCTTTTCGCTAGCCTGGTAGCTTTCCATCCCGGCATCCGGGTCTCCTGTTTTCTGAGTTCATTAGACAACTGTGGTGAGTTGGATTATTAAATAAACTCCATCAAACAACTGTGGTAAGTTGTGGATTCATCAACAAATACGGTAAGCCATGTCTTCTCCTGTCATTTTCACTTGCACTGCATGCTACATCTTTAGCATATTTAGCTCCGTTGGCGAACAGGGCTTCACATATGATAAATGTAAGGAATTAATCAGGCTGACGGAGAAGATTTCAGATTTAGAGACACGCATCCAAGATTTATGTGAGAGTAGTGAGAATGTAACAGCTTTAGATACTGCTTTGGATGCAACTAGCTTAGTGAACACTCATTGTTTGGTTCCGGCTGAGCCCGCGCAGCAGGGCTGGGTGACGATGAGAAAGCATCGTCGCGGATCAAAAAACCACTCTTCTGTTCCGATTAGAACATCAAACAGGTTCTCCCCACTCAGTGATGCACCCACTGAGGATCCTGTTGAAAGTGCCCTAGTTATTGGCAATTCTATTACACGGAACGTGAAAATAGAGACACCAGCCACCATAGTCACATGTTTACCGGGAGCCAGAGCGCCTGACATCAAAGCAAATTTAAAAGTGCTGGCTAAAGCTTATCGTAAATTCTCTAAGATTATTATTCACGTTGGCACTAATGATGTTCGACTTCGCCAGTCGGAAATCACCAAAATTAACATTAAAAAGGTGTGTAAACTCGCAAGTACGATGTCAAAGGCTGCATTTTTCTCTGGTCCCCTCCCTGCTAAAAGGAGTGATGAAATAGTTAGCAGATTATCATCACTCAATGGCTGGTTGTCTAAGTGGTGTCTGCAAAATAATATAAGGTTCATAGACAATTGGAAAAGTTTTTTGGGCAGACCTGACCTGTTGAAGATGACATTCATCCCTCCTGGGCTGGTGCTGCTCTTCTCTCTAGTAATTTGGCACATAGACTTAGACAGAGCTAAACCTTGACTTACTGGGGCCCAGGTCAGGAAGCAGACAAACTGGCTGAACCAACCGTCTGCTAGCTGTCTCACATCACCAAAGTCAGCTAAATACCAGCACACAGAGACTCTTTCACCTAGATATTATCATATAGAGACTATGTCTGTTCCCCGAATTAGTAAATACAAAAAAAAAACATCAAAACCATTTAAAAGTAAAAATTTAATTGATGTCCAACAAATGATGAACAACAGATATAATTCGGATGAACAATTGATAAAGCTTGGGTTGCTGAATATTCGATCCCTTTCTCCAAAAACGCTTATTGTTAATTATATGATTATAGATCATAACTTAGATGTGCTGTGTTTGACAGAAACCTGGCGAAAACCTGACGACTACATTACTTTAAATGAGTGCACCACCCAAGATTATTGTTATAAACATGAACCACGTTTGAAAGGTAAAGGGGGAGGTGTTGCTGTAATTTATAATAATATTTTCAGTATTACTTAGAAGTCTAGTGTGGCAAGGGGGGCGTGGTTCAGCGAGGTCTGCAGCGGGAGAGAGAGCCGCGGGACGAGCGGTAAGTGAGTGGGTTGGACACAGATTGGTAACACCTGTATCTCGTTTCAGTAATGGGCGCGGAGAGAGTACAAAACGCCCGGAGAAACGGAAGCAGGGGAGAGAGAGGACTGCTGACGCTCCACACACATCCCAGAGACATTGAATGAGACCCGGAAGTGAAAAGACCCGGAAGTGAACAAGAGTTTGAATGAAAGTCACACGCGATCGTGTGCACACTGTATTTTGAGTTTGTTATAATAAAAGAGAGTCCAGCCGACCCCCTTGTCCTCTTCCTTCCTTATCTACGAACTTACTACATCTAGTTTCAAATTTGGTGCTTTATGTAACATTGTGTAGTGTAAATGATAAATCCTGTTTGACATTTGTGCTGGCTACTGTATACAGGCCACCAGGGCACAATACAGACTTTATCAAAGAATTTGCTGGTTTTGTTGTGATGTTGCAACAGAAACTATTGACTCTCTCTTTACTAGCACTTTAGACATAGTTGCTCCCCGGCGCTTAAAGAAGATAAAAACAAATAATCCAACGCCGTGGTACAACGAGCACACCCGGGCCCTTAAAACAGCAGCCAGAAAAATGGAGCGCAGCTGGAAGAAAACAAAACTGGAGGTTTTTCGCAATTTGTGGAAAGAGAGCATGATTGCATATAGAAAGACCATAAAAACTGCTAGATCTGTTTATTTCTCAACTCTTTTAGAAGAAAACAAACAGAACCCTAGGTATTTATTCGATACAGTGGCTAAATTAACAAAAATAAAGCTTCAACTTCTGATGTTTGTAAACAACACAGCAGTAATGACTTTATGAACTTCTTTACTAGTAAGATTGATAATATTAGGAATAAAATTATAACCATGCAGCCGTCTACTACAGTATCACTTCAGACAAAGCATTGTAGTGTCACTGAGGAAAAATTACCCTCATTCACTGCTATAGGAGGAGAAGAATTGGCTAAACTTGTTAAATCATCAAAATCAACAACATGTATGCTTGATCCTATACCGACTAGGCTACTAAAAGAGATCCAGAGGTCATAGATCCTCTGCTTATTATTATTAATTCATCCTTGACATTAGGATATGTACCGAAAACTTTTAAGTTGGCTATAATAAAACCACTTATTAAAAAAACGCAACTTGATCCTAAAGAATTAGTTATTTACAGGCCAATCTCGAATCTACTGTTTCTATCAAAAATACTAGAAAAGTTCCTGGTATAAATGGTATATGTGAGGATTTCCAGTCAGGATTTAGACCGTATCATAGTACTGAGACTGCTCTAATTAGAGTTACAAATGATTTACTCTTATCATCTGATCGTGTTTGTATCTCTCTATTAGTGTTACGATCTTAGCGCTGCATTCGATACTATCGATCACAATTTTCTTCTGAATAGAATCGAAAATTATGTTGGCATTAGTGGAACTGCATTGGCATGGTTTAAATCATACTTATCTGACCGTTATCAGTTTGTAGCAGTAAATGAAGAGATGGGGTACCGGTTCAGTATGGGGTACCGCAAGGCTCAGTGTTAGGACTGTTGCTTTTCACCCTGTATATGCTACCACTGGAAGATATTAGGAAGCATGGTGTTAGTTTTCATTGTTATGCTGACGATACCCAGCTCTATATTTCCTCACGCCCGGACGAAACTTACCAATTCACAAGATTAACGGAATGCATAGCTGATATCAAATTTGGATGAATAGTAATTTCCTGCAACTTAATTCAGATAAAACTGAATTTTTTATTTTGGACAGAAAAGCTCCACAAGTAGTAACCTAGAATACTGTCTAACACTTGATGACTGCTCTGTCAAGCCCTCGTCGTCAGTGAGGAACCTGGGTGTGCTCTTTGATACCAATCTTTCATTTGAAAGCCACGTTTCTAGCATCTGTAAAACCGCATTCTAGCATCTTAAAAATATATCTAAATTACGGCACATGCTTTCAATGCAAAATGCTGAACAGTTAGTACATGCGTTCATGAGCTCAAGGCTAGATTATTGTAATGCTCTACTGGGTGGTTGCCCTGCTCGCTTAATAAACAAACTCCAGCTAGTCCAAAACGCAGCAGCTCGAGTTCTTACTAGAACCAGGAAGTATGATCGTATTAGTCCAGTTCTGTCAACACTGCACTGGCTCCCTATTAAACATTGCATACATTTTAAAATCTTGCTTATTACTTACAAAGCACTAAATGGTTTAGCTCCCCAGTACTTAAGCGAGCTCTTAACACATTATACTCCATCACGTCTATTGCAGTCTCAAAACTCTGGCCAGTTGATAATACCTAGAATATCTAAATCAACTGCAGGCGGTCAATCCTTTTCCTATTTAGCACCTAAACTCTGGAACAGTCTTCCTAGCATTGTTCGGGAAGCAGACACACTTTGTCAGTTTAAATCTAGACTAAAAACACATCTCTTTACTATGACATACACAGGTCAGCCGGAACCGGGAACACTTCCCATAACACCTGATGTACTTACATCATAAAAAGAGTGGCAGCTACGCTAATGTTAGTCTCTCTGTTTATCCCGAGGTTTATCCCGGATCCGGGCTGTGTCTGGATCGGATGGTGGACCTGCGCCTGGACATGACCAAAGCATCCTGGGGCCCTATCTTTCACTCAGCGCAATTGACTATGTACACCGACGCATGTGTCATTCCTATTTTGCACCCGTGCAAAGCGTGCTTTTCCCTCCACAGAAGCACGTCGCTAAACTAGTCAATGAACTTGCGCTCCCTGGGCAGTTCAGTGCAAAAAAAAGGAGGCATGTTCCGGCGCAAACAATCCCTGGTGCTATTTTGCTGATCCATTAAACAATTGCGCCACTGACCAGAAAAAAAATTAGTCTAAAGTCAGTGGAGCATTGTTCATTATGCTATTTTAAAGGCTATTTTAATCCTAAATAAACCCGTCTCTTGCGTGATACCCTGACATTTTGAATAATCCGATCTAATATGATTTCTGACCTGTAAGGTTGCCAGAATAATAATCATACACCGTGTGTTAATAGGCCAGAGGAGAACTGGCACCCCGACTGAGTCTTGTTTCTCCCAAGGTTTATTTTTCTCCATCATGCCCTGATGGAGTTTTGGTTTCTTGCCACTGTCGCCTTTGGCTTGGCTTGCTCAGTTGGGGATGCTAAAGTTATGATCAAAGTTATTCAACTAGTTCTACAGATAAAATTTATGAATTAGGTTTTAATTAATTCTATAAACTATAATACGGATCTGTCAACATTGTCGCTATACAGTCTTGTTCAAAATAATAGCAGTACAATATGACTAACCAGAATAATCAAGGTTTTTAGTATATTTTTTATTGCTACGTGGCAAACAAGTTACCAGTAGGTTCAGTAGATTGTCAGAAAACAAACAAGACCCAGCATTCATGATATGCACGCTCTTAAGGCTGTGCAATTGGGCAATTAGTTGAAAGGGGTGTGTTCAAAAAAATAGCAGTGTCTACCTTTGACTGTACAAACTCAAAACTATTTTGTACAAACTTTTTTTTTTCTGGGATTTAGCAATCCTGTGAATCACTAAACTAATATTTAGTTGTATGACCACAGTTTTTTTTAAAACTGCTTGACATCTGTGTGGCATGGAGTCAACCAACTTGTGGCACCTCTCAGCTGTCTTTCCACTCCATGATTATTTAACAACATTCCACAATTCATTCACATTTCTTGGTTTTGCTTCAGAAACAGCATTTTTGAAATCACCCCACAAGTTCTCAATTGGATTAAGGTCTGGAGATTGGGCTGGCCACTCCATAACATTAATTTTGTTGGTTTGGAACCAAGACTTTGCCCGTTTACTAGTGTGTTTTGGGTTATTGTCTTGTTGAAACAACCCTTTCAAGGGCATGTCCTCTTCAGCATAGGGAAACATGACCTCTTCAAGTATTTTAACATATGCAAACTGATCCATGATCCCTGGTATGCGATAAATAGGCCCAACACCATAGTAGAAGAAAGATGCCCATATCATGATGCTTGCACCTCCATGCTTCACTGTCTTCACTGTGTACTGTGGCTTGAATTCAGAGTTTGGGGGTCGTCTCACAAACTGCCTGTGGCCCTTGGACCCAAAAAGAACAATTTTACTCTCATCAGTCCACAAAATGTTCCTCCATTTCTCTTTAGGCCAGTTGATGTGTTCTTTGGCAAATTGTAACCTCTTCTGCACATGCCTTTTTTTTAACAGAGGGACTTTGCGGGGGATTCTTGAAAATAGATTAGCTTCACACAGACGTCTTCTAACTGTCACAGTACTTACAGGTAACTCCAGACTGTCTTTGATCATCCTGGAGGTGATCATTGGCTGAGCCTTTGCCATTCTGGTTATTCTTCTATCCATTTTGATGGTTGTCTTCCGTTTTCTTCCACGTCTCTCTGGTTTTGCTCTCCATTTTAAGGCATTGGAGATCATTTTAGCTGAACAGCCTATCATTTTTTGCACCTCTTTATAGGTTCTCCCCTCTCTAATCAACTTTTTAATCAAAGTACGCTGTTCTTCTGAACAATGTCTTGAACGACCCATTTTCCTCAGCTTTCAAATGCATGTTCAACAAGTGTTGGCTTCATCCTTAAATAGGGGCCACCTGATTCACACCTGTTTCTTCACAAAATTGATGACCTCAGTGATTGAATGCCACACTGCTATTTTTTTGAACACACCCCTTTCAACTAATTCAACTAATTGCCCAATTGCACAGCCTTAAGAGCGTGCATATCATGAATGCTGGGTCTCATTTGTTTTCTGAGAATCTACTGAACCTACTGGTAACTTGTTTGCCACGTAGCAATAAAAAAATATACGAAAAACCTTGATTATTCTGGTTAGTCACATTGTACTGCTATTATTTTGAACAAGACTGTATGATAAATTAAAATAAGCTGATAACATCACTGTTTTCTCCAGGACGACTGTACAGACAAATCTAATTTTGATGCAATATTATCCTGTTTGACACTTTGAAGCTGCTTTGACACAATCGTGATTGTAAAAGCGCTATATAAATAAAGTTGATTGATTGATTGATTGATTGATTGATTGTACCCGCGCAGCAGGTGGGGTGCGATATGCAAAGCAGGCACCCCAATGTTCATTGGCCCGTTTTCTAAATCTCAAAGCTGATAGGGGCTCCCAGAAGTGATCCCAATTCGTCGGTCTAAGTCCAACGTACGTCTCCTTTCCCTCCTTTAGGGAACGAGGGTTACAAATGTAAACGAGACGTTTTGAGAAATTTCAATATAAACACAAGCTTATTTTTAAAACTGCAACACATTTGATGCATAATTATCCTGAATATGAGCCATATACCACATTAAAATATATCACATTAAAGCTGAGATTCTCCCATTTTCAATGATATATGACACATTTATGGGAAAATTCTTAAAGTTTTGTAAAACAGGCCTATTTATTGAATGTTGCAATTTGTTTGAATGTTGCAAAAACATTCAAACAAATTGGGGGTACAAGAGCTTGATTGTAGCAACAATTACAAAGTCAATTAATTGAAATTATTTGTATAACTTTATTAATAAAACTAAATATCCAAGGAAAAAGTCATTAATATATAAAACAATTAATATATTACATTTCAGTAGAAAATCTCTAACTTAAATTATTTTACTGGGCTACATTAAGTACAGTACTGCAGTAAAAATAAAGAGAAGGATAGTTCACCCGAAAATGAAAATTCTGTCATCTTTTATTTACCCTCATGTACCCTCAACCTGCACTTTCTTCAATAAACCTGGTTATATCATTATTCGGGGTAATTCCACCGAGATTAATATCGGAAAAGCTGTTTAAGTAATCAGCTATTTTCTGCTCGCGTTTAAGTGCTGCCATGTCAAATACCCTAGATAACTTATGCTGCGTTCCAGTTCGTTTTAATCATGCCCTTCACTCGCAAACTTCCCTCCGTCGCGTTCACTCGGATGTGCGTCATTGCTTACGTTGCATGAGTGCCCACTACTGGCGGAAACTTTGCAATGGACTGAACTGGAACGCCCTAAGCCCTTGATCACTTGGAATCCACTATGGAGTTGATTTATTATTATTTTTTTCCTTTACAAAATTGTTTAATGCAGCATTCTATATGTATATGGATGTGTTTGGGTTGTTTTAAATGTTTTTTAAAATATCATAGAGTTGTTTGTGGTGGGGTAAATTAAACGCGATATGTGGTGATGTCACAATCATGTTGCATTGTGGTATATGAAGCTGCCTGTGAAGTGTACATATGAAGTAGACTTGCTCACTCGGTCAAAATCGAGGGAACAAGGGTCTGTCCATATAAACTTCTCTTGTCCACTTCACGAAGTGGAACGCACTTCAAAATTGCGGCAGGGATTCCCCCAAGGGGAAGTGCTTAGGGAAGTTTGCAAGTGCGTGTCTTGAAGTGGAGTGGAACGCAGCAATAATTCATTAATCCAGTGTTTCCCAACCTTTTTTCAGTCATGGCGCCCATTGAAAATGTTCTAAATTTTGTGGCACCCCCTCGCATAGGTTACGCTAGGGGTGTAACGGTACAGATTGCTCACGATTCTGTTTTAGGTTTTATGTTCCCAGTTTCAGGTTCACGGTTTCTGTATGGTTCGGTATTTGCTATGTTCATGGAAAAAAAGAACTACTGTCAAATAAAAATAAAGAAAAGAACAAATAACTTAAATCCAAGCAGCAGCACAAATAATTGCTATTGAGCAAAGATAATAAAATAATGTTTATTTCTTTTATTTTTAGGTAGGTCTAACATTAGTTTATAGGTAAATAAATTGAATAAAGTAATTGTGGCAAGGGGGGCATGGTTCAGCGAGGTCTGCAGCGGGAGAGAGAGCCTCGGGACGAGCGGTAAGTGTATCTTGTTCCAGTAATGGGCGTGGGGAGAGGATAAAACGCCTGTGGAAATGGAAGCCAGAAAGAGAGAAAGAGTCGGACTGTTGATGCGACACCCAGACCCTGAGTTTACCCGGAAGCGCTGTGAACCGGAAGTGAACGTTGTTTATGAGTTTGACTGAAAGCACACGCTGAGTGTGACACTGAGTTTGATACGAAAATAAAGAGAAGCATCAACAGTCCAGCCGACCCCCGTGTCCTCTTCCTTCCACACACACGAACTTGTTACAGTAATCAAATGAAAAATTACTGCATATTTAACTGTTTAAATTTAATATTAATCCTTATTAAACTTACAAAATCTATTCAATCAATAGCAGTGAGTGGTTCCTTATCTTCTTTGACAGACAGCAGTAAAGGCTACTGCCCCTTTAAGACCCAGGGGTATCGCTTTCTCGACAGTATGTTAACTTAAGGCATATTCAGACTATGTCTGCTTGGACACTCATCAAGATGGACATGTTGACATAGGCTACTTCTTGTGTGAGTTTGTCCGTTCAAGCGCAAGACTTGAAAGAGAACTCAATATACTTGCGCGCTGAGACGTGCATGTGCATGCTTTCGGATGACCGCACAGAGACAAAATTTCTCACATCGCGATCACCATGTGAGATCGGTAACACTTTACTTGAAGGGGTGTGCATAAGACTGACATGACACCTTCATAATCATGACACGTGTCAAGAATATGAAGGAGTTTTTATGCATGTTTATGACAACTGTCATTAAGTGTCATTCGCTTAATTATGTCATTTTTAATGCAATGATGACATTTCGGAGTTGTCTGTGTTATGACAACTTGACATAAACCAATACATCATAACCTGTCAGTGTCTTTGTCATGACAACTTGACATTACCAAGACAACATAACCTGTCATAAACATGACATAACAGATTATCAAATTTAAGAAACTTACTTAGCTTATAGGGTTAACCTTAAACTGTTATATGGTTGGTTTTGATGTTGACTGAGGCCATTATAATGTCATACTTTTTTTTTTTCAGTGGCAAAAGTTTAATTTGTCATTAAAATGTAATTAGGTGTTAATACACTGTCAAATTATTTTTTAATAACAGCATCATTAATATTTTTCAGTTCACAATGTTTTATTTTATTTTTTAAGTTTCCTCCACCAGCTTCAACAGAAGGTTAGATAATAGACAATTTCAAATGTCTTAAAAATATGAAAAGGAGTTCGAGAAATAAAATAAGTAATTTAATTTTTAAGACCTGCCCTCTCACAGAACTGACTCTTAAAAACACAAGGCATGAATTTATACACAGGTGACCAACACCAATTAACGCAAAAAGGGGAAAACACGTACACAAATAATGGCCATTACACAAAATAAACATATATATATCAACATCATATACACACATAAACAAACACAAAAAAATAACACTTTGTCAAATGACTTCACTTTATAAATTATCTTCCGATGTATAAAAATAAGAGAAATAGTCTTTAGAGCCCCACCCCGGACTGAACAATGAATGGTTGCGGCTAGAGTCTAGGCCAGAACATTATATATAGGGCCAACGTTTCCGCCCGAACCCCTTTTGACGGTGCACCAGCACACGAGACTCCACCATAACAAACCGAATGGTAAGAATAAACTCAAACTATTCGTTAAAGAGTGAGCGAAAGTTTAAATAAAGTATATTAAACCCAAAATAACGTTGTTGTGAATTGTTTTTACTTACTGCAAACTAAATTGACATTAAACACCTAAACAAACTAACCTGACTGAGGCTCTGTCAACAACTGTTACAGCGTACACATTACCAGTGGTGCCACCATAGGCATCATCATATAGGTGTATATGTCTATGCCACTCTATCATTTTGAGTTATATTAATAGTTTTTGATGACTCTGTACGATTTCCTCTATGATGCCATATTTCAGGTCAAGCTAAATATTCATGACACTGTTATAAAATAATTTGACAGAGTATTGACACTTAATGACATGTTAATGACAAATTCAACTTGTACCACTGTAGTTTAGGTCAAGAAATATATTTATGACAATGTTATGAAATAACTTGACACAGTATTGACACTTAATGACATGTTAATGACAAATTCAACTTGTACTACTGTAGTGTAGGTCAAGAAATATATGCATGACAATGTTATGAAATAATTTGACAGAGTATTGACACTTAATGACATGTTAATGACAAATTCAACTTGTACCACTGTAGTTTAGGTCAAGAAATATATGCATGACAATGTTATGAAATAATTTGACAGAGTATTGACACTTAATGACATGTTAATGACAAATTCAACTTGTACCACTGTAGTTTAGGTCAAGAAATATATTCATGACAATGTTATAAAATATTTTGACAGAGTATTGACACTTAATGACATGTAAATGACAAATTAAATTTATAAAAAAAATCATGACATTATAATAGCCTAATGACAGCCAACGTCAAAACCAACCACATGACAGTTTAATAATAATAATAATAATAATAATAATAATAATAATAATAGATTTTATTTATAACGCACTTTTCATTCTGAAGAATCTCAAAGTGCAACAAAGGGAAAAAATAACAATACATGAATAACAAGTAAAAATTACATCTCAACATCATGCCGGACGCTGATGACGCTAGCCTGGTGCAAACTTCAGCCACCATGCAGTTCAAGCCCGAGGAAGACCACCAGTGAGCAGCCGACACCCAGAAGAGAGAGCAGCCACAGCGAGCAACATCAAATTTCCTTCAAACCAAAACCAACCACAAATTCAAACAAAAACAGAAGAGAAGCGGTGAAAAAATGCAAACAACGTCCTCTCAGTGGCTGCCAGCAATCAGCAACAGTCCCAATAGTAGCTCTGTTAGACTAGTCACAAACATAAGAAAAAATATAATAAAATCTAAATTTAATAGTAAAGTTAACATGATTTGTGGGTGGAGAAGTGGCGAACAGACAACGCCAGCATCCTCTCCCCCACGTTGCCTAGCAACTAATGTAATGTAAACCCAAAAAGCTAAGTAGTTTCTTAAATTTGATAATTAATCTGCTATGTCATTTCATATCTGTTTATGACAGGTTATGTTGTCTTGGTAATGTCAAGTTGTCATGACAAAGACACTGACAGGTTATGATGTATTGGTTTATGTCAAGTTGTCATTACAAAGACAACTCCAAAATGTCATCATTGCATTAAAAATGACATAATTAAGCGAATGACACTTAATGACAGTTGTCATAAACATGCATAAAACTCCTTCATATTCATGACACGTGTCATGTTACGATTATGAAGGTGTCATGTTAGTCTTATGCACACCCCTTCAAGTAAAGTGTTACCACAAAGGGTACTAAGAAAGACCGTTTGCCCACGTTTTTCTTTTATTATCGCTGTTGTTGTAATGTATAACTGAGGAGCCAGCACGTGTATCCATCGACAGAAACATACATAAAGCATTATTTTCAAGTTACAACCTATATTAAAGATGCAACATCAGATGTGAGATGAAACCGCGATGCAAAGTGCGTGCTGAAACCTTTTACACGGCACCCGGCGCACCTTGGTTGGGAAACACTGCATTAATCTGACGCACCACCATCCACAACTTGTTTTAAAAAGACACATAGCAGGCCTAATATGACTTTAAATTAATATGGTTATTATTGGCACAATGTTTATTTACAAAACAAAGAAGAAAATATTAAAATATTGGCGATGACACGAAAATATCTCGCCAGACATCTGAACCCGACTTAAGTCGCGATGACCTGATTGCCGCTCGTGCCGACTGATATTAATGTCTTTCTCTTCCTAATGGTAAAAAAAATAAGTTCCTGAACTGAATAACATACAAATCAGCTGGTGTTGTTGCGCTGAAAACCCCTTGAGATGATTTAAATTGATGTTTAGGGAGCCCGCATCCGATATTTTGTTTAATGCAAAATTATAAAGTGTAGTGTCAATAAAATCACTAATTTCAGTATTTATAATGTTATGAATTAAAAATTGAGTATTGTATCTCAAACCCCTTGGTATAATTTATAATTTACAGCAATAAACACAAATTACCTATTTTTGTCATTTTTATGACTATGGCACTTTGACGATCAAAATCTCATAATTAAATTTTGCGACTTTAGCCGGGGCTTCACAGACGGGATCACAAATGTACTTAAATAAATATCATCACCTGTGTACATTAGTCCACTTCTTCTCGATGCTTTTTCCTGTTGGTTTATAGAACAATCATTCCGAGTCGCCCTCTGTCATTTCAAAGTTTTGCACAATGGCGAGCACATCAAGTATAAATGCCTCGTCCGTTTGGGAAGGAGCGCGCGCAGTCAGTGGAGGCTCGCGCAGCGGAGACAGGCGAAAGTATAAACAAGGCGTGAGATCCGGAGCTGAGCTTCGAGGCTTGAGTGCAACCACCTTAAGACATAAAAGAGATGAGAGGCTGATATTAGGTGCGTCTTAATCAGCTCCCTAGTTCAGTAGTCAGGGCACTGAACAGGACATACCGGTAAGTCAATGGACTAGGGAGCTGATTAAGATGCGTGCGAGGAAGGAGTGAGGGCGTAAGAGCCTGGAGGCGGAGCCAGGGGCTTCAGACTTCCTGGGATTGGGGACTCCCAGCAGCTCCGAGGGGTAGCCGCGCCACTGAGAGGAGGCTAAGGTGAAGATGAGGGGCTGATGGGAGGAAGCGATGACTGGTCTGTAGGAGTGGCAGAAGACTGAAGAGGAGACTGAAGACAACAGATACTGGTAACATGACTATATCTGTAGATGGCAGTTCGGAGAGTTGGTGGGAAAGCGAGGATGGGTAGGGTTAACAAGACTGATGATGAAGGTTCAGATGAGATGAGGGGGCACAGAAAATTGGTCTCTCCACACGAAAACAAACTGTCCATAATGTTCCAACCGTACTCACTCTCAGTGGCGGGAGGGTGGGCAGTACTCGTCTCCATTCCCTCGAACTCCCTCAGTGATGGAAGGGTCAGTCGGCTCGCATACCTGGTCAGACGAATTCCCCTCAGGCTTCGGTGAGATGTCCGGCTCTGACATCGCTGCCGAGGTCTTCTCTCCTTCTGCAGTTGGCACGTCCTGCCATTCCTCGCAGCAAGGTGGTACTGGGCTGGTTCCTGGATCAGGAGTGGGGCTGGTGGCATCCACGACGGTGAATGGTGAGTTTCAGGATGCCAGCACCCACTCTACATATGATGAAAGGCTCCCTCGAGGACCCTTCTCGAACAACAGGCAGTAGTCCGGGAAGGTGGTCTGATGGGCGCCTTCTCCCTGCTCAAGGCACATGCGCTTGACCGCTGGATGGTCCTTGGTGCAAGCGGGGTGGGGGTGGGGGAGAACATAACGGTGATACAGATGATAGTTAATTAGACACAGCAGGACTAAACTAAAATAATGAGGGATGATGGTGGCATCAGAGTACAATGAACATTTTTTGAGATTCGACAACCTTTATTAAAATATTATTAAAATATTTTGTAAAAATATTGGGTAATTGTGTGTGTTTTATTTTTGATGACGCAGCGAAACATGCCAAATTGTGCTATTTTAATAATCTATCAAATTTTTTATGTGGTTTATATACAATAATATTTTGAATTTCTATTTATTAAACAAATTTCCTTCATTGTATCAACTAAATTTTTTATTTTCAATAAACTCAAAATTTTAAGGCAACCAGGTTACTTATTTAAACCAACAAAAAACAACATTTTTTTTTACAGTATATATAGGACATTTTAATTATTTGAATGTTGATTTGCAGGTTGTGTGAGCTCATGGCCATGTGAACAGGCCATTTCAATCTATCTTCCATCCAATAGCAGTGAAAAAAAAAATCACAAATAACATTGTAGTAAAGTTCGTTGTGTATGGAAGGAAGAAGACAGGGGTCGGCTTTGACTGGGACTCGCTTTCTTTATTCAGTCTTTCAAAATAAATAATAAACACACATTCAGTGTGGTATCTCAGGTTCTCCACGATATGGATCACTCCTTTGCACGTTCAGTCTCTGTATATCACTCAGTTTCTCCGGTAAGCACACGCAAAGTCCCAGTCCAACTCTCTCTCCCAGCTCTCTCCCGGCCGCGGCTTAAATGCGCTCTCTCCCTGCCAATTACTGCAATCAGAAACAGGTGTTCGTCATCTGTGCTTGACCTACTTACCTGCCGCTCCGCTCTGAGCTCGCGCTGCAGACCTCGCAGAACCACGCCCCCTTTGCCACATACCCCCACCGCCCGACTCAGGCCGGGGAGCCATCCGGCCTGCAACCTCCCCCCCCCCCCCCCCCCCCCCCCGCCTACGGGAGAGGAAGTCAGCCGCAGCCATCTGAACACCCGGCCTGTGGATCACCTTGAACTTAAAAGGCTGTAACGCTAGATACCAACGGGTGATCCGAACAGAGGGTGAACTCCCGCCCCAGGAGGTAATAGCGAAGGGTGAGGACGGCCCACCTGATGGCCAAACACTCCTTCTCTATGGTGCTGTAAATCGTCTCTCTCTTAGAGAGCTTTCGACTGATGTACAGCACCAGCCGTTCCTCCCCCTCCACCTCCTGGGACAGGACCGCGCCCAGCCCCCTGTCCGAGGCGTCAGTCTGCAGAGAAAAAGGGAAAGAAAAGTTAGGAGCTTGTAGGAGCGGCCCACCACACAGAGCCGCCTTTAACTGAGTGAAAGCCTGCTGGCACTGCTCCGTCCACCGAACTGTATCTGGTTCTTCCTTTTTAGTTAGATCAGTCAGCGGGCTGGCGAGGTCCGAATAATTAGGTACAAACCTCCTATAATATCCCGCCAGCCCCAGGAACTGTCTAACCTCCTTTTTGGTCTTGGGTCTTGGGCAGGCCGCAACCGCTGCGGTCTTATTAATTTGGGGACGCACCTGCCCATGACCCAAGTGGAAGCCCAGATATCTTACTTCCACCCGCCCAATTGCACACTTCTACGGGTTGGCCGTGAGCCCCGCCCTTCTCAGCGACCTGAGGACTGCTCGCAAATGCTGCATATGACGCTGCCAGTCACCACTATAAATGATATCATCCAGATAGGCAGCGGCATATGCAGCATGCGGCCGAAGAATTCGGTCCATCAGACGCTGAAAAGTCGCAGGTGCCCCGAACAGCCCGAAAGGAAGCGTAACGAATTGGTGTAATCCAAACGTCTTTGGTTACTGGAGACAAGGGGATCTGCCAGTAACCCTTTGTCAAGTCCAGTGTCAAATAAAAATGAGCAGTACCTAGCCGATCAAGCAATCCGTCAATCCGTGGCATGGGATATGCATCAAATTTCGACACCGCGTTGACTTTTCTGTAATCCACGCAGAAACGGACCGAGCCGTCAGGTTTTGGAACCAAAACGATCGGGCTCGCCCAGTCACTGTTGGATTCTTCTATAACCCCCATCTCTAACATTGCCTCTAATTCTGCCTGAACCACTTTTTTCTTGTGTTCAGGCAATCTATATGGTCGGCTGCGTACAACCACGCCCGGCTCGGTCTCAACGTAGTGTTGGATGAGGTCTGTCTGACCCGGTAGGGGCGAGAACACGTCGGTAAAATCCGCCTGTAATTGTTTGAGGTCTATGAGCTGGGAGGGTGAGAGGTGATCTCCCCCCGGGACCAGAGCGGGAGATTGTGACTTTTGAACCGCCTCTGGTCCGAGATCATCCTCTCCACTCACTACCGTCGCCAGCATCACAGCCTCTGCCTCAACCCATTTTTTTAATAAATTGAGGTGGTATATCTGACGTGCCCCGTCCCTGTCGAATCGAATTACCTCATAGTTCAGATCCCCTACTTGTCGTGTGACCTCAAACGGTCCTTGCCACTTGGCGAGTAATTTGGAACTCGAGGTGGGGAGTAATAGAAGTACTTTCTCTCCCGGTGAAAATTGTCGTAATCTAGCCCCTTTGTTGTACAGCTGTCTTTGTTTGTCTTGAGCTTGTAACAAATTCTCCATTGAAAGCCGCCCCAACGTGTGGAGTTTTGTTCTCAGGTCTAACCCAAACTGAATTTCGTTTTTACTAGCGGATGGTCCGTCCTCCCAAGCTTCCCTAATGACATCCAAAACCCCTCGGGGTTGGCGGCCATAGAGAAGCTCGAAGGGGGAAAACCCTGTGGAGGCTTGGGGGACCTCGCGGACAGCGAACAAGAGAGGTTCTAGCCATTTGTCCCAATTTTTGGCGTCTTCATGAACAAACTTACGAATCATTTTTTCAACGTGCGATTAAATCTTTCTACCAGCCCGTCTGTTTGTGGGTGATAGACGCTGGTCCGAATAGATTTAATGCCCAATAATTCGTAAAGTTTGCGGATTGTCCCTGACATGAACGCCGTGCCTTGATCGGTGAGAATCTCTTTTGGGATTCCCACCCGGGAGATTAGGGAGAACAGTGCACTCGCAACACTTTTCGCCGAAATGTTACGCAGTGGCACTGCCTCGGGATATCGTGTTGCATAATCCACTAGGACTAATGCAAAGCGATGTCCGCGGGCTGACCGCTCTAATGGCCCGATGAGGTCCATACCAATTCTTTCGAAGGGGACCTGCATCAACGGGAGGGGGCACAATGGTGTTTTTGGTTGGGCCGGTGGGTTTACCAACTGACATTCATGACAAGACGCACACCACCGGCGTACATTCTCGTGAATGCCCGGCCAAAAGAATCGGGCCATGAGGCGGTTTAGTGTTGCTGTTTGCCCTAAATGCCCGGCCATCGGATTGTGATGAGCCGCCTGGAAAAGCATTTCCCGACGGCTTTTAGGAATTAACAACTGGGTTGTAGTCTGTTTTGTCTGGGCATCTTGGGTCACCCGATACAACCTGTCCTTTATCAGAGTAAAATAAGGAAAGGTGAGCGGTTGATCAGGACGGAGGGGATGGCCGTCGATGGCACAGCCTTCCGAAAACACTGGCGTTTCTGGAGCGCTCGGTTCCCCCGGATCAGTGCCCAGTGGTCTCGGTTCCACCTCCCCCGCCTGCGCGACCGCCACCTTCCCTTTCTCTTTTTTCCCCCAAGAGGCATCCACACACAAACATCCCAATAATTTATTAAAACCTGGCCAATTTGTCCCCAAAATCAGTGGATGCCGGAGGTGCTGGTTAACGGCCACCTCAACTCTATGTTTTTGACCCCTGAATAGAAAATCCATCGGGACTAAAGGGTATTCTCTCACCTCCCCGTGCACACACCTCACCATAACCATGCGGCGCTTATCCCATGCCCCGGATTGAATCAGGCTTTGGTGTATGGAGGTCTGGTTACAACCTGAATCCACCAAAGCTTGATAAGTACCCCTCTTGATACTCACGGGTATTTGGTACAGGCCAGCCTGATCGGGGGCGGCGTGTGGTGCGTCGGGGATCCGGACCAGTGTCCCCACCTCAATCCTCGGACACTGATCAATAAACTGTCCGGGGTCCCCGCAACGCCAGCACGCCGGCCCAGGTTTCCCCGCGGCCCTAGTGGCTGGCAGTGGGGTCATGAATTGGCGTGGAGAGAGCGGGTGCCGGGAAGCCGGCAGACCGGGATCCTGAGCTCCTCCCCCTCCTCTCGCTGACGGCTGGTACCCGACGGCTGGATCGACTGGAACACCATTTTGAACACCATTTCGTCCTCCGCCAGCTGGATGGCCTGGTCTAGCGACGCCGGGCGGTGGCACTGGACCCATTGGGCAGTCCTCCTCGGCAGCCTTGCCACAAACTGCTCCAGTGCCACACGATCGATGATGTCCTCGACGTCACTCCCAGCCGCCATCAACCACTTGCAGCAGGAGTCCCGGAGCTGGTGCGCGAAGACGAAGGGCCGACCGAACTCGTCCAGGGTTAGCGTCTGGAACCGTTGCCGATGTTGTTCCGGAGTCCGGCCGACCCTCTGGAGGATCGCGCGCTTCAGGTCGTCGTATACCAGGAGATTCGGGACTGGCAGTTGGTGGGCGGCTACTTGTGCCTCTCCGGACAGTAGAGGCAGCAGCCGCATTGGCCAGTCCGTTTTGGGCCATTCCCAATACCCGGCCGCCCGCTCAAAGAGGTCCAGGAATGCCTCAGGGTCATCCTCCGGACCCATCTTGGCTAAAGTCATTGGGGCGGCCGAGTCGATGGTCTGTCTCTGGGGAATGGCCCGAACCTCCCGGTCCATCCAGCTCCGGAACAGCTCGCGGTCTTCATGCTGGGCCGTGAGGAGAGCTTCGAACCTTTTCTGTTGTTCCTCCCTCACGGCCAGCAGGTCCTGGTGGTGTTCTTGGTGAAGACCCGCGAGCGATTGAGCAATGTCCACAAGTGGCGTCCTCAGCGGAGTTTGCATGGCGGCGGCTCTCTTCTTCCTTCCCGGGTTTCGGCACCAGTGTAGTAAAGTTCGTTGTGTATGGAAGGAAGAAGACAGGGGTCGGCTTTGACTGGGACTCGCTTTCTTTATTCAGTCTTTCAAAATAAATAATAAACACACATTCAGTGTGGTATCTCAGGTTCTCCACGATATGGATCACTCCTTTGCACGTTCAGTCTCTGTATATCACTCAGTTTCTCCGGTAAGCACACGCAAAGTCCCAGTCCAACTCTCTCTCCCAGCTCTCTCCCGGCCGCGGCTTAAATGCGCTCTCTCCCTGCCAATTACTGCAATCAGAAACAGGTGTTCGTCATCTGTGCTTGACCTACTTACCTGCCGCTCCGCTCTGAGCTCTCTCTCCCGCTGCAGACCTCGCAGAACCACGCCCCCTTTGCCACAAACATCCTCACGTATATTTTAGTAGAGGTAAAATTAATGTAATATTACAGAAGTGGGCCTTACAAGCTTAAGTTTTGGTTAGTGTCATTATTGGCTTTAGCGCATTTTTAGATTATAATAATAGTGTAGGTAAAAGCATGTTTTAGCCACTAGTGGTTTATCCAAGCTCTCACCAAATTCAGGCTCCCCCTGCGGATTTGACTGTTCCAGACTTCCCTCCACTAATGGCTTGGGCTGCCCTCCTGCTGTTTGCCATGTCTCTTCTACAACAACACACTCAGTGTCCGAAAACATTGTTGGTTCCTCGTCCAGTGGACTAGCAACTTCTTCCACTGGGCGTACCTTGCTACGCGGTGCGGGCAGCGGGGTTGGTAGCGGACAAGGATGAATATGTGCTTGATACACTCTTCTTTGCGCACCTCCTCCCTGTGGTTTCACTCTAGCATGAGCATACTGGAGACGCTCCCATTGAACAGACAGCTAGTTTGTTTCCGTGCCCTCCTCAGGCTCTCATCCCAACAGCGCATCAACCGGAAGGTGGGGTTGTGTCCCAAACAACATGAAATATGGTGGATATCCTGTGGAGGAATGAGGCGTCACATTGTATGCATACACCAATTCTGGCAGGTGTTCAGGCCACCTCCTTATCTTTTTTGGGTGGTAGCAAGCGCAGCAGGTCATGCAAGGTGCGGTTGAACCGCTCACAATGAGGGTTCCCTTGCAGGTGATATGGAGTAGTTCTTGACTTCCATACTCCTGATCCCGGGTGGGGAACGCCTGGCTAAACTTGGTAAAAATGTCCGTCACCACAAGACGTTTTCTCTGCCATCCTAAGCGGAGGATCAACATCTACCACTTCCAATGGACGGGAAGCCAGAAAAGGGGTCCAGGATGCCTGTATCTTGGGCTGAGGCATCTTAGCAATGTTGCCAGTTCTTCACCCATTTGTCTACAGCCCAAAAGCATCTTTGCTTGAGCAAGCCCAACGTTCTCTCAATTCCTTGGTGTCCAATTTGGTCATGAACACTTCGTAGCACTGCCTCAACAAAACAAGTGAGAAGCAACAACTGCTGACTGCCGTTTTAGGACACTCAGAGAAGGGTCAGCATCCTGAAAGCAACAAAGTTCCTCCTTTGTATACCCAGGTAAAGTTGGAGTGTTCTCAAGGGCATGTTCTGGGATAACTTCCCCCTCCATCAGATCTACTGCCACCGGACTAGCCACTGCAAGGTCAGGTTCGACAGCTGTTTCCACCTGTAGCTCACTGCAAATGGCTACACAGCCATCAAACTCAGCATCTTCGGTCACTGCCTCTGCACTTTCCAGCTGAGGCCTCCGGGAAAGAGCATCAGCCGCTGTATTACAACGCCCCGGCCGATAGCGAATCTCAAAAATGATCACTGCCAGCTTTGCCACCCACCGCTGCTCCACCACTCCCAACTTAGCTGTGTTAAGATGGCAGAGTGGGTTGTTGTCAGTCAGGACAGTGAACTGCAATCCAAGCAGATAACCTCTGAACTTTTCTGCTACAGCCCACTTTAACGCCAGGAGCTCCAATTTCATGCTGCTGTAGTTCCAGTCATTGTGTTCGGCACCTCTCAACCTTCGACTAGCATAGGCTATTAGCTTTTTTCTCCCACCCTGGTACTGGTACAAGACAGCCCCCTAAACCCCAGCTACTGGCATCCGTCTCCAACATGAACGGAAGAGAGAAGTCGGCATATCCTAGCAATGGAGCACAGGTCAGCTCCCTCTTAAGACACTCAAATGCCTGTTGACACTCACATGTCCAAGAGCTCTGGAACCACTTATCACACTTTAATAACTGCAAAACCCCAGAAAGGACCACAGTTCCTTCACAGTACTAGGTGCTGGCCATTGGTCTACTGCACTGATCTTATCAGGGTCAGGGCCTACCCCTTGATCCGATACTTGGTGTTCCATAAACTTCACATCCGCTTTTTGGAAGTAGCACTTCTTCACCTTAATCTATAACCCAGATTCCCTAGCCGGCTTAACACTATTTCAAATATGGACAGTTGAGTCTCAAATGTGCTTGAGTAGACCTTGTTGATTCGCGGCAGAGGAAACGCATCTCGCTGGGTCTTTTAGTTCAGTTTCCGGTAGCCTACGCATAGCCATAAGCTACCATCAGCCGTCCTGACTAAGACCACCGGGGTTGCATACGAGCTAGATCTTTCCTTAATCACTCCCTTTTTAAATAGTCCGTAAATATGCCCTCCACAAACTGATTGGGGGGTATCCTTCTGTACACCTGGGTCACGGGCAAATCGTCGGTCACAGGAATCTCGTGTTTCACCCAGTCAGTATACCCAAGATCCTTGCCACACCCTGCGAACACTTCAGCGTACTGCCTCAACAATGTTCGCAACTCTGCCTGTTGATCTGGAGTTCCTCCCATCCGTGCTCTGTCTGAGGGGCATTCCAAGTCACTTTGGGTCTTCGTCATGGTCCTCACACTGACAGTGACTTCCTCATGATCTCGGGAAATTCGATGAAATGCTACGTCGCATGAACCACTCTCCACCTGATGACCCTGGGACAGTACAGAGGCTGCCGTTATGCAAGTTTTGAATCTTCCAGCCAGTCAAACCGTGGAGCTTGTCCCAATTAGCCCCTCTTCATTTACCTTACTAAAAGCATCCCGCCAATGTGATTCTAGTGTTCCTGCCAGGGCATTATCAAACTCTGCCAAGATCAGCTCTTTGCAGTGCTGTGCAATATTCATGCCAAGAATTCCTGGAGGGGAAGGATCAGCTTCTCCACCCATCTGGTCTTTAACTATCAAGAATCCACAACCAGGTATTGTTAACCCTAACATCTGAATGTCCAATTCCACATACCCCAGATATGGGAGAGGGAGTTTGTTAGCAGCTGTAATTAGCAACCACTTCATGATGCTGTGCATATCCTTATCTTTCCCTAGTAAGCGCTCTCCGAAATAGCTTTCCATCAGCGTGCTCACATTGCTGCCCGTGTCTAACAGACATTTAACAGTTATTCCACCTATGCTAATTTCAACCTAAGAGCATTATCCCACAGCATGTTCAGAGAAATGCTCTTTTGTCAGAGGACTGCTGCTTGAGCCATGGACTGCTCCTTTCATTGTTTGGCTCTGCGCAAAGGAGGGACCACATTTCCCGACGCTCATGCTTCGGCAGGGGCCCCTTCCTGCCCTTCCTGTTTGGGCAGCGATGTGCATTGGCGGGCTATATGTCCCACACCTTCACAACTAAGGCAAATAGGTTGACTGTCTCGGGTATATCTGCGCTTGTTTTTAGCTCGGAGCCTTTCCGAGCCCAAACTAGATCTTTGAGTACTAAGACTCCGGACTGCATTGGTTAACTCGCTGATTGCTGTTCCTTGTTGCACCACCGCTTTCACTATGTCTTGCAACATAGCACTCAGGTCATTTGAAGAAGATGTGAACACACCTGTGGATCTTGCACTCTCCTCAACACCCACGGCCAGCAGGTACCGAGTTTTAGCAACGCTTGCCCCACGGGGGCGCTTTTCCACACACCATAACAGAGCTTCTTTTCTGACCTCAAACAGCGCACCACTAGGTCTTGCACCATTTTCTGCAGTTCTCGATGAAGTACAGTGTCCCTTACTCCTTCAATAAACTGGTCCCTCAGTGCTAACTGCACATCTGACATTGCCTTAGATGACTGTTGGAGTGCTGCGTTTAACATAGTTGACAAGGCATGCAAATAATCTCGGAGATGCTCCCCTTCTAACTGCTTCTGTGCATAGAAGGCATGTAATAACTGGGTGGTTGTCCGCTTTTCTCTGAAGGTGGCCCTTAAGCAATCAAACAGGTCCCAAGGCATTGTATCCTCCCACTCCACACATAATCTTCTAACCTCCTCAAGTGCTGATCCCCTTAAGTGTGACAATATAAAGTCTGCCCGATCCGCTTCACTCGACCCCCTTACCCGAATATCTCGTTCGAGTTCCTCAATAAACTTGTTAACGGTCTGACTGTCACCACAATAGGGAACAATTTGTCTTTCTCTGGGACTATAGGCATATGACCTAGTATTCACAGTACTCAGACCAGCAAGTGTCGACATCACCTAGTCATCTCTCTTCCTAGCTCCTGAATTTGTGACTGGAGTTCTTGGAAAGGATTACCTCCAACCTCCCCGTCAGCGCTGAATGCTGCACCAGCCCCTTGGCTGATGACCTTCTCTATGTCATCAGGAGCTTTTGCCTCCATACCTCAGTTATCACGAGTCTCAGTCTCTACAACGTTCACCCAAAAACACAGTCTGATGCAGCCTCCTTGTTTCAACAGGCCCTGGCACTCTGGCTCCTTGTCTTCATGCAGTCCTTCCTAGTTCTGTGCAGAGCTCTTTCGGTGGACTTTGGCGCACGATCCTCCACCACTACTGATGTTTATCTCCCCTCAAAAGGAAACCACCAGAAGAACTACCCCACTCCTGGTACCAATAAGATGTGGCCGTGCTAATGTGTTGGCTATAAAGAAAACTCAAACATAGCCAGACATCTAAAAAAGGGATTCTTTATTTATGACCGCATACAAGGAAAATGCGGCGTTAATGTCTGCAGTTTCCGTTTGAGGGAAGGTGTATAAACAAAGCTTATACAACTATGAAATGTGTTGTAACATTCCAAAGAACTAAAAAAAAAATAAAAGTACAAAAAACTCAAAATGAGTTATCAAAAATGTGTATAATATCCCCAAATAAACAATGGTAGTGGCTCTTTTTTTTCTGGATAAAAACAAAATATATAAACATTATTTTAGATGCATTCCCTTAAGCCACACAAACTTGTTAGACACAAACTACATGCATTTAAAACTCTCCACATTACACGTTACATTCTTTATGCTGCTATATTAATTCTCCTCTTAAGAAATATTATTATTTTACACAGTTAAATGGATATCAATGTCACAAACAGTCTACAGCTCTAAAACACCTTACTTTGAGTGAACATAATCATTTTAAAACAAATAATAAAATAAATGACTCTCACTTTCTGACATGTTGGACCGCACTAGAAACTTTACGCAGCTGACAAATCACGTACACTCATGTCTCTGTGTTCTCCCCTCTGATGCCATTCATCCAAAAGAGAAATAATTACTACTCACTTATTGCTTGATATGACAACGTAAACAACAACATAATAGTCAACCAACATGTAATAATTACATTTAACAAACACTCACGCTCAGCAACTGCCACTCAGGAGAATCACTATCCGTGCGATCAACAGCTGCCCACCAAACAGACATAAACACCAAAAAAAGGATTTCCTACCCTCTTTCAGAAATGTTTTGTTGTTTTCCACCACCCTTTACTCTCATGTGCTCCATGATGCTTCTAAGTTTAGCTCTGAGTGCATATTTTCTCTTTTGTTGTGCAACAGCACTACCTATGCACAAGAGCACCCTCTACTGGTGGGTAGGAATGACTATAGGTAATTTTTGCCCCAGTTACATACCGAAGATCATAAAATGTCAAAGTCTGCAAATACAGTCATGAAGCACAATCGCTCATCGGTCCTAACTATTACGGTGTTTATTACAAGAAGCATGTGTTCACTAAAACATTTTCGTCTTAAATTTTTACCTACAAATTTATTCTGTGATTTTGTCAAGGTGTTAACGATTAGTCTATTTTTTTTAGAAACATATAAATCCTCCGGTGACAGGGGTATGTAATGCTTCATGATGGCACTGCTGGCACTGTTGGAGGATTACGCCAATGGCAGAATAAGGAGAGAACGAGTTTTCATTCAGAGACATTATCATCAAAACTGCATGAATTTTATTTTATTTGAAGTGTTTCAAATTAATGAAATATCTTTAATAAAAATAACACTTTATTTAAAAAAAAATACCTGAGAAGTACTATTTTATACAATTTTGTTTTTATGGATATTTTGATATATTTATTCTACAACATAAAAAGGATATTGAATGTTTTTCAACAATGTAATGTGTACGGCACAAATGGCCTTTATAGTCCATATCTAATTTTCAATGTCTATTACCTTTAACAGTGTTGTGTCACGTGGATAGGAATATGTATGCAAATGATATGCAGATGAGGTCATGCATAGTAAAACTAGTTCCATATATGGTGATTTCTGAAAGGAGTCAGGGTGGAGAAGCACGTACGCACAATGGCCCTCCTTTATCAAAAGTGCGTACACCAAATTTCCAGCGTACACCTTGCGTACACCCAAACCCACTGTGACTTTGAGATTTATCAATATGGACGTTGGCGTACAGTGCGCTCAAATCCTACGCCAGCTCAGGAGGTGGTGTACGCACGTTTGAGTTAGTGGGAAAATGCGCAGAAAAACAATTCCTAACACCACAAAACGCACTGACAAGATATGCTAACCCACTGTTAAAAACCACAACAACAACATTCAGTGTTTATTTTTGTGCAACATGAACGTCAATGTTTAATTTGTGTGACTTTACCAAAAGCGTTTGATTTGTAGGCATATGTATTCCTCCAGTCGCGAGCCTGTACGCTTTATCTGACGTTTCAGGCCCGCCTGTCCCGGCAGCTGCGCACGGACTGGGACTAAAATAATTCATACTGACAAAATAATAAAAATGACCTTCTTCTTTTAAATAATAATAAAATCAATAAAAACGACATTCTTCTTCTAAACAACAAGCGTCATTAAGAATAATAATCATAATAATAAGAAGAAGAATCTTACAAATTGTCATGTAATTATTAATGTGAATGAATGGTACTCCACATCACATCATCATCACTATCGTAGGCCTACACCCCAATACATGTGCCGTGATACGAAATTAAATGCTAATTGTTTCAAAACATGTGCATTGTGATGGTAATTTATCATCCAAACAGCTATTTAAACTGCTGGAGTGCGCTTCTCAACCTCCACACTATTAAGAGTACTCGTAATTTGGATCCATATTTTGTTTTTGTAGGTACCTTTAATTCCACTCTTTAAACTCCCAAATAAAACAATTACGGGTTTTTTTTCCACTTCCCTGGCGATGGTCTCGATGGGTGCGTCTCAATCATCTCACTAGTTCAGTTGTCAGGACACTGATCAGGGAGTCAGCCCATTGACTTATGTCCTAATCAGTGCCCAGACTAGTGGACTAGTGAGATGATTGAGCGTGCCCGATCTCCACGTCGGAGAAGTTTCGCTTCTTTGCCGTCTTCTGTTTGTCCATGGCGTAAAATGAGGGCGTGGGGGAGGCGGAGACTTGAATATATAGGGGCGTGTTATTCTAATGACGATCGTTTTCAGCCGCGGCATTTATCAAGGGCAAGTATTGCGTACACCTGGATTGCAGAGGTACGCACAGCTTCATAAATCAGGCGATGAGAGGAGTGTATGCATAATCTTACGCCAGCATATACACCAGTTTCTACGCAAGATTGATAAATGAGGGCCAATCTGCTGCTGGCTGTGATTTATAAAGGGATTTTTGCACAGGCTCTGGCATACGCATGGTTTTATTAAATCAGATTTTTTTTGTGCATACGCAAAATCTAGCTTTTGTATGTACGTACACTTTTAGGATATAATCTACACAAAGTTACCAAGACAGATATTTTGAAATACCCTAATTCTATTGTGGCAAGCAGTGAGGAGAGGGACCGTGAGAGCGGGCCGGTGACGAGTGCTAATGAGTGCCAGCTGCAGGCCACACCAGTCTCGTCTCACGGCGGAGTAACGGGAACATAAAAGGGGGAGCGACGATAGTTGAAGACAAGAGAGGACCGGCCTGGATTTATGTTGTTTTGTTTACGTTTTGTTGTGTGTGTGCAGGCAGATGTCCATGAGGGGTTGCCCGCGTTTTATTATGTGTGTGCGGGCAGTCGTCCGTGAGGGGCTGCCCGCATTACTATTGTTTTGTTTATTTTTATTTGATTGAAAGTATTTGAATATTTGCTTGTTCCCGCCTCCTTCCTTCCATCTACGTACCCCGTTACATCTGTGTATACTGAGACTGAATCACCTTTGTGAGCATGCTTTGGATCTGTCAGTTAGCGCTAGCGAGAATGTTTTCATGGACAAAGGAAAGGTAGCCTACTCCTCTTTGAAAATATGCAAATAAAAGTAATTTTAGATATTTAATTGCTATTTGGAGCATTGGGATCGCTAGACGATGGCTTAATTAACTAATTTTTGTAAAAATCTCAATATTGACATTTTCACTTTTGCCTGTAGCTCAAAATTATAACGTGCTTTTCGACTCCTTTTGCCAGCATGGGTCACATACTGTATGTTGACTAACTGATGACTTACTGATCATATCTAAGTCCTATACCCAATAATATAATTTGAACGGTATTGGATTACTTTTTTGCGTAACAATGCAAACAGGAACATAATGCATGTCGTGAGAGAGTGTGCTTGAGTCCAGCCCTATTTGTTCTTTGTCACTCGTTGCATTCTCATTCAGTGTCTGTCAATACATGGTTGAATAATAGAACTGAGGGTATTGATTATCCAAGGGCTGTTAAAGATTTTTTTCCACCATTCCACTCACTGCCACAAGGATGACAGGTCCACACAAGGGACACAGAACTGCTGGCATCCAGCAGACCTGCAACATAACTTACTGTGTTCCCAATGAGACAGCATCGATTGAGCACAACCAATACATCAAGCCCAAGCCTGAGTCTTTCTCTATAGAACAGACTGTGTTGTGAACAGTCAGCAAGGAGGTCAAGGTTTGTGTAACAAGTGATTCAATAGAGGCTCAGTAATTATGTCTATGTCAGACTGCTGTTAAGACTGTGTAGCATTACAATTTAGTAGTGAAAATCAGTTGTGTATGAAGGGTTGATTATGGATTTTGATTTATTCAACAGACATACTGAAAAGTTGACAGGAAAAAAAAATATTGCTAATTTCTTATATCTTATAAAGGGACTGATAAGATGTGTAATTATTTTTCATAGTGAATTGGCTACAATAGGGAAGCTGAGGACAGGGCAATATATGCATTAGAGAGAGAGAGAGAGAGAGAGAGAGAGAGAGAGAGAGAGAGAGAGAGAGAGAGAGAGAGAGAGAGAGAGAGAGAGAGAGAGAGAGAGAGAGAGAGAGAGAGAGCTTGATAGAAGCTGTCTGTTCAGCAAGACCATCATAATTAGCAACCCTCTCCAAAGAATTACTCTATGAAGCACTTCATCAAGACTGACAGCCACAGGAGGACCCATCTGCCATATTATGCCACCACCACTGTTGAGTGATAAAGTCAGATTTAAAGGTAGGCATTGTGAAGACCCATATTGAACTATTATCTGTAACAGATTTTAAAATAGAAATGAAATAATTGTGACAGCATTTAACAGATTATTGGCTAGTAAACTGTTAGTCATCTTTGTTGCAAAGGAAAGCAAAAGTGTCATAAAGAGTTCTAATATATTCTTCTAAATCTATTTTATTCTAATCTATACCTTTTTCTCATATCAACATACTTACACACTCACCCCACATAGCACAAATAATATCCTTTGAATCCTAATTGGTTTTAAATTAATGCAGTATTAGGTGAGAGAATAGGCCAAATAAAGTGAGACAACTGCACACACCATCTGTGCCATATGTTTAAGAAGCATTAGTGAGCTCATTTTCTAATTTCAAAACCAATAGAAACAAATTAAAAAAAATTCAGAAAAAGACAAAATAGAGAATACCAAGAATTAAATTGTTAATAAGGGAGCCTTTTACTCCACATTCTTTGTACAAACAAATTTTTGGTAACACAAGCTTGCCCAAAGATGGGCATGTCAACATATTAGACTTTTAAGTGAATGGTATTGATTCTGTTCTACACCAGTGAGGCCTGCTATGCTGGCTAATGCTATTGACAAGCCATCGGTCTTGTATAAAACTGTGGAGGTATGCGGCTTCTTCTAGCAAACAGAAAGAAGAGACAGGAGGAAAGAGAGTAAGAAAAAAAAACATCAATGGACAGTGATGGAGAGCAGAGACCAGGGCCAAGATGCAAGCACAGCAGACACACTAAGGACCATATCTATGGTTTGGGAACCCTAAATTAGAGGAAAGACAAAGGTAAGAAGAGAGAGAGAGACTGTAAACAGCTGTATTGATCCTTCAGTCAATCAAACCAACATGCATGGCCACAGGGTGCCAGGTTTGTGGGGCTTGCTTGACGTGCAGGTGTACATATTTACACAAACTCTAAAGAATTACTGGAAATTCAGATGAATGGATATTCTTTTCAAGACACAATAACAGGTACTGTAACAGAGAGAATCCTGGGCGGTGAAGAGGATTGTGTAGCAGAGGCGAGAATTAAGGGGGTGGGTGCAGAAGAAAAGCTGAAATCATAACAAACCCTTCTCCCAGATCCAATGCCTTTGCTGTAATGACCTCAACCAGGCGGGAATTCCTTTTAATTAAAGTGGAGGGAGATCAGTTAAGCAGATGGTTGTCGACAAATATTAAGGGAAATAGACTATTTAATGGTCTGTGCACTTATCACTCCTATTTTCTGTACCCAGCACAAACTGATAAACAGGAAAGGGTGTTGTTAATCAACCTTGGAACCTTTAAAGCCTGAGATAAGAAGAAATTTGGTATCTTTGTAAATTAACTTGAGATTTGGCTAAGACTGGTCTGCTTATGTTCACATAGTACATAGACTGACATAAATAGGATCTATATCCATCTGATGGGTGTTCTGGGGCCGTATTCACAAAACATCTTAAGGCTAAAAGTAGCTCCTAATTTGCCAATTTAGGGGAAACTCTTAAAAAGAATAGGTGTGTCAGTCCTAATTTTATGACTCCTACATTTTTGCTGTAAGAGTATTTCATTTTAGTACCAAAACTAGCTCCTAAATCCATGAAACGGAATAGTCAAGAGGACTCCTATTTCACTAAGACCAAATCAACTTGGAGTTCAAACTTACAAATGATTAAATAAAGTAAAGCAATATAAGCGTATTTGTTGTGCTGTTCGAAGCAATCGAGGGCTCTGAGCTCAGAAAGAGCCACATATCACAGAATGAGAGTAAAGCTTGGAACATACTCTGCAAGAACAAAGAAATTTGTTCGTTTTCTTGAGGTGGAAAGAACACGAACAAAGTTCGTTCTGGCAGTACATTCCATACTTCACGAGACAAGCAGGTGCCAGTCATCTGCGTTTCTCTGCATTAACCACACCCACTTTAAAGGTCTGACCAATCACACAATAGTTCTCGAACACCCGCAAGAAAAAAGTTCTGCTCTGGTGATGTGTCAAGAACAAGCTGCGAAAACTCCCAAACCAGGGCTGCGAGAAAAAAATGACGTCATTTTGATCTTGCAGCCCTGGGAGCGAGAACTTTTTTCTTTGTTCTTGGGGAGTATGTTGCAGCCTTTAAGGAACGGGGTGGCGGAGGGATGCCGAAAACTGTGGAGTAACTAGGTGAGTCGGCTCTTTGCTGTGTATATACCTTCTCTCGTGATTAGATAGACAGTTTGAACATGCTCCTCACAAAATTTTGTTTGTAAAACATAATTTTTGCTTAAATTCTGCCATCTCTAGAGATACAGAGATTTAATAGGCTGACAATTAACTAGTGACACTGCCTACATTTTTAAATCTTTGAATATAGCAACATTCTTATTTTATTATACGGCTCTGTTAAAGTCTTGATTCTGATTGGTCAATCGCACATTCCAGCTGTATGTTTTTTCCAGATAACAACAACCAAACAGAATCCTGCTAACCCTAACACTTCCTGGTACTACGAGCTATCTTGACCGGTACTACTTATATGTTTAATGTATCACTCCGCTGTAGTTGACTGTCTGGTATCATTTTGTGACTTGAACACTTAACCACCATGGGTTACAATGGAAGAAGACTTCAAGGTGTTCACCCAAAAATTAAAACTAGCCAATGATTTACTCACCCTTAAGTCAACCTAGGTGTATATGACATTCTTCTTTCAGATTAATTATATCAGATAAATATATATAAAAAGTATTGGCTAATCCAAGGTTTTTTATGGCAGCACTTAATGTGGGCAAATCAGTAATATAGTTAAATATATTTAGTCTCATCAACTAAGCAAGGCAAAAGCCAAAGGCAACAGAGGCGATAGTGGGCGTTCCAGGATGTCTTCAGTAAGCGGTTGGCTACCAAACTACCACCCCATCGGCCTTGGGACTACGCCATCAACCTCCTGCCTTGGGCTACTCTACCGAAGGGCCGCATCTATCCTCTGTCCATCCCGGAACATCCCTGCGGCTTCAAGCTTTTTCTTCGTGGTCAAGAAGGACGGAGGCTTGTGGCCGTGTATCGACTACCGTCACCTTAATTCTCAGACTGTCAAGTTTAGTTATCCTTTTCAAGTTCAAGTTCAAGTTCAATTTTATTTATATAGCACATTTCCCACAGCCCCCAGGCTGACCAAAGTGCTTTATAGAAGGTCAAGCATAGCATACATACATAAAAATATAACCAGAACAGAGTAAAAAATAAAAAGCACAAATTTTAAAAGTCAAACACATCAGGGTACTCAGTACGCTAAAGAAAATAGAAAAGTTTTTAACAGTGACTTAAAAATAGACAGGGTAGGGGCCAGCCTGATCTCTAAAGGCAGGGTATTCCAGAGTCGTGGCCCTGCTACCGCAAATGCACGCTCACCTCTACGCTTCAGTCTAGTGCGTGGAACGACCAGCAAAGCATGATCACAAGAACGGAGTCTTCTGGAAGGAGTATAGGAGTGAAGGAGTTCTGATAGATAGACAGGCACTTTGTTATGAAGGGATTTATATACGAAGAGGAGAATTTTAAAATCTATTCTCTGACAAATCGGCAGCCAATGAACTGATCTAAGAATAGGAGTGACATGTTCATATTTGCGACGCTTTAAAATAAATCTGGCAGCAGCATTTTGTACAAGCTGAAGTTGTGCAATTTGAGATTTAGATATACCACAATATAAAGAATTGCAGTAATCTATACGCGATGTAACAAACGCATGAACAGCCATTTCTAGAGTTTTCGGGGAGAGAAAGTTTTTAATTTTAGACAGAAGACGAAGCTGATAAAAACTAGATCCAATGACAGAGGAGATATGTCTGTCAAATTTTAAATGCTGGTCCAAAATAATACCTAGGTTCTGGACCCTTGTCGATCTAAAAGCGGATAAACTTTCTATCTCAGGGCTTATATGCTGGGTGTTGTCATTGGGACTGAATACAATGACCTCAGTTTTGTCCTCGTTTAAGAAGAGGAAGTTTTGGGCTAGCCATAATTTAACCTCCTCTAAACAATGGAGAAGAGAGGTGATCGCAGTTGAATTATTTTTCTTTAAGAGAATGAGAACCACAAAGTCCCCAGAGTCAGTGGAGATGTAGATGTCATTAACAACTCTCAGAAGGGCAGACTCAGTGCTGTGAGCGGATTTAAAACCAGACTGAAAAACCTCATAAATAGAATTACTAGACATAAAGTGTTGAAGTTGATTCAGCACAATTTTCTCTAAAACTTTTGAAATGAAATTTCCTCTGGTCCCATCCGCCCTAGAACAGCTCCGTGGGATCACCATCTTCTCTAAACTCGATCTCAGAAGTGCCTACAACCTCATTCGCATTCGCAAGGGAGACGAGTGGAAGACAACCTTCATCACTCCATCAGGTCACTTTGAATATCGGGTGATGCCGTATGGGCTGTCCAACTCACCCTCCGTCTTCCAAAATTACATGAATGAGGTATTTTGTGAATTCTTAAACAAGTTTGTCATCATGTATATCAATGATATCCTCATCTATTTTAGTGACCTGTGGGAGCATGAAGAGCATGTCTGTCAAGTCCTGCAGAAGCTCCGAGACCATCACCTTTATCTTAAGCTTGAGAAGTGCGGGTTCCACGTCTCCACTGTCCAGTTTCTTGGGTACATCATAGACAACCATGGAGTCAAGATGGACCAGAGGAAGGTGGACACCATCACCCATTGGCCTCAGCCCACCACTATCAAAGAGCTGCAGCGCTTCCTGGGATTCGCCAACTTTTACCACCGCTTCATAAAGAATCACAGCCTGCTCATCTCATCTCTCAAATCCCTGCTCCAGAACTGGCCCAAGTCTCTGTCCTGGACTCCATCGGCCACGGAGGCCTTCCACCAGTTGAAGATTGCCTTCCAGTCCGCTCCGATCCTGGTCCACCCTAATCCCTATCTTCCGTTCATCGTCGAAGTTGAAGCCTCATCAACCGGGGTCGGAACGGTTCTGTCTCAGCGGCAGGGGACACCCTTACGACTCCATCCATGTACCTTCTTCTCCAAGAAGCTATCCCTGGCGGAGTAGAATTATGACATCGGCAACCGAGAGCTCCCGGCGATCAAACTCGCCCTCGAAGAGTGGTAACACTGGCTTGAGGGATCAGAACATCCATTTGAAGTCATCACCGACCATCATAACCTTGAGTACCTTCAAGACTTCAAACGGCTGAATCACCGTCAGGCCCGCTGGGCCCTCTTCTTCACCAGATTCAATTTCAAAGTGACGTACCTTCCATGGAACCAGAACAACTGGGCGGATGCCCTTTCTCGTCTCCACCAAGCCGACCCTGAGCCAGAGCACCTTGAAACCATCCTCCCTCCAGCTATGGTTGTCAGCCCGATCCAGTGGGCACTCCACGAACAGATCCAACAGAAGAACGCCCAACAGCCTGCTCCGCTGGGAGGTCCAGAAGGGCGCCTCTATGTCCCGCCTCGTCATCGACTTCCCCTTCTGGACTTGGCTCATTCTTCACCGGGCTCTGGACACCCAGGCAGGAGAAGGACCCTCTCGCTCTTTCGTCACCATTACTGGTAGCGTGCCATGCCTCGGGACGTCTCCCGATTCATTAAGGGATTTTCAGTCTGTGCCATTGCCAACACCCACATCTGTTCACAGATTGTTTGTTTCTTGTTTCTATATATAAATGTTGAGACAATGTAAAGTATTTGCTCTGGCTCTTATTTTTAATATTTTTGCTCAACTTGTATGCTTTTTGTTGTAAACTGTTTGCAATGTACAAGCTGAATGTGATGGTTAGTCAGTGTTGTGTTTGTGATTTAATGGTTAAAGTCACTCCACCATTTCTGTGTGTTTTCTACATTGGAGCTGATTTTTGACAAATTATGTAACAAAAAGCCTTTATGGTAACACTGTACTTGAAGGGGTGTGCATAAGACTGACATGACACCTTTATTAAATCATGTGTCATGACACATGTCATGAATATGAAGGAGTTTTTATGCATGTTTATGACAACTGTCATTAAGTGTCATTCACTCAATTATGTAATTTTTGAATGCAATGATGACATTTCGGAGTTGTCTTTGTTATGACAACTTGACATAAACCAATACATCATAACCTGTCAGTGTCTTTGTCATGACAACTTGACATTACCAAGACAACATACCCTGTCATAAACAGACATTTAGTAACATAGCAGATTAATTATCAAATTTAAGAAACTACTTAGCTTTATGGGTTAACATTACATTAGTTGCTAGGCAACATTGGGGAGAGGACGGTGGCGTTGTCCTTTCGCCGCTTCTCCACCCACAAAACATGTTAACTGTAGTATTAAATTTAGATTTTTTTATTTATTATGTTTGTGATTAGTCTAACAGTCAAAGCTACAATTGGGACTGTTGCTGATGGTAGTAAAGGGACCGAACAGCCCTAAGCAGGTGGCCCCGGACCTCATACTACCAGAGCACCATCCACAGGGGGCCACGAGGAACACAGTCGAATGCCTTCTCCAAATCCACAAAGCACATGTGGACTGGTTGGGCAAACTCCCATGAACCCTCCAGCACCCTGGAAAGGATATAGAGCTGGTCCAGTGCTCCACGACCAGGATGAAAACTGCACTGCTCCTCCGGAATCCGAGGTTCCACTATCGGCCGAATTCTCCTCTCCAGTACCCTGACATAGACTTTCCCAGGGAGGCTGAGGAGTGTGATTCCCCTGTAGTTGGAACGCACTCTTCGGTCCCCCTTCTTGAAAAGAGGGACCACCACCCCAGTCTGCCAGTCCATAGGTACTGTCCCCAACCGCCACGCGATGCTGCAGAGGCGTGTCAGCCAAGACAGGCCAACAACATCCAGAGACTTAAGGTACTCAGGGCGAATCTCATCCACCCCCGGCGCCTTGCCACCGAAGAGCTTATTAACTACCTTGATGACTTCAGCCCGGGTGATGGACGAGTCCAGAATCTCTTCGATGCCAATCGATAGTCTTTCTCCATGGCCTCACCGAACTCCTACCAGGCCTGAGTTTTTGCCTCCACAACTCCCCGGGCTGCTGTGCGTTTGGCCTGCCGGTACCTGTCAGCTGCCTCAGGAGCCCCACAAGCCAGTCAGGCCCGATAGGACTCCTTCTTCAGCTTGACGGCATTCCTTACTTCCACGGTCCACCACTGGGTTCAGGGATTGCCGCCTCGACAGGCACTGGAGAACTTACGGCCACAGCTCCGAGCGGCCGCGTTGACAATGGAGGTGGAGAACATAGTCCATTCGGACTCAATATTTCCAGACTCCCTCGGGATCCAGTCGAAGCTCTGCCTGAGGTGGGAGTTGAAGATCTCTCTGACAGGGGGTTCAGCCAAACGTTCCCAACAGACCCTCACAGTACGTTTGGGTCTGCCGAGTCTGTCCAGCTTCCTCCCCCGCCATCCGATCCAACTCACCACCAGGTAGTGATCAGTTGACAGCTCCGCCCCTCTCTTCACCCGAGTGTCCAAGACATACGGCCGGAGGACAGATGAGACGACCACAAAGCCGATCATCGACCTTCGGCCGAGGCAGTCCTTGTGCCATGTGCGCTGACCCTTATGCTTGAACTTGGTGTTCGTTATGGACAAGCCATGGTTAGTAAAGAAGTCCAATAACAGAACACCACTCGGGTTCAGATCAGGGGGGCCGTTCCTCCCAATCATGCCCCTCCAGGTGTCTCTGTCACTGCCCACATCGGCGTTGAAGTCCCTTAGTAGAGCGATGGAGTCACCAGTCGGCGCACTATCCAGCACCCCTCCTAGAGACCCCAAGAGGGCCGGGTACTCTGCACTGCCATTCGGCCCATAGGTACAAATGACAGTGAGAGACCTATCCCCGACTCGAAGGCACAGGGAAAGAACCCTCTCGTTCACCGGGGTGAACTCCAACACATGGCGGCTGAGCTGGGGGGCTATAAGCAAACCCATTCCAGCCCGTCGCCTCTCACCATGGGCAACTCCAGAGTCATAGAGAGTCCAGCCTCTCTCGAGAAGTGTGGTTCCAGAGCCCAAGCTGTGCGTGGAGGTGTAAAGTGTAATTTTCAGTCTTTGTTAATGTGTGTATATGATGTTGATATATATATTATATATATATATATATATATATATATATATATATATATATATATATATATATATATAATATATATATATATATATATATATATATATATATATATATATATGTTTATTTTGTGTAATGGCCATTATTTGTGTATGTGTTTTCCCCTTTTTGCGTTTATTGGTGCTGGTCACCAGTGTATAAATTCATGCTTTGTGTGTTTTTAAGAGTGGTGTTCTGTGAGAGGGCAGGTCTTAAAAATTAAATGATTGATTTTATTTCTCGAACTCCTGTTCATATTACTAAGAAATTTAAAAATGGTCTATTATCTAACTGAAATAGAAGCTGGTGGAGGAAACTTAAAAAATGTAAAATAATAATAATAATAATAATAACATTATGAACTGAAAAATATCAGTCAACATCAAAACCAACCACATGACAGTTTAAGGTTAACCCTATAAACTAAGTAGTTTCTTAAATTTGATAATCTGGTATGTCATGTTTATGCCAAGTTATGTTGTCTTGGTAATGTCAAGTTGTCATGACAATGACACTGACAGGTTATGATGTATTGGTTTATGTCAAGTTGTCATAACATCTCACATAATGTCATCTTCGCATTAAAAATGACATAATTGAGCGAATGACACTCAATGACAGTTGTCATAAACATGCATAAAAACTCCTTCATATTCATGAAATGTGTCATGTCCTAATTATGAAGGTGTCATGTCAGTATTATGCACACCCCTTCAAGTAAAGTGTTACTGTATTGGTAATGCTATCCCATTGACTGAAATTATATAAATTAAAATGCTGAAACACTGCGCACACCTGTAAAACATGATTTAAAAGAGGAATATTAGCTAAATATTAGCTGGCTACGTCCCTGTCTGGACATGTTAAGAGTTGATAAAAATCAATAATCCAAAGCACTCAAATATTATTGAAGAAATATATAAAGCCTTTATTTCAACATGGCTTTAATATTTTAAAAACAGGTGACAAGTACTATACGTGTTGTGGCTAATGAGCCTTCGTCAGGTTGTGAGCCACAAACACAATCTGAGTTTATTAATTATAATAGTTTATTAATTATAATATTAATCATCACCTTGTCACACTGTACAGGACTAGGAGGAGAGTGAACATTAAATAATAAAAAGATAATTTATTTCCCAATATATTGGCCTAATTTCAGTTCCAATTTCATTGTATGTAGTTGTAATTTCTTTACTTTTTCGATTTTTATTGTATAAACAACTTTTTGGGGTAGACATTTTTTGTTGCAAAAAAAACTTCACATAGTCCATAACTACTGTAGTTGTAGCTCATTTTAATATATAAATTCTTTTAAATCATCAAACATTTGTATGAATTGCCGCTTGACCCAAGCAAAGACTTGACTTGACTTGCTTGACATAAAGCAAAGACTTGAATTGATTGTCACAGCAAATGACTTGGACTTGCTTGAGACTTGAAGGTTAAGACTTGAGACTTGCTTGTGACTGCACATGTGTGACTTACTCCCATCTCTGCACCAGAGTATGTTACATGTTATTGTGTAGTTTGGTCATGTGACCACACACACTTATTTCTTGGTACTGCCCTTTTACCACAATGACAACATGAAAGCTCAGAAATGACAGGAACATTTTCTAAGTACATTTTTGAATAGCTCATAATTTTTTGCACACATGAAAGGGTTAACTATACATACATATTGAAATTATATTAATACATGGTTTATTCTGTTGTCAGGATGCAGACAAATGAAGACGGTCACAATAGTGACCGGTAGCAAACACAGAATATGTCCCCTCTATATCATTCTGTGTTATTCATAAGAACTCTCTTACAGACTAAACTGGAAACTATCTATCTATCTATCTATCTATCTATCTATCTATCTATCTATCTATCTATCTATCTATCTATCTATCATCTATCCATCCATCCATCCATCCATCCATCCATCCATCTGTACTTTGGTCTGCCTGTACTTCTTTCTGTCTATACCTTTGTCAATCTATACTTCTTTCAGTCTGTCTTTCTATCTATCTATACTTCTGTCTGTCTGTCTGTTTGTCTGTCCATCTGTTTATCTATACTTCTGTCTATCTGTCTGTCTATCTATACCTCTGTCAGTCTATCTACCTATACTTCTGCCTGTCTGTCTATCAGTCTATACTTCTGTCTGTCTATCTATACTTCTGTCTATCTGTCTATCTATCTGTACTTCTGTATATCTGTCTATCTATCTATACTTCTGTCTATCTATACTTCTGTCTGTCTGTCTGTCTGTCTGTCTGTCTGTCTATCTATACTTCTGTCTATCTGTCTATCTATCTATAATTCTGTCTGTCTATAAATGCAGGTCCTTCTCAAAAAATTTGCATATGTGATAAAAGTTCATTATTTTCCATAAAGTAATGATAAAAATGTAACTTTCATGTATTTTAGATTCATTGCACACCAACTGAAATATTTCAGGTCGTTTGTTGTTTTAATACTGATGATTTTAGCATACATCTCATGAAAACGCCAAATTCTCAAAAAATTAGCATATTTCATCCGACCAATAAAAGAAAATTGTTTTTAACACAAAAAAGTCAACCTTCAAATAATTATGTTCAGTTATGCACTGAATACTTGGTCGGGAATCCTTTTGCAGAAATTACTGCTTCAGTGTGGTGTGGCATGGAGGCAATCATTCTAAAGTGATTCAATTCACTTTAGAATGAGTATCAATTTGGAAGTAAACTGATTGAATGGTGTGTTTAATATAGACATCAATACTATTCTTAATGAAAAACATAACAGAGCAGTACAATGACAAGATCGTTTAAATAGGCGCTTTTACATTTAGCATTGAAACTGAATCATCCGTCGTGTGTCAGCTTCTGATTCGTGATAAATGAAATCTGACTCCTGCCGCTGGTCTGTGCTCAGTTCATGGCGTCTGTTATGTAACTGAACGAAATTATGTTTACTTATTACTATAAAATAATCGAAACAATATCGATGCCTGTTTATGATTTAATACAGCTATATCTATAACAAAGTCTTGACATCATATCCTGGAGAAGTCAGTAAATTCAAGTAAAATCACAGGCTTTGCTTATCCTGTGCAAATGCGCCACGCAAAACTCAGATTTGGGGGAGTAATTTCTAAATCATAGAGGTCCGTAAATAATACTAATCCTGTGCGAATAGTGCTTAGCATGCACCTGTGTTTTCTCTAATGAAGAACAACCAAAATGGTTGTTTACCAATCAGTGGCCAATTTCAAACTACACTGTCAGAAAAAAGGGTACGGGCAAGGTACGTTTGTGAACACTTAGGGTACAAATGGTGAAGTTGTACCCTCAATGGGTCATAATTACACCTTATGGTACTCATATGTACCATTTTGGGGATAAAAAGGTACACATATGTTCCCAACTGTCAAAGGGTCCATGTTTGAACCATTAAATCCACAAACAAAGGTACAATTGCATGTGTGACAAAATGAGTAAGCCAAAGTGGATGAAACAGTAAAAGCTTATTCCAGGCTAAACATCCACAGTGATCTGATTTGAACAATTCAGTGAACAAAACATTATTCAACCACAAATAGATTCAACATTGAGCAAGAGATTAATTTTCATATAGTTTTATATATATACAAAATTTTATAAAAATATAATATTTTTAAAATATTGTATATTTTAGATATACAAAATATAAAAATATATATTTAAAAGCCCACATCTTTAATGATTAGTTCTGTACATTTTGCGCATGACATTTTATTGATTATACAAAATATAAAGATAATAACTTTTAAACATAAAGCAACTTTGTTAAAGTAAGCCTGAATTTTGTATTGTAATTTTAAACTGATATAAAAGCTGTTTTAAGTTCTTCTATTAATATAACGTTAAACAAATACATGCACGTAATTTTCGTAGCAAACGCACAATGTAGATGAAACTATTTAACGTTGGATAATGGATACTTTTATATGGATACTTTTACATTGTCTCAAAGTTCAAGCACGCATATTTGCTGCGAGTCCTCTTTAAATTCGTGTTGTCCAATGGTATTGTAGCCCGCGCTCCCGCGCAGTGCATGCGTAAAGAAGTTGAGCTTGTGCACGACGGTTATTCGAAAATATGGCTCTTTTCTGAATCTGACGCTGTCGATGGAGGGTTTTCTTCAAAAAATGGAAGAAGCTGGAATACATGTTACTGAAGACGAAGCACAGAAATTCAGAGGTAAGTTTAGGTTTAAGTAACTTTACAGTGAAAATTATTGGTTACCTTTCAAATCATGTTCACCTTCACATTGCCTCTGTAACGTTTTTAGGTTAGGCCTGCCTGACGCGTGAGGGAAAAATTTATTCGAAAACACTGACCTGACAAACCAACGCATTGTTATGTTTTTTTAGTTTATTGTTGTTATTAAAATTATTTTTTAAACATAAATTAAGATAACTTATACTCTACCGCGAGACATTGCTCAATGTGTTGTGAAAAAAAGCAATGAAACGGCCATATAACGTTAACAGATTTAACTACCGCGCTTTGTGTGAATAGACTTTTCTATTCACTAAAGCTGGGTCTCAATAAGTAACCCCAGATTTTTTAATTCAGTTTCCCAGCATTGTCTTATTACAGTAACGTTAATACGTGTTCTCTGTGGATGCGAGCGAAAGCCTGTCTGGGTTAATTTTAACGTGTCTCTTGGTCAGTCTAAAATCATATGCCTTACGAATATTATCGAAGTTGATTTTATATCAGTTTTATTCTATAAATAACGCAAACATATGTCCACGTGAGTTATAATAATTTAGTCCTGTCAGTCATGCAAGAGCGAACAACGTAAGCAGCAGTCAACTGAGGCGAGTGCCCGGAATTGTGCGTTGGACGGTAGACATCGAGCCCTTCCAAGGACAGCAAGTGAAATTAGTTTACCATTATTAAGCAGAACTGGTTACGGTAACTAGTGAAATAAGTTTCTAGTCTTTGAGCTGCTAATTTAAAAGATTTTGCCTCTACTCTCACTCTCGGAAAAAAGTTAATTTATCTGTTACTACGTTAAAAGGTACATATCAGTACCTTTTATATTTTGTACCTTAGGATACTACTCCAGTGATATATTTGTACCTTTTCTCAGTATGTACAAGTAGTGTTATTATGTATTTTTCTTAATTACAGTTGATTTTTTATATACTGCTGAATGGTTATTGAAAAAGACATTGTATTTATTGTTGATGTTAAAACATCCAACTCACTGATAAATCAAAAAAATTTTTTTTTTAAATTTCAGAAAATGAGGTAGATGGAGAAGCAATAGAGTGTGGCCTACAGATAACATGATCTCTCATTTATTTCAAGGCTCCTTTAAAAAACAAATTTTTACATGAGGTGAAGGAGATGAGGGGACACTAACATTAGAACCAGTGCCAGCAGAATCCTATCAACAAACTTCGATTAAAGAAATGTAAGTATAACATTTTTTGTGTAGTTTGTGTATTATATTTGCCTTATGTTTAGTGATCAACCGATATTGATTTTTTTTCAATATCACAAGACTGTGCTTCTCAGCGCTGTCAAAATAAGTAACATCGACCAGCCAGAAAACGTACAAGCCGATGGTGAAATTTATAAAGGCCAATTTTCAGACAATGTCTGCTTTGTCAATACATCAGCCGACCACTACTTATCTTCATTGGTACATTAGTAACCGTATGCATGTGTCACATTAGAAAATTGTTCAGCATTGTGGCTAATCATCAGTATTACTACTAATGCAAGTTTTTAACTACTACTCCACCCTCACTGCAGAAATGCAACTAGAGGAAGACTGCCTGCTGGATTTGCCATTCCAGTCTTTTTTCAGGCCAAGCTTGATTACAAAGAACAATGCCAAAAGGATAGACACAGAATCATCAGAGTTCTTCATGATAGAACACACAATGTAAGTCAGCAACTTGTAAAGCAACATAAATATTTTGAATGCATATGTGTGAAACAGTGCTTTGTTGACATGCATTTGAAGTATTTGTTACTTAAGTAATAAGAATTAATTTTTTTTTAGTTTTTTTCCAATTGATTTTAAATTAATCTTTTAGGTATCCAACAAATGCAGAATATGTGCAGGTTGCAAAATAACTTATTGTGAAATACCCTTTTCTAAAGGATATTGAAGGGAACGGCTATGTAAGTTACAAGGAATGGTAGACTTTACATCATGTGAAATGACTTTACCAGTGTAAATATTAGTTCCTTAAGGTTATTGTTCCATTTATTAATTGGTCTTAGATTTTGTTTACATCTTAGCTATTCTAATTGACAGAAAGTGGTAGATTCTGTTTATATGCATTCAAAGTATCTTGCCTGTATTAACTATACCATATTTTTCCCACATGTGTTAGGACACTTGGCACCAGTCCCTCAAGCGCAAATTTAAAGCTGAGCGTGCAGCTCTGGTCCATGAAGATGAGGTAAGAAAGAGTAAGGAGAAGTTTGGGCACAAAAATGTGAGACTCCCTGTACAATCTCCAGCAGCATCTTGCAGATCTGAGTCAGGGGTAAGTGGATTCCCGTAGTTAAAATTGGTTACTAAACAAGAGCTAAATATAATTTGACAACTAAAGAGTAATTTAATTAAAAATTTTACAATAGGTTGTCTGCCTTCAGGTCATAAATAAAGACTTAATTTAACTATGTCTTCTCTACTGTATCCATCTCATGTGCTGTTTACATTCAGCATTTCCAGGTTCTACTTCAGAATTCCAACTCTTTATTGGCCGACGCTTTTAAAGGGTTAGTTCACCAAAAAGTAAATTTGATGTCATTAACTCCTCTCCCTAATGTCGTTCCACACCCGTAAGACCTCCGTTCATCTTCAGACACAGTTTAAGATATTTTATATTTAGTCTGACAGCGTATGCAAGTGTATGCACACTATACTGTCCATGTCCAGAAAGGGAATAAAAACATTATCAAAGTAGTCCATATGTGACATCAGTGAGTTAATTACGCAGCTCTTGAAACATCAAAAATACATTTTGCTCCAAAAACTACGACTTTATTCAGCATTGTCTTCTCTTCCCTGTTTTTTTAAATCCTCAAATAAAGATTCAATCAGTTATGAATCAGTGAATCGATTCGGATCAGCAAAGTCACGTGATTTCAGCAGTTTGACACGCGTTCCAAATCATGAAATGTATTTTCGATTCTAAAAAGAGATTCTAATTAACTAACTGATGTGACATATGGACTACTTTGATGATGTTTTTATTCCCTTCCTGGACATGAACAGTATAGTGTGCATACACTTGCATACGCTCTCAGACTAAATATAAAATATCTTAAACTGTGTTCCGAAGATAAAGAGAGGTCTTACGGGTGTGGAACGACATTAGGGTGTCATTAATGACATAAATTTAATTTTTGGGTGAACTAACCCTTTAACCTGAGCAGCATGTCGCATACATGTGATGCTGACTCGGGATTCAGCCAATACTGAGCCAGCATTCAGATGTAGAACCTAAATGGAAGTGCTGAATGTAAAGGGCACATGAAACTGACACAGAAGAGAAGATATTGTTGAATAAAGTCATTCATTTTGTTTTTGCGCACTAAAAGTATTCTTGTCGCTTTATAAACTTAAGGTTTAACCATTGACATGGAAAGAACCATTTGCATAGTATTTTTTTAAGGAATTCATTGTGCATTCTTTAATTGAATATCTCTGTAAGGTAAAGAATTAGTGAATGGAATCATGTGTTTTTGAGGTTTAACTGTTGTTGTTATTATTATTTACTTTTTTTAACATTTGATCCAATAGGCGATTGCTTTCATTGGTGAGGATGCATCCTCTGAGGGTCCTGTGAATGTCCTACATATCCAGCAAGATGCGATCAAACACTGCTGTGGTCAATGACCGAATGCAGCAGACTTTTGCGTGCGAAGACGGGAGATAAGAGATGGAATGACTGGAGCATATCCTTAAGAAATATCCTTTCTTAAAAACAACCTCAAGGGTCAGTGATATCACGGATTTTAAATCAGTTTGCAGCTTAAAATAAATGTTGAATGTCGTTATAAACAAAGTATGCAAAAATGTTAATTTACAGTTAAGAGTTTGTAAAATTGTTGTAATTTTCTAAACCTTCAGGTGATGAAATATGTCCATTCAAGCTTAGAAATATTTGAGACAAAGAATATTAAAATAACTGATTTGATTTTAAAGTATTTTTAGTTCATGTGAATGATTAACTTTTTCATTCTGTCAATTTTCAGTTGTGTGATGAAGTTCTTCATCTGTCAGTTTAAGCCAGCGATTCAGGGTTGGCTTCACCAGTATTGTGCCAAAGGTGCTTGAGCTTGTTCAAAGAAATGCTCCATTGGCCAAAGTCTACAAAGAAGAAGAGATGCTTGCAAAAGAACTACCAGGTATTGACATAAAACATAGTGGTTTTGAGCAATTACGGATTAATGTGCCCAAGCGACCATGTGCATGTTACTTTCAGTTTATATAGATTTAGTGATTTAAAAGCCCAGCTGGTGATACTGGTATTACTGGTGTTGTCACACGTCATTAACCTGTGGGAAAATTTCCTCACTGTCACATCCCTAATTCAAGTTAACCATAAAAAGATAAGAATTTTTTAAACTCAAAAACATTCAACTCTGTGTTCGTGCTGCTTCGCTGAGCCAGAGAGAAAAGTTTTAAACCACACAGGATATAAATAATAGTGATCAAAATAGAGCAAACCACCTTTTGAAATTAACGGTTGTATCGTTTACATATTACGCAATCAAGTGACCGTTAGAAATGTTTTGTCAATAAATCATTCATTCAAAAGATTCTTCAAAAACACTGATTCATCCAGTTATAAAACGTATTTATTAATGATTCATTGAATTTATTCAAAACCATTTTTTTAAATAATTATTAGGATTATTAGATTATTGGATTATTAGGCTGCTGTCACTTAAGGGTTAGTAGAAAAAAATTATATTAATGTTACATTTGTTGATATTTCCAGTTAATTTGTTTTTGTTTTGTTTTTAAAATTTCTGAACTATGACTTACAATGAATAAAGGAAACCACTTTTGGGAGGGTATAAATTAATATCAAAGCAGGAAGTTTATAATATTACATTATTGAGGAGTGTGTTATCTATTTTTATTACAGATTCTGACTTTCGGGCAGCACTTTTAAAGCACTGAGAAAGCTGAGAGCTTATTCGCATTGAGAGGTATGGAACCATTTGTTAAACTCACTTTTTAATAATCTGATACATGTCCTGTTATAAAGTTCTGATAGTTATTGAATTGTTTAACTGATAGATGTTTAACACGTTCTTTATTTTTCCTTGCAGTGTGATGCTGATACGCCATACCCAACCATACATTTGGTAGACACTGACTTGAACCCTCTTGGAGAGAGCCATTTTCCAGTCAAAGTGGAGGTGTGCAGGGGAAATAGGAGTTGAAGAAGGGACAATTGCAGCCTTCAGTGCCTACTATCTTTTAAACATGGCTCATCCACCCTACATGAAGAATACACTGACCTTCCTGTAGCATGCCATAGCAAAGATTGGTGAGGTGGGTGGCAAGCCCCTTCCAATAACTGTCACCCGAATAATCAATATCCTGTACTAAAAGAGACTATGTTGTCTTTGCTCCCATTAGAGCTACAGAAAATTCTTACAGATACTGCATTTAGTGAAATGTGTGTTTGTGATTAAATGTTTTAAGGGTATAAAGTTAAAATTAATTTACTGTTGAAAAAAGATTGCTTTGATTTATTGATGTTCAAAACATTTTAGAACATGTAGACTAATAGAAAATGTTAAAGGTCCCGTTCTTCGCGTGTTTTCGAAGCACTGATGATGTTTACAGTGTGCAATATAACATGAGTTCATGTTTCGTAAAAAAAGTATTTTTCACACAATTTAATTATCTACACACTGCTGTTTCCTCTGTCCTAAAAGCGGCCTGATGATTTCCTTGTTCTATAAAGTCCCTCCTTCAGAAACGCGTAACGAGTTCTGATTGGGCCAGCGCTTCCTGTGTTGTGATTGGACAGCAGCTTAGCGCACTTTGCCCGGAAAGGTCCCGCCTCTTACCTTAACGGGGAGATGCATGCGCTGAATGCGCGCTCTTCTCCACGTGGGAGAGCAACGAGACCATGCCCCCTATTTTGTGTTCTTGTGGGCGGAGGGTTAGTCAACAAACGGTTCTAGTGACGTCATTCCTGAAGGAAGTGCAGCGGTGTAGTCCAAACCGGCCGTTCGCTGTAGGCTTTGAAGGGGAACTTCTGTTAAATAAAATATCTCGCTTGTCATTGAACTTTGAGCTTTATAATTTTTCAGGTATCATTTATGCTCTAACAGCAACATTACACACTAACTAAAGTTTGAAAGATGGAATCGCAAAGAAAGGGACCTTTAAAATGAGATCTAGTACTGTTTTTAAAAAAAATGAAATAACTTTGTTAATGTTACTTGTGTTATTACGGTTAAAATGGTATGTACTGATTTTGAAAGCTTAATATTATTTATATGAAGTTAGTATAAACCTAACAGTAAAATTGCTTAATATATAAGCGTCCTGTAATGACTGTGAGAATAATATGTGATAAAATGTTAAGGGTATAAAGTTACAATTAATTAACTAATGTTAATAAATTAATGTACTGTTGAAAAAAGTGCAATATATGTATCCTGTTGTGACATTGTGATTGCTTGAAACCTCTTCTGAAAATGTGAGAATTTAATAAATGTGATTAAAATTATTCTGGCCTTTTTAATGTGCAAAATAGAGTACAAATTTGCCATCACAAGGTACAAAATGCTTGTCACTGGGGCAGTACCCTTAAAAGGACAAATATGTACCTTTTTTAAAGGTACATTATAGTACCATGCACTATAAGGTACAAATTTGTCTTCAGAGGTACATATTTGCCTTTGAAAGGTACATACTGCAAGGGTACAGATTTGTACCCATGTATAAGGGTACAACGGGTGTACCCTTGAGGGTACTGCCCCAGTGACAAGCCATTGTACCCCAAAAGGTACAAATTTTGCACATTTTTTCTAACAGTGTACAATAGATGTTTTTCAACCATTTTTCAACCGACTTGCTAAACTCATGAAGGCCATCCCTAAAGCCCCCTGTGGATTAGAGCAAATCTGAGAAAGCGATTAAAATGACAATTGTGGTTTGAAAACGCCCCACTGATTGGGAAACACCCACTAGTGTTCTGCAGAGATACACACCTGGATGATCTTGTGCTCATCAACTACAAATCACTGGGTGCATTTACATGCACACCAGTAAGCTGATAACTCAAAAAAAAATCAGCTTATTGAAATAATCAGTTTTCCCCGTTTACATGCAAACCAGTAAACTGACAATGCAAGTAAACCGCATTTACATGACTTTATTAATAATCCGGGTTATGTCCTTGTAGTGACGTAAAAAATAATAATGTCTGTATCTGACTCAAAATATTCCAATGGCCTGTTGCACAAAGCTTGTTTCAGTAGATACCCAGGTAAGTTCGAGATTAGTTTGAGCAAACTCTGGTTCCCTTTCAGTCGGTCACGTTCGACGTACGTCAGAACTGAACCGACGAATGGGATCTTACTTTAGAGACCAATCCTACTTCGAGCATCTAACAACGAGCCAATGAAATTTGGCATGCGATCACGCATTCCACGCTCCGCCCCGCAGCGCGGGTATAAATAGGAAGTGGAATGGTAGATCAGCGCTTTCTACTTCGGAGCCGAGCAGTGCTTACTGTTTCCTACGAAGAGTGTCTGACTATGAGTCAAAGAGTGTTGAGTGAGAGAGTCTGCCAGTGCGGGTGATACGGCGCGTCAGTGAGAGACCGTCTGATCAGTGATCAAGCGATCTAAAGGAGCTTGTTGGTTCGCTGAGCGTTTCCCATACAAACTGTTGGTTCGCTGAGCGTTTCCTATACAAACTGTTGGTTCGCTGGGCGTTACACACACACAAATACACATCACTGAGAGCTCACACAGGCTTGCAGAACGAACTGTGTGGAGCCGCGGTCATCTCCCTGAGTGCTTCAGCACACTAAAAGAGCAGCTTTCCATTCACAAAAGAGCAACACGGTTTGACCCTGCGTCTTTTTCAAGATGTCATTCAAACCGTGTATTCCTGGTATGCAACTGTTTCCTGTCCTCTTGACGGCCACGAGCGCATGTGAGATTGCGATCGTGGGTGATTCATGTTCTGGTAAAAGAACATGGTCACGTCGGCGCGTTGTTCGTCTCCCCCTTCTCATTAAGGGCTCGAGTGTTCAGCGCGCCGTGTGCCGTCGAGCGGCCGGCTGACAGCGGTGGTTGTCACGACAACCGGCGCGCGTCAGTCGGCGCTCTAGATGCGCGGTCGAGACTATGAAACCTCAGATGGGGTCGAGTCCCTTCGCCTATCCCCCGATCTAGTTCATTTCTAGTGTTACTGGAAAAGGCTACTTTGGCTGATAAGCGCTGGTGGCCTGAGGATTACAGTGGGGATTCCCCGCCGGGTAAATCCCCTCGGGCCCCCACTCCTCTATCGCATCAAAAGCATGCTGAGACTCTGTTCGTGGGTGGTACGGATTCTCTCATGAGAACACGACCACGTCAGGGCATTGTTCGCCTTGCCTTCTTCATAGAGGCTTGAGCGCTCAGTGCGCTGTGTGCCGTTCTGACGGCCACGTTCACTGTCTCGCATGCCTGCTGGTAGTTGAAGGTGGAATCGCTGGTCCTAAAGAGAAAAAGGGCTAGCGTTTCATTTTTGGCTCTGGCAGAGGACAGATGTCAATTGCTGCATCGGAGAGAGGGAAATATGGAGGGTCAAAAGGGCCAAAAATGAGACAAAAAAAAAAAAAAAAAAGTATCATTGTTTTCCCTCTCTCACTGCCCTCTGCCCTGCACGCACGAGGGTAGTCCCAGCCCAGGGGTTGTGCAGGAACTGCGTGCGGTGTTGGACCTCGCCCTATGGGCGACGAAAATCACTGCACGCTCCCTGGGTCAGGCGATGTCCACACTAGTGGTCCAGGAATAGGGGGCTAACCTGACAGATATGCGCAAGAAAAGCCTGTCTGTCGGGCTGGCCTCCTCGGCGGCACCATCGAGAACTTTGCCCAGCAGTTCTTGGTGGCCCAAGAGCAGACGGAGGCGTTGCACCAGGGTGCCGACGACCAGCTGCTCGGTCGTCGGTCGCAGCGCCTCTGCCGGCTCGTCGCCGAGGGCATCCCCTCCTGCGTCCGCCTCCACCCTGCTAGAGCCGAGCAGCAGCCTCCACTGGAGGAGCAGGGTGCCGGACGCGAGGGACGCCCAACCCGTCCAGGGCCCGCTAACCGGCAGGCAAGCGCAAGGGGACGCGGCCCTGAGACGGGCCGGCTAGGGAGAACAGGAGCTGCTCGGGGGAGACGATGTTCGCATCCCTCCCCCACCCCCCCGGAGGAGGACCGGGGGGCCCTGACTGGTTTCGGTTCTGCCACTGGCTCTCCGGAGTCCAGCGGTACCCACGTTTTAAGAGCAGTTTCCTCTCTCTCTGGGCCCCAAGAGGGTCAGGTTGGCAGTGTGCGACGCCCACGGGCCTTGTCACTCCTTTCCTACCCTCCCGTCGCCAGGGGGCAGTTGTGTGGGCCTCGAGGACGCCCCCGGGCCTTCTCACCCACACACTTCCTCTCTCGTGAGCACTCAGTCAACACTCCGGGCCGCCCACGGGCCTCCCGGGTCGGGGCTGAGTGCTTCACTTCCCTGCCTCCGGGCAGTGGGCAGCAGAGTGGGCTCCGAGGACGCCTCCGGGCCTTCTCACCCACTCTCTGTCCAAACCAGGAGTGCTCAGGCAACACTTCGGGCCGCCTCCGGGCCTCCCGAGTCGGGCCAGAGTACTCCACTTCGCTGCCCCACCCCGGGCATGTCTGTGGTGCGGTTGGTCCCGCTTGCACGGTCTCTGGGGGCCTGGCTAGGTCTCCCCGGGCCGTCTCGCTGGCTCATCCGTACCATCAGACTCGGCTACGCGATTCAGTTCGCGCGCCGGCCGCCCAAGTACAGGGGCATCCTCTTCACCTCCGTGCGAAGCAGCGATGCTCAGGTCTTGAGGTCAGAGATCGAGGTCCTACTGGCGAAGGACGCGATCGAGCCGGTTCCTCCAGCCGATATGAAGACGGGGTTCTATAGCCCCTACTTCATTGTGCCCAAGAAGGGGGTGGGTTACGACCAATCCTGGACCTGCGAGTTCTGAATCGGGCCCTGCACTAGCTCCCGTTCAGGATGTTGACGCAGAAACGCATTTCCAATGCATCCGTCCCCAGGATTGGTTTGCAGCGATCGACCTGAAGGATGCGTACTTCCGTGTGTCTTTCTCCCTCAACACAGACCGTTCCTACGTTTGGCGTTCGAGGGGAAAGCATATCAGTACAAGGTCCTGCCCTTCGGGCTGTCCCTGTCGCCCCGCGTCTTTACGAAGGTCGCGGAGGCAGCCATTGTTCCGCTCAGAGAACGCGGCGTTCGGATTCTCAACTACCTCGACGGTTGGCTGATCCTAGCCCAGTCGAAGGACCAGTTGTGCGAACACAGGGACTTGGTGCTCAGTCACCTCAGCCAGTTGGGCCTTCGGGTCAACCGAGAGAAGAGCAAACTCTGTCCTACACAGAGGATCTCTTATCTCGGTATGGAGCTGGACTCGGTCAACCGGACGGCGCGCCTCACCGAGGAGCGAGTCCAGTCGGTGTTGAACTGCTTGAATATGTTCAAGAGCAGGACAGCGGTCCCACTGAAATTCTTTCAGAGGCTCCTGGGGCATATGGCATCTGCAGCCGCGGTCACGCCGCTCGGATTGCTTCATATGAGACCGCTTCAACGCTGGCTCGAAGGCCGAGTCCCGAGGTGGGCGTGGCAGAGCGGTCAGTACCGGGTCCCAGTGACTCCTTACTGCCGCCAAACCTTCAGCCCGTGGTCCAGCACTTCGTTTCTCCGGGCCGGGGTGCCCCTAGAACAAGTGTCCAGGCATGCTGTGCTATTCACGGATGCCTCCACCACAGGCTGGGGGGCCACGTACAACGGGCATGCAGTTGCTGGTCTGTGGACGGGGCCGCAATTGCATTGGCATATCAATTGCCTCGAGTTACTGGCAGTACATCTGGCACTCCGCCGCCTCAAGGGGCCGCTGCGTGGCAAGCATGTACTGGTCCGTACGGACAGCACCACGGCCATTGCGTACATCAACCGTCAGGGTGGTCTACGCTCCCGTTGTTTGCTCCAACTCGCCCGCCACCTCCTCCTGTGGAGTCAGAAGCAGCTGAGGTCGCTTCGGGCCATTCATGTCCCTGGTGTGCTGAACCAGACAGCCGACGAGCTCTCTCGTCAGCCAACACCTCCGGGAGAGTGGCGACTCCACCCCCAGGCGGTCCAGCTGATATGGGACCAGTTCGGAGCCGCACAGGTCGACCTGTTTGCCTCTCCGGACTCGACCCATTGCCAGTGGTACTATTCCCTGACCGGGGGTACCCTCGGCACAGATGCACTGGCGCACAGCTGGCCCCGGGACCTACGCAAGTATGCGTTTCCCCCAGTGAGCCTTCTTGCACAGACTCTGTGCAAGGTCAGGGAGGACGAGGAGCAGGTCTTGTTAGTTGCGCCGTATTGGCCCAACCGGACCTGGTTCCCAGAACTCACACTCCTCGCGACAGCCCCTCCTTGGCCGATTCCCCTGAGGAAGGACCTTCTTTCTCAGGGACGGGGCACACTATGGCACCCGCGTCCAGACCTCTGGAATCTTCATGTCTGGTCCCTGGACGGGACGCGGAGGTTCTAGATGGACTACCACAAGCTGTCGTAGACACCATCGCTTCAGCTAGAGCCCCCTCTACGAGGCGCCTCTATGCGCTGAAGTGGAACCTGTTCGTTGAGTGGTGCGCTTCCCGCCGGGAAGACCCCCGAAGGTGTTCGATCAGTGTCGTGCTTTCCTTCCTGCAAGATGGGTTGGAGAGAAGGCTGTCTCCCTCCACCCTCAAGGTATATGCTGCAGCAATAGCAGCGTACCATGATGTAGTAGAAGGTAAGTCCGTGGGGAAGCACGACCTAATCGTCAGGTTCCTCAGAGGTGCGAGGAGACTAAATCCTCCTCGTCCATCCTCGATACCCTCTTGGGACTTAGCTCTAGTGCTCCGAGCACTTCAGAGCCCTCCCTTCGAGCCTTTGGCGTCTTGTGAGCTGAAAATCTTGTCAATGAAGACAGTGCTCCTGACGGCATTGGCCTCGATCAAGAGGGTAGGGGACCTGCATGCACTTTCGGTCAACGAATCGTGCCTAGAGTTCGGGCCAGGTAACTCTCACGTTGTCCTGAGACCCCGGCCCGGATATGTGCCCAAGGTTCCTACCACTCCCTTCCGGGATCAGGTGGTGAACCTGCAAGCGCTGCCTTCGGAGGAGGCAGACCCAGCCCTGGCTTTGCTGTGTCCGGTCCGCGCTCTTCGCGCTTACGTTGACCGGACCCAAAGCCTTCGGACCTCAGAGCAACTCTTCGTCTGTTACGGAGGCCAGCAGAAGGGAAAGGCTGTCTCCAAGCAGAGGTTAGCCCACTGGATAGTGGATGCTATAGTCTTGGCCTACCAGTCCCAAGACGTGCCTTGCCCGTTCGGTGTAAGAGCTCACTCCACTCGGAGTGTTGCTTCTTCCTGGGCGCTGGCTCAAGGCGCCTCGCTGACAGACATATGTAGAGCTGCGGGCTGGGCGACACCTAACACGTTTGCTAGATTCTATAGCTTACGTGTAGAGCCGGTATCTTCCCGCATCCTCGCCCCCAGTGGCCAGGAGCGCTAAGTGCCCGTTCTAAGTGTCGGCTTGCGAAACGCCACTCCCGCCCTCTGGGCCGGATACGTGCGTCTATTGTCTCCAGTTGTGTTCCCCGGGAAACCGGCTAACCCTGTCGAGCTCCTCCGTCACCCCTCCGGTGTCAGACGTTGCGGACCGTCTGACGCCAGGCCTGCACCCGTATGCTTGTGAAACGTGGCTGTAGGCTGGGTTCCATATGTAGCGGTTCCCTCACGGCAACCCCATATGTGTATTCTTCCACGGTATCAGCTACCCTTCGGGCTAGCCCCGTGTCTTTCCCTCGACAGAGCCCGCTCTGTCGTCTCTGGGCGTGTTCTTTCCCCCCTTCAGTCAGGCTGGAACCACCCCAGAGACTGCCATATGTTGCACTACCCTGCCAGGTTAGTCCTTATGTGTATTCTGCCACCTCTCCTTCCCTGAAGGACGTGGCCCCGCAGCGTACCCTCTCTCTCAAGCACGAGGTAGGCACGCTTTCCCAGCGTTATCCAATAGTCATTCTGAGTGGGTCTTGCAGAAACAGCAGTGACTGTACTCCCTGCTTGGAGCCCTGACTTCCGTACCATACTAGACGGTGCAGTGCGCTCAAGCAGGACGCTGGAAGGGCCAGCATCCTGGCGTTTTCCATAGGGATCCCATTCGTCGGTTCAGTTCTGACGTACGTCGAACGTGACCGACTGAAAGGGAACGTCTCGGTTACGTATGTAACCCTCGTTCCCTGAAGGAGGGAACGGAGACGTACGTCCCGTCGCCAGATGCTGTGCTTCCGCTGGGAGTCCGGTCACCTTCGGCTCCTCAGCAGAAAAAGCGCTGATCTACCATTCCACTTCCTATTTATACCCGCGCTGCGGGGCGGAGCGTGGAATGCGTGATCGCATGCCAAATTTCATTGGCTCGTTGTTAGATGCTCGAAGTAGGATTGGTCTCTAAAGTAAGATCCCATTCGTCGGTTCAGTTCTGACGTACGTCTCCGTTCCCTCCTTCAGGGAACGAGGGTTACATACGTAACCGAGACGTTTTTCGCTGCAGCAGCAGTGTTTATTCCTGCCTTGTAAACACATTTAATTTCATAATAATTTTCAAAACGATCTCTCAGTCTTCAGAAGAGAAGTGGATCAAATGGACACTGTGATTTGCTGTTTGTCACACGTGTCACACTTTCAGGTGCACAGGCTTTAGAGTTGATCGCTTACTCCTATTTATTGAATTAAACCTGAGTTGACAGAGAAAGTTTATACCGAGCTTTGAGAAACGGTTGAACTTGATCTAAACCAGGTTGCATTTGTCTGGATTTGTCAACTCTAAACCTACTCTGAAACTCAGAGTTTGTTCAGCTAGCTTCATGCAACAGGCCTCAAATGTTATGTCTGTTATGATATTAAATAAAGTGTGCACCGTGTCAGCGGGAAATACGTGGCTCATATTATTCTCTCATGCTACAGATGCAGCGTTTTTGATTGATTTGCATGAGAAGAGAACACATCTTTACAATTTTCTGGGTCTTAAACGAGTCTGCGTTTGTGATATATGTCCTTATTTTAATGCAACACACTAGCTCGCTCTGTCTGGGTGCATTTAAATCTAAGTTTGCGTTTTTGTCACCTATCACACATGCACATTTCAATAAGCTGACAGAAAGCAGGTTAATGCGATTACATGCAGCGCAAAATTAGGGTAAGAGGCAAAAAACTGCCTGTCCCAACCGGTTTATGCTTACGCCGTTTATGACCTTACACAGATAAAAGAAAACAGGTTACCGCATTTACATGACCATGTTCATTGTCGGCTTATTAGGCATAATCGGCTTAAGAACATGCATGTTAATGCACCCACTTTTAGTTCAATGTCACTGTCTCCACCCATGTGTGCTGTTGACTTTCATAAAAGTTTCACATTTACATTTACATTTAATCATTTAGCAGACGCTTTTATCCAAAGCGACTTACAAAAAAGGGGAGAGTAATAGAAGCAACGGAACAGACAAGGCCAAAAACCTGTAAGAGCTGTAAGAAATCTCAATTAATTAGCACAATACACAACAATTTTTTTTTTTTTTAAAGACAGACATCTACAACAAAAACTCACGTACGCAAAGTGCCGAACACTGGATTTTGATAGCTATGATAACAACCCATTAGGACTAAGGCTGTTGCCCCAGCTGTTGTCGTTAATGCAGATTCAGTGGCCCAATGGGTTGGTTTTGTATTCTAGCTAAACACTCAGCAATAGCCATCTACAACAAAAACTCACGTACGCAATATACAGAACACTGGATTCTGATAGTTATGATAACTATGTAACATACCCGCCTGAAGGCACAAATCCGGATGAGAGACGTAGATATGATCCAGGAGTGTGCGCTTTTGGTCGTTGCTGTGGTGATCAGTAGGTGCTATTCTGTATTGGTCAAGTGCAAATGGAAAAGATGTGTCTTAAGATGTTTTTTTAAGAATGGCTACAGACTCGGCAGCACGAATTGAGATCGGCAGGTCATTCCACCAGGTGGGAACGGTCCAGGAAAATGTCAGTGAGAGCGATGTCATGCCTCTTTGGGATGGAACCACGAGGCGCCGCTCACTCGCAGAACGCAAGCTTCTAGAGGGTGTGTAAGTCTGAACAAGTGAATTTAGGTATATTGGTGGAGAGCCAGTGGTTGTTTTGTAGGCGATAACTAGTGCCTTGAATTTGATGCGAGCAGCCATTGGCAACCAGTGCAGTTTGATGAAGAGAGGCGTAACGTGCGCTCTCTTCGGCTCATTAAAGACCACTCTCGCCGCTGCATTCTGGATCAGCTGCAAGGGTTTGATAGTGCAGGAAGCCCAGCCAGCTGGAAGCCCAGCCAGAAGAGCATTACAATAATCCAGTCTGGAGAGAACAAGAGCTTGAACCAGGAGTTGTGCAGCCTGTTCTGATAGGAAGGGTCTGATCTTTCTAATGTTGTATAAAGCAAATCTGCAGGACCGGCTGTTGCAGTAATGTGGTCAGTGAAGTTTAACTGGTCATCAATCACAACTCCAAGGTTTCTTGCTGTCCTTGATGGAGTTATGGTCGATGAACCAAGCTGAATGGAGAAATTTTGATGAAGTGCTGGGTTGGTTGAGAAAACAAGTAATTCTGTCTTTGCAAGATTGAGTTTAAGATGATGCTCTTTCATCCAGTCAGAAATGTCTGTCAGACAGGCAGCGATACGAACACTGACTGTAGGATCATCTGGTTGAAATGAGAAGTAGAGTTGAGTGTCATCAGCACAGCAGTGATAGGAGAAGCCGTGTTTCTGAATGACAGAACCTAATGATGACATGTAGATGGAGAAGAGAAGTGGTCCAAGGACTGAGCCCTGTGGAACCCCAGTAGCTAGATGATGTGACTTAGACACTTCACCTCTCCATGACATAGACCATAAAAAAAATATGGACGACTCGACATCATCCGTTTCCGCTTGGCAGATTTGAAGCTTTCAGGCGCCCTTGCACGGCGCGGACATCTTGGGACCGAGTCTGCGCAGTAGCGATTTTGGGACCGGAGTTGCGCAGTAGAGCGCAGGAAGTAGAGCAGGAAGTACAGCCGCGATTTCAAAAGCCCGCCCACACTCTCGCAGATGCTGAACATTTAATTATGTTGGTGTGAAATAAACAGTTATGGAAATGTAGAAATTAAAGCCAAAGATCTAATCTGCTCCCAAAAATTTCGAAAAAAGTCCGTTAGTGCCTCAGTGACAACTTCACTCAGAGAAGCCGTCAGTCTCAGCTGTCAATCATGACGTCACACCCCCCGTTTTTATAGCATCAAATAACTAACTCAAAGTAAACTTATTTTTAAAACGAACACCTGAAATGAAATCATCGTGATGATAACTGCCTTCAGTGACATAAATTAACTTTGGGGAACATTTTTTGAAGTGTAATTTTATTATTTAGTTTGCCTCGCGTCCATTAGAAAACACAGAGGGGCGGCTATACCGGGACCGGTCACCGGGGGGGCGATCGAGGCGCGAAAGCTTCAGTAAATGAGAGGGAGACTGCAGGCTTGCTCCATGACACCCTGTAGGACCTACCAGAGAGGTAAGACCTGAACCACTGGAGAGCAGATCCTGAGATCCCCGTCCTCTTAAGTGTTGACAGGAGGATCTGGTGGTTAACTGTGTCAAAAGCAGCAGACAGATCCAGCAGAATGAGCACTGAGGATTTGGAAGCTGCTTTTGCCAGTCTCAGTGCCTCAGTTACCGAGAGCAAGGCAGTCTCGGTCGAATGGCCGCTTTTGAAGCCAGATATGTTGTTGTCTAGGAGGTTGTCCCCTTCAAGAAACATAGAGAGTTGATTGAACACAACTCGCTCAAGGGTCTTTGCGATGAAAGGCAGAAGGGATACCGGTCGGTAGTTTTCTAAAAGTGCTGGATTCAGAGAGGGTTTCTTAAGCAGTGGGGTTACCCGAGCCTGCTTAAATGCTGTGGGAAAGGTTCCCGTGTGAAGAGAAGTGTTGACAATGTGAATGAGTGCAGGAGTGATTGAAGAAGAAATAGCCTGAAGGAGGTGAGTGGGAATAGGATCAAGTGGACAGGTAGTAGGGTGATTGGAAAGGATGAGTTTAGAAATATCTGCCTCGGAGAGTGGAGAGAAGGAAGCGTGTTCGTGTTAGTTGTTGAGATGTGCATGTCAGTTTGTGATGAGCAGAACTGTTTGCTAAAGAGAGCTGTTTTGTTGGTGAAAAATGATGCAAAGTCATCAGCTGTAAGAATTGATGAAGGAGGGGGAGGAGGTGGACAAAGGAGAGAGGAGAATGTTTTAAAGAGTTGGCAAGAGTCAGAGCAATTGTTGATTTTGTTGTGGTAGTATGTTGTTTTAGCAGTGGAGACATTTGTAGAGAAAGAAGAGAGAAGAGACTGATAAAAGGCAAGGTCAGTATTGTTTTTACATTTCTGCCATTTCCTCTCTGCCGCCCTGAGTCCAGAGCGATGTTCACGGAGAACTTCAGACAGCCAGGGGGCAGATGGGGTGGGGCGGGCTGGTCTGGATGAAAGGGGGCAAAAACTGTCTAAGGAGGATGTTAGAGTGGAGCAAAGAGTGTCGGTAGCACTGTTAGTGTCCAGTGCTGAGAACTGAGCAGGTGGAGGGAGTGAAGATGAAACCATAGTGGATAGGCGAGAGGGAGAGAGTGAGCGTAGATTATGCCGAAAGGTAATCTGTGTAGGAGTACGTGTTGTATCAGGAGTCAGTATGAGGTTAAGAGTGATAAGAAAGTGGTCTGAGGTGTGTAATGGAGTAACTAAAGTGTTGTCCGTGGAGCAGTTGCGTGTGTAGACAAGGTCTAATTGGTTACCTGATCTGTGAGTAGCCGTAGTAGATACTAACTTAAGGTCAAATGAAGTCAGTAGAGTGCTGAAGTCTGCAGCTAGGTGTTTATCAAGATGGATGTTGAAGTCACCAAGCAGAATCAGTGGAGTGCCATCCTCAGGGAAGCTAGAACGTAACACATCAAACTTCTCCACAAAGTTACCGAGGTGACCTGGAGGACGATAGACCACTACCACATGGATTTTAACAGGGTGAGTAATAGTGATTGAGTGCGATTCAAATGAATTGGCCGGTAGAGACGGTAATGGATCAAATTTCCAATTATTTGAGATAAGCAAACCAGTACCCCCACCCCTCCCAATAGGCCGAGGAGTGTGTGAAAAAGTATAATTGCTTGAGAGGGCTGCAGGAGTGGCAGTGTCCTCTGGTTTGATCCAGGTCTCAGTTAGGGCCATGAGGCTAAGCTGAGAATGAGTCCCAATAGATGAAATAAAGTCTGCTTTGTTTACAGCCGACTGGCAATTCCAGAGACCAATTGGAATGAAGAGTAAAGTAGCAGAGGATGTTAGGATATAGCGCAAATTATTAGGATTACGGCGTCTCGTGCGTACAGAGCGTGATTTACGAGTGCTAGTAGTTATAGTTGAGCAAGTTTCAATGCTGATCCAACATACTTTAAACAATGAAATGTCAATCTAAACCAAAATGATGAATTGGATCAAAATTCAACATGTTATCAATGTTACCAATCTGTCTGAGTAGACTTTTATGTTTCAGTTTTACAGGTATTTGCATGAATTTATTGGTTGGAAACTGTATGTTCACATTCAAATGCATTACATAAAAAAAAAAAATTATATCAATTACATCACACATATTATATATATATATATATATATATATATATATATATATATATATATATATATATATATATATATATATATATGTGGTGTGACAGGCAGCGGGGCGAGGGACCGCGAGAGCGGGCCGGTGATTAATGTTTACGAGTGCCAGCTGCGTGGCACACCGGTCTCGTCTCGCGGCCATGTGACGGGAGCATATAAGGAGGAGCAAGGACTGCGGAAGACGAGAGAGGACCAGGCCTGGAATTTATGTTTAGCTTTGTTTATGTGTTTGTGGGCAGTCGTCCGTGAGGGGCTGCCCACGTTTTATTTTGTGTGTTCGCGGGCAGTCGTCCCGCTGCCTGTCACACCACAATATATATATATTGCCTTTACTGTTTACTAAAGTAGGTAGAAAACACGGTATAATAGAACAGAAAAAGTTTTACAGTATTGCTTACAGTGACCAAAATATGCATGAAACACACAAGAGCATTCTGAACAACGGGGGGTGGGGGGTGGGGATGCACCTGGGATAAAACCGCTTGGTATGTCCACCCTTGGATCCTGCACCTCTCACTGCATCTCTTGCCTCTCACTGCACCTCTCACTGCTCCTGCACCTCTCACTGCATCTCTCACTACCCCGGCATCTCTCACTGCATCTCTCACTGCACCTCTAAGCATTATTGATAAGCAGTCCACGTAACGTTACGTCGCTGTTTTATGTCGGATGGGATCGCCAAAATATCTCCAAACCACTGAAGTTGAGCGAACTAACTTGTCAACGATATCTGTGTCCTCCGAGCTGGTCGTGAGCTCTGAGTTTTCTTCACTATTGCTCATTTTTATTTCTCCACTTCACTCCGATCCTCCAAGCATGTCAGTCACTGACTGTAAACAATAGCGCGTGCAGCACCCAGAAGCCTGGTCTGCAATACGCATGCGCAGCATTATGCATAACTTGTAAGCATTATATCGAGAATTTATCGAACTGTTGTGATAATTATAGTTATCGTTTTATTGCCCAGACCTACTCTCACTGCATCCTCTCACTGCACCTCTCACTGCATCTCTCACTGCTCCTGCATCTGTCACTGCATCTCTCACTGCATCTTTCACTGCACCTCTCACTGCATCTCTCAAAGCATCTCTCGCTGCTCCTGCATCTCTCACTGCATCTCTCACTGCTCCAGCACTTCTCACTGCATCTCTCACTAAGCCTGCTCTTCTCCCTGGGTCCCTTGCTCTTACTCTTCCTCATCCAGACATTGCAGTGTTTGTCTTTTTCTGTTTCCAAAAACATTACTCCTCATTTTACTGTATAAGTGTCAATGTAATAGACATAAAGAACCCCTGCCAGTGAGTCTAAGTCAGACTGGAACCAGCTGTGTCAATTATTCAGTTGTTTGTTTCTTATAAGCTGATATATTGTTTTTAACTGATATCATTGCAGAAGCAGAGGTTTTTATACTGTATATAAGGTTTGGAATATTGTGTTCCCTTTCGAAAGGGAACTCGAGCTGCGTCAGCTGACGCTAAGGGGAACGCCTTCAGCGTGACAGGTGTCTGAAATCGCTATCAAATCACAATCCTACTGACTGTCGCCAGCTGGTGCCGTCATCACCATGCGACCAGGAAGTATAAAAGGGCACCGTGCCAACATGACGCTATCCTTTCATCTTCAGGGACTGTACTGTCTGACTCGTTAGAAAGTCCAAACTAAAGATGAAGTGCACACAAAAATGTAAAGGTGCGTACAGGAAGTGCGCTGACCCGTGTCCCAGGTTTCTCACGCCTGAGGACACGCATACTCTTTGTGTGCTCTGCCTGGGGGAAGAGCACGCGTGGGAGGTTCTTGAGGGGGCTTCCTGCGCGAACTGTGAGCGTTTTCCTCTGAGGACGCTCCGCTCTCGTCTGGCCTTCTTCTCGAGGGAAGAAGAGCCAGCATCTGGGAGCGGTCCCGCTCATGCTGAGGCTGAGCCGCGACGTCGGTCCTGGGGCTCCCAGATGGACCTGGCTCATCGTCTGGAGAGCACGGTGCTCACAGACGATCAGCCAGATCGCAAGAGGAGGCTGACGGAGGAGGAGTCGGATGGAGACTCCTTCTCTTCGTCAGCCGGAGCTCTTCCGGTCGATCAGAGGATGGCTGTGGATGGGGAGGATAATGAGGCTGAGGCCGAATCCTCCCAGCCATCCTGCCCCGTGTATGGGGAGCTGCTGGATGTAATGGGGCGCGCAGCACTGAGGCTTCAGTTGCCGTGGCAGAGAGCTAGGGGAGACAGCTAGGGAGCTAGCGGACATCGGGGCGAAAGAAAAGGCCTTTCTCCTCGATGCCCCGTTCTTGCCCTCTGAGCTTTTCGGCACCTCCGTTGAGGCGGTTGTGGGAAGGTTCAGAGAGGCGAAGGCGCGCTCGGCGGCTTATAGAACATGTATTCCGCTGAGGTCCGGGGCGGCGCCCAGGCAGGAGGGTGTCCCTGGCCCGTCAAGATCCGAGGATCATCGGCAGGGCCAGCGTGGTAGCGTGGCCTCTTGTGCGCCCCCTCCGTGGAGGAGCAGGGCGCAGAAGAGGCGGGACACCCGCAACAGGAGGAGGGACATTGGGGAGAAGAACCGCTTCCAGTGCCGGAAGCGTAGTGTCCCTTCCTTTTTTCCTCTTTCTCCTCGGCGCGCTTTACATCAGGCCGGGCGGGCCTATGATGAGCGAATGTGAGACTATGACGGCCTGCCAGGCTGGTGTGTGAGAGCACCCCGCCCTCAGGTTGGTGCGCCGAAGCATGCATGTTACATGAAGCGATGAGGCACTGGAAGACAGCGGGTGAGTCCCCTTTTAGAGCAAACATTCTTTCTTTTCCCGTATGTTTGGACTCTATGCTTCCCTCAGGGATGTTTTGCGGATGTGTAACAGTTTTATAAACAGTTGGAGTCTGGGCCTGTAGTTCCCCAGTAAAAGTGGCTAGAACGATGTTTGATATAAACACAGAGTGTTTATGTAGGCTGTACGTTTGCAAGCGTAGCACTGTGGTTTATGAAGGCAGTTTCTCTTCTGGATATGTATAATATGAGCAGTTGAGGCCACCGCGCATGCCCGCGGGCATGAAGCGGCAATGTAAACTGACGTGCGTTCTCCTAGCAGAACTTTTTAGCCATAGCCACCTCTGGGTAGCGTTAGCACCTCTGCTAGTGAAATGTCTAGATGAGTCTGTGAGGTCAGGATAGTGCATGAACTGCAGTAAGGTCTGTCCCAGCCCTTTTTAGGGCCTTTGTTTTGAGGGTTTTTACCAGACCGATGCTAGTGCATCAAGTTGGCCTAGGCTGTTGGTGGGATGGCGGTGGCGTCTCGCGGTTGCGTGTTGCCATGGCAAGTTGCCCCGGGCTCCTGTCAGTAGTTCTGCAGGAGCTTTTATCCCTACCCGGCCTCCCCTCAGTTCAGGGTCGTTCCGGCCAATGCCCACCCCCCTTTCTCTGCATTTGGGGGCTGTTATTAATGCAGAATGGTGTGTAGCAGAATGGATTGCAACTATGGCAGTGGTCGTGGGACGGGGCAGGCGTCTCTTCACTTGTGCGCAGTTAGACAGGCTTTGCTAAACCCGCCCCCCAGAGCTTAGTGTGGCCGCCACTTCTGGGCAGCCCCTGGCCTTGTTCGGGAGACGGCCGGTTGTGTGAATACTTCACCTCTTGCTCTGTGTCTTCGGCTCCACCTTTTAGGGCTTGGATCGAACTGTACTTCGCAACCATCGGCTTAGCATGGGTTGGTAGGATGCTCCCCTGGAGCCGAAACACTGTCATGGCTGACGCCCTCGCGCGGACGGCAGACCACTGGACAACCAGACGGCCGCCCTGGAGGCAGGTGACGTAAGATGTACTCCCCTCGCTTTAGAGGGTTCAAGGCGTTTTATGCTGAGTGCACTGCTGTTGGCATTGTGTTTTAGGTCCACGCTGGTAGGCGCTGCCTGGGAGACTGCGCCGTCTCACAGAGGGCTTCTACGGGCCGCTGGGAGGACCAACTATAGAAGGCCGGTTGGCGGGGAGACGCCAGCCCAGGCAGTCCGGGCAGATAACTCCGGGACAGGTGGTAGGCCTCAGTAGGCCTCCCTGCGAGTGAGTTCCGACGTTGTGGCCCATGTGAGCCGGGGAGGGTTCTCCCCAATGATGTCGGCTGCAGCAGAAACCTCGTCAAAAGTAGGCCCCTTACGGCCTCCCTGGGGATGAGTCCCCAGGTGGTTACTGGATGTCCAGTCCTCATCAGCCAGCAGACAAGCCACTGTCAGCCCGACTTTGAGCGGCCCAGTTAAGGGCTTGCTGGGTTTCAGCAGGCCTCAGATGGCTTCCCCTGAGGGGGTGGCCTAGGGTCCCAACCACTGGGTGACAGGAACTAGGCCTCTTTAGGCCTCCTGGAGGGTGAGCCCCGGTTCCCAGGTCCTGTGACAGTGTGCGTGGTTGCTAGCTGAGGCGGCTAGCATGGTCTGCTATCAGGTGCAGGCCTCTTCCGGCCCTCCTGAGGTCGTTCCCCGGCCCTGCAGGGTTTTCCGTTGGGATTTGCCATCGGATAAGCACCGTCTGTCATCGAACTATAGCCCTTGGAGACTTTAGACCAGTGGCACTCACTCCACTCTTAGCTAAGTGTATGGAGAGAGTGGTCAGCACCCATCTTATGTCTTCCGTTAGAAATCAACTTGACCCCCTTCAATTTGCCTATAGGTCACACAGGGGCACAGAGGACGCAACTCTTACTCTTGTAAATCAAATAGCTAAACATTTGCAACAACCAAAGTCACTTGCTCGGGTTCTTTTTATTGATTTTACTTCTGCTTTTAATACTATGCAAACTGACATTCTTTTAGAACAACTTCATAGGATGAATGTGAATGGTGGGCTCATTCATTGGATTAGAAGTTTCTTAACTGACCGCCCTCAGAGAGTCTTAATGAATGGGGTCTACTCAGATGAGCTTGTTATAAATACTGGAGCACCACAAGGCTGTGTGTTGTCACCTTTGTTGTTTTCAATCTATATAAATGATATGACTGTGCACAGCACCAATGTTAGTTTACTTAAATATTCTGATGACATGGCCTTGGTAGGACTTCTCACAGAAAATAATGCAGCACATGAGGAAGCTTATTTTAGCCAAGTCACTTTATTGCAGGATTGGTGTCAGACTGTTAAATTGGAAATTAACGTGACTAAAACAAAAGAACTTATAATACAAACGAAACCAAGAGGGGCCAGTAACATCAACCCTGTTGTACTTAACAGCCAGCCTGTGGAAGTAGTTGAAAATTTTAAGTACCTGGGTACAATTATTGATCGTACTTTAAGTTTTACTGTTAACTCAGAGAGTATTTTTAAGACAGCTAATCAGCGATTGTTTTTAAAACTGAGGAGTTTCAGGGTCAGTCAGCATATTCTTGAGATGGCATATAGGGGCCTTGTAGAAAGTATTTTGCAGTTTAATATAACAGCTTGGTATGGTAACCTGAATGTGAAATATAAAAACAAGCTTTCTAAAATTGTTAGTACGGCAGGGAAGGTGATTGGCAAGTCACAGAGGCAGCTTGGGGATGTATTTGATAAGGCGGTACTCAGGAAGGCCCGACAGATATCAACAGAACCCCTACACCCACTAAACTCAGAGTTTGAATTGCTTCCATCTGGCCGTAGATTCAGGGTCCCAAGGGTGAGCCGGAACATCTATAAGAAATCTTTTGTTCCCCATGCCATACAGGAACTTAATCTAAACTGAAATTGTTTTAAAAATGTGTTTATTGTAGATCGAAATCTATCTTACTATAATCTGCTGCGCTGTTTTCCATTTTTCTGTTGTTGTATGTTGATGGCGGTAGTATTGTACTCTTAACTGTGTGTATTTTAATGTAAGTTTAAATGTGGTGTCATTGATGTATTTTTGTTCGGAGAAGTCGAAGACAAATTTCCACTAAGGTGGACAATAAAGTCGAAAGAATGAATGAATGAATGAACAGGGAGCTGCCATTCGGCAATAGGCCTCTCCAGGCCGCCCTAAAAGACTCGACTATACGTGAGGCATCAAACAGGCCTCCCTGGAGGCGACCTCTGGGAACACAGTAACTTCCGACAGTTTGCACGTCTGGCTAGCAGGTGGCAGGCCTCTCCGGGCCTCCTGAGGGTGAGCCCTCGAGCCTGGATGCTCGGTTAGCCGGTGTATTATGCTGTCAGGTGGTAGGCCTCTCTGGGCCTCCTTGGGAAGAGATTCCCGGACCCGGTCTCGGTGACAAGCTAGCAATTACCATGGGTGGCTTCTGGTGTTGATGGCCTCATGGGCCTCCCTGAGGGGACCAGCAAAGCCATCTCCCTGTGGCCTTTAACAGCTAGCATCAACGGTGCCAGGTAGAGACGCTTTAGGCCTCCCTGGGGGGAAAGAGTCCATTGAACGGGAACTCATAACTGGCTTTGTGCTGACAGCTAGCGGTTGCCCGCTGTTGGGTCCTGGCCTTAGCCGGAATTACCCGAGGGCGGGCTCATGCCCTAGCACGACGAGACGCCGTTTCTGCTGCGTGGTCCCTTCAGGACAGGGACCGGCCAGCCTACAACATGGTTTACCTACCAGGCAGGCTTAAGAGCTCACCTCACTGAGTGTTCAGTAGATCCTAGGATCGAGCAGAAGAGACTCCCCTCGCTGGCAAGGGTAAGAAGCACTATGCTGAGTACTGCTCTCCAGGATTCCAGTCTCCGAGTTCCGGTTTGAGGAAGACATTGCCAGTTTGCAGTCCCTCAGTCTGGATGCTCATGAGTAAGCAAAGTCCGGAGGCTCTGTCTCTAAACAGACAGGGTTGGCCAAGCCGGGGTGTCCCACAGAAGTGATGCCAGGTCAGGCCTCCCTGGTGGCGTTCGGGGAAGGTTTTCCCAAATAGTGACTGGCTGGGGCGCCCTCGGGTCCCCTAGCCACATTCCATTAAGGGACTCCTTCTGTTGAAGTAGTAGGTCCTGGGCCTTTGAGCAGCCGAGGGTAGGAAACCTCAGATAAAACTTAATAAGGTCTTCTCTTAGGCATATAGCTTGGGCTATGACCGTAGGGAATGCTTTCACTGGCAGCCTGGTGTGACCAGAGGGGGAGTGGTTCAGACTTTCTTCTAACTCTCGTCCAGGCAGTAATCACTGCTAGTAAGGGGCGACCACTCCCCTCAGCATGGCGGCGTGGGCATATTGTTCCCCGTAGCGTCAGCTGATGCAGCTCGAGCTCCCTTTCGAAAGGGAACGTCCCCGGTTACGTATGTAACCTTAGTTCCCTGAGAACAGGGAACGAGACGCTGCGTCAGGTGGCCATGCTTCAAGGTGTGCCTGCCCACAGTCCCTTCAGACAAAGTGGATAGCGTCATGTTGGCACGGTGCCCTTTTATACTTCCTGGTCGCATGTTGGTGACGTCACCAGCTGCCGACGGTCAGTAGCATTGTGATTTGATAGTGATAGCGATTTGATAGCGTCCATTGTTCCAGCATTGCTTTATCCAATCTCTCCGTGTCCTTGTAGACCTGTACCTACTTTGCGCCCTGTGGCCTGTTGCTCAAAGCTGGTTTCAGTTGTTACCCAGGTAAGTTCGAGATTAGTTTGAGCAAACTCTGTCTTTTCGGGCTCAAGAAGGTGGATTGGTTTTTATCAGTGTTCATCACCAGCGTTTATTTCTATCTTGTAAACACATTTAATTTCATAGTAATTTGCAAAACGATCTCTCAATCTTCAGAAGAGAAGTGAATCAAATGGGCACTGTGATTGACTGTTTGCCGCACGTGTCACAATTTCAGGTACACACGCTTTAGAGTTGATCGTAAACTCTGGAGTTGACAGAGAAAGTTTATACAGAGTTTTGAGAAATTGTTGAAATTGATCTAAACCAGGTTGGATTTATCTGGATTTGTCAACTCTAAACCTACTCTGAAACTAAGAGTTTGTTCAGCTAGCTTCATGCAACAGGCCTCAGGCCAGCGGATGTGGCTTTCGACAAAGAACTTGCCTTTGCGAGTGGAATACCGTATAATAATAATAATAATAATAATAATAATAATAATAATAATAATAATAATAATAATAATAGATTTAATTTATAACGCACTTTTCATTTAGAAGAATCTCAAAGTGCAACAATGGAAAAAGGGAAAAAATGACAAAAAAATGAATAAAAAGTACAAATAAAGAATAATACAAACAATCAAAACATAAAAGCCTTTCTAAACAGAAAAGTTTTCAGTTCAGCTTTAAACTGGTCCAGGCTCTGTACTGCTCTCAGCTCACTGAGAAGGTGGTTCCAAAGCCGCGGTGCAGCCAAGCAGAAAGCTCGATTCCCCATGGTACGAAGCCTGGTGGTGGGAACTTGAGGAAGTAGGTGGCCGGAAAATCTGAGGGTGCAGATGGAGGATTTCAAAGTTATGAGTTCCTGTAAATATGGAGGTGCATGTCCAGTGATGCATTTATGTATGAGCAGGAGGATTTTGTAGTCGATCCGGGATGAAACAGAGAGCCAGTGCAGAGTGTAGAACGGGAGTTATGTGATCATATTTACGGACTATCATAAGGACTCTGGCAGCGCTGTTTTGGATGTATTGAAGCATCTGGATATTTCTGCCAGAAATCCCACTGAAGAGTCCATTGCAGAAGTCATGCCTGGTGGAGACAAAGGCGTGGACAAGTTTCTCTGAATCTGGAAAGGTTAAAAGGGAACAGAGTTTGGAGATGTTTCGAAGGTGGAAGGTATTTTACAAATGTGCTTAATGTGGCCAATGAAGGTCAGCTGTGGGTCAAACCGAACCCCTAGGTTTGTGACTGAGGAGGTGAAAGTGAGGACCTGGCCGTCAAAGATGAGCTGGGATAAGGGAGAGAAGTGGATCTGATGAGGGTTGCCAACCAGTAATGCCTCAGTTTTACTGGCGTTCAGCTTCAGTTCCCATCCATGCCTTTATCTCCTCAAGACATGTGGTGAGTCGTGACAGAGCTGTGGAGGGACTCGGAGTAGTTTTTATATAAAGTTGTGTGTCATCAGCATAACAATGAAAAGATAGTCCATGTCTGCTGAAGACAGGACTGAGGGGCATGCAGATGAATAAGTTTGGGCAGAGAAACAACCCCTGCGGAACACCACATGTACAGGGAGCAGCCTGGACTCACATTCTCCCAAAATCACATGCTCATTCGTTTCAGAAAGGTAGGACTGAAACCACTGCAGTGCTGCACTAGATAGTCCAAGTGTATTGTGGAGGCAGTCCAGGAGGATGGTATGGTCCACGGTGTGGAATGCTGCTGATAGGTTGAGGAGAATGAGCAGTGATGATGATCCTGAATCAGCTGTCATTAGAAGGGCATTGGTCACCCTAGCTGTTTCGGTGCTGTGTGCCGAGCCAAAACATCTCAAATAAGTTGGTATTTTTTAAATGGTTGTTGACATGTTGTGGTTTTGGCCTGAAGCCCCCCCCCCCCCCCCCCACCTATTGATCAATCATGAAGTCAGTAGTGTTTTGGCATCCAGGTTGCCAGCTCTGCTCTAGTTACAACAGCTGTAGCTACATACGTTCCTGCTGCATCCTGCAGCCTATCTGGCAACCTCGAGTCAGGGGGAGGGGGAGGGGGAGAGGGAGAGGGGATACGCCGCTCTACAGTAAATTGAAAGTGATTGCAGTACCAGTTTTGGCCACACTCTTACATACACTTCGTTTAAATATAGAAATATGCAAAAAAAAAAAAAAAGTAGTGCTTTACAGAACTGGTCTCTGGTTACCATCTGATAAGACTCAAAAGAATGAGCAAGTTGGCTACATGAAAAAGGCCATGCCATAAAAAGGGCACATATAGCCCATAAAGCAGACATTTCTTCATTAATTTATAATTTAATTTACTGATACTGCATCTGGACATCTGTTCAACGACCAAGGCAAGTACCATATATTTGAATTGCTAAACAGAAGCTGCAGACCTCTTGTTTGAATCACTGTAGTTTAACAATGTCTTTACTACCTTTCTGGGCCTTAAAAGTTGTAATGACATTAAGATGACTTTGATGAAATCCAAGAGGTTTCTGAACCATACATAGGCAGCAACGTCATTACCTTTCTGGGCCTTAAAAGTTGTAATGATGTTGCCGCCTATGTATGGTTCAGAAACCTCTTGGATTTCAACAAAGTCATCTTAATTTGTGATCCGAAGATTAACAAAGGTCTTACAGTAATTTATAACAGAATGTTTTATTTTTGGGTGAACTAACCTTTTAAGAAAAGAAGCTGTTAGTCACTATAATAGTTCACACCTGATAATGCCTTTTCACAGCCTTCTTTTTTCCTCTTTTTGTTCTTCCTTCTTTTCCCATTCAACCCCTCGTTCCCACGCAGAGAGCATCTGGAATCAATTGCTTCAGAAAGTCACCCAAAGTCATAAAGCTTTCAAAGCGCCGCAGAACACAGGGGTGTAACATCCAAAAAAAAAAGAAAAAAGAAAAAAAAATTGCTGCCAAAACTGGCTGCCAAAAGATACAGTCCTTGTCCAATATGAAAATGATGAAGGATTTATTTATTTATTTATTTATTTATTTATTTATGCTCATGGGGGGTGTTTTTTAATGATTTTTTTTTAAATTATAAATACCACCATTAAGATGTTCAATGTTTATGACTCATATCTATGATAAAATATATTTTCTAACAGGCTGAGGACATGACAAATTTCTGTCATCAGTCAATTTATTCTAGACATTCAAATCAATATAAATACATTAATTTGACTTCATTGTATATCATAGATTTCTGCATCTGACAGTTTTATCACAGTATGTTTAAAGTAATAAAAAATGCCAAACTTATTGTCACAACCACTACCGTCGGACAGACACTCACACCACGCCCACTCGTTCCCAATCACCTGAATACTAATCACCTGTGCACCCTCACCAGTGCCTCACATAAAGCCTAGTTCACACTGCCTGATTTTTCCCCCCCGATTTTGAGTCGCCGACAGGTTTTGTGAAATCGGCAACAAATGGCCGAGATCACAGGCAAATCGGTGCTCGTGTACGCGAGTGACAATCACGCAGTGTGAATGATCAAAGACATGATCAGAGAGAATCACCGACGAGTTGCCGACGCCGGTGAGATATTTGGCATGTTAAATATCTAGAGCTGTCGGCGATTCAAACTCCTGCTGTGTGAACAGCGTTCTGGCTGAAAATTACACCGACAGCCAATGAGAGAGTGAGATACATGGCAGCAGGAGGTTCAGGGAGGAGTTATAGAGCAGAATATCAGTATTTTAATAGATATATTTACAATTCTATCAAACAGAAACAAAGGCCAAACATTTGCACATCCAGCCACAGCAGCAGCACATTTCAAAATTATTTATTTACCTCAAACTGTCTTTGCAGAACAAAATCCTGGCTCCCTCTGTCTCTCCAACAATTTCTTCCGCCATAATCTTTTTTCTTTTTCTCCACAAATCAGCGCACATACAATTTGAAGCAAACTTTGTGCAGTTTATCATTTTTAATAACAATTCCAAGTCTTCCAAGTCTCTACAAAGGCTGTCCCAATGTGAAGGCTTCACTCTCTGAAGGCCGCATTTGAAGTGCGATTACGTCACAGCGGCACTACGAAGGCTGTCCCAAAGTGAAAGCTGCACCTCTGAAGGCCACATTTGAAATGTGATTGCGTCACAGCGGGGCGATGAAGACGCAATTCATGAGTGACTTCAAAATGCGCACTTCGGTTCTCAGGCAAAGGAAGGGTACAGCAGATGGAACCTTCCCACAACTTCGCAGCCTACCCTATCCCAGAATTCATAGCACACTGCATTTTAAAATGCTATTTATTTTTCAACCCTTCCCTCACTAAGAGGAATCAGTCCATTATTTCTCTTTTCGCTGTTTCTATCTTTTTTTTCCTGCACTTTCTTTAAATAGCCTAAAATTAAATCTGCTTGGGGCTGTATTTTCGTCCCGCTCCTGCACCACACTATCCCGCTCGAACACGCTTCAAATTTACTCCGTGCTCACCCTATAAATTATTTTATTCCCGACGTACCCGACTGATCCAGTTAAATTTAGATTTCGTTTCCAGACTATCTCTTTTAAATTTTCTTTACATACAGTTGGGATAGGATATGTCCGTGCAATCATTTATTTTTCTTATAGCTACGCCGTAGCTAAAAAAAAATTGACAGACAAAAACAGGCTAAATCAAATGCGACATCTGTCACTCAAAATTATAAGACAAAATGCAAATAAACGAAAACTGCTGACTTACTGCAAAACATTTTTTTATATGAATGAATGAATGAATGAATGTCGCTCACTGAAAATTGGTTATTGACAGACGTCAAATCTTATCTAAATTATCTAGACTAGACTATATTCTTATTATTAACCTATCATTATTTTTTATGCAAGTTATTTGTAAATTAAAAAAAGCTGTCTATTGTTCATTTTCGTTAACTTGAAATGGCTAAATAAAAGAGGAGTGGTTGTTCTGTAGGCTGTTTATTTTTGTAATGCACATTATAAATTGTACATTAAACACATACATATATTTTGTTGTCATGTAAATTAAAATGTTTAAATGAAAATAAATTGGTCTATAGCCTACATTAGACTACTTAAAATAGGCTACTTTATACTACTTATAGACCATAACATAACTTGTTTAACATCTGAATCAACAGAAATTTAAATTAACAGCTAAACCAGAAGAAAACACTTTTCTAAACTTTCATTGCGCTGAGCAGGAGAAGCTGGTGGAGCTGGACCGGGATGAGGAATAATGCACAATAGAGACCCTGGTAAGGCCTGAGCGGGACATAATCTTCTGGGATGATCAGGGCATATTTCCACTGTCCTCAGCTTTGCGGGGCTGAATCCCTAAGCATCAACGCATCTGAAGTATGAATGAAATTTGTGCTACGTCATGACATAAATGTGACAGCATACCCGGAAGCTATAAAGGGGAGCCTGCCGCATTGTAGCGTCAATTATTGCGATGCAGCAAACGTTCTCAGGCTATACGTGGTGTGGCGACGAGACGCAGTGCTCGTTCCCTCTCAGGGAACAAGGGTTATATACATAATCCGAGACGTTCCCTATATTGCAGGAACTTCGCACTGCGTCAGAACGATGAATTTGGGGAACGAGTATCCACTAGGCCACACCAAGGATACACCTGCCCTATTGTGAAGCTGGAGACCAGGCACAATTAGGACTGGAGCACCCTGCCGCCGTGTGTCGCAGGGAGGTGCAAGCTGTAGAATTTTATAAAAGTGTGCTGAGTAGCCCAACCGACCGTTTCGCAGATGTCCTGCATAGGAACTCCGGATACCAGGATTCCCCATTCCACCAAAGGCCATGCCCTTGGTGGAATGGGCCCTCAAGGCTATAGGTGAAGGCAAATTGCGCACCTGATATGCCAAAGCTATAGCCTGCATAATCCAATTATTTATATTAGGGGTTTATGCAGGCAGCCCTTTCTTGGGTGAGCCAAAAAACAGCTGGTCTGATTTCCTCCACTGAGCTGACCTTTCCAAGTAAATCCTCAAGGCCCAATCTGGCCACAAGAGGAACAGTCTCCCTTCTTCCGCCGTCACGTGGGGCGGGCGAAGAAATGCCTGAAGGACCAAGGACCTGACCACACTGGACGGGACCTTAGGCACGTAGCCCGGTCTAGGGTGCATTATGGCTTTGACTCCTCCGGGGGCAAACTCCAGGCAGGTTGGCGTAATTGCTAAGGCCTGAAGATCCCCCACTCTCCTAAGAGAGGTGATAGCTAGGAGGAATACTACTTTAAGCGTCAGATTCTTAGGTTCTGCCAACTCCAGTGGTTCGAAGGGGGCCTCAGCCAGACCTTCGAGCACCACTGCCAGATCCCATGTTGGTACTCTACAACAGAGTACGGTCTACTGGTCTCATCCTCTGCACCCCACGGAGGAAACGTACAACCAAATGGTGCCTACCCAGAGGCCCATCACTCAACGGAGCGTGGAAAGCTCCAATAGCTGCCATATACACCTTAAGTGTGGATGGGGTAAGCCCTGCAGAGAAACAATTTTGGAGGAACACTAGCACTGAAGCCAGTGGGCAGTTATCTGGGTCCAACTCACGTTCTTTACACCAAGTAGTGAAAACATTCCACTTGAGACTGTACAGTCTCCTTGTAGACGGGGCCCTGGAAATAAGTAGGGTCTCTATACGTCTTCTGGTAGCCCATCTTCTCAGTACCTTGCCCCCTCAGGGGCCAAACCCAAAGATTCCATATTTTGAGGCAGGGGTGAAATATTGTGACCCTGCCTGCGATAGGAGGTCGCTCCTCAGAGGGACCTGCCACGGGGGACCCACCAGCAGAGCTATTATATCCGAGAACCATACTCGAGTCGGCCAACGAGGAGTCACCAGCAGAAGACTGACTCCTTGTTGCCGGACTCTCTCCAGGACCCCTTTGAGCAGAGCGATCGGGGGAAATGCATACAGATGTAGCCTTGCCCACATTTGTACCATGGCATCCAACCCCAGTGGGACTGGATGCATGAGGGGGAACCACAGTGGACACTGGGACATCTCTCGAGACGCGAATAGATCCCCATCCACTGGGCCGAACCTCTTGCATATTGACTCCACCACCTCCGGGTAGAGCCGCCATTCCCCGGGCCTCAGCCTCTGCCTCAATAGTATGTCTGCCCCCTGATTCTGAATCCCCTAGATATACATTGCCCTGAGGGATAAAAGTTTTCCTTGTGACCAACGGAGATGTGATGCGCCAATTTGCACAGGGGGCGAAATCTCAAATTGCGCCCACATCGAAATTGAATCCCATATTATCCCTAGAAAAATCGTTTTCTGGGCTGGTGTCAACACGCTCTTTTTCGTGTTGAGTCTCAACCCCAAGCATTGAATATGTGCCAGAACTACATCTAGATGTTGAATTGCCATCTCGTACGACTGTGCCAGTATTAGCCAGTCTTTGATATAATTTAGCACACTGATGCCCTGAAGTCTCAGTGGAGCCAGAGCTGCATCCATGCCTTTGGTGAAAGTGCAAGGGGAAAGAGCTAGAGAGCTAGACCGAACAGAAGCACCCAATATTGGTACGCTTCGCCCCCGAAAGCGAACCTCAGAAACTTCCTGTGGCAAGGAAGGATGGAGACATGAAAATAGGCGTCTTTTAAATCTATCGTGACGAACCAGTCCTTGGGCTGAGCATGCTGAACACCTGGGCATTGTACACAAAGAGAGTGTGTGTCCGCTCCCGAAATGAAGCGGGGACACGGGTCCACACACCTCTTGAACTCAGTCGCCATTATTTTCTTTTTATATATTTATATATGAGGGACAAACAACAGTAAATAGACAGACAGTTTTTCACACACAGAGCATGATGCTGAAGAGCGATAACTGATGCTACAATGCGCTGGGCTCCCCTTTATAGTTTCCGGGTATAAATTTACGTCATGACGTAGCACCAATCAGGATTGGACTAGTTTCATTCATACTTCAGATGCGTTAATGCTTAGGGAGCATCCCCAAATTTGTCGTTCCGATGCAGTGCGAAGTTCCCTCGATAAAGGGAACATGTCTTAGTTCAGTGAACTGTTGGAGTTACAAACATATAATTCAAGATATTAGTTTATTTCTATTCGGAGGGACTGTCACTCATGTCAGAAAGTGAGTAACTAAAGTAACGTGTGTGATCAGCGCTGATTTGAGATGCATCACGTGAACTGTTTAGAACGTTTCTTTCCAATTTGGTGAATTTGTTTGGTGAACCGCTGTCCTGCAAAGTTTGTTTCCAACCCCGAAAGATGTCTATATAATTGTTTATGCCCCCAACAGAAAATTTGCCTGATCTAGGACCTGCCCTGTACAGTTTAAGAAACGGTAGCCTACTACTGCTATAAGACTATTATTTTGTTGAACAGACATGGGCTTAATCTGAAATTGCTCCCTATACCCTCAAATAGGGGAAACCATGCACAAAAAACTGAAATCTAGCCGATATCTGATTTTCTGTGCATTGATCTAAACTAAACTAAAAGTTATAAAAGGGCCATTTCAGATGTGTTCAATTTTAAATGTTCTATATTCAACCTCAGTGACCCCGATTGTATAGCATCAAGTAACTAACTAAAGCCAAACTTATTTAAATAAAAAAGAAAATGAACACTTGAACTTACATAAGGGTGACACAAACTACCTAAAATGACAGAAACCATCTTTGGAATTTTTTTTATTTCAAATGTAATTTGATTATTTAGTTTGTCTCATGTCCCATTAAAATACATGGAGGGGGTGGGATTTATTAGACTGTAAATTCTGTAAATTATCTGAAGAATTTTATTTTGAGGAGACTTTTATTTTGATTTTTGCCATGGGTGCGGCTATTACATATGCTCATAGACTAAAAATGGAGAACAATGAGATGAGAGAAGAAGAGCGATGATGTGCGGAGGAAGAATGCATTGGTCTTCAGGTAGTTTAAGGTATTAAAGGTTAGTTTATGCCTTTGTTAGACCTCAGCGACGCATAATGTTGTTTTCAGGACTCTGATTGCGATAATGTGTTGGTTTTTCAATAAGACAAAATGAGTTTAACGGTATGTCTGTGTGTATGTGTGTGTGTGTGTGTGTGTGTGTGTGTGTGTGTGTGTGTGTGTGTGTGTGTGTGTGTGTGTGTGTGTGTGTAGCTGTGCAAAGGGCCTGCTAGCGGTAAGCAAGTGATTTGCCGTAGGAGTGGAACACTCCCGTGTTTTCTTTGTTTCCAAACACAGTTTCTGTTTTATTTGTACAAACGAACTTGAAACAGAGAATGCTACTGATCGTGCAAATAGGGTCCGCTGTGTCGGTGGATAGGGCCATGTGTTGTTCATCTTCTCAGTGCGCCTTTATCAGCTGAGATTGCTGCCTTGTTGGATCAAGCTTTCGTCATCAGGATTGCAGGGACAATCGCTGACGGTTACTAAGTGAAGAGACATTACCCTGGCATCCGTTGGACATCAAATGTTCATTTAGCATGAACTTTATTTGGGAACTTGAGATAACTTGAAGATATATATGTGTGAAATATTTCAGTGTTGTGAAAAGAGTACACTGATTTTTGTTGTGTGTTGATTGAACTGAAACCGAGTCAAATATGTTGATTTTCACTCTTTATTGTTTTCTACATTTTTATTTAATTTCAACTTGACCAAACTTGAATTTGATCTGCTCCTGCTAAAGCAGGGAAATGTAAAAACTAAACGTATTTGGTGGGAGGACTAGGATCTGGTTGCACACTCTGTCTTTCTTAGTTAATACAAAAATAATAATGTCATATGGTAGTTGTTTTTACGAGTCCACACTTACAAATGATTGAATAAAGTAAAACAATATAAACATATTTGATGTGCTGTCTGAAGCGATCGAGGGGTGAGGAAAGGGAAAGTGAGGAAAGGGGTGGTGGAGGGATGCAGAAAACTAACATGGTGGAGGTAACTAACATTTGGAGAGTCGGCTCTCGGCTGTGCAGATATCCTCCTCTCGCGCTGATTAGATAGACAGTTTAAACATGCTCCTCATGAACTTTGTTTATAAAACATCTCAGTTATGTATGTAATCCTCGTTCCCTGAGGAGGGAACGGAGACGTAACGTCAGTGACTGATGAATGGGGGTTTCGCCTAGAAGCCAATCATCTTCGAGATCTTAAAAAGCGCCCAATGGCAGTGCTAATGCTATGGGCATGCGAGATTTGCTTGCATAACTCCACCTACCCACATGGGTATATAAGGAAGTAGCTGGCATGATCGCATTATGTTACCTGCTGAGGAGCCAAGACTGAACTCTCGGCCGTTGCAGCGGTACAGCGGATGTGGCAGAGGGACGTTACGTCTCCGTTCCCTCCTCAGGGAACGAGGGTTACATACGTAACCGAGACATTCCCTTTCGTTCAGTCACTCTGAGTAACGTCAGTGACAGAAGAATGGGGGTCCCAATATAATCATGCCACTCGGTTGTCTCCCAGTGCCCTGTGTAAGCGCGAGAGCCCTGGCGCAAGACTAGTACAGCCGAAGGCCTCCCACTTATCACAGGAGTTACCAAGGTACACTGGGAGGCATATTCCAGGTGGAGATATGCACCATAATGCCTACCCGTAGAGAGGACTTAGGAATACACATATGACCCGCTAAGGGCTGCATACAGAAGATCAGTGGGGTGCCAGCTGCAGATGGATTTTAACCCCAGGAGGTAGCAAGCTTGCCAAGAGAAGACACCTGCTCAGGGAGGCTTACGGTGGAAATACACATGTGGGGGTCACCTGGAGGGGGAACCATGCACATGGGGCACCTGGCCGGACACGAGTGTCTGGGCTGAATAGGGCAGACCCACTGGCGTCTGCGTCAACAGTGCTGGAGGAGCTCAGGGCTTTCGGAGAAGCTCACCTGAGAAGAATATTGCATGTATCCAGTCCGTGGAGTGGAATGGCGAGCAAGCGAAGACACCTGAGCCAATCCATTACTGGCCACTTGTAGAGGCTAGTACATAGTCAGATACAGGCTCCACTTGGAGATTGTAAAATCTGGCAAATTTGTTCAGTGTCTCCCAGACTGCAGCTCTGCAGATGTCTGTTAGCAGAGTGCCATGCGCTTAAGCCCAAGTGGAGGCCATGGGCCAGGGGACATGGGCGCCCCTGCCTCTGGTATGCCAAAACAATGGTGTCTGTTATCTAGTGAGACAACCTTTGCTTTGACAGAGCCTTCCCTTTCAGCTTCCCACCATAACAGACAAAGAGCTGGTCTGAGGTCCTGAAACGCCGCGTACTGTCTACGTAAGCGCGGAGAGCACGTACTGGACAGAGCAGTGCGAAGGCTGGGTCTGCCTCCTCCAAGGGCAGCACTTGCAGGTTCACCACCTGGTCTCTCAACGGAGTGGTGGGAACCTTGGGCACATATCCAGGCCGGGGTCTCAGGATCACGTGAGAGTCACCCGGCCCAAATTCCAGGCATGCTTCGTCAACCGAAAATGCCTGAAGGTCCCCTACCCTCTTGATGGAGGCCAATGCGGTCAGGAGCACTGTCTTCATAGACAAGAACTTAACATCTACTGACCGCAAAGGCTCAAATGGGGCCCTCTGCAGTGCACTCAAAACTAGAGGTCACAAGAGGGTACGAGAGGAGCACGAGGAGGATGTAGTCTCCTCGCACCCCTCAGGAACCTGATGATCAGGTCATGCTTACCTACCGGTTTCCTATCCAAGAGGTCAGGATAGGCAGCAATAGCGGCCACATAAACCTTCAGGAAGGAAGGAGACAGCCTTCGATCCAACCCTTCTTGGAGAAATGACAGCACCGACCCGATCGGGCATTTCCAGGGATCCCAGTCAACAAATTTCCTTTGGCCCAAATCTGGCCCAGATAAACAGCTTAGATGTGGCCCAGATTAGATTGTGTTTGCCGGCCCAGATCTGGCCCACTTCTTCTTTACCACAGCCAGGGGCGTGGGACTGGGGGGATAAAGGGTACTGAGTAGGGAACTGAATCGCGTAGCCGAGCCGGATGGTCCGTGCGACCCAGCGGGACAGTCTCGGCAGCTGTAGCCACGCTCCCAGGGAGTGTACCAACGGGGTCATGTGGAGCACCGGCGTACCCTCGGTGGGGCAGCGAGGCAGCGTTACCGGCCCGGACTCGGGTGGCGTAGCGGCCCGGTGTCGGGGCGGCGGTAACATCTGCGCCCTGACAGAGGAGACCAGGGAAGGACTCGCGTTCCACTGGGGTCTGCTCTGAGAGGGGGCTGGCGACAGAGAGGGACGAGAGCGGCGTGGCCCGGGGGCGGCGCACACTGCCGTCACCGGTCTCTGGGTGCTCAGAGATGGGTATGTCAGTTCTTTCTTTAACCACATTAGGGTGCTGCCACCCCGGGGGGCGGCAGCGGAACGAAAGATTCTCCCCCGGCCCTCCACCGGGGGAAGGAGCGGACCTGCTGCCGTCTCCTGGAAAGAACTGCCGATCTCTGAGCTGTCCGCGTCAGGAGCGCCTGCGGGGCTGCTGCGGACTGGGGCGGACTGGGGCGGCTTCTTGCGGCGCGCTCCGCGGTGCGGCCCGGGTGAAGGCTGCTGCGGCCGCGCGGGAGCGGGGGGGACGGCAGGAGGCCGCCCTCGGCGGCGAGGCAGCTGAGGCGACTGTGCCGGCGGCGCTTTGGGTGCAGCAGCGGGCCGCCGGGGCAGTATGTGCTTGATAGCCTCAGTCTGCTTCTGGGCGGCCGAGAACTGTTGGGCGAAGCTCTCGACCGCATCGCCGAATAGCCCAGCCTGGGATATGGGGGCGTCGAGGAAACGAGTCCGCTCGGCGTCCCGCATATCGGCCAGGTTGAGCCATAAGTGACTCTCCTGGACCACACATGTGGACATCACCCGGCCCAGGGAGCGTGCGGTAACCTTCGTCGCCCGGAGGGCGAGGTCGGTCGCGGCGCTCAGCTCATCTCTGAGCCCTGGGTCGGCCCCACCCTCGTGCATGTCACACAGCAACTTGGCTTGGTAGGCCTGAAGAGTTGCCATGGCATGCAAAGAAGCGGCGGCCTGCCCCGCAGCTCTGTAGGTCTTCGACACCATGGAAGATGTGAATCTACAGGCCTTGGAGGGGTGCTTAGGGTCGCCACGCCAGGAGGAGGCGCTCTGGGGACACAGTTGCATCGCCACAGAACGCTCCACCCCAGTGTACCCTCTAGCCACCGCCCGATCGAGGGCGGAGAAGGCGGAAGAGGCTGCCAAACGCTCGCGGGAAGACACGGGGGCCCTCCACGAGCGCGCAACCTCCTCATGCACCTCCGGGAAGAAAGGAATTGGGGGCACGGCAGGACGGTTGTCCTGTCGTGGCGCACCCAAAAACCAATCATCGAGCCGCGAACGCTCTGGCCGGGGCGGAGGGTTCCACTCCAGACCAAGCGCTGCGGCCGCCCGGGCAAGCATGGCTGTCAGCTCCGGGTCCGACTCGGGCAATGCTGACGCACCCGGAGGCGGCAGCACAGCCGAATCATCATCCTCAGAGGACTCTAGCCCACCTTGCGATGCGGTCACCGACATCTCGTCCTCCTCCGGAGCGCCGAACGAAACCCGCGGACTGGTCGAAACCGAGGCCGCGGGCTCCATCACAACGCTCACGGGTTCCGGTGCAACAGAGGGGGATGTGGGCCGAGGCATAAGCGTCGGAGCTGTATTCCACACCATCACCCTCAGGTCACCCTGGCCACCAGCCGAAGAGACGCCCCGCGGACCGGATGAAACCGAGGCCGCGGCCACGTCAGATCGGGGGGTGACGGAGGGGACTCTCACTCTGGCGGCCGCACGGAGATCATTGAGTCTCGACCGCAACACGGAGATGGCCATGTTCCCGCAGTGGGAACATGACTCATCCACAAGCGCTGCCTGAGCATGCTGGAAGCCCAAGCATGCCAGACAGTGCGAGTGCCCATCGGAAGAGTGTAGAGACCGGCCACACCCAGAAGCACACGGGCGAGACATCCTGAAAAGGACGCGCCACGTGTGAGCTCTTTTTGTGAGAGGATTTAACCTCGCAGTCGATGCCGAAGCGCCCAGGGGACCACAAACCAACTGGAAAGCGCCGAACACCAACACCGACTGGAAGATCCTTCGTCTCGAAGAACTGACTTAACTCAGAAGGCTTATAGGAGTGAAAGGTGAGTAACCCTTGGCTCCGAAGCATTAAAACATAATGCGATGATGCCAGCTACTTCCTTATATACCCACGTGGGTAGGCGGAGTTACGCATGCAAATCTCGCATGCCCATGGCATTGGCACTGCCATTGGGCGCTTTCTAGTCTCGGAGATGATAGGCTTCTAAGCGAAACCCCCATTCGTCAGTCACTGACGTTACGTCGGAGTGACTGAACGAAAGGGAACTGGAAGCTAGGTCTGCATAATTATGATTAAAATAAATGTTAAACTAAAGGGATAGTTCAACCAAAAATATAATTATGTCATCATTTGTGACTTTTTTTAATCATTGTAATTTATCATTAGCCAGGTTCAGATTTGAATTTATTAATTTATTTTTTGCACCAAAAAAAAAACCTACCTAACTTTGTTGCGGCCGCAACAAAACGTAACCCGGAGCACACTTTTAGATTTATTATAGTCCTTCATGATTGTTCCATGTCAGGCTGTACAAACATAATCAGTGCTGTAAGCCACGTCACACTGAAAGATCAAAACTGTCATAAATGTCAGACTGTATGATAGTTGAGGCATGTTAAAAACGGACGCATGCAAGAAAACCAGTCCAGAGTTTTAAATCATCAATCAATGACTCGTTTGGTGACTGTGTGCTGCATTACACATGGGATTGAAATGGTAAATACACTCAACTGAGGCTAATTCGACACCCTCCTCAAACAAATACATGATGCTGCACAAAATAACCTTAAAAAGACTTTGAAATGCCAAAACTTCACTTACCTGAAGATATGCGTGACCAAAAACTCATGAGAGCAGATGAGAAAATGGTGCCGTATCAGTCAGATTCATTCCACTAATGAGATGCAACCACCTGAGGTGTGAAACCTCGGATGTCAGCTGTGCTTGATTTCAGGTTTCCTGTGTTTTTCCATATATAATCCAAAGGTTTACCACAAGTCAGCTTCTCACTTTGTGCCATAGCTCAAACACATATGGCCCTTATGTGTACATTGTTATCTGGGCCATATACCTCAAAATGAGTTGTGAACCAAGAGAACATTTCCCGCCGGTTTTAAAGTTATGGCAAAACAAATATGGTCACATTCTGGCTCATATCTGTTCAGCCATGCCATATCTGGGCCATATGTGCCAGATAATACCCACATGTAACCCAAACATGCTTGCTATCTGGGATATCTTTTTGGCGAGAAGAACACCAGCTGACAAAAAGGTTCCACTTCAACGCACAGGCCCTAGCGGAAGTGATGGTAGCCACCACCGGAGGTGGTAGGGTACTCAAATCTGACCCGTCCCATCCAGGAGCCGCATGTGGAGGTTCCAGAGATCGGGATGCGGGTGCCACAGGGTGCCCCTTCTCTGAGAGAGGAGATCCTGTCTCAGAGGAATCGGCCAGGGAGGGGCTGTCACAAGGAGTACTAGTTCTGGGAACCAGGTCTGGCCGTGCCAATACGGGGGACCAACATGACCTGCTACTTGTCCTACCTGACCTTGCACAGAAGCTGTGCAAGAAGGCTCACTGGGGGGAACGCATACTTGCGTAGGCCCCGCGGCCAGCTGTGCGTCAGCGCATCCATGCCGAGCGTGCCCTCGGTCAGGGATTAGTACAGGCTGCAATGGGACGAGTCGTGGGAGGCAACAGATCGACCTGCGCGTCCCCAAACTGATCCCAGATCAGCTGGACCGACTGGGGATGGAGTCTCCATTCCCCAGGGATTGGCTGAATCCATGAGAGCTCGTCGGCTGCACGGTTCAGGATCCCCAGGATATGGATAGCACGAAGGGACCTCAGGCGCTTCTGACTCCATAACACCAGATGGCGAGCGAGTTGGGACATGGGGTTGGGACTGCCCTGGTGGTTGATGTATGCTACAACGGCCGTGTTGTCCGACCTGACTAGTACGTGTTGACCCTTCAGCAACACTCGGAAGCGGTTCCACACCAGCCCGAGGCTCGCGGCTGCCCGAGATAACATGGCTGTAAAATCTAGGTCAGATCCTACAACACCCGGAGGCAGAGCATTGCCGGATCGTCATCCCCAAAGGACTCTAGCCCACCTTGAGATGTGGCAATCGCCCTCTCGCCACTATCTGGAGTGTGAACGAAACGAACGGGGCGTCAGCAGACGGTCCCGCCGCTTCAGTCCAACACTCGCTGGAAGCGATGTGCGAGAGGGTGGGAGTGGCCCGAGGAATAATCGTTGGGGTTAGTACCACCTTTCTTGGAGATGGTAGATTGGGGTGTGGCAGAGGGGACTCTCTCTCTTTTTGCAGAGATCATTGAGTCTCAAGCACAGCATCGCGATGGTCATGTTCCCACAGAGGGAACACAGCACATCCACAAACACTGTCCGAACGTGCTGAAGCCCAAACACGTCGAGCATTGAATGCGCCCCCAAAGACAGCAACGGATATCGATCTCACCCGGAAGTATGTGGGCAAACCCTCTTGAAAAAGACGTGCCACACGCAAGCTCTTTTTGTGAGAGAAAAGCTCTGCAGAGTGCCGAAGCGCCCAGGGAAAACACACACAGCTGTTGCAGATCACTGCACAGATCAGCAGGCAGGCAATGTGAGATCGTAGGAATGCGCCGTTTCACCAACACCCTGGAGAACCGCTCGTCTCGAAGACTGAAGAGAGAACTTCAGCATTCAGGCTTGCAGGAGTGAAGAGATGCTCTTTGCTCCGAAGCAGAAGCATAATGCAATCATGCCAGCTACTTCCTTATATACCCATGTGGGTAGGCGGAGTTACGCATGCAAATCTCACATGCCCATAATATTGGCACTGCCATTGGGCGCTTTCTAAGATCTCGCAGATGATTGGCTTCTAGGCGAAACCCCCATTCGTCAGTCACTGACGTTACTCGGAGTTACTGAACGAAAGGGAACATAATTTTCACTTAAATTCTGTATTCTCTCTAGATGAAGACATGTAAGAGACTGACAATTAACTGAATGTACACTAGTTTAATTATTGACACTTAGCCTACTTTAAAAAAAAAATTGAATATGGCAACATTTTTATTTTAAAATCTGTATTTGAAAATGGCAACATTCTTTTTTTAAACATTTTATTTGAATATAGCAACATGAAACCTTGTTCAACTAAATATTTCTATAATTAAATCGGGAAATGTATCCCCTATCAGCCAGCAAGTGTGATGACACCATACATAGCAGTGAGGTCAACCCCACCCTCACTCTTAGCTTACGACTTCTCTCTGTTCCTTAGTAAAAGTTTATCTCAGCAGCTTTGTGAATAGGTTTTAAGAGAAAACTCATAATTAAGAACGTTTACTGCCATTTAGGAGAACTCTTAGTGGTACGATAAGATGTTTTGTGAATACGGACCCTGTTTAGGATCTTTTGTCTTGGGGTCAAACAACCGCTGCTGTAATTTGGGTGTGGCTCAATTTGTGCCCTCTCCAAAAAAAATTGTCTTTCTATGGTTGACAACACTCTACCTTTTGCAAGGCTATAAAGTATTTAGCTCCGACTGGATGGAACCCATTTAATTTATGGTCATAAATTGTTGATTTGGGGTCTGGAGTGTTGAGGCGGGATTTTGTGTGTGGAATCATGTTTGAACAAATCATCTATAGATTGGCCGCACGTAAAAGTATAAAGGGTCTCATTTATAAAACTATGCGTAGGATCCCTATAGGGCCTTATTTATAAAACTGTGCGTAGGATCCCTAATAAAATTTACGTGCGGCCAAAAATTGTGTACGACAAAAAATATACAGATTTATAAAACCTGGTTAGTTAATGATGAACTAATCATTTACAAAACATTCATAAATGATTATCAATTGATATGCTAACATTTTATGAATGTTTTGTGAATTCCGTTTCAAGTCATTTACAAGTGATTAGTAAATGAATAACTAATGATTTATGAAACATGACTTTGCATTCATAAATGATTAAAGGTCCCATGGCATGGGTTGTTTTATTGTTTTATAATGTTTCCTGGGGTGTACTTATATTGATAGTATGGTTTTTACATCAAAAAATGTCAATAAAAGGCATTTTTTCTATACTGATATTAGCCCTCTGTTTAGAATGCTCATAGTGATGTTACGTTCGTGAACGAATCGTTCTTTTTGAACGAATCTTTTAGGTGAACGAATCATTCTCGTTCACGTAGTCTATTGACTCATGTTTCTCGTTCACTGAAATTCCTCCCTCCACCGCTGCGTGGCGCTATTAGCAGCAAGCGCATGCGCAGCTCTGTCGACTGTTTCATTCTGTCAAAGAATGACAAAACCTCAAGCCAATCGTTCGTGATCGAATTGGTAGGCTAAATGTTGTTCGTTCGTGAACGAAATGAACCAGTTGTTGAAGGATACTGATAGCGAACAGCTCGGCTCGTGTAGGTGGCATCTTTGCAGCAAAGAAAGAAATGTACACTTTACCCCTGTAATGAAAACAGTGTAATAATGCAGGTTGAGGTTCAGCAATCAGCAGAAAGCGGATGCAAAGCACAGTTATAGACAAACCTAATGTTTATAACCCCATGTTTACCATAATCCCAGATATATGAATGTCTAAATGTCTGACCAAACAATTAAATGTTAATCATTCAAAAAAACATGCTTTGGTCATCTGAACCACTTATTTTATTTAATGAGTAGATTATGCACATTTTAATAAAGCCAAATCAGTTTTTTTTTTTTTTGTAAGTAATGTTCGTTGACTTAAGACATTACACATAAAACACTCTTTTTCGTCACCTGCGGTCATGTATGTAATATTTAAAAAAAATGTCACTGAATGAATCAATCAACGAATCTGAACGAATCATTTTGGTGAACGAACTGAAACTGAACGACTCTCTTAAAAGAATCAAAATTTCCATCACTAAATGCTCTGTTTCAAGAGGCGTGTCTGCTGTGAGTCTTCAGTGAAAACACCCACTGTTGTGATTGGCTGACATCGTTGCATTTAAAATTAGATAAAGTGCGGATGGGGGCGTGGTTTAGCTGGAGCAGCTGCAGCTGCCAGTCGAGAGAGAGATGGAGAGAGACAGAGCTGGGGGAAGATTGCTGAGGAAGTGTTATTGTACTGAGTTTTTGAGAGCGCAAGTTTATTTTGTTTGTATCTGAGAGCTCTGAATAAAGACAAGTGCACTTTGCAACATTATTTCTCTCACAAAATGCTTTCACCACAGCTAACAGCAAACACGACATCGGCATGAATACAGTAAGAGCTTCTGTTGAGCACAATGAGCAGCGTCATTCAAACGGCAGTTTGGACAAGTGTGCACTGCAGATAAACGCGTGACAGACCGATCCGAACATTATAAAGAGTGTTCTTTGATTGCTCTCTGTAGTTTAATAATTTAAATAACAGATTTGTTTCATGCTGCTAACAGAAATGACGTGAAGTTGATTGTTTTAGTCACTGGCTTGATTTACTGATGCACCAAAACGGCCAGCTGCAGGACTTACAGTTTTAAACGATTTAGAAAGAAAGTGTGTGTGAACTTGAATGATTAGCTACACTTCAGAACTAATTGATCCCAGATCAGACATTAATGAACACTTTTACTCACTGTTTGTGGTGGTGCTGTTATATCCATATGGTAAAGCCTGTGCTGCTGACATCCACTGATAAAACGGACTCCTTTCTCTACTAATTCTCTGGGCAGGCAAAGCAGAGGAAGGGGCGGTAACCTTTCCTGGTATGACGTCTTAACAGGAGAATTCAAGATCAGCTCATCTGAGCTCTCAGTTTTTCAAAGGCAGAGAAAGAAAGCCTGAACTCGTTTTATACTGATCAAAATTTCTAGCGACTTGGTGACAACATTCAGGCTAGGGGAGCTCATATTAATGTTGAAAAATCTCATAAAATAAAAAATCCATGCCATGACATATATTTAGTAGATTCAGTTATAAGTAATTTACAAGTTATTAGATAATGATAAACCAATCATTCACAAATCATGACTATACATTCATAAATGATTAAAGCTGCAGTCCATAGTTTGTCCTCTGTCGCCATCTCTGTTCGAAAACTGCAATTGCAGTTATTCGCGGAATTATCAACTCTACGTGAGTAGTGCCCCGGTCGGCACAGCGCGGAGGAATCAAATGTGCAGCTGTCAGGAGCAGCGCTGTCAGTCACCCAGTGTGGATACTGTCATTCACAATCACAGACTTTACTGTTTGAAAGTATGACCGACATAGGAATGTCATCTAAACAAGTAAGTAGCCCATCCTCTTTTGTTCTGACCAACTAAGGAGAAAAAAGCATTGCAACACATCACGATGATTAATCTAACGATCGTTTATCATATCACGTCAAACTGCAAATTATACTTTTTCAAACTGTTAATGTTATCAGGATTGCGTGACTACATTTAATATGTATTAGGGCTACCTGTAGTACAATTTCCGTTTCTGTGCAGTCTAATTTCTAATCGTCATATACCAACACATTAATGTGCAGTAGAGGTGAAGCTCCCTCTCATAGCAAGCACAAAATAACTGATGTTACCATAATGCACATAGCAAAACGAGAAAGGCACAACAAAGGAAAACTCCTTAACTGCATGAATTAAGTGAACAGGTGTGCTACTATTACATAGCATAATTCAACCATTGAAATGTCTTACCTGTTCAGCAGAAAAAAAGCTGAAAAAACCCTTCAAAATATGGAGTTCACGTCACCTTTAATTATCCTTGTTTTCAAATCGTCCGGGTGAAGTCTCTTTTTTTTCACTCCGAAGTCTGAAGACTTTTGCATTTTACAACGGATGAATCTCCAGTTGTCACTGGTGACTGTCGTTTGAACCTTTTTGGATCCGCCATCAAATTGATAAGTTTTATATCAAGTGGTGTAAGAAAAGGCTATCTCCACTTCCAACATCCTCACATGTCATAGCCTGCTAACCGGGACTCCTTCTTTATGTGTACAGATGTGACGTAATGACGCAAACATATGCTTGAATTTCCCGGGGAAATCCACCAGTACCACTGGAATTAAAAATATTATTACAAGCTTACTGCTGTAAATCGAGCTACGGTAAGCAGATAGTTTTGAACACTGGCTGGTGATGTACTTGCTCAAAAATGTATTTTGGATATTTTTTTACCCAAAAAAGTTACGGACTGCAGCTTTAAGTATAATATGCTAACGATTTGCAAATCTGTGGTAAGTTATCTTTAAAAAATAGCATATAAAATAATCAAACAGATCCTTGTGTCAGGAGGGGCGTGGTTTTGCGAGGTCTGTAGCGGGAGAGAGGAGGCGGAGCCGAGCAAGTAGGTCAAGTGCAGATCACTAACACCTGTGTCTGTTTTAACACCTGTTTCAGTCCCAAGATGAATCGCTTAACATGCATTTGAGCAGGTCCGTTCCATCGACGGCCACCTCCTCCAACCGGGACAACCGCTCACCTATCCGTATTTTGGAGTTTTGAAGGATAGGTTGTATCGGGTGACCCAAGATACCCAGACAAAAATGGATACAACCCAGTTGTTAATACCTAAAAGCCGTCGGGAAATGCTTTTCCAGGCAGCTCATTGTAATCCAATGGCAGGGCATTTAGGACAAAAAGCAACACTTAACCGTCTAATGGCCCGCTTCTTTTGGCCGGGCATTCATGAGAACGTGCGCAGGTGGTGCGCGTCTTGTCGTGAATGTCAGTTGGTGAATCCACCGGCCAACCCAAAAGCACCATTGTGCCCCCTTTCACTAGTGCAGGTCCCCTTCGAAAGAATTGGTATGGACCTCATCGGGCCATTAGAACAGTCTGCACGAGGGCATCGCTTTGCATTGGTCCTAGTGGACTATGCAACGCGATACCCAGAAGCTGTGCCCCTCCGCACTATTTCGGCGAAGAGTGTGGCGGGAGCACTGTTTTTCGTTAATCTCCCGGGTGGGAATCCCGAAAGAGATTCTCAATGACCAAGGCACAGCGTTCATGTCACGGACGGTCCGCGAACTATACGAATTATTGGGCATTAAATCGATTCGCACCAGCAGCGTCTATCACCCACAACAGATGGTCTGGTGGAACGTTTTAATCGCATGTTGAAGACCATGATTCGTAAGTTCGTTCACGATGAAGTGGCTGGAACCTCTGTTGTTTGCTGTACGCGAGGTCCCGCAAGCCTCCACGGGGTTTTCCCCCTTCGAGCTTCTCTATGGGCACCAGCCTCGGGGGGTGCTGGATGTCCTTAGAGAGGCTTTGGAGGACGGACCTTCCGCGGCGAAAAATGAAATTCAGTATGTCCTGGACCTGAGAACAAAACTCCACACGTTGGGGCGGCTATCAATGGAGAATTTGTTACAGGCCCAGGACAGACAAAGGCAGCTGTACAACAGGGGAGCTAGACTGCGTCAATTCTCACCGGGAGACAAAGTGTTGGTATTACTCCCCACTTCCAGTTCAAAATTACTCGCGAAGTGGCAAGGGCCTTTTGAGGTTACACGGCGAGTGGGAGACCTCAATTATGAGGTGGTACGGTCCGATAGGGACGGGGCACGTCAAATTTACCACCTCAACTTGTTAAAAAAATGGTTAGAGGCGGAGTCGGTGATGCTAGCGATGGTAGTGAGTGGAGAGGAGGATCTTGGGCCAGAAGCGGTTCAAAAACCTCAATCTTTCGCTCTTGCCCCGGGGGCAAGACTCACCTCTCACCCTCGCAGCTCACCGACATACGAACGTTACAGGCAAGTTTTGCGGACGTGTTCTCGCCCCTACCGGGGCGCACTGACCTCATTCAGCACCACGTTGAGACGGAGCCGGGCGTGGTCGTTCGCAGCCGGCCGTACCGTTTGCCAGAACACAAAAAAAAGCTGTTCAGGCAGAATTAGAGGCTATGTTGGATGTCATAGCCTGCTAACCGGGACTCCTTCTTTATGTGTACAGATGTGACGTAATGACGCAAACATATGCTTGAATTTCCCGGGGAAATCCACCAGTACCACTGGAATTAAAAATATTATTACAAGCTTACTGCTGTAAATCGAGCTACGGTAAGCAGATAGTTTTGAACACTGGCTGGTGATGTACTTGCTCAAAAATGTATTTTGGATATTTTTTTACCCAAAAAAGTTACGGACTGCAGCTTTAAGTATAATATGCTAACGATTTGCAAATCTGTGGTAAGTTATCTTTAAAAAATAGCATATAAAATAATCAAACAGATCCTTGTGTCAGGAGGGGCGTGGTTTTGCGAGGTCTGTAGCGGGAGAGAGGAGGCGGAGCCGAGCAAGTAGGTCAAGTGCAGATCACTAACACCTGTGTCTGTTTTAACACCTGTTTGGTGAATCCACCGGCCAACCCAAAAGCACCATTGTGCCCCCTTTCACTAGTGCAGGTCCCCTTCGAAAGAATTGGTATGGACCTCATCGGGCCATTAGAACAGTCTGCACGAGGGCATCGCTTTGCATTGGTCCTAGTGGACTATGCAACGCGATACCCAGAAGCTGTGCCCCTCCGCACTATTTCGGCGAAGAGTGTGGCGGGAGCACTGTTTTTCGTTAATCTCCCGGGTGGGAATCCCGAAAGAGATTCTCAATGACCAAGGCACAGCGTTCATGTCACGGACGGTCCGCGAACTATACGAATTATTGGGCATTAAATCGATTCGCACCAGCAGCGTCTATCACCCACAACAGATGGTCTGGTGGAACGTTTTAATCGCATGTTGAAGACCATGATTCGTAAGTTCGTTCACGATGAAGTGGCTGGAACCTCTGTTGTTTGCTGTACGCGAGGTCCCGCAAGCCTCCACGGGGTTTTCCCCCTTCGAGCTTCTCTATGGGCACCAGCCTCGGGGGGTGCTGGATGTCCTTAGAGAGGCTTTGGAGGACGGACCTTCCGCGGCGAAAAATGAAATTCAGTATGTCCTGGACCTGAGAACAAAACTCCACACGTTGGGGCGGCTATCAATGGAGAATTTGTTACAGGCCCAGGACAGACAAAGGCAGCTGTACAACAGGGGAGCTAGACTGCGTCAATTCTCACCGGGAGACAAAGTGTTGGTATTACTCCCCACTTCCAGTTCAAAATTACTCGCGAAGTGGCAAGGGCCTTTTGAGGTTACACGGCGAGTGGGAGACCTCAATTATGAGGTGGTACGGTCCGATAGGGACGGGGCACGTCAAATTTACCACCTCAACTTGTTAAAAAAATGGTTAGAGGCGGAGTCGGTGATGCTAGCGATGGTAGTGAGTGGAGAGGAGGATCTTGGGCCAGAAGCGGTTCAAAAACCTCAATCTTTCGCTCTTGCCCCGGGGGCAAGACTCACCTCTCACCCTCGCAGCTCACCGACATACGAACGTTACAGGCAAGTTTTGCGGACGTGTTCTCGCCCCTACCGGGGCGCACTGACCTCATTCAGCACCACGTTGAGACGGAGCCGGGCGTGGTCGTTCGCAGCCGGCCGTACCGTTTGCCAGAACACAAAAAAAAGCTGTTCAGGCAGAATTAGAGGCTATGTTGGATATGGGCGTAATAGAACAGCAGTGATTGGGCGAGCCCGATAGTTTTGGTTCCCAAGCCTGACGGCTCGGTCTGGTTCTGTGTAGACTACAGAAAGGTGAACGCGGTGTCAAAATTTGATGCGTACCCAATACCAAGGATTGACTGCTTGATCGGCTAGGAACCGCTCGCTTTTATTTGACTCTGGACTTAACAAAGGGCTATTGGCAGATCCCCTTGTCTCCAATGTCTAAAGAAAAAAATGCTTTCACCACGCTGTTTGGATTACACCAATTCGTCACCCTTCCTTTCGGCTTGTTCGGGGCGCCCGCAACCTTCCAGCGTATGATGGACAGAATTCTCCAGCCGCATGCTGCGTATGCCGCTGCGTACTTGGATGATATCATCATCTACAGTACAGACTGGCAGCGACATATACAGCATTTGCGGGCTGTCCTGAAGTCGTTGAGAAGGGCGGGGCTCACGGCAAACCCTAAGAAATGTACGATTGGGCGGGTGGAAGTAAGATATCTGGGCTTCCACTTGGGTCATGGACAGGTGCGTCCCCAAATTGATAAGACGGCAGCTATTGCGACCTGTCCATGGCCTAAGACCAAAAAGGAGGTTAGACAGTTTCTGGGGCTAGCGGGATATTACAGAAGGTTTGTGCCTAACTATTCGGACCTCGCTAGCCCGCTGACTGATTTAACTAAAAAGGAAGTACCAGATACGGTTCAGTGGACTGAGCGGTGCTAGCAGGCTTTTACCCAGATAAAGGCTGCTCTGTGTGGTGGGCCGCTCTTACAAGCTCCTAATTTTTCTCTCCCTTTTTTCCTACAGACCGACGCCTCGGACATGGGTGTGGGCGCAGTACTGTCTCAGGAGGTGGAGGGTGAGGAGCGGCCGGTGCTGTACATCAGTCGTAAGCTCTCTAAGAGAGAGACAGCACCATAGAGAAGGAGTGTTTGGCCATCAGATGGGCCGTTCTCACCCTTCGCTATTGACTCCTGGGGCGGGAGTTCACCCTCTGCTCGGATCACGCCCCCTTGCAGTGGCTCCACCGCATGAAAGATACCAACGCGCGGATCACCCGTTGGTATCTCGCTTTACAGCCGTTTAAATTCAAGGTGGTCCACAGGCCGGGTATTCAGATGGTTGTGGCTAACTTCCTCTCCAGGAGGAGGGGGGGAGGCTGCAGGCCGGATGGCTCCCCGGCCTGAGTCGGGCGGTGGGGGTATGTGGCAGGAGGGGCGTGGTTTTGCGAGGTCTGTAGCGGGAGAAAGGAGGCGGAGCCGAGCGGTGAGCAAGTAGGTCAAGTGCAGATCACTAACACCTGTGTCTGTTTGCAGTAATTGGCATGGAGAGACAGCATTTAAACCCCAGCAGAACAGAGAGGGAGAGAGAGACCTGGACTGGGACTTCGCGTGCACCACAGAGAAACTGAGATATACTGATGAAGAAAGTCTGATTGAGAAGGAGCGATCCATATCGTGGAGAAACTGAGTTTGCACACACACACACACACATATGTGTGGTTGTTATTTGTTTTTGACAAGAGTGAATAAAGAGAGCAAGTCCCAGTCAAAGCCGACCCCGTCTTCCTTCACATCCCACGAACTTTCACTACACTTATTAAATGGTAATTAAGTTACTAGTTAATATATTATTAATCACTGAAATGTCAGTGTAACATTATCTCAATAAACAATTGTTAATCATGAACAAATGATGATCAAACCATTAGTAAATAATGAATATATAATTTATTGATGCATCTTTACATTTGTAAGCTGGTTTGTTAAAACCCACAAAATGCATCTATTTTTTTAAAGAATGGATTAGAATGACTTAAAATAAACATTTTACACTCTCAGAAAAAAAGGTACAGTGGAGGTACAATTTTGTTCCTTGGGGACCAAAACATATAACTGTAGGCCTACCTTTAAAGGTACACATTTGGTCCTTAGGGTACAATTATACCATTGTTTTCCTCAGTTCTGTCCTAGTGAGCAGCTGTCCTGCAGAGTTTGGTTCCAACCCTGAAAGATGTCTATATAATCTCTTAAGGCGAGACACTACAGGTGAATAGGGATTTTTTTTTTTTTTTTTAATTACAAGAGATCACTAAGAAACTTTTCCAGTTTATTACTGGCATGAACATAAGAAAAAAAAAATGTATTACAAGTTTTGTATAAAATAATGTTTTAATTTGCAAATGAGGCATTGTATATTTAAATATGCGCTCATTTGCATATATTTCCAAAAACTAAATCTGGAAATTGGAAAGGACCAGGTTCAAAATTCTTGATTCTATTTGTTGACATATTAGATGAGAGGGCTTTTACAAAGGGGATTTTGGATATCTTATTTTGTGCTTTAGTAAATTATAGAATACTGACAATAGCCTTGAAAAATCAATTTTTGTCATTTTTTTAGAGTAAAAACACCTATAACTCAAGATAGGAATTATATATCAACAAATCCCTCTGTAAAACCCCTTACAATATAGTTGAGTATAAGGCTGGAAAAGTTGGTGCTTGTAGATGCTACTGAAGTGGAAATATCTAACTCTGAGTGTGAGAAAAAACTCATTTTGAGAAAACAACCTAAAACAAAATATATATTCACTTCATTTATATCAGCAGTGTATAACATTTAAAACACATGTAACTTAATAAATTAATAAATTATTAATAGCAAAAGCCTTATGCTGAAGAGAACTACCTTAACAAACACACATCCTAACAGTCACAAAAACAGCAAAAACTGTCCCTGTTTGCTTTATGTCCATCTATAATGATTACAATCTAAGTCTGACAGGGTTTTGTCATCTAATCTGTTGTTGTTTACTTTCTTTTTATCATCCCTTGCTACTTTGTCCTTTCTGTGAGCGTTTATGAGCTTATTTTGGCATTTTCTATCGGAGAATACACAAGGAAGCGGAGGCACGTATGACGTAGTGTGAAATTCACATAGGCCAATCAGATGTGATTTTCGGCTGCAAACTTTCGCAGTTGGTTAGTTCTACAAAGGAAATGCCCATATTTGGATTGGATAGTCTCATACACAGCAGTGAGCGCTTTATAATGATACCAGGCATGACATATTTCTGTGAACGGAGACGGCATGGGAGATCGCGTTAGAATAACTTTTGATGATTTTGTGTAAAAATCTAATACCGCAAGTTGACAAAATATAGTAAATTAACCACATTAATGTGTAATGTCGACATATTTTTTATTTTGACAAATTATTTTTTTTTATTTTTTAAAACATTCTAAAGGGGAAATGTATAAACACACATAGATATCAAGAATCAGGATATGAATCTCAACAATGGTGACACATTTAATGCTGCAATGCATGCTGGGAGTCACAAGTGTTATACTGCGGTGGCTTAGAAGGGTTGGAGATAAACTCTGGAGGACATCAAATCTCTAGGACTGAACTTGCCTATCTCTGACTTAGAGGTACAAAAATGTACCTTTAAGGGTACCACCCTAGTTACGGCCACTTGTAACTTAAATGGTAAAATTGTGTACTCTATTTTTAGACAGTGTAGAATGACTTAAGGGATTGCCGTGTTAAGTTAAATCCTTTCACTCAATGGTGCAGAGTTGTGTTGATTTCCGCATCCTCTAATCTAAAGTGTAGACTATTCATCACTTGTAAATGTTTTACACATCATTTGTAGATATTTTTCACCCGTTATAAATGCATCCATTGATTGCTTTAACAAATGTAACGTTAAATGTGAAAATTAAATTCTGCTATTTCTCACCTGTTGCAATAGAAATGTGTAAATAAGTAATTCATCTAATTATTGGAACTCCTATTTGTCACATAACCAATCCCTTCCCTAAACCTACCCGTTTGTGTTATATATATACATACCATATATTTATATACAGTCCCTGACAAAAGTCTTGTCGCTTGTGTACAAATTGACCTAAAGTGCCGCTGAAATATACTTCTAATCAAGATTTTTTTTTACAAGAAATGGCTCATTTTAATCCCACCAGCTTTTGTGATAATGTTTCAGTGAAAAACTAAACTTTCAAAAAGTATTCTAATATTCACAGCTTTGTAAAGCCCATTGTGTCAATTTTTGCAAAGACATAAGTGTTGTCGCCTTATCATATGAGCTTCATCTTTGACTAATAATGGATCAATTAGGTCTCAAGTGTGTATAAAAAGAACCCCAGTACGCTAGACCTTCACATCAACTGCAACTAGACCTCTGCAAACATGCCTAAGATTCACCCAGAGACTAAAGTTTTGATTATCAAGAGGCTGAAGACCAGATCCACTGCTGATGTGGCAGACACCTTCAATGTGTCTCAGCGTCAAGTACAGAGGATAAAAAAAAGATTTGAAGAGACTGGAGACGTTTTTGACAAGCCCAGCTCAGGCAGACCCCGCAAGACAACTGCTCGAGAGGACCATTTGTTGGCTCGAAAATCCAAGGCCAGCCCATTTTCCACTGCAGCAGAGCTCCACGAGACCTGGTCACCTGAAGTCTCTGTGTCAACCAGAACAGTTTGTCGGATTCTGTCTCGAAATGGCCTCCATGGTCGAATCAGTGCCCAGAAGCCAGCACTAAACAAAAGACAATTGAAAAACTGTGTGGCATTTGCCAAGGCCCATAGCCTGCTAAAAGGATGGACGCTGGAAAAGTGGCAGAAGGTGGATTTTTCAGATGAATCTTCTGTTGAATTACACCACAGTCGCAGGAGACCTACTGGAGCCAGAATGGATCCGAGATTCACCCAGACAACAGTGAAGTTTGGTGGCGGAAAAATCATGGTCTGGGGTTACATCCAGTATGGGGGTGTGCGAGAGATCTGCAGGGTGGAAGGCAACATCAATAGTCTAAAATAACAAGAAATCTTAGCTACCTCTTATTCCCAACCATAAAATAGGCCATCCAGCTGGTGGAGGACCAAATGGTGCCTGCCACGGGGTCGGCAAGCCCCTTCCTTTGGCCTCTCTCTCTCTCTCTCTCTCTCTCTCTCTCTCTCTTCTCCTTCCCCCTCCCCCTCCCCTGCTCTCTCCAAACCTGTCCCCCTTCCGAGGTCTCGCGGTGGGATGCTGCCCAGGCCGGCACCAAGGTGGAGGATGGGAGTTTCCAGCAGCTCCCAGCATTCCCTCTCCCCTAGGCGCTGGTCTGGGAGCTGCTGGAAACTCCCATCCTCCACCTTGGTGCCGGCCTGGGCATCTTACAGGCTCCTAGCTTTTCTCTCCCTTTTCTTCTGCAGACTGATGCTTCAGACAGGGGGTTGGGTGTGATCCTGTCCCAGGAGATGGAGGGTGAAGAGAGAGACAATGTACAGCACCATAGAGAAGGAGTGTTTGACCATCAGGTGGGCCGTTCTTACCCTTCGCTATTATCTCCTGGGGCAGGAGTTCACCCTCTGTTCAGAACACGTCCCCTTGCAGTGGGACCACTTGAATGATACCAACTGAGGATACTCTGAGAAAAGAGGGGACAAAAATTCTCAGACACTGAGATTGAAACACGTAGGGGAGGTGGAGGTTCTGGAAAACTCTGTTATTTGGTGGCCACAGCAGTGGGTTCACTAATAAAAAGAAGCAGTGCGAGTGGCAAAGTATTGCTTCTGCCATCAATTGTGTCAGTGGGACAGAACGGACAGTTGTAGAATTAAAGAAAAAATGGTCCAACCTGAATGTATACACATTTTTTACCAACATATTACATTTGTGTTTTATTAGGCTATATACACTCACCAAAAGGAATATTAGGAAAACCATACTAATACTCTGTTTGACTCCCTTTTGCCTTCAGAACTGCCTTAATTCTACGTGACATTGATTCAACAAGGTGCTGAAAGCATTCTTTAAAAAAAAAATCCCATATTGATAGGATAGCATCTTGCAGTTGATGGAGATTTGTTGGGATGCACATCCAGGGTATGAAGCTCCTGTTCCACCACATCCCAAAGATGCTCTATTGGGTTGAGATCTGGTGACTGTGAGGGCCATTTGAGTGCAGTGAACTCATTGTCATGTTCAAGAAACCAATTTGAAATGAATCAATCTTTGTGACCTGGTGCATTATTCTGCTGGAAGTAGCCAACAGAGGATAGGTACGTGGTGGTCATAAAGGGATGGACATGGTCAGAAACAATGCTCAGGTAGGCCATGGCATTTCAACGATGCCCAATTGGCACTAAGGGGCCTAAAATGCCAAGAAAACATTCCCCACACCATTACACCACCACCACCTGCCTGCACAGTGGTAACAAGGCATGATGGATCCATGTTCTCATTCTGTTCATGCCAAATTCTGACTCAAGGTCCATCTGAATGTCTCAACCCATATGAAAAAGTCTCGCTAAAAACATGTGTGATTCTTATATGTTCCAACAGAAAACTATAAGGATCATATATGCTGCAAAAACCACATATACAAATTGTACAATATTCATGTATGTTCAATCATATATGTCCTACACTGTAAAAAATATATATGGTGGATTGTGTTAAATACAACCCCTGCAAATCAGTGAGATTTTACTTTAGTAAATTAATTTGCAAGTAAAACGAATAAAAATGGGTAACCCTAACGCAAAGAAAATATTTCCTTATATATGTGAATGATAAATATATTAAATTATTTAACTGCATATTAAAAATATACAGGATAAATATATTACAATATTTAATAATACATGAGGAATTGCTGCTTTCAATTAGAAAAATATGGGACAATATATTTATGTATGTCATTGTATTTGATGTGCATGTGATGATATACCCAAACATATATTGAACAAAATAAAAGGAACTGTAGTCTGTTACAGTTACTGAGAAAAAAAGTGCTATTATAATACAGTTACTTATGAAAATGTTAACAATTACAAAGAGTTTTATATATATTTCTAAGTCAAGCACACCGGCATGTTCCTAAATATTTAGCAAAGAGCTATAACTGCTGAAAAGTGCACCGACATTATTTTTAATAAAAGTAACAGTTTTATTGTTTTTTGGCCAAAAGTCAACCTCACTATCTCCACTATTTCAACCTATCTCCCTCTATTAAATTGAGCAAAAACACATGAAATAACAATTAATTTTAACATTTAACCTCCTTTAAATCAGAAGTAAAGCATGATGGGAAGTAGAAATCTGTTGTAACTCATTCTGTAAAAGTGTTTATGTGTGTACATGTATGCATTCACATTAATATGGGAAATTCAATATACAGTAAGGCTACACAATAAAGGATACAACTTAATGGATATTACATGTAATACTATTTATATCTTAATTACTTAATATTGTATGTGTTAAAATATAGCCATATTTTATAAATATAGTCAATATGCATACATTGCAGTAGCTATATTAAAATAGGCTTTAGTTTCCTTTATTCCTTTATATTTCCTTTAATATAGGCTATTTTGCATATAATTGCAGTATATTCCCATATATTTTGTTTCGTAATGTTCTACCTATACAAACTTTTTGTTAACAGTAATATCAGCAATATTTAAAAAATAATAATTAAACACTTAAAAATAGCCTTAGTTCTGTCATCGCAAACTGCGCATGCGTCAACGCGCCGCGGCCAGGGGGAAATCAATCGCGGGTTCTTGTTGTCTCCGTGATATGATTGCCTCCCAGCGGGACCGCGAAGTGTCGGGCTCCAGGTAAGATTTGTGTTTGTCATGTCCAGTGATGCCAGTAACGCGTTACATAGTAACGCGTTACTCTAATCTGACTACTTTTTTCCAGTAACGAGTAATCTAACGCGTTACTATTTCCAAACCAGTAATCAGATTAAAGTTACTTATCCAAGTCACTGTGAGTTACTATTTTAGTCATTTTCCTTAGTAAAAACCGACAGCTTATCAAAATTCTCAGCCCGAGTCTGGCTGGAGCCCGTGTTTTTTATTTATTTATTTTACTTTTTACATTGTTGCAGCCATTAAAATTGTTCAGTTTTGTTTTTAATGTCAAAGTAGTTATTTTTCGTTTCGTTTTTTTTATTATCCTAATTTAGACAAATGTTCAGAGCAATTTTTTGTTTGTTAAATTAAAGTTTATATAGGCAAGACAATTCAAGAGTTGGTTTGAGAGACTAGGCTATTAAACATGCGGTTAACTCACTGGGTCGTCACATAAAAAAATTTAAACTTTAATTTAACAAACAAAAATTGCTCTAAACATTTTTCTAAATGAACTCAATAAAGAAATGAAACGAAATATAACCACTTTGACATTAAAAACAAAGTAGGCTAGTTATTATACCACCACAAAGGCATTTCTGACGAGCTGAGGCAGGCTGATAGATTAGCCTACTGCTCGCAACGGCGCTCAAAACAACGAAACGGGCTACACAATCTAAAAAAAAAAAAAAGGGACATGCAGGTTGTCTTATAGCCTACCTTAGACTTCAGCAAAATTAATATAAATCCGATCTTCAATTCCCGCGGTATATGCTCATTTAACGGAGTTCACATCAAAGCAAAAGATTCTAGCATTTTATTCAGCAGCTCATTTCAAATTCAAAGATCGCAATATGAGAGAGAGCGGCCTAAGCACTGGTAAGATCATTTAGTCTCATTAATTTATACTGAAGATGATTGTGTTTTGTGTGACTTATTTTAAAGTTTCATTAACGGCCATTTGCGTTGGCTTGCTTCATTTGCAGCGATGTTGCAGTAGCACCGTCATATCTATCTGACTACAACATTACACGCTCTCACACATTTATTTCTAAATTATTTGCCAGGAGTAAAATTTACACATGTGGTTTAAACAACCAGATATATTTACATTTGTCCGGTTTAGTTTGAAATGCTTTCATGCACCTTCTGAATCGGTTTGTTTGAGTGATCAGAATTAAATATGTCTCAAAAGACTCTCAGAAGGCATTTAGGCCTATTCCTGGTCATTTCGCAATCAGATAGATACCTGGTCAGAGAAAACGAATGAAGGAACCAGTTGTAAAAAGGCCATAACTCTAGCAGCTGCGCTGAAGAAACGGATCTTTAACCCTGCGCGAGCCATATCTTGACAGTGGCGCAAGCTATCATGGTCTCATGTTGTTTCCACCAGCACATCTCATTGTTCCTTTTAATTATTAAAATAAATATAAAACGAAGGAGAAGCCTAAAAAAAGGGGCGTAAAAAAGTCGGGGCCGTCAGGCTCTGCCATAAATGCAATAAAGTGTGTTGCCAAAAACGGTTGTCATTTCTATTTTGAGGCGGCAGGCCTGTGTTGTCGGCAACTGCTGAATGTAACTAATAAAGTAACTTGTAATCTAACTTAGTTACTTTTAAAATCAAGTAATCTGTAAAGTAACTAAGTTACTTTTTAAAGGAGTAATCAGTAATCAGTAATCAGATTACTTTTTCAAAGTAACTGTGGCAACACTGGTCATGTCGTTCTCAATGCAAATGATAACTTATTTAATGGCAAGATTTGCTAAAAGATTTGTAAATTGTTCGTTTGTGTTATCATGTCGGTGCCACCTTAGTAATGTACAGGTAACGTTAAGCCTAATTATGCTGCGCACGTGCAAAAATTAAAGTACAAGTATTTAATCTGCAAAAACAAGTGAAAAATGCTTATATTTGTACTAAAGTTATTAAACTATATGATTGGTCTCGTCATTTGTTAGTCCCTTTGAATGAAAGCGTCTGCTAAATGATCAAATGTAAAAAACGACTATTCTAGTTGTTTAACTATGTAATTTGGTAACTAAGTTAAACCCTAGAGCTCATGGTTTGCATAGATAACGTTATACAACGATTGTGTGTGACAGTGAAAGCTGTGTGACACTGACAAAAAGCAAAAGTTAGAATAAATGTGATGTGATTTGTTTACCGGTATGTTCCTTTTGTCATCATTAAAAGTCTATTTTGTGCCAATTCACTTTAAAAGAGTTAATGTTTTAGTGAACTTGAGTTTGCAAATTGCTCTAATGTAGTTAAAATATAAACTTCTATAATTTGCATTCATGTAACTGCAACATATATGAATCTAAATGATGTACAATATTACAATTTTGTAATAGAAAGTAAGTTACTGTATAAGAATATATTGTTATACTGAAAAAAACATTATATTGAAACGTGTTTCTAATATTCCTGTATGTAAATGGGGTGGTCAAGAAGATTTTCTTTTTCTTCCACAGAAAGATCTTCATGAAAGCATTTGAAGACCACGCAAGAAGAACAGGTTCAGCCACAGACTGTTTCATCCCATGAGGACTGGTTCAGTTCTGAAAGCGGAAGTGTTGAAGAAGTTTATGTAATCTGAGTTGTAAGACTTGAACTAATGTTAACAAATGAGACTTTATTGTAATGTATTAACTAACAATGAGCAATACATTATTACAGTATTTATTAAACTTTGTCAATTTTTAACGTTTAGTTCACCCAAAAATGTATGTTGTTAAAATGACCCTCATGTCGTTCCAAACCCATAAGACGTTCATTTATTTTCAGAACACAACAAATAAAGCTTTAATATGTGTACTATAATTACTATGTGAAATAAGTTAATATAGTAATTGATATATACTGCTATAGATATCCATATTTATAACCTTATTGACTAAAATAACCAGCTCATGGCAGACGACTTGCGACCAGAGAGTGACCTGAGTGATGCGATGTAGGAGTAGCGTAAGCTTTGACGTCTCTCTGGGCAACAAAATCAAGCGCTTCTCTTTTATCGAATCCTCTTTAAATTCAAATTCGTGACCAGTGTTTTGTTTTCCTCTATTCTCTGCATAACCGCATTCATCAATACATCATGCTTCAGGTCAGAGGTCACTCTTTTGGCGTAAGTAGACCCGCACAGTTGACTGCCGGAAGATATTTTAGTCTAAAGTCAAAAATATGGATATTTTTTAAATGATTTTTTAAAATGTCCTGATAATTTACTTAACCCCATGTCATCCAAGATGTTCATGTCTTTCTTTCTTCAGTCGAAAAGAAATTCAGTTTTTTGAAGAAAATATTCCAGGATTTTTCATCATATAATGGTTTTTAGTTGCAACCAAAATACTGAAGGTCCAAATCAATGCAGTTCCACCTCCGTGTTTACAAAGCGCTCATGTGAAGACTAATACAAATGCCCTCTAGCAAATAAAAAAAAGATAAAACAACGATATTGGATGATTTTGAAGTTGAAAATTGAGTGTTTTTGCTAAAGGGCGTTTATTAGTCTTCAGACGAGCGCTCAGTAAACACGAGAGCGGGACTTCTCTTTATGTGACCATTTACACGTGATTACGTCATCCTTGGCACTTCGCAGAGCTGAGCAAGTTGAACAATTAAGGTTGAAAAGTATAAACATTTTTTTAAATGACTGATCGTTTGACTAGATAAGACCCTATTCCTCATCTGGGATCACGCAGAGGCTATGAAGGCCATCGAAGCCCTTTGAAACGGCGTTGATTTGGACCTTCAACATTTTGGTTGCAACTGAAAAGCATTATATGATGAACAATCCTGGAATGTTTACTTCAAGAAACTTAATTTCTTTTCCACTGAAGAAATAAAGACATGAACATCTTGGATGAGACGGGGGTGAGTAAATTATCAGTCAATTTTCATTTTGGGGTGAACTAATCCGTTTATTATCTTTGATTGATGGCCATGACACTGTGTTCAATGTATTTTGTTGTTGTTTTTTGGGTTTTGTTTTTTTCCTGAGCAAAGTTCAGTTTGCTATCAAGTTGGAATTGTAAATTACTCATGTGGAGTATAATTTGAGTGTTTCATTTTGTGTTGAAATAAAAGTGTTTCCATCACAAATTTGTGTATGTCATTGATTGAAATCATATATGGTTAGTATATGCAGAGATGTTGTAATATTGACTGAAATCATGTATGATTATTATATGTAGTTTATATGGAATATTATATAAACTTGAAGAGCTAACACACCATTTCCCTATTAAAAAAATATGAAATCTGTATAAAAAGCATATAAAAAAATGACACAAAATATAAATAAATCCTATATGAATTTAATATGACTAGCATATGATTCAGTATAAGAACTTTATATGATTTGTATATGAATATCATGTATTTTCTACTAATACCATATACCATTGCATACAGTTTACATGTAAAACTCATATAAGATTTTTGCAGTATTCATACATGACCCAAAAGTTTTCTGTGTGTTTTTTAGTATGAAATGGGCCATAAACGGTCTGATTTTGTGTATGACATTTATGGGACTTACATTAAACATATAAGATAATTCTGACTGATTTAAGTAAGGAACATATATGGTCACTATATATGAACCATATAGGTTTTTTTCATATGGGAACAGAAGTCGAGACTCATCAGACCAGGCAACATTTTTGTCAGTCAGATTTTGGTGAGCTTGTGCAAATTGTAGCCTCTTTTTCCTATTTGTAGTGGAGATGAGTGGTACCTTGGGTCTTCTGCTGTTGTAGCCCATCCACCTCAAGGTTGTTTGTACTGTGGCTTCACAAATCCTTTGCTGTATACGGTTGTACCGAGTGGTTATTTCAGTCAAAGTTGCTCTTCTATCAGCTTGAATCAGTGGGCCCATTCTCCTCTGATCTCTAGCATCAACAAGGCATTTTCACCCACAGAACTGCCGCATACTGGATGTTTTTTCCCTTTTCACACCATTCTTTGTAAACCCTAGAAATGATTGTGTGTGAAAATCCCAGTAACTGAGCAGATTGTGAAATACTCAGACCGGCCCGTCTGGCACCAACAACCATGACACAATAAAAATTGCTTAAAGGGGGGGTGAAACACTCAGTTTCAGTCAATCTCATGTCAATCTTGAGTACCTATAGAGTAGTATTGCATCCTTCATATCTCCGAAAAGTCTTTAGTTTTATCATATTTATAAAAGAAATATGGGCTGTACCGAGTCTTTCCGGAAAAAACCGAGCGCCTGGAGGCGTATCGTGTGGGCGGAGCTAAAGAATGATGAGCGCGCAAAGCGGTGACGTCCTCAAGCGTGGAGAAACCCATCTATCTCAGCTAATACAGATAATGATCCACAATCAAATCTGAGGCTGAAATAAATTGAACAGGAGAAACGGCAACATCAGGATGTCCATCTCTGTGGTATGTACTGTATTTAGGGGCCTTTGTGTGCAGTTTATGAGGACATGATTCGGTTTATGGACTATTGTATGTGACTAGACCTTAGAGGTAGCAAGCAAAACGGTTTTGCACGTCAGAGTCAGAATAGTGTAACGTTATACAGAACAACAATGGAGTAACCGTTAGCGCATTTGAATGACGAAGCACGCGATCGTATCGTTTACTGATGTTTACTCATGCGACGGTAGCCAATAGCAGAGACATTTGAAGTTGATTTACTCACCGGCATCTTCCAAAGCAGGACCGCTCTGTCAAAAACACACTTCTTTGGTATGATTTGGTGAAGTCCTGTGACAGCAGTGGCGTGGAAATCCACTTTGCGACGCGACTGAAGCGATGCCTTGAAGCTTCCCGTCATTTCTGCGTTCAAATCGGTTCAAATGCAGCGCTGCCTTCCCGCAATGCTGTGCTGAAGCCGCTCGACATCACCCATAGGAATAAAGTGGAGCACATAAGTGTTCACGGACGACTGGATCTGCAGCTGAGACTGAGACTGTTTACAGCGTGCATTTCCTCTCTCTCCCTCTAGTGACGCGCGCGCACCCTTCCGGGAGAAGAGCCCGTACAGCCCATACAAGGACCTTCCGCTCTATTTAACGTCAAATAGACCCATACTCGAAAAAAACTCGCCGAAACTTGTGAGAAACCGGAAGGAGTATTTTTAACACAGAAATACTCCATCAAACGTCCAACATTAGTTTTTGAAACTTTGTCTATGTTTAGGATGGGAATCCAAGTCTTTAAAGGTGTAAAAAGCTCAGTATGCATGAAACAGCATTTCACCCCCCCTTTAAATCCCCTTTCTTTCCCATTCTGACATTCAGTTTTGAGTTCAGGAGATTGTCTTGACCAGGACCACAACTCTTAAATGCATTGAAGCAACTGCCATGTGATTGGTTGATTAGATAATTGCATTAATGAGAAATTGAACAGCTGTTCCTAATAATCCTTAAGGTGAGTGTATATAAAAATAGCAATGTTGATTTTCAAAAAGTTTTATTTACATGTGCTTACAGTATGCAAAATATGTGAAATAAAGATTCTCATTCATTCAAGGTGGAGGAAAAGAGAAAACTGCCCTCCTACCGCCAGAGTGTGACTGCAACTGAACACATGCTTTTTTATGACGGTTTTGTAATGGACACCGTAATAATTAGGACCAATGATGAGCAGCGATTGTGCTTCATGACTGTATTTGCAGCGTTTGACATTTTATTGTATTAATGTGATACAGAATAGCATGAAATACCCTTTTATTAGAGAACTGCAGAACACAGTGTAAAAACAAAATATTTTCCTTAAATTACATATGTACATTAAGGAAACTATTTAGTTTTTACACTGTGTTCTGCAGTTCTCTAATTAAAGGGTATTTCATCCGATTGTTCATCATGATTTTGTGATATACATGTGATACAGAATAGCATGAAATACCCTTTTATTAGAGAACTGCAGAACACAGTGTAAAAACAAAGAGAATGTGAGGCAATATGTAAAACTTTTTGGATGGCCATAGGTCTGTTTAAAGCGCTATATAAATGCAGTCCATTTACCATTCGTCCTGGGTCAGGGTCATCTGGTGGTGCTTCCACCTCACCAAGTGGTATGCCATGCCTGTGTGCGACATTGGGCAGCACACCAAAGACCAGCACAATGTGGCACACCTTCCAGGGTAGTATAACAGCAATGCACCCCCCCCCCCCCCCCAACAATATCATTTTATCTGCATTCTCGTTAACAGCAACTTATTTAGTGGATAACCGTGTCTCCTGAAGGGATGTTGAAGAATAAAAATAAATAAATACAATTAGATAGAATTATAACATTTAAATGCGTCACTCACCAAGAAGTCACCCATTGCACACTCTGCCAGCTTGGAGCCTCATCCCAACCATGCTGTTTGTATGGATATATAAATCATACATCCATAGGGCCACCTTGTCACAATATTTGTTAGGCACATTTGTGCGTCACATATTACCTGCACAAAAAAAAAAAAAAAATTAACAATTCACATATGCAAATTCTTCTTCAGATGGCACCTTTATAGTAATGTGTGTGCAGTCGATCACTCTGATTACAATAGCAAAACGCTATTGCTGCAAATTGTATCATATGGGAACCTTATATACCTGGTAGATATGCAGATGATCCTGTCCCATACCGCTGGCCTTGCGCGGCTCAAAGATGACTGGCTTATTCCTGAGCGTTCTGCCAGTTCCCTTTGCAAAGAAACAGTTGCCAGGAAACCAAGTGTTGTCTGCACCTGCACAATGCTTCCCACAGGTGGTGGTGCAATAGACAATTCGTTGTGTAATGTTTGCAACTTCACTTCAATGCCTGTAATATTTGCCAATGGACAAAAACAATGAGAAATGTACGTATGCCAGACATGAAATTGGCATGGAGGAACGCACATTCCTCACTGTTAGTGCATCCGACCGTGAATGTGAAAGCTGCCATATGCAAAGTTTTTTGTGCATATGCAAGGTTGATACATGAGGTCTCTGGTCAAGCAACCAGGACCCTTCTCGAGATACCAGCCAGCCAAGCACTGCACTCCTTTGGGGGGTATTTAGCCAGGTATCTGACCTATGCTCTTTAGCCTTTTAGGGGGCACTTTGGGTTTGGCCTTCCAAGCTCAAAGCCCTCCTCTCAGACAGCATACCAAATATGCATTTAAATTTACTGTCTATAAATTATATGTATGTGTGAACTCATAAAATTATGTTTTATGAACAAGGTTTGGGAGGAGCAAGTTCAGATAATTGACACAAGGAGAGAGCACTCAGCTAATCAACAATAAGAGTAATGAGGTAATAGATGCAACAGTTTAACCTCAGTTTGTTGACAGTTTAACTCTTTCCCCACCAAACACAGAATTTTCCGTTATTTTTGAGAAAAAACGTCCAGTCCAAAACAGAATTTTGTGGGTTTCCATGTTTTCACTGTTAGAAGCTAGGGACTCTAGGATGCTATTCTAGGGGGCGCTATTACACATCTTCTGAATGAGTACTGAATCTCCTGATCAAAACACGCGAGGAAGACAGTAAAACAACCGATCGTATGTAATCATATTAAAAATAACGTGATCAACATTAAACCTATCAAACAAAACTGCCTAATTTTAGTGAATGAAATGTGGACCCAGGACGAGCTACAGGACTGTGCAAAGCATTAGGGGGGTTAATGGACTCTTTGCAGATGGACTTTGATCATCGCTCTGAATCTAATCTGGAAATGTGATTTTCTCAGCTTTTTGTTCAAATTTTTTAAACATTTTTTATTTATTTTTTTATTTTATTTTTTTATGAAACTTACCCATATTCAAGTGTTGATGAAAAAAGAATGCAAGAAGCTAGAATAACACTTTTTTTTAAAACACTGGGGAAAGAGTTAACAGCATCGCTCCACCACCCCTTCTCCACATTTTACTTCTAACCAATTGTTCACCAATACACCTGCCTATTTAAAGCTATTGGAAATAGCACAAAGAATTATAAGAAGAACAGGGATGTTCACAACTAAGTAGGGAGTGTGGTAATTAGCTATCACCAGTGGTGTAGAACCAAATTTTGGGCCCTGGGTAAAAAGCATCTTGCTGGGCCCCCGGACCAAATACCATAGTGATACCAATGGGTTGGGTATTGCATTTTTATCATAAAAAACACTTCAAACGTAAACAAAATAAGCCACACTCTGATTAATGTATATGTATGTATAGAAAACTACTGACTTACGCCCGTTTCACACATACTCCGTCTGCAGTGCGTGTGCAGTGCGTGTTGCGTTGCGTATGCGGTGCAGGAGCCCCACACCCTGTAGTGTTTTCACATATGCTGCGTTTGCAGTCCGCAACTGATCCGCTGTTGCACACCACAAACACAGCATTTATTCATTATTTTTTAAAATCCAAAAGTTTTTACTGAACATGCCTCGTCAGAATTCCAATCCTCTTAGAAGTCAGGTTACATAGCCTACTACATTTAAACAACATTTTTTCAATTCATTAATTCATATTTATATATAAATATACTTTAGATTTAGCTCACACAAAAGGCAAAACATTTAAACATAGGTTATAGCCTAAAATCATAAACATTTTAAATTAGAAACTTAGAATAGTCTATTCAAAAACAGCCGACTCTCGTCTTTTCTTTCGTTTTTACACCCTTTTAAAAGAAATCCTGCAGGTCAAAAAGAACTTTGCTTTTCACCTCCAAGAAAGTACGAGTGCTCTCCATTATGGTACATTTTTTTTTACCTCAATGCCAGGTAAGGTGTCGTTTTGTTGCTTTACTTGAGAAAAAAAGCCATGTGTTGACTTTGAAACAAGAGTATATTTTAAATGATATGCATCCGCTTTGAAATTACTAGATTTTCGCGTCAGTACATGTTTATTTTAATGCGAAAAATGTTCTATCACTTTAATGCAGCAACGCAACGCAGTTAGACTCGGTACGAAAACGATCCGTGTACTGCTGCAGACGCAACGCTCCTGGAACGGACTGACGGACTGCATCCGCGTGCAGTGTGAACGCTGTCATCCGTTAACATGGGTACGGAAAAAAATACGCAACGCACACGCACTGCAGACGGAGTATGTGTGAAACGGGCGTTACTGACACCCCTGGCTATCACAACACCATAATACTCAAGGAAATGCATAGCCTGAAAATCGAAAATAATAATTAAATAAAAATAACGTATAAAGCCATTTTAACAAAATTCTCAGCTTCTAAAAGCTTCTCAGGTAAGGTCAAATAAATTATTTGTTTTCAAAAGCAGTTCTTCTTGTTAAGATTTATCAATTAAATATACACATAAAACCAAAGTTGCTGTCCTGTGCTTGTGGAAGAAGAAAAAGAAGAAGAAAAAAAAACTTGCACAACTAGAGACGTGAAGTACATATCCACAGAGAAGTAGATAAGGCAGGATCTTCTGTGTCACAAGTTTCACCTCCTACCAAAAAGAATGCTGTAATATCTCCCATGTTTCCACATATGCTCAAAACCATGAGAGCTGCCAGTTACTGAAGAGAAGAGAAGGATCAGAGAAGGTGTGCTGAAAAAGAGGGGAAGAATCACAGTAACCCCTAAGGGCTGGCTCTGGTGGAGGAACTGAGAGGTGTTTGGCTTGTGTTGCATTCTGGGGGAGTGCAGTGTCTCCCAGAAGGAAGCTATAAAAAGACAAAAGAGGCAGTAGGCCATGTGGAGTGACTGTTGAATGTGAGTGAACACCCACTCCAAATCCCCTGCTACCAGAGACACACATTTATACAACACACACATATACAGTGGACACACACAGAGAGCTGGAAAAGTAGAGTCATTAGCGCCCTCTTACTTACATAAGGGATGTAAATAGAGATCAGTGCTCAGCTTTCAGAACATCAGTGGGGAATATGAGACTCAATCATAAGGTCTCACTGCACTTAGCTCTCTCTTTCCCTCTCTTTCGTGCGCATGCGTGGGTGTTTGCTGAGTGAGTGTGAAACGGAGCGTGGCTGTGGATTTTTTTTAACCCATTTCTAAGGTCTAATTTGCTTAAGTGTTATTTCTCTCATTGTTTTCACTTAAAAAAAATCACTATATATGGTTACAAATCACTGACAGTATTGTTGTGGGGGGGTATGTTGGCCAGTTTTTTTTTTTTTTTTTTTTACTGGCTGTCATGGCGATTGCGGAGAAGGCGAGTTATGAGCATCTCACCCAATCAGCATGGAATAAAAGTGGAAGTATGAGATGAGTTTCCTGTTGAAGAATATGTGTTAATCTGCACCATCAGTCAGGTTCCATGGTTGAGTACATGGCATTTTTACGGACACTGTAATGGCTGTGATATGACGTTACACTCTGTCTTTTTTATAAACATCAATTCAATACATAACAAAAAGTAATACATTTAAATGTAAACAAAATAATTATTATTAATAATAAAATTTTGTTACATTTATATAGCGCTTTTCTGGCCACTCAAAGCGCTTTACATATAGAAGGGGGAATCTCCTCAACCACCACCAATGTGCAGCATCCACCTGGATGATTCGTCGGCAGCCATATTGTGCCAGAATGCCCACCACACACTAGCTTATGGTGGAGAGGAGACAGAGTGATAAGGCCAATCAGTATATAGGGATTATTAGGAGGCCATGATGGAAAGATTTTTAATGACCACAGAGAGTCAGGACCTCAGTTTAACATCTCATCCGAAGGACGGTGCTCTTTGACAGTATAGTGTCCCCATCACTATACTGGGGTGTTAGGACCCACACAGACCACAGGCTGCGCACCCTGCTGGCCTCGCTAACAGCTCTACCAGCAGCTACATAGTTTTCCACGTTGGTCTCCCATCCAGGTACTGACCAGGCTCAGCCCTGCTTAGCTTCAGTGGGAAATCAGTATTGGTCTACAGGGTGATATGTCTGCTGGTTTAATACAGTATATAATCTAAATCAAATAAAAAAAAAAATATAATCTACCTGACACAATGACATATCGATCCTGTACTGTTCACACGTCTTCACAAGATGCAAATTTGCTGTTGGAACGCATTTCTGTAGCCTGGATGCCAGCCGAACTCTGCACTGCCCACAACATTTGAGCTCAGGCAGTTCGGTCTGGACTTGATCCATAGCGGAGTAATTATGCCTGAACAGAAACTGTTCAGACCAATTAAATTGTCAGGGCAGGCTTTAGATGATGATGGACAGATGATAAACAGTAACATAATCATCCACGTCATAGTGGTTGAATTTAGCTTTTTTGAATTTGTTCTAATCCAAGAGGGGGGGGGGGGGGGTATTGGTTCTAGGTCTATCCAATTGAGTTTTTTCCTGGTTCGGTTAAAACACGCCCCATAATCACAGCCCAATGGAGCGGTATCAGACTCATATTCTGACTAGAATTAAGTATGACAACATCAGGCTAGCATTTCTGGTCTGAATCATTCAAATGCATATGAATGGAAGTCAATGGAATGAAATGTGTAGTGTTACCACCCCTTTAGTGGAAAGGTGTTTGGTCACAGTAGTAGTGCAGCATTCAGCGTCTAGAATGAACAGCGCTGTGGAGTTATTGCTGGATAAAATTGATGAGATTTTCGAATTATGAATAATTATGACGTATGCAAATTTGGACCTATGTATGGGGCGCAGAGCTGAAGTGGTATAGTCTTTAATAACAGTTTGATTAGGCTTTTCCCATTTTTTAACCAAGCAAGAAAAGTTTTACTATCTAACATGCCCCCATTTGTTAGTAATGAATCGCTGCAACACAAATTTTCTAAACATGGACAGTTGGTTTCTGTGATTGGAGTTGACTGTTTTCAAATATATAATCTTTGCAATAACCGAAAACATAAAATGTTTTGGTTGCAGGACAGAGGTACACATTTGCGCATTTGTCCTGAAAAAGGTCAGAGAGGGAAAAAGAGGGAAAAAAACCTTGGTGAGGTTTTGGATTTGAAATTGAACAAGGAAGAACCAGGGAATGAAGTTGTGATAAACAAAATCGAAAAAGTGATGAGACGATGGATATTGAGTTTGTAAAAACAAATAATTCAAATGACATCAAAGTAAAAACACAATATGAGACTGTTACTAAAAGTTCTGAAGTTTAGAGTGTTACTGATCTGTCTGGCTCAGAAAGTGAGCAATTTTTTTTTTTTTTTGAAGTGCATAAAATGTGAGACTAGTGGCTATAGTTTAGAATTAATAAAGAACTTGAAGCGTACAAAAGGAATGAGGAATGTTGATGTTATAGATACATTCCTTATTTATCTTTCCTTATTCATTGACTCAGAAATCTTAATGAAACAGAAAGGTGAAAGATGTCTATCAAATCCAGAGGTGTGGCCATGTTAAAGATGCGATTAAAAAACAGAATATCACACAAATATATAAAAGAACATTTGGATAAATAAACCTAAAAAAATAAAATAAAAAAAAACTGTCTAGAGAGGAAAAGAACACTTTCAGTGTGTTTGCATATACGTTCTTAAGCCGATTGTGCCTAAACGGGGTCGCACATCGGACACTAAGCTCAGCGCCGCGTCTCAAGTATCTCACACTAGTAGCACAGTAGTCTAGTAGCACAGGGTGAAAGCAGTATGTACATTGACGATTTGAGGGAAATATAATATACATTTTATATATAACTTTGAAATGGAGCTCTGTGGTGCGGCAGGATTTTAAACAACTTCCTGAGTCACCGAGGAAAGGCACCGAATGCCGCCGCCGGTTTGTGTACACTCATTGAATGTGTTCGAATTTTAAAGGTGCGGCGCTGAGCTTCAAACACAGGATGCTCAGCTCAGCTCACGTCTGTAAAATATTGAGCGACTTCATATTGCCAAAATGGTATGATCCTCGTTTCATAACACCCGCAAAGATTCGACCATGAGAACGGTGGTCTGAGGTCTTGTTTTTCCACACATACCACTTAGAATTTAGGCCAAAAAGTTCCATCTTGGTCTTAGCAGACAAGATAATATCATTTCTCACCAACTTGGAGTCCTTCAGGTGTTTTTTTTGTTAGCAAACTTTCATGTGTCTTGCACTGACGAGAGGCTTCCGTCAGACCACTCTGCCATAAAGCCCCGACTGGTGGAGGGCTGCAGTGATGGTTGACTTTCTACAGCTTTTTTCCATCTCCAAACTGCATCTCTGGAGCTCATCCACAGTGATCTTTGGGTTCTATTTACCTCTCTCACCAAGGCTCTTCTCCCCTGATAGCTCAGTTTGACCGGACGGCCAGCTCTAGGAAGGGTTGTGGTCTTCCCAGACGTCTTCCATTTAAGGATTATGGAGGCCACTCTGCTCTTAGAAACCTTAAAGACTTAGTTCACCCAAAAGTGAAATTAATGTCAATAATGACTCACCCTAATGTCGTTCCACACCTGTAAGACCTCCGTTCATCTTCGGAACACCTTAAATGCATACGTCATTCACTACCCTCATTATTTTTTTTAAGTTAGACATCAACCTTCTAAGTATTCCTCAATCAATCCATTTTAAACAACATACAAAAGAAAAAAAAATAGAATTATAATTAAATGCCTATTTTTGCACTAGTTTTTTGTCAAAATGGTATAGGGTCACTAACCACCGAAGATGTGTAGGATTGTACGTATATTTTTTTTTTGCACAATAATAAATTAATCTACAATGAAAAAATAGGGCGCACTTCATATTTAACTGCTGAAATCACATGACATTGGCGATCTAAATCATTGATCGATTCACTGATTCATAACCATTTGAATCTTTATTTGAGGATTGAACACAAACAAGGAAGAGAAGACAATGCTGAATAAAGTCGTAGTTCCCTTTCGAAAGGGAACTCGCGCTGCGTCAGCTGACGCTACGGGGAACGCCTTCAGCGTGACAGGTGTCTGAAATCGCTATCAAATCACAATCCTACTGACCGTCGGCAGCTGGTGATGTCATCACCGTGCGACCAGGAAGTATAAAAAGGCACCGTGCCAACATGACAACATCCTTTCGTCTTCAGGGACTGTTTTGTTTGGTTCGCTGGAACGTCAGAATGAAGTGCACACGCAAAGTGAAGGGAGCATACAGGAATTGCGCTGATCCATGTCCCAGGTTTCTCACGCCTGAGGACACACACACCCTTTGTGTGCTCTGCCTGGGGGAAGAGCACGCGCGGGAGGTTCTCGAGGGGGCTTCCTGCGCAAACTGCGAGCGTTTTCCGTTGAGGACGCTCCGCTCTCGCTTGGCCTTCTTCTCGAGGGAGGAAGAGCCAGCATCTGGGAGCGGTCCCGCTCAAGCTGAGGCTGAGCGGCGCCGTCTGTCCTGGGCGAGACGTTCGCGAACTATCTCGCGTCTGGGCGGCCGTCGACACTAAGAGCTCCTGCCCTGCCGTCTAAACCATTGAAGACGACCTCGCGTCTTAACGGCAGGGCATACACGTCGGCAGGTCAGGCGGCGGCCTTGCACAGTGTTGCAGTGTTGCAGGCCGATCTGCTGAGGGACCTCGATCAGGGGGAGGGCCTACCCCCTGATGCGATGGCTGAGTTGCGCCGCACCACGGATCTCTCTCTCCGGGCGGCCAAATACACAGCAGTCGCCATCGGACGATCGATGGCGGCTATGGTCGCCACGGAGAGGCATCTGTGGTTGAACCTGGCGGACATCGGGGGGAAAGAAAAGGCCTTTCTCGTTGATGCCCCGGTCTCGCCCTTTGAACTTTTCGGCACCTCCGTCGAGGCGGTGGTGGGAAAGTTCAGAGAGGCGAGGGCGCGCTCAGCGGCGTATAGAACATGTATTCCGCTGAGGTCCGGGGTGGCGCCCAGGCAGGAGGGTGTCCCTGGCTCTTCGGGATTAGAGGATCACCGACTGGGCCAACGCAGCAGAGTGGCCTCTCGTTCGCCCCCTCCGTGGAGGAGTAGGACGCAGAAGAGGCGGGACACCCGCAACAGGAGGAGGGACATCGGGGAGAAGAAGCGCTTCTAGCGCCGGAAGCGAGGTGGTGAGTCTCCGTCCCCGAGGGCGCGGAAGTGAGTTTAGTGTCCCCTCCTTTGTTTTCTTTTCTTTTCTCTCCCCGGGCGCGCTTTACACCAGGCCGCGCGGGCCGATGATGAGCGGATGTGAGACTCTGACGGCCTGCCAAGCCGGTGTGTGAGAGCGCCCCACCCTCAGGTTAGTGCGACGAAGCATGCATGTTACATGAAGCGATGAGGCACTGAAGACAGCGGGTGAGTCCCCTTTTAGGGCAAACATTCTTCTTTTTAATGCCGTATGTTTGGACTCTATGCTTCCCTGAGGGATATTTTGTCGAAGGAAAGTATTAACAGATGGAAATGTGGGCCTGTAGTTCCCCGGTAAAGGTGGCTAGAACGATGTTTGTATAAACACAGTGGGTGTTTGTAGGCTGATGTTTGCTGGTGTAGCAACAGTAGTTTATAAGGCTGTTTCTCTTCTGGATATGTGTAATATGAGCAGATGAGGCCACCGCACATGCCGCGGGCATGTAGCGGCGATATAAACTGACGTATGTTCTCCTGGCGAACGTTTTTAGCTGTAGCCACCTCTGGGTAGCGGTGGCACCTCTGCTAGTGAAATATCTAGATGAATTTGTGAGGTTAGGCTAGCGCATGAACTACAGTAAGATCTGTCCCAGTCCTTCTTAGGGCCGTTGTTGTGGGATTATCAGACCGATGCTAGTGCATCAAGTTGGCCTAGGCTGTTGATGGGATGACGGTGGCGTCTCGCGGTGGCATATCGCCCTGGCAGTTGCCCCGGGCTCCTGTCGGTATCCCTGCAGGAGCTTTGTATCCCTACCCGGCGTCCCCGTAGTAGGGTTGTCCGGCCAATGCCCACCCCCCTTCTGCATTTGGGGGTTGTTATTAATGCAAAAAGGTGTGTAGCAGAATGAATCGCGACTCAGCCAGTGGTCGTGGGGACGGGGTAGGCGTCTCTTCGCGGTGCGCAGTCAGACTGGTTTTGCTAGCCCCGCCCCCCAGAGCTAATGCGGCCGCCACTTCTGGGCGGCCCCCCGGCTTGGTTCAGGAAATGGCCGGTTGTGTGTGTTCAATGTATTTCACTTTTTGCTCTGTGTCTTCTGCTTCACCTTTTAGGCTCGGGTCGAGCTGTACTTCGCAACCATCTGAAAGCATCGGTTGGTAGGATGCTCCCCTGGAGTCGAAACACTGTCACGGCTGATGCCCTTGCGCGGACGGCGGACCGCTGGACGACCAGACGGCCGCCCTGGAGGCAGGTGGCGTAAGTTGTACTCCCCTCGCTTTAGAGGGTACAAGGCATTTTATGCTGAGTGCACTGCTGTGGGCATTGTGTTTTAGGTCCACGCTGGTAGGCGCTGCCTGAGAGACTGCGCCGTCGCAGAAGGCTGCTATGGGCCGCTGGGGCGGACCGACTATAGAAGGCGGGCTGGCGGGAGACGCCAGCCGAGGCAGTCCGGGCTGTTAACTCTGGGTCAGGTGGTAGGCCTCAGTAGGCCTCCCTGCGGGTGAGTTCCGACATTGTGGCCCATGTGAGCAGTGAGGGTTCTCCCTAACGATGTCGGCTGCAGCAGAAACCTCTTCATAAGTAGGCCCCTAACGGCCTCCCTGTGGATGAGTCCCCAGGTAGTGACTGGATACCCAGTCCTCATCAGCCAGCAGACAGCCACTGTCAGCCCGACTTTAAGGGCTCGCTGAGTTTCAGCATGCCTCACATGGCGTCCCCTGAGGGGGTGACCTAGGGTTCCGACCATTGGTTGACAGGATCTAGGCCGCTTTAGGCCTCCTGTAGGGTGAGCCCCGGTTCCCAGGTCTTGCGACAGTGTGCGTGGGTGCTAGCCAGGTGGCTAGCATAGTCTGCTATCAGGGACGGGCCGCTTCAGGCCGTCCTATGGTCGTTTCCTGGCCCTGCGGGGTTTCCGGTGGGATTTGCCATCGGATAAGCACCGTATGTCACCAATCTAATAGGGAACTGCCATTCGGCAATAGGCCTCTCCAGGCCACCCTAAAAGGACCGGACTGTACGTGGCATCAAACAGGCCTCCCTGGAGGCGAGCCCCGGGAACACAATAGCTCCCCACAGTTTGCACGTTGGCTGGCAGGAAGTAGGCCGCTCTAGGTCGCCTGAGGGTGAGCCCCCGAGCTGGGACGCTCGGTAGGCCAGTGTATTATGCTGTCAGGCCTCTTCGGGCCTTTTTGGGAGGGGATTCCCGGACCAGGTCTCGGTGACAAGCTAGCCATTAGCATAGGTGGCTTCTGGCGTTTTGGCCTCATGAGTGAGGAACCAGTAAAGCCACCTTCCTGCGGCTCTTAACAGCTAGCACTAACGGTGCCAGGTAGAGGCGCCTCCTGGCCTCCCTGGAGGGGAAACGGTTCCCCTAAGCGGGAACGTAGAACTGGCTTTGGGCTGACAGCTAGCGGCTGCCTGCCGTTGGGTCCCGGCCTGGGCCGGTATAACTCAGTGGCGGGCTCGTGCCCTAGCACAACGAGTCTCCGTTTCTGCTGCGCAGTCCCTTCAGGACAGGGAACTGGCTAGCCTACAGCATGGTTTACCTACCAAGCTGGCTTAAGAGCTCCCCTCATTGAGGGTCGTCTGCGAGCTTACGGCCGCTTGAGTCTGATCAGACGGGCAGGCCCCCCTCTGGGCCTCCCGGGTAGATGAGTCCATAGGCCTTTTTAGGCCTCCTGAGCACCCCTGTAATAAATGTGCTCAGTAGATCCTAGGATCGAGCAGAAGAGACTCCCCTCGATGGCAAGGGTAAGAAGCACTAAGCTGAGTACTGCTCTCCAGGATTCCCGTCTCCGAGTTCCGGTCAGAGGAGGACATTGCCACTTTGCAGTCCCTCAGTCTGGATGCTCATAAGTAGAGCGATGTCCGGAGGCTCTTTTTTGACAGACAGGGTTGGCCAAGCTGGGGTGTCCCACAAAAGTGATGCCAGGTGAGGCCTCCCTGGTGGCATTCGGTGAAGGGTTTTCCCGAATTAGTGACGGCTGGTGGCGCCCTCGGTTCCCCTAGCCACATTCCCTTAAGGGACATAGCTTGGGCTATGACCGTAGGGAATGATGTCACTGGCAGCCTGTGTGGCTAGAGGGGGAGTGGTTCAGACTTTCCGCGAACACTCGTCCAGGCAGTTCTCACTGCCAGTAAGGGGCGTGCACTCCCCTCAGCATGGCGGCGTCGGTATATCGTTCCCCGTAGCGTCAGCTGACGCAGCGCGAGTTCCCTTTCGAAAGGGAACGTCCTCGGTTACGTATGTAACCTTAGTTCCCTGAGAACAGGAATCGAGACGCTGCGTCACATGGCCATGCTTCAAGGTGTGCCTGCCCACAGTCCCTTCAGACGAAGCGGATGTTGTCATGTTGGCACGGTGCCTTTTTATACTTCCTGGTCGCACGGTGATGACATCACCAGCTGCCGACGGTCAGTAGGATTGTGATTTGAATGCGATTTCAGACACCTGTCACGCTGAAGGCGTTCCCCGTAGCGTCAGCTGACGCAGCGTCTCGTTCCCTGTTCTCAGGGAACTAAGGTTACATACGTAACCGGGGACGTTTTTGTTATTTTTGGACCAATGTATTTTCAATGCTTTAAGAGATTCTAATTAACCAACAGATGTCACATATGGACTACTTTGATGATGTTTTTATTACCTTTCTGGACATTGAGAGTATAGCTTGTATACACTTGTATACGCTCTCGGACTAAATATAAAATATCTTAAACTGTGTTCCAAAGATAAACAGAGGTCTTACGGGTGTGGAACAACATTAGAGTCATTAATGATAGCAATTTCATTTTTGGGTGAACTAACTCTTTAAGTGTCGCAGATGTTTTTTCACAGCTGCACTAAAATAAAGGTGTAAAACCATCTCAAGGATAATCATAAGAAAGGGTCTGAATGCTTAGGACCATGCAATATTTCAGTTTTTCTTTTTTAATAAATCTGCAATATATATATATATATATATATATATATATATATATATATATATATATATATATATATATATATATATATATATATAGTTTTTTTTAGAAACTCATAGTACAAAGTAAAAAAATGGATGAAAGAGTGGGAAGGAAAGATTTTTTTAAGTCATAAGACTGCTCTTAGTGCTGGGTGGCTGTTTCTTTTTAAAGGGGGGGTGAAACACTCAGTTTCAGTCAGTGTCATGTCAATCTTGAGTACCTATAGAGTAGCATTGCATCCTGCATATCTCCGAAAAGTCTTTATTTTTTTAATAATTATATAAGAAAGATGCGCTGTTCCGAGTCTTTCCGAAAAAAGCAGAGCGGGTGGGGGCGTGTCGTGTGAGCGGAGCTAAATAATGACGTGTGCTCGCTGCTGCTATGTTGAGTCGAGTGCGTCGTAAAGCTGTGTCATCCCTAACAGCGGGAAAAAAACTTTATTCAAAATAAAAATATGGCTTTTAATCAGATACAGCCATACATCTATGATCCGGAATCAGACCCAGAGGCTGCAGTTGAACAGGAGCAGCAGCAAAAACGACTAGAGCAGGACGTCTCTATGTGGTACAAGTTATACACTAACTATATAATATGCTTAGCGGCTTGTGTTATTTACATATTTATACTTGAATTATATCGTCGTATTTTTGTCTTTGAAGGTGTACATGTGGGAAGTGCAGTTGTGCACGTGTGTTTGTGTGTTTACGCGTGGTTTGTGTAGACAGTAAGCGGACTAAAAAAAACACAGACATTTGAAGCAGTCTCACTCACCGCCTGCGGTTCTAACGTTGGGACTGCTCCATCATTCAGCATTAGGTGATCGGGAAAATCCGGCGTCGAGCTGGGCCTTGTTTATGAAACAGTCGGCACCGAAATGCAGCGAACAGATATAAACATTCGCGCAACTAAGTTGCTGATCCGGAAAAGCAAATTACATCCACTGTTGCCTTAACGCAGGGTTTTTGGCGAATCTGTGCAGGACTGTCTTGGTCTGGCAACCAAAAACGCACTTTTTTGGTGACATTGTTATGTGCACATCACCTGTCCAGCATCCTACAAGCCAGCGCTTTGATGGGCGTAGCCTGTTACTTTCGCTCTCTCCCTCTCTCTCTCTCACGCGCTTCCGGTAGAATTGTCCGTAAGGCCCATACAAGGAAATTCCGCCCCCATTAACGTCAAAGGGGACGCATGATCTCAAAAAACTTGCCGAAACTTATGACTAACCGGAAGTAGTATTTTTGACAAAGAAATACTCCCATCAAACGTCCACCTTAACTTTTGAAACTTTGTCTATGTTTAGTATGGGATTCCAAGTCTTTAACAGTGTAAAAAGATCAGTATGCATGAAACAGCATTTCACCCCCCCTTTAAATACATGTTAACCAATATCTTATGTTGTTTTAGAAGTAGGGAAGATTCAGCAAGGTTTGAAAATAATATGATGGATTTGAAGTATCTATGCTTCTATAAAACATCTATTTTGTAATCCTATGTAGAATCCAATATGGATTTCTTTATCATTATATGGATACATGGTAATATGGATCTTTTATTTTAATGAAAGGCAATATACATGCAATCATGTTCAAAGGGAATTGTGTGTCATTAGCAAGATTTTTTTTATTGTTTTAAACATCAACATAATTTTATCTTAAAGATAACTTTTTTCTCTGTTTTTGCGGTGTATGTTGTAGCCTTAAGAGTAAGGGGCGAGGTTGACATCGTTGCTATGGATGTCATCACACTTGTTAACTATGACCACAGTGATTGGCTGATGGGGAGGACCTCTGTCAGTGATTCAATTATAGAAAAAGTTTTTTTTTTAACGAGGTTTCATGTTGCCCATATTCAAATATTTAAAAAATAAATAAATAAATAAATAAGAATGTTGCCATATTCAAATAAAGATTTTAAAAAGTAGGCCAAGTGTATAGGGTACAACAGGGCTAAAGGCTCCGTGGGGTTAAATGCTTCATTGATTTTATTTTTCTCTAAACCACTAGATGGCACAAAAACTTGCTTCAGCACTTTCCAAAACATCCACTTTTCAAGATGCACGTGGAAATTTGTCTGATCTTTGACGTGATCTCGGGCAGCAGCGCAAAGTTGATTCTGCACTCTTTTGATCTAATATATTTTATGTTCTTAAAAATTTTGTAGATTTAAGTAGCAAATAATAATATATTTAGAATATATATATATATATATATATATATATATATATATATATATATATATATATATAAAATACAGTGCCTTGCGAAAGTATTCGGCCCCCTTGAACTTTTTTTTGTGAAGAAACAACAACAAGTGGGACACAATCAAGAAGTGGAACAAAATTCATTGGATATTTCAAACTTTTTAAAAAAATCAAAAACTGAAAAATTGGGCATGCAAAATTATTCGGCCCCCTTAAGTTAATACTTTGTAGCACCACCTTTTGCTGTGATTACAGCTGTAAGTCCTTAAGGTATGTCTCTGTTTTGCACATTGAGAGACTGAAATTTTTGCCCATTCCCCCTTGCAGAAAAGCTCGAGCTCAGTGAGGTTGGATGGGGAGCGTTTGTAAACAGCAGTTTTCAGTTCTTTCTACAGATTCTTGATTGGATTCAGGTCTGGAATTTGACTTGGCCATTCTAACACCTGGATATGTTTATTTTTGAACCATTCCATTGTAGATTTTGCTTTATGTTTTGGATCATTGTCTTGTTGGAAGACAAATCTCCGTCCCAGTCTCAGGTCTTTTGCAGACTTCATCAGGACGTTGCGGAACGTCTGACGCTAGGCCTGTACCCGTATGCTTGTGGAACGTGGTTGTAGGCTGGGTTCCATATGTAGCAGTTCCCTCACGGCAACCCCATATGTGTATTCTTCCACAGTACCAGCTACCCTAACCGGCTAGCCCCGTGTCTTTCCCTGGACAGAACTCGCTCTGTCGTCTTTGGCGTGTTCTTTCCCCTCTAAAATTAGGTTGGAACCACCCCAGAGACTGCCATATGTTGCACTACCATGTCAGGTTAGTCCTTATGTATATTCAACCACCATGCCCTCCGTGGGCCGGGGCTCCACAGCGTTCCGTCTCCCGTAAGATTGGTCTCTAAAGTCAGATCCCAATTCGTCTGTCAGTTCCGACATTCTTCTCCGTTCCCTCCTTCAGGGAACGAGGGTTACATACGTAACCGAGACGTTAGCTTCTGAGTTCCCTTTCAGTCAGTACACTACGAGTTACGTCAGTACTGACAAAATGGGGGTTTCTCTTAGAAAGCCAGCTGCCTTCAATCTCAATCATCTCAATCAAAACGATCCAATGACATGAAAATGTCATAGGTCTGCGGAATTTGCCTTATGCAACCCTGCCCCACTGCGTGGGTATAAACGGCATTCCATAGCAGTCACGCATTTATGCTTCTGCTTAGGAGCCGAGTACTACTTGCCTTCCTAAGCATTATATCTCTTCAAGACGAGTGTCTCCCCAGAGTGTTGGTGATACAGCGCATTCCAGCGGGTTCCGCATTCCTGTCCGATCTTCACAGTGGTCTGTACAGGTGTGTGTGTTCTCCCTGGGCGTCTCAGCACTCTGCCTGAGTAAAACTCCTCTCTAAAAGAGCTGCACGCGGCACGTCTTTTTAAAGATGTCTCGCCCGTGCTCTGTTCCTGGGTGCGGACGGCATGATTGCGGTTTGATGTGCTTGGGCCTCACGCACGCCAAGCATGCATTCATCGATGTGTCATGTTCTCACTGCTGGTACAGACAACTTGGATAGTCGGCTGTTGAAGTTATCAGCTGGACATATTTCTAAACCAATCTGTCACATTTTTAACAGATGCCTGATTGGTGGTGAGTGTCCAAAACGTTGGAAGGAGGGTAAGATAATTCCTTTACCCAAAGACACAAATCAACTTTCTGTGGTCCAAATAGTAGGCCTATAAGCATTTTGCCTATTCTAAGTAAATTATTGGAAAATATTGTATTTAAGCAAGTGCAAGATTATTTATCTAAAAATGATTTGACTGTTTCAGCATGCTTATAGGTATGGTCATTCCCCCTGCACTGCACTTCGATGTGATCGATTATGAATATTTGATTTCTAAACTTATTAGTTATGGTTTTACTTCCTCAGCAGTCAAGTGGTTTAAGAGCTATTTGTCGGAGAGGTAGCAAAGAGTTTATTTTAATGGTGTATTATCTTGAAAAAAAGCCCTGAAGCCCTGGGGGCCGGGACGTGGTTGGCTGGGGCCTTTAGGGTGAGGCCATGGTGGTTCTGGAGCCTTGGGAGGCCATGGCGGGTCTGGAGCCTCGGGAGGCCATGGCAGGCCTGAAACCTTGGAAGGTCATTGGGTCTGGAGTCTCGGGACCATCAGGAGTCTTTGTCTCATCTCTGGAGTCCTGGGTGGAGCTGGAGCCTTGGGCTGTACTCGAGCCCCACCCACACGATCCTCACTCATGGGTCTATGCCTGAAGGGGGCACTTGAAGGCCTGAAGCGTGCGCGTTGAAGCCTAGAGCGGGCTCGTGAAGGCCTGGAGAGGGCTCGGAAAAGCTTGGAGAGGGCTCAGGAAAGCCTGGAGCGAGCTCGTTGAAGCCTGGAGAGGGTTCGTGAAGGCCTGGAGTGGGCTCGGGAAAGCCTGGAGTGAGCTCGTTGAAGCCTGGGGGGTTCGTGAAGGCCTGGAGCAGGCTCGGGAAAGCCTGGAGCGGGCTCGGGAAGCAGCGGAGCGGGCTCGGGAAGCAGCGGAGTGGGCTCGGGAAGGAGTGGAGCGGGCGCTTGAGCCAGTGGAGCGGGCTCATTAAAGGCTGAAACGGGCTCCGCCCAAAAGTCTAGGAGCCAGCCCTCCTGTGCTGGCTTCCCGATGGCAGAGGCCCCCCGGGTAGAAGCCGTGGAGAAGCACGCGGATGGCCCCAGAATTAGGTAAACTAGTTGGCAGGGATGAACTGGATGATCATGACCTGAACTGCTCTTACTGACAGAATCAGCACACAGAAATCAGACTCACTTAGAAGAAGAACATAATTAATGCAGTCTTTTACAGACTTATCGCAAACCTCAGGAGATAATAATTGCACGAACAGGTCATCGTCCAGTCCATCCCGGAAGCACGCATTCACCATCGGATCTTTCCAGCTCTCCCGATCGAAATGTTCCAGAAAGTCCTCCACATACCTCTCCAGCGGGCGCCCACCCTGCCGGAGGGAGAGAAGGAATTCCTCTGCCACGGAGCACTGAATTCTTGACATCTTGGTCATGGAATTCTTGTTAGTTAGGGTCCGGTCTTTCCCTTGTCAAAAAATCCTTAAGGATTTTTAATGGAAATCTGTACAGGATTCCATTAAAAATGTCTATCATATTTTGGAACCGTTCCTATAGGATTCCGTTAGAAATAATCTTATAGGATAATTTATGTCTTGTCCTTTAAGATTCTTATCTGATTCCTATAGGATTCTGTTAGAAATAATCTTATAGGATAATTTATGTCTTGTCCTTTAAGATTCTTATCTGATTCCTATAGGATTTTTTGGGAATTGTCTTATAAGATAATACATAAATATCCCGTAGGATAAATCCTAAAGGATTCCAATAAGATTCCAAATGTTATCTGATTCCTATTGGATTCTGTGAGAATTGTCTTATAAGACAATACATACATATTCTGTAGGACAATTTCAACAGGATTTTATTGGATCCAATTGGGTCTCTCTCTCTCTCGCTCTCACACACACACACACACACACACACACAAACACGCACGCACGCACACACACGGTTTTGCTATCTTTGCTTTTTACATGGTAGGGAAGGCATATTCGTACACAGCAAAGATAGCAAAGTGTACCAAGGCTACTATGTCTGATACTTGGATACTGATGACTTGGTACACTGTAAGAAAGAAAAAAAAGTAGAATTAGACCCTTTTTACATTTCCGGGTTTCTCAGAGCGGAAGTCGTCATAGTTAGGTTAACTTCCCTTACGAAAAAGAACTATGGTTTTATTATAGTAAAACTGTAGTTTAACTATGACTGTAGTAACCGTGGTATTTTGGTGCAAAACCATGGTTTTTAAAAAACATGGTTTCACTACAGTTATATTGTAGTAATACTACAGTAAAACCATTGTAACCATGACTGCAGCAACCATGGTTTTTGCAATAAACATGGTTTTAAAAAACATGGATCATGCACCATAAATTGGTTGTATTACCACAGTGCAGCCATGGTTTTACTAAATTATCTTGAAGTACATTTAAGTAATTAAGTTACAACAAACATCTAAATAATAACAACAGAAAGAAGTTACCATTCTATGATACAAACTTTATTACAGAAATTACATAATCTGAACAAAAATATAAACTTTCATGTGTTCTCATGTGACATAAAATAATAAACTACAAAGTTGTAAATTATTGGTGATAAAGTGGTGCTGTGCAATGGTTAAAGGGTTACTTCAGCGATTAGCATATGGCTTTGTATCAGTAGAAACCCTGGAGAATATTCAAATTATTGTGCTTTCCCCCCTCATATCTCCCTGAGACGAGAGATTTATGCATTTTATTTCTGGAAAAATTCCTCCTATGATGCAAAATGACGATTTTTGCATCATAGGAGGAATGCTTGCCCAAAGGCTAAAGACTACAGCCAGCAGAGGGAGCTATTTCCGCATGTTTTGAATCTGCGCATGGGGGATGGGAGATAACACTCAGCTGGCAGGGAGAGCTCAGCTTGCAGACAGGATCATTTAAACGGAGCTATGGTGAGCAATGTAAGTCTTTTAACTTCTCAAATTCATTTCTATGAAAGTTAAGCTTGCAAAGGCATGAACTGAAACGCGTGCCAGACTGAACTGGCGTTGTGAATGTATGCCGCGAATGTAGTCGCGATTACCTCAGCTCTCATCACTCGTGCAGTTAGTGCTCAGGGCTGTGATACTCGCGCGGTGACTCACTCATTATATTGAACAGACACGTTCAGTTTTTAATTATAGTGTCTTCTCTAACTCAGTCACAGTAATGAAGTTTGTGGTGTTGGGGAATGGCCTCACAGGGCAGCGAAGCATTCTGGGAATTGTAGTCTTTCATCCCCATGGGACAAAAATACATTTTCTGTCTTTTCTCAGTCTAGAAGGCACCAAATTCAAAAATAATTTCACATTTCTACTACATTAATGACCCAGTTTAAATACAGATTCATCTTCCCAGCGCTGAAGTACCCCTTTAAAAAATTCAGTTGCTAATTTACAAATAAAAAAATAGCAATTTGTTTCACTGTAATAATGATTTATAAATAAAAATGACTTAAAGCACCTTTAAATACACAGCATCTTCCTCCTCTAAAATGTCTATAACCTGCAAACATGTGCCCAAAACAAGCATACGCTTGCAATTTATACTGTACATAAATTAACAGGATTATAACAACATTACTTAACAATTAATTACTTTATTACTTAAAAACATTACTAAAATTGTATTTTCTTTTTATGGAAGAATCTTACCTATACTACACAATAAAAATTAGAAGAAATTAGTGTTTTTTTAAAAAAAAATAATGTTTAAAATGATATCCACTCACAATAGATGAAGACATGAAGTCTCCTGGTGGGGGACGAATACATTCTAGGTGGAAAAGTGTTCAAAAGCATGTGATGCAGCATCCATGCCAGCAGCTGTCAGTGTGAAGTCTGTCGTATAGGCCGGCAGGTTACAGTCCAGCTTTGGTTTGGTTCTGTCTTGACCTTCAGCCCAAATGGATGTAGGAGCTAAAATGAGAAGAATATACACCACATTAACACACGGCTAGCTGGAATTCTTAACTGTACTATCGAGTAGCCATTTAATAATGTCCAAGTACAATGTTGTCTATTCATTCAGTGTTTTCACAACCCATAAATATTTATGGCTCCAAAAGTAAAGCAGAAAGAATGTACATTAAAGGACTAGTGCACCACAAAATGATAATTCCTGATCTTTTACTCACCCCAATGCCATCCAAGATGTTCATGTAGGCATGTGCCGATATCAATTTTTCATGTTGCGATTAATTGATGAAGTTTTATCACGATATACGATATTATCACGATATTGAAATAAGTTGCAAAAAAAAGTGTTGCCATAGCATAACAGCTTTAAGAACTATTTTTGTAAGAACAAAAATAACTGAATGTTTAAATACAATAATGCACCAAAAATATATACAGCTCTGAAAAAATAATTAAGAGACCCCTCTTGAGAAATCAATGTTATGTGGTCTCTTGATTTTTTTCAGAGCTGTAAAAGTACAATTTTCAAACAGATTAAAGTGCAAAAGAATGAGGCTATAAAGAACAACAGGTAGGCTTACAAATTACAATAAGGTCTCATTATTTAATGCATTAACTAAGATTGAGCAATAGCTACATTTGGTACAGAAAGTATAATGTTTTTGTTAATGTTAGTTAAGAAATACTGATCATTGTTAGTTTTATCTTAGGTCCATTAAAAAAGTTATTTTGATTTTGATTTTAATGTTATTAAAAATTAAATAAGAAATGAACATAGAATGATTAATTCTTTATAAGTATTTTTCATTGTCAGTTTGGTAATAATGAATTAACATGTTAACTAATGAAGTCGTATCTCAAAGTTATACCGAACAATAACAAATAATTAGAACAGTTCTAATCATTAGGGCATGTTGTAGTCCAGATTAAAACACAAAAATGTTTAAGTTTGAAAATAAATAGCCTATTAAGTCTTTAAGTATTAAGTATTTGGTGCTGTGATGAACAACACTGAGATTACAAAAAACGAATGGCTGTTTTAAAAACTACACTCGTTTTTTTGTTTGTTTGCTGGTTTCCGGGGTAACCGGCTGCATTCTGCAGTTCATCAGCGCCCTCTGCTGTCACTGAGCGTCTCCTTCACCGGTTCAGTCATGTGCAAACTCACGTTGGGCTTGTTTATATCTGAGCGCGTGTCCCTTTGACGCAGAATACAGCGGTGTTGAGCATTTATACGGTTGATGGGCAAAGTATTCTTGAGTGCATTATAAAAAAATTATAAATTGTTAATAAATTATTATTTACGATATTTTAAAGTGCCCACGATAACAATATCGTGCATATTCATTATCGTGATAAATCGCATTATCGAAAATCGGCACATGTCTATGTTCATGTCTTTCATTCTTCAGTAGAAAATAAATAAACATGTTTATACTTTTTAACCTCAAATGCTCGACTTTGATGATGTAAGGCTTTGTGGCGTCATTACGTTGGAAAGGTCAGGCGTGTGACGTATGTGGAAGTACCGTCCCAGTGTTAAAACAAACGTGCAAAGACTAAATCAAACACCCTTTACAAAAATAAAGGGTAAAACAACGATGTCGGACAATTTTAAAGTTAGAGGAGAACATGAGATGGAGTTTTTCGGCACTGGGTCAGCACTGACCTTTCCGGCGTAATACGCAGTGGGAAAACAACATCAAAGTCGTGCATTTGAGGTAAAAGGTATATAAATGCTTTTTTTTTTTGTTAGAAAATTACAGATGGAATTTATCAGGAGATTTTCATTTTGGGGTGAACTAATTCTTTAACAATACAGAACACGATTTTAGATTCAAATTCAATTTCCATTTGTTATAAATCTGCCAGGTTCTCACACCAGCCAATCACAGCGGACTCCCTCTCCCAAATACTGATTACTCACACCTGAACTTCATCACACTCATCTCCACTATAGATAATACCAGTAAAAACTCAATAGTTTTGTGACCTGTTTTAATATAAACAGGGTTTGTGTTTTTAGGTTTACTTGCTAATTTAATATTGCTCACTGTCACTTATGTTTTGAATGTCAAAGCCTTCTTAATATGTATAATTTTGCTAAAGAAAATAACTAAAATCATGCTGATATTATGTCAAATATTATGTGAAATGCATGCATTAAAATTACCTTTCTCAGTTCACCCGTTTCTTACAGCTCTGTCAGCAGCTTCCTCCAGAAATGTTGGAATCTTCCCCTCTGTTGTAGATGGGTTATTTTGTCCCTCCTGAAATAACAGAACATTTTTGCAATACTTGTTTGCCAGTTTGTAGCTAATTTTCGCGCTCCATGTAACTGATATAATCGATGAACAGCAATGTTACAGTGTATACTTTTAGATTTTTGATATGTACAATTGACAAATTAGCAGCAAAACCTTAACAAAACTATCAAAACATTTAAGTTTCACATAAAGATTTATTTAAAAGCTCAAGCTTTCATAAACAAGGGCTCAATCGATCAAATCGATAGAGTTAGCAGTAACCCTCTTGTGAAAACGGTTGATGCTGACTTTTCCCGAAGACACTAAACCATTTCTATCAAGTAAATATTCAATAGAAGTGTGTCAGTTAACGTAAGAAAGGTGTCAGGAACAGTTGTGTGTATAATTTGTGTGGTTTTAGGGACTAAACTCACCTGAAACTAGTGAAAACAGCGTCTGAGGAAGTGCTGCTCGTTTGACTCCGAGTCCCCGTTTCCATGGCAACTCTGCTCCAGTGTGGTTTGAAGAACGCGATTCGAATATCCAACGCGCATGCGCATTAAAACGCCACAGTCACACATTATTTACATGATAAATAACCATCTAGATTTAAAACATTACATAAATAAAAATCTCATTGATATTAAATCATGAATTTAAAATAAATTTAGTCATATGAGCCATTCATAGGTGCAAAATGCCAGCCCTGCACTAGATAGTGAGACAAAATGGCACTTTTATATATATTTTATATTAATGTATTTTGTATTATTATAGGAACACTCAACCTAATTATTTAATTTGAAAGTGTGATTGTTTTTCTATGCAAACGCTTTGCTTTGGTTATATAACAATATTAAGCCAATCTCTGTGTTTTTTCATTGAAAAGTGAAATTCCATTAAAATAAATCAGAATGTCCTATAGGATTCTAACAATCCAAGAAGATCCTACAGGGCAAAGGGAAATTCCATTAAAATAAATCAGATTGTCCTATAGGATTCTAAGAACCCAATAAGATCCTATAGGACAAAGTGAAATTCCATTAAAATAAATCAGATTGTCCTATATGATTCTAAGAACCCAATAAGATCCTATAGGACAAAGTGAAATTCCATTAAAATAAATCAGATTGTCCTATAAGATTCTAAGAACCCAATAAGATCCTATAGGACAAAGTGAAATTCCATTAAAATAAATCAGATTGTCCTATAAGATTCTAAGAACCCAATAAGATCCTATAGGACAAAGTGAAATTCCATTAAAATAAATCAGATTGTCCTATATGATTCTAAGAACCCAATAAGATCCTACAGGACAAAGTGAAATTCCATTAAAATAAATCAGATTGTCCTATAGGATTCTAAGAATCCAATAAGATCCTATAGGACAAAGTGAAATTCCAATAGGATTTTTTGACAAGGGCTGTTACGGTGTTGATGTACAAAGGATGAGGATACCAAGACTTTCAAAACACTCAGGAGTTTTATTCACAATAAACTTGGTCATAAACTTGGTCTTTACAAGAAACATTAACACCACATGGGGATAATGGGTTGTATAACGGAGACCAGACAAGGAAGGACTGAACACGAGGGAACTAAATACAAACACTGAAGACAGGGCTAACGAGGGGGACAGGTGGCACAGATGACTAGACACAGCTGACATTACTTAACAGGCGAGGGGACTAAACTGAGGCGGGGAACTGAAACAAAGGAACATGCGACTAAAACAAAACCAGGAAACACAGGGGAAAAACACAACAGACAGTCTGGACATGTGACATGTGTAAATGTGCACAGTTTCTAAATCCACAGCTGTTTAGTCGTGTTGTTTGTACATTGGTTTTGTGTCATTTAGATTACTGTTCTGTTGCATGGTCTGCTGCATCAAGCAGTCATTTAAAAAAATTACAAGTGGCTCAAAACAAGGCTGCAAGACAACCAATGGTTGTTCTTCGAGAACTAGTGTTGCAGAGATGCATGAACATCTTGCTTGGCTGATGGTCAAGCATAGACTATCTGTTAATATTTTAGTATACCTTCATAGAATTATTAATACTCGGACTGCAACTTTTCTTTATGATAATATAATTTACTATTCAGATATGCATTCACATTACACAAGAGGGGCGAATAGTCGACAGATTTCTTTACCCTGAAGGGGGTGGGCTTGCCTCTTCATCATATGCATCTTATCCTTTTTGAATGATTTTTTAATAACCTCATGAATTAAATAATCAGTTATTATCCGTTCAAAATAAATAATTATTGACAATCAATTTTATTTGATCATTAATACATTTAACTATTTTTTAATATGATTTCGACTCTATGTCTGCTGTATGGTGTCTAATTTGCTTTCCAGAGACGGTCTGACAAAGACAGTCTGACATAGATAGCCTGACCTCTATCTCTGGGTCCTGACCAACAGCGCCTTGAGAGAAAGTTAGAACTTCCAAGAGGTGAATCCTGCCTGTTGTAAGTAACCCCAGGACAGGAAGGGGTGGGAGGATTTGAGTCTCCCAATTGTGATTTTTCCCATTGATTGAAGCACATTTTTGTCTTTATATTTCTTTTTAGAATGAGGTAGATGACATTAGTCATACTTTTCTTTCTGGAGATTCGTTTGTCATGTGGTGTTGATATCTTGTCCTGTTGATAAGCTCACAGGACGCACTAACCTTGGAGGAGAGGTGTGCACTACAAGTCTTGTGTGTGTGTGTTACATGATCTGTGCAGGTCTTCCGACTGGATTGGACCGCTTTTTCTCACACCCCAGACCTCTTGGCGTCTTTCTAGGACTCCCCTGAAGTCAACACTACCCCAATCTTGGGATTGTCTGATGTATACATCCTGATTAACAACAACAACATCTCCTATCTATTCTCGCGTGACACATTGTTTAGACTTTACCAATCAGTAATATTCCATGTGTCCAAAATGATGTAAATCATGCCCTTGAAATTGGAATAACTGGTATGGTAATTTTGTGTAAGGTAGAGTAGGGTCTGGCTCTACATCTTAGAATTACTCACAAGAACACTGCTAAGAATTGACTTAAGAGTAAAAAAAAATTCTTGGCTCAAAGCTGCGCTTAAAAGTTAGTTATCAAGCGTCCCAATCATACTTTAAGTAACGTGTAGGACTAAATCTTAAGTGCTAGTCTTAGAGTGGATTTACGACACTTTGCTGTGCCACAAACAGGATTTTGGATGATGTCATAGGCATGGACCAATCACTGAATAGATGTTCTTATTTAAGAATATTTTCAGATAAATTCACATTGAATGGTGAAATTCCTAAGAGGAGTTTACATCCAACACACATTTGACAATAAAGAGTTTTCAAGAGAATACATTATAATATACACATTTTAAATGAAAGATAAACATGTTTTCATTCATTTAATTACATTTTTTAAACTGGTGTGCTGTTAAATGACCTGCCTTTATATAGCCTAGATTTTTTTAAATATATAATCAGCCACCATGGATTCCAAAAGAAAACCGACATGGCAGGAGAAAGAAGCTATCGCTACTGCTTGCTGAATCACTCGAACAGTGTTTTTATTTTATTTTATTTTTTTATAAAACCCAACATTAACCAGCGCTGAAAAAGATGATGTCTGCTCTGTCCAAACGATACTGTTTGATTAACTGCTTGTCGTCAAACATTTCGAACACTCCCTCTATTGAAAGATTTGCACACCTCTCTGTCTCCTCAGCGCCATCTCAAGCCCCTACTGGCAACTCCTAACCACTTGAGAGACCTCTCGAGCTGTCTTAAATAACTGGGAGAATAAGAGTGATTCTTAGCTTTAAGAAATTTGATAACTTGCTTTTATACTTAAGTTTGAAAGTAGGAGTAAATTTCATGAATTCTCAGCACTTAAGACTAAAATAGCATTTTGAGAAGCTTGATAAATACGGGCCCAGGTCTTCATTTCGCATATCTGGTCTATGGGTCAAAACTGTCAACCCCTAACAACCCCTACCTAAATCTGACTCTATGAAGAGGACCATGTTTTATAGGTCAATTGTGTTTTGGAACAATCTTCCAGTTGGGGTTTAAAACCAAGGGAAAAACTGGTTTTAAAAAAAGACTAAGACTATTTTTGTTTTCAACATCATATTGTCTGGCTTGGTTGAGTGAGGTTGTATTATGTGCTTTTTTGTTGTTGTTGTTCTCTCATGTGTATTTACATATGATATATTTGGAGTAATTGTTATTGTAATTATTGGGTTTTAAATGTATTGTTTGGACCTCAGGAAGACTAGCTGTCATCTCTGTGTCAGCTAATGGGGATCCTTTTAAATAAAATAAATTTAAAAAATAAACAATTGCAGTGCTGCGATCAGGACTGAATAATGATCTCCGTACTGGAGTGAGAGTCCCCTCTACCACACCACAATTTACTGTCTCCTCGCGAGGCAGTACTTTGGCTGGTGGTCAGGGTGATCTGGGGGATTTGTTGTGGGCCAACCCGACGAGTATTCCTGGGTCCACAAGCCCCTTTTCGGAACTGCAACCCGTAGCGCTACCAGATGTTAGCGCTGGTGTTTCACCGGCGCTATATTAGGGATGAAAAATATGGAAATTTAACATTACAGTTATAGTGACCCAAATGATCACGGTTATCATTATTATCACGGTTTTGTTCAAATGAGATAATGTGTTCAAAAAGAACCAATGCACACACTGGAAACATTTAAACAAGTTTTATATTTAAAAATGAACAAACAACAAATAAATCAAGCTGCTCTATGCCCTTTTTTAAAGCAAGATTCTATTCTGTGGGATTTCCTTCCTTATATTGGCTGCCGTCAAAAGCACCACATAATGCATAAATAATAATTTGGTGTAAATATAATCTCTAAATTATCTTTATAAATATGTTAAAGCAATATTCTCATCAGTGTCCTATATCAACTATGACACATTTAAATCTAGCATATTTTGTGTATGAGCCCAAACAGTATACCAGTAAAATAAATCATATCCATATTTTCATATGATGAAAATCATATGAATTTTCATATGACAGTTTGTTTTATTAAATATCAAAAATCCAAATGTGTGCATTATACCCGACAACTAGATGAACACTTTACATTCAGTTTTATACAACCGCTAATACCAATGTTGTATGTAACTTTAGAGACGGTCCCTAAATTTGCAACTCTTGAACGTCAAGCCAACTTTATGCCATTCAAATCAGATGCGCTATGGTTCTGCGGTGTTTGTTTTAAGCTATTTTCGATGCTGAAATAGGCTATAACAAAAACATTTAACGGTATGCTGAATGAATCTCCTGTGTACATCGAATGTTCATCTCTGTTTTGACTGCAGGTTTCAGTGAGTGAGCGCGTGCTCTGAACAAAACTCAGACAGTTTATCTGAAAGCATCTGATTATTAGACATTGCATTCATAAACTCAATAGAAACACGTGTGATAGGCTATAATGTGCAGCGCGATTATAACAGATGGCTTTTGTGAAGCCTATAATAAGTAAGTTACTAGCAACAGTGACTAGTGTGAGTGACTGTGTTACACGACGCCACAGCCACAATACACCAAACAAACGGCGGGTGTTAATTAAGCCCTGATTATTATTCCTTAAATGTCCCCCTAGTCATTCCCCTATTACAGCAACTTTCTTCTGGCATGTTCTGCTGCGGACAGGGTGACCAGAGCATCTTCGATTAATTTTCCCTCAGGACCTTTGTAAAAGCCAAAATATGGCCACACCTCAGATTTTATAAGGCTGGAAAATCTCAAGGTGCTGTCACTGCCTTCTGTCATTTCGTCATTCAGAAAACAGCATTTTACATGAACAGCGCAGTGCGCCTGCACCAGACTGGATAGGATTTACTGTGACGTTTCAAAATCGTGATAATCACTGACGGTTTTACTGATAATTAAATTTCAAACGATATTACTAACTGTCAGTATATTTTACCGTTGTTTATCGTGAAACCGTTAATCGTTTCATCCCTACGCACATCGATCGCCACATCACAAGGCAGGCGAGATTCCTCTGGAGATGAGGATTCAGCTGTGCTGCCTCCCACGGGAGTGTTGGCATTGTCCGAATCTGATCCGGAGCTGATAGCCATGCTAATCCAAGTGGCCGAGAGCCTCGGGCTCTAGTGGAATCCTCCTCCAGGTCCCGAGCGCTCGAAGCTGGATGATTGGTATCTGGGGGCGGCATGGGTGCATGAAGAGGTGTCGAAGTCGTGGAAGTACCCAATGTCTTTCCGTGATCATTCGGCGGCCGCTTCCGCCTTCGCGGTGCTCGATAGTGGCGCGTTTAGTGGGTACACTGGGGCGGCATGGGTGCATGAAGAGGTGTCGAAGTCGTGGAAGTCCCCATTGTCTTTCCGTGATCATTCGGCGGCCGCTTCCGCCTTCGCGGTGCTCGATAGTGGCGCGTTTAGTGGGTACACTGGGGTTTCCCCATGAGGCTTCTGTTGTGATGCAACTATATCCTCAGAGTGCCCCCGTGTGGTGTGGTGACTCAAAGCACCCATCCGAGGCCTGTAGGTTCTTGTCCTCACTAGTGGGCGGGGCCTATATCACTGCAGGCCGGGCTGCATCTGGCCATCCTTCAGGTTTATCAGGCTAGGATGCTCAGAGACATGCACGACTGCAGTGGTGACCCTGCTTTTGTGCATGAGCTGCGTGTGGCCGTTGAGCTCGTCCTACGGGTGACTAAAGTGACCGCGCAGGCTCTCGGTCAAGTGATGTCCTCTTGTGTGGTCCAGGAGCGCCACATATGGCTTATCCTGGTTGAGATGTGTGAGTCTGATAGGACACGCTTCCTAAACGTTCCCATCTCCCAGATGGGCTATTCGGTGGGGCAGTTGAGGACTGCGCCTAACAGTTCTCAGCCGCACTGAGATAGACTGAGGCTATTAAACACATCATGCCCCGGTGGCCCGCTGCTGCTTCCGCTTTGCCGCCGGCACAGGCTCCTCAGTCCGCTCCCCTCTCCCCTCTCCCCTCTCCCCTCTCCCCTCTCCCCTCTCCCCTCTCCCCTCTCCCCTCTCCCCTCCTGCTCGGCCGCAGCAGCCGCCTTCACCTGAGCTGAAGCGTGAGGGTGTGGGAGGGCCACCCGCCCAGTTGGAGGTGAACTCGGTTCTCTCCAGGAGACGGTGACATGACCACTCCTTCCTCCAGAGGAGGGCCGGAGGAGAATCTTTTGTTTTAGAAAAAAATCCAACCCACTGTTGGCCCCCAAAAAAGGGGCTGGCGGCACTTTATGGTTGGTTAAAGAAAGAACCAAATAATTCACCTCCGAGCCCCAAGAGGGTGCAACTGGGAGTGTGTGCCGCCTCAGTACCTCGCCACTCTCAGTCCCCTCTGTCGCCAGCCCCCTCCCAGTCGAGACCCCCACAGGACGCTCCGCCTCCCCTGGTCTCCACTGGCAAGGTGCAGAACTCAACCCCACCCAAAATAAGGGCCGCTCACATGCCTCCCAGGTCTGGGCCGGTCGTTCCGCTTCGCTTCCCCACGCCGGGTACGCCTGTGGCTCGCATGAGCACCTTGGATCCATTTTTTGGGGCCCTGGCTGGCGCTTCCCAAGCTGTCCAACTGGCTCACCTGCACCATCAGGCTCAGCTATGCGATTCAGTTCGTACGATCTCCTCCCCGCTCTCGGGGAGTCCGCTATACGATGATGGGTAGCAATGCCCCTGTCCTACATGCGGAGATCGACACCCTACTGGCGAAGGGTGCCATCGAGATCGTCCCTCCAGCTGGGATGAAGTCTGGCTTCTACGACTGTTACTTCATTGTACCCAAGAAAGACAGTGGGTTACGACCAATCCTGGACCTGCGCAAACTTGAACCGAACCCTACACAGGTTTCCCTTAAAGATGTTGACAGCCAAACACATTTTCGATCATGTGACTGGTTTGCAGCGATCGACCTGAAGGAAGCGTACTTTCATGTCTTCATACTTCCTTGACACAGACCGTTTCTTTGGTTTGCCTTCGAGGGGATCCTGAACTATCTTGACGACTGGCTAATCCTAAGCCTCTCGCGACAGCAGGGTTGTGAACACAGGGACTCTCCACCATCTTGCACGTTAGATCTAGACAACACCGGCGATATTATCGTAATGATGTCTTACTAAGAAACTTTCATTTTAATTAGCAATGGGTTCAGCAGTCAAGAAGTAGATAAAATCACTACTTACTGTTTGCAGGAATATGGTTGGAATCTGCCCTTTCTTCAGTTTTAGACACTGAGCGAGTCCTGCTATATTGCACCAGGTTAGAAAAACTCTCTGTGGTGAAATGGGCAAACAAACAACTATGAATTAAATTGTTGCGGTATCCGATTATAAATAAACATCAACCAGGACTGTTGGCATTTTTTTAATCTGTTGGAAGGGTATAAAAAGTCCCTTGCACAGCCTGGAACATGACATTAATTTCCATGATCCCCTGTTTTCGCTATCCCCGTGTGACGCTTGTTTACCTGCTGAACTCTTGACGGCTGTGCACTGTGCGGTTCCACCTGACTATGAACATTGGCTGACATGCAAATGTTAGGGGCGTACATATTAAGGATCCCAGTGATTGCGTCACATGTGGCTTTTTGTTGAAAATCGCCTGTTTTTCTCTGGCGTTTTCAAAAACAAGATTTAAATGAAGTAGGAGGCAATGGTGTTTGAGACTCACTGTATGCACTGTAACGGATTTTTGTAATTTGAACAGTATTTTTTTGACTGTAATATGTACAGTATAATTTAAATGTACCAACAGTATAATACTGTTAATAGCAAAGGATTATGGGAAAATATGTTTACTACTGTAATTATTCTCTACTGTAAATCGATTTACAGTAGCGACAATGCCCGCGAAATGACCTATGACAATGGAGACTTCTTTTCAAGTTTTTTTTTTTTTCGTTGGTGGGGGCAACCGAGAAAAGACTCAACAAAAAGGTTAGTATTATTTATTTTTCAGTATTTTATTTAAAACTGAGATATTTTCAAATGCATTCACGTATTATCAACAACCTAACATGAACTAGTGCTGCAAATTTAGTTAGTTTAGCAAATTTCTGTCAAGATTTTTGACACTTTTTTCTGCATGTTTGTCAAGGCGGGTGGTTAACGTTACGGTCGTCCTTGTGATTTTTGTTACTTCAATGGGGTGAATAAAGTTTTTCATTGACTAATAGTTAGGGAAATAGAAAAAAAAGCTCTTTTAAAGTTCCTTTACCTCATGTAAATTAGCTAAGCAGGAGCAGCAAACTATCTTAAAATACCAAAACAAAAGTGAGAGGGTCGCACACCGGACGCAAAGCTCAGTTTTGAATCTTCTTGACAGAAGAGCTGCACGATGTGTGTATCTTGTAGCACAGGGTGAAATCAGTAAGTTATGTACATGTACATTGACGATTTGAAGGAAATAAAATATAAATTTAATATAAATCCTTAAAATGGCGCTCTGTGGCACGGCAGAATTTTGAACATCTTCCTGAGTGGCCACGGACAGGCACCGAATGCCGCCGCCAGTGTGTGTGTGTTACACTGTTCGAATTTCAGCAGAGCCGTGCCGAGCTTCGCGTCCGGTGAAGTGAATCTGTTGTTTTTGTTTAAAGTTTGCTGTTAAAACTGCCATTTGGAACATGGGAGGTGTCTTGGAGTTTTTTTTCCTGGCGGTTACAGTCATCTGAGGAAACTGGTAAGCAGAAGCTGGGGATTATTTGACTCTTATATTAAAACGTTAACCTTATATCGTTAAGATTCGGTTTAAAAAAGCAACAGTCAAAATGGTTGTGCAGTTTGTGTGCAAACACTGCAAGTTGTCTGTGGGAACGCATTGCAGATTTTACACCCTCTTGTGAACGCATGTTGGAGATTAATATTTTGTAAATAAATTGTTAAATTATGTTTAATTATTTAGGCAGCAGCCAATCCAACCAGGCTGTACGTCACAAGCACTTATCCTAAAGCCGGGCATACACTGTGCGATTTTCGTCCGATTTCGAGCCGAATTCTGACTCGTGCGACTCTTTTTTGGGTCGGGCCGATTTTCAGGTTTATCGTGCGTCGTTTGTCGCGAGGTGTTCGTGCTGTGTACAGGGGGAAACGAGAGGCGACAAACCTCTCACGATCGGGAATCGGATGCTCGGATGAATTTCTGGCGTGTCAGAAATTCTGCTCGCCCCTCGTGAGGTTATCGCACAGTTGAAGCAAAGCCACGAACTGACTGCCCTATTTCCCCTCACCCATACGCAGAAGTTCAACCATTTAATTTTTTAAAGCATTAAGGAAAAAACGAAAAGGGGGAGATCTTTAATAGAAATTAAGTAAACTGTTGTGCCTCCAGTTTGTGTTGTATATATCCAGTGCATATTATTCATTTAGCTAGTTGATCATTAATTTAGCTAGGCTACTTGTTTTACTTTCACATTTTATTTTTATTTTTTAATATGAATTAATATTTAACCTTCTCCATCTTGACACAATGTCATGTTGCAATGTGTTCTTTTTCTTCATGAACGCGAGTCAGTGGATATCACGCAATGCGCAGTTTAAACCCAGTCAATTATTCACTACAGAAAGTGAAAGTAAAATCTGACAAGCTTTCGGCGCATATTCTCAGACAACGAGAGATAAATGTAATTCAACATACTGATAACGTATAGCCTATTGCCTTATTTTCTTTCTTATTTATTTTCTTAATATTTCTATTTTGGTCCATATTGTGAGAAAAAAATAGAAGAGAAGTAGGCCCATTTTGTGTTATACAAGTTGTTTTTAGATAAATCTGCCTTTATTATTATTGCAGTGTTCTGACATTATAATCATATAATTAGACCTATAATTCCTTGTTTAATCGGGCTAAATGTTTTTAAATAGTGAGGAGTAATCTATTATTTTAATATGCAGTGTGTCGATTATGCATTATTGTTGGGGGGAGGGGGCAAACTAATGTAATATCGATTTAATAATAAAAGTAGGCCTACTCTAATAATAATAATAATTTTATACATAAATTCTAAATACTCTTGATATCAATAGCTGATGCATTTGATAGGCTACCTCTCTTTAATACACCATGGTCTATCGTCGCCATGGGGGTTTTATTACGCATTTTTCACTTGTACAGTGTGAGCAGTCAAGACGCGCTCGACGGCCGGACCACACAGTGTGAGCACATCAATCGTGAGCTTTGGCTTTACATCGCATGCGATCTACTCGTACAGTGTGAGTAGGTAACCTTGCTGAAATCCCATAGAAATCGCACAGTGTATGCCCAGCTTTACTTTCAGTCCATGACACTTGTCCTTCTGGTTTGAAATAATTGTTAGCCAACTTTCTTAGAAACAAATAAATTATATTTTGTACGGAACCAATGCCTCTTGCCTCTCTTGGTGGAACGCACTTGCGTGCTTTATTTAGAAGGTTTTTCCCATTAATACGGGGTGGCGTAGTCATTACAATCGAGCCACATGCTACATGTGGCGTAGTCGGCAGGGTCCACAGGATATTTGGCAGAGATGTGGGACCTTGTGTGTATATATATATATATATATATATATATATATATATATATATATATATATATATATATATATATATATATATAAAATGTATATATGTATGTTTGTTGTGGTTTTATTTTTTTCTTTGTAAACTCCACCTGTTTGGCCCAAGGAAGGAATCCAACAGCTGGTCGAAGGAATACTGCGTGTTCGTCTTTTCGGGCGCTTCTATAAAGGACACTGTAATTTATTAAAGTGTGAAGATCCAATTTTAAATCTGACTCCATGTTTTAATTTGAGTTTGTTACATTTATAAATTACGGCTGATCGTATGATTAGTTGTGATTTAATTTAGATCTTTGATCTCTCTGAGTATCTCTACTTCTCACTATCTTCGTTCATCAAGGGACCCGATATCTCTTAGAGATATGTTTCGCGAATTACATTCTCAAACACAGACGAGCCGGTTCTGATATTAGTCAGAGGATTGCAGAGTGAATATTTTACCTTTAAGTGGTTGCGCCTGCTTACTCAACTTAAAGCGTAATGGGAATAATAATCACAGGGACTACAACTTGCTAATACAGTGATAGTCAGAAATCAGATTATCGCTAATGTGGTGCTCCATGCTCCCTCCATTGCGTCCTGCTGTTTGATCTATCGCCGAGACAACGTTTGCGGAAATACCAGACTCCGTTTGATCGTACTAAAAGAAGCGGCCTTAGAATAATACAAGATTAATCAAAGTAAATGTTTATTTAGCCAGGCAAAATCATCAAAATATAGTCAAATTAAAAGACAATGATACACAACTGATCAGCATACAATGTTACTCAAGTATAAAATAGTATATACATAGTTTCAAAGAGTCATCATTTACCTGGCTTCTAGAAACACACGGGAACAGTGTGGGAAGTTCTGATTACAGATGCTTCCCTGAGCGGTTTGCTCCTTTCCCTTAAATACTCCCCCAGATCAAAGAAAAATAAACATTTAGCACCCAAATATTTATGCAGATCTTGGTTCTTTTCTCAGACCCAAATGGTCCCACCTATCCTGGAGGCCTGACAGCAAATGTTTATCAAAAGATCTTTATGAGCATCTCCTACACCAGAGGAACAAACCCGCTTGTCCTTCTTTTACGACCTGTTTTTCTAGAGCTGGAATGTCACCAGTTCCCCTGATGCGAGAATGAAACCTGTTTACCAATCACACCAAAAGTCTTTGTATTGACCATACAGAAACAGCTTGTGGCAGTATCTGTGATATTTGCATGTGACCCAGAGGGTGAGAGGGTCATATCTCGGCAGGGGTGAGGAAATAGGATTGGGCCAGATGCAGTCTTGTTTACTCTTGCATTCAGATAGTGAAGTTTTATTGTCTTTATTGTCTTTATTGCAGCTTTAATCCCTTTAGTTTGTTCTCAGGTGAAATCCATTCTTACACTTTGTAGGAACAAAAGCAGCAGCGTGTGCTCTGGAGACTTTAGGTGACGTCCATTGTGTCGCGTATAAAAGAAAAAAACTAAGGTGTGTGTGTGTGTGTGTATATATATGTGTGTATATATTGATATATATATATAATTTTGTTTTTTTTTATAATGGGGAGAGAATGACAGGAATTTAGAGCTTGTTGCTCAATTTAGAGTCGACACGAAAGGGGAGAATTAAACCATTATGTAGGTTGCATGGATGCTCGTCTGTAGCCTTACAGGAAGCTTTCTTTTCCAGGAGGTGGCAAGAGGTGGGAAACCCTTTTGGAGTTTTCCCTCACCTTGATGAGCCTCCTGGAGAAGGTTGAGCGACAGTTGTCAGATGCGATGGAAAACACTGAAATGTTACATGATTAATTTGTCAAATACATTAATTATAGTATTGGAGATGAGAGCTTAAACAGCTGGTGCGCCGACAGTTCAATTCCATATCTAGACGTGTGGAGCAAAGCCCTTCAATGGACGCTTGAGGGGATGCCAGAGAGTGACACCGAGGCTGTCTTTGTCATGGGGAAACAGGTCACTATGGTGCCGTAAAGGCAGTGACCGTTTTGATATTTATCTATTTTGTCCATGTCATATTCCCAGGTGGCATGAGGAACCAGTGTATTGAATGAGTGACCAGTCTTCATGAGTCATGGTAGGCTGAGGTTGCAAACCGTGTCATATTCCCAGGTGGCATAAGGAACCAGTCTATTGAATGAGTGATCAGTCTTCATGAGTCATGGTAGGCTGAGGTTGTAAACAGTGTCATATTCCCAGGTGGCATGAGGAACCAGTGTCTTGAATGAGTGACCAGTCTTCATGAGTCATGGTAGGCTGAGGTTGCAGACCGTGTCCTATTCCCAGGTGGCATGAGGAACCAGTGTATTGAATGAGTGACCAGTCTTAGGCTGAGGTTGTAGACCATGTCATATTCCCAGGTGGCATGAGGAGGTCGTATTGTGGGGTTATCGTCAGGACGACGACATAAGTGGGGGGTAGAATGTAGTGAGATCATGTGACTGGTTAATGCGTCACTATCGGTTAAGATGTGGCCAATCAGTTATTTCCCCATTGGCATATAAATACACTCTAAAAAATGCTGGGTTAAAAACAACCCAAGTTGGGTTGAAACTGCACCGACCCAACAATTGGGTTGTTTTAACCCAATGGTTGAGTTGTTCTTACCCAGCAATTGGGTTGTCTTAAGCAACATTTAACCCAACCACTGGGTTAAAACAACTCAACCATTGGGTTAAAACAACCCAATTGTTGGGTCGGTGCAGTTTCAACCCAACTTGGGTTGTTTTTAACCCAGCATTTTTTAGAGTGTACTTGTGGTCCATGCCTCCTGGAGTGCATCATGGTCAACCCCGCCCCTTTTGTGTTGTCATGGACTATGGATGGTGATGAGTAATTGTAAATTTGAGTGTGCAATGTCCTGCTTACTTCCATTGCGGTGTGCCTTCTTCAGGGCTCCCATTGGTATGGCATTGCTGCTTAACGTAACCCTGATTGGAGTGCCAGCTGTTGCTGTTTAACAAGGATATTGAGTGACTTTTTTAGATGCCGTCAAAGTATTACTTCACTGGATCATTGAGTCTGTTTTTGGATGCTGAGCAGGTTTCTTGACGTTTCCCCTCAACAATCTTTTTCTTCTCCTTTTGCTCTTCGAGCCTCGCTGCTGCTTTTGGTGTCCGGGTACGTCTGTGTCAACGATACTTAACATTAAGTGGGCTGGATGTTTTATGTATTTATGTTTATTGTTAATATTCTTTGTTTTCTTTGTAGACTTGTTTGTATGAGTTATTCTGAGTTTAACTGCAACGGTTTGGTACATGCAGTTTGGTGATTTTTATTTCTTGTACATTTACATGTAGTTTTCTTTCTTTAATGTGAGTTGTCAGTATTTATTCTTGGTTTATTCTGGGTGTATTGTAAATCGTTGCTTCCTTTCTTTTGGTTATTTGATTTTGTAAATTGATTGTTTTCTTTACACTTGTTTAATTTATTAATTTTACTTTCGTATCTTCTTCTGAGCTGTGGGCTTCCTGGATCGGGCAGGTTCTTTACGGCATTACAGGCTTTACATCACCAAGGGGTGTCATTCTTGCTGTGTCCTTTATTGCAGTGTCACTAGTTGTGTGTTTTTACAGTGAACTTGGTGGGTGTGATTCTGATTGGCGTGGTTTCCATTGTATACCTGTTGCGGTTACACGAGCCTGCTCTGTAGAGGAAGCCTCAGCCCGTCAAGATTTATTGTTAATTAATTTATTTTGTTTCCTTACTTTCAGTCCATGACACTTGTCCTTCTGGTTTGAAATAATTGTTGGCCAACTTTCTTAGAAACAAATAAATTCTATTCTGTACGACACCCATGCTTCTTGCCTCTCTTGGTGGAACGCACTTGTGTGCTTTATTTTGAAGGTTTTCCCCATTAATACGGGGTGGCGTAGTTATTACAATCGAGCTACATTAGGAAGAGAAAGACATTAATATTAATTGGCACGAGCGGCAATCAGGTCATCGCAACTTAAGCCAGGTTCAGATGTCTGTGGAGATATTTTCGTGTCATTGCCAATATTTTATACAATACTTTGTTTTCCCTTACGAAACAAAAATATATTGCAATATACTAGAATTTATATTGCAATACATTAGAAAATATATTTCAATGTATCAAAAACTTCCTCATATATTTGAAAATATATAGCAATATATGGATGGACAACGTATTGCTATATATTGATTCATATATTAAAATACATTGATATACAAACAAAACTGAATTTTTTCATGTATTTTTATTGAAACAAAGTATTTTTTATGAGTTAAGCAAGCTCCTGCATATGTTTACAGAGGTTGATTAACAATAGCCCAAATCAGATAGTGCATGACATTCAATATATTTTCTATATTTAGAAAATATTTCTATTAGGGCCGGGACTTTAACGCGTTAATTAATTACGCAAAAAAAAAAAAAAATGTACCACACTTATTTTTGCACCGCGGAACGTTTTTCAATGAATGAGTTTCGACGGACCAATTATACTGAAACACCAACTAGCGCTCCGGAGTCACGACAACAACAAACCGTGTGAACATGAACGAAGCTATGGAACGAAGAAGCTGATGAGACTGCTTTGCTTGGCCCCGTGGATGGGAATGTTTGTTTTAAAAAACAAAAGAATGGAAGCGTCGTCAAGAGCACGGTTGTGAGCAACAAGGAATTCGCGTATCACCGCAGCACATCGAGCCTCAAATATCACAAATATGCTTTTGCTACACTTACTGGCAAACATTGCGCTGGTCTGCTGGACTGAAATAAATAAACAATATTTTGTTGATTAAGCTTATGTATTCAGCCATTATTCAATGGGATACTAAAAATCCATGTGAAAAATTTCTTGTCATTGTTCTCAGGTCAAATATTTATATGCAATTAAAATGCGATTCATTTCGATTAATTAATTACAAAGCCTCTAATTAATTAGATTTTTTTTTTTTAATCGAGTCCCGGCCCTAATTTCTATATTATATTTTAATCTGTTATATTTTAAAATATATGACAGACAGTGTTAGATTATTTCATATTTACCATGTATACAATATATATGATAATTATATACTATGTAATATAAATCAATATATTTAAGACATATGTTCCCATATAAATCTGATTATATTATCCAGTACATTGAGGTATATTATCTCATATAATTTTACATATATATTTACATATATATACAATGACTCTTTCAATATATAATTTCATAGATTGTAGGATATATTTCAATATAAATAGCAATATATTGAATAGTATAATAATAGGTATATATTCAATATATGAAAACGGCAATAATTGGAGTATTGTCCCATATATTGCAATATATAACTTGCATATATAATATATTATTATATAATATATAATATGATATATTACCATGTAAATTTCACAATATATGGAGACACATGAAATATATTGTCAACTAATATATTGAGAAATATATTTTTGTTGCGTAAGGGTTGTAGCTCAACAGTGTGCCAATAATAACCATCTTAATTTAAAGTCATATTAGGCCTGCTATGTGTCAATAGAAAACATTTTGTGGATGGTGCTGCGTCAGATTAATGCAGTGTTTCCCAACCGGGGTGCGCGGGGTGCCGCATAAAAGGTTTCAGCATGCACTTTGCATTGCGGTTCATCTCACATCTGATGACGCATCTTTAATATGGGTTGTAACTTGAAAATAATGCTTTATGTATGGTTCTGTCAATGGACACACGTGCTGGCTCCTCTGTGATACATTACAACAGCGATAATAATAAAAGTGGGCAAAACGATCTGTCTTAGTAAACTTTGTTTAATGCATGTGAGCGCTGCCGTATCTTCTAATATGAATAGGGGTGTAGAGCCAGAAGACGCGATTGAGAACTCACGTGCGATCGCGATGTGAGAAGATTTGTCTCTGTGTGGTCATCAGAAATCGCACATGCACCTCTCACAGCGCGCATCTATTGAGCTCTCCTTCAAGTCTTGCTTGAACGGACAAACTCACACACATGTCTATGTCAGTATTATATATATATATATATATATATATATATATATATATATATATATATATATATATATATATATATATATATATATCAGTATAATTATATGTCAACATGTTCAACTTGATGAGTATCCAAGCAGACATAGTCTGAAATCTGAACATGCCTTAAGCGAACATACAGTCGAGAAAGTGATACCCCTTGGGTCTGTTTAATGTCAAAAAGATAAAGAATCACTCACTGCTCTTGATTGAATAGCTTTTGTAAGTTTAATAAGGATTAATATTTAATTTACACAGTTAAATATGCAGTAATTTTTTCATTTGATTACTATATTCTGGGGCGGCAGTGGCTCAGTGGTTCATGTAGGTTGTCTAGAAGGTTGGTGGTTCAATCCCCGGTTTCACCTGACCAAGTGTCGAAGTGTCCATGAGCAAGACACCTAACCCCAGCTGCTCCCGACGATCTGGATGGCGCCTTACATGGCTGACATCGCCGTCGGTGTATGAATGGGTGAATGTGAGGCAAAAATGTAAAGTGCTTTGGATAAAAGCACTATATAAATGCAGTCCATTTACCATTTATTCAGTTTCTCTACCTAAAAACCAATGTTAGACCTACCTGAAAAGCATTATTTTATTAGTAGCCTATCTTTGCTCAATAGTAATTATTTGTGCTGCTGCTTGTATTTAAGTTATTTGTTCTTATTTTTATTTATTTTTTGACAGTATTGCTTTTTTTCATGAACATAGCAAATACCGAACCATACAGAAACCGTGAACCTGAAACTGTGAACCTAAAACCGTGATACAATATCTGTACTTACTGTACTGTACTTAATGTAGCCCAGTAAAATAATTTAATTTAGAGATTTTCTCCTGAAATGTAATATATTAATTAATTTATATATTAATGACTTTTTCCATGGATATTTAATTTTATTAATAAAGTTATACAAATAATTTAAATTAATTGACTTGGTAATTGTTGCTACAATCAAGCTCTTGTACCCCCAATTCGTTTGAATGTTTTTGTGCTTTTTGGACATACGCATCATAATAAATAGGCCTGTTTTACAAAACTTTAAGAATTTTCCCATAAATGTGTCACTGAAAATGGGAGAATCTCAGCTTTAGTGTGGTATATGGCTCATATTCAGGATAATTATGCATCAAATGTGTTGCAGTTTTAAAAATAAGCTTGTGTTTACATTGGAATTTCTCAAAAACATGATTTTCTGGGCCCGAAATTCAGCAAATCTTTAACATAGCCATACTCAGTTAATATTAGAGATATCAATAATATTTTAACAGAATGTTCTTTACATTATGTAGGATGATTTTATGTAGAAAACAGTGATTAATAAAAAAAAAAGACTTTACGAGGGTTTTCACAGACAGGGTCACATATTTCCACTCACAAGGCCCATAAAGGCACTAAAAACATCGATACAAAGTCCATCTCACTACAGGGGCTGTACAATAATTTGATGAAGCGGCGAGGAAAGTTTTTGTGCGCAAAAAAAAATCGAAATAATGACTTTATCTGCCAACATGTCCATATGGGCCCCACATGGGGTTTAGCTGGGCTACATGGGCGTCATCTGGGCATGGGCTCAGGGTGGGCAGTTTGATGGGCTGAATGTGGGCCCCATCTTGGCTAAAGTTGTGGGGCCCAGTTAGGTTGCCCATTATTGTTTATTTCAGGGTCCCATGTGGGCCACATTTGGGCAATATTTAGAATTGTAACATTTTATTGTTTGCAGTTGGTTTTGTTTTTGTACAATTATGGGTAACAGCCTAACCCTAACAACTGATCACATTTATTGCATTTTAAGTATTTCATAAGTTTATATATAACTTCTTAATTTTTCCATTTTATTTTTGTAATTTTTTTTGTTGATTTGAGATTTTTTGTATATTAATAAATGTAGTTCTTCCCACAAACCCAGCTGGGCTCCCTATGTGGGAAATGAGTACATGGGTTGAAAATGGGCAACTCAGTGGTCTAATTCATTCACAGTCAAGACAAGTGCAAACACAGTCAATTCCAAAGGTTGATTGGATAGATAGCACACACATATCACCCTTGAAATAATTTGTATTGTTATTTTGACACTTAAACACAATGTGACTTCAATCTAATCAAAATCTAAAAAGGCCAGCACAATTGCAATTTGACCAAATATTATGCCATTCAAAAAGTGTGCACATTGAGGGAAATATTTCCATTCTCAAATGCTTAATTTTAAATAGATCTTCAATAAATGTTTGTTGTCACAGAACAACTAGTTTCCACTGAGCAATGAGATCTGAGGAGCTTTATCCATCTCCTCACTCAGCTGTATGTGCTTTTTCCCTTTGTTTATTTAGTGCTAATTCAAATAACAAATGCACAAAAGATACCAAATAGAGTAACACTTTAGAATACTGTTACAAATAATTTGTAATGCCTTCAGAAGGATTTGGTAATATTCAGTCATTATTAGTAGGTTGCACCACGATCTTCACTTTATAATTAATTATATAAGATCTCCCACATCTATCACACCTGATTCAACTCATGAGCTCATTAGACTGAAAAACCTGAAATGGGTGTGTAGGTAGACATACAACATTTGCAGGCCTGGTGATACTCCAAGACAGGTTTGTAAGCATAACCATAACCATAACCATGTATTTTACAACACTGCTTGTTATTCTATTAAGTGGGGGTCATTTTTTAGGATTATTTCGCTAACTGAAGTCTCTGAGATCCTGACACCTTCACTTCTGGAGACTCCAGGTAGGTTGCAGTTCTGGAAAAGTGTGCTGCTGGAGACTAAAGGGTTTCTGATGGTTTCACACTTAATTCTTCACCTTAATTCTGAATTATTTTGCATTTAGCATGTGTTGTTTCTTCTCCATCTGTTTTTGTCTGATGTGGGGTACCAAAAGGTGGCACAATGGTTGATTCATTTGTTTGGTCTTTTTCAAAGGGCTGTTTGGAGAGCGATGACTGACAGAGGAGTGAGGAGCTGCACTGTTTTTCTTTTATTTGTTTGTGAAATACATTATTTTAGACTGTACTTTTGATACCTTTTGTATTATAAAGTTGTAAATGTAGTCATTTTCAAATTATTCCAAATAAACTTTGCATAATAAACTAAAGCATGAACTACTGGTTTCTGTTCATTGAATACTTTTAACATTTTATTGTAGTTAGTGGATTACATGTAATGTTTGTATTTAGGGGTTTACTATAAGATAACCCAAACAGAAAATATGGTAGCCCATCTATATACCATTGTGGCCCATAAGAGCCCTATATAACACCCATCTGGATCCCGTCATCAACCCATATGGGCAGACCCATGTAGGCCCCAAATGGGTGCTACCTTGGTTACCCATATGGCCCCAGTATGAGCACATCAAGAGACCCGTCAACAACCCATTTAGGCCCCATAAGAGTTCTGTATGTGGCCCACATTGGCCCATTTATTAGAACCCATATGGGACCCATGTTGGCCCCTATAATGAACACACAAATGGGCCCCACTTAGAGCCCACTATGGACCCATCATGTGCCCCTGTGGGCTAACACACATGGGGCCCATGTGGAGCCGATGGACAAAATTATACGGGCCCCACTTGGGTTGCCCATGCAGGGCCCAAGTGACAGCCCATCAAAAACCCACATGGGGCCCACATGGCAATGTTGGCTGGGAAGTTATTGTCTTCCATGTAGGTCTCGGACGCTGTCTTAATGGCAGGGCATACACGTCGGCGGGTCAGGCGGCGGCTGCCTTGCACACAATGGTGGTGTTGCAGGCCTATCAAGCCAATCTGCTGAGGGACCTCGACCAGGGGGAGGGCCTACCCCCTGATGCGATGGCTGAGTTGCGCCGCACCACAGATCTCTCTCTCCGGGCGGCCAAACACACAGCAGTCGCCATCGGACGGTCGATGGCGGCTAAGGTCGCCACGGAGAGGCATCTGTGGCTGAACCTGGCGGACATCGGGGGGAAAGAAAAGGCTTTTCTCCTTGATGCCCCGGTCTCGCCTTTTGAACTTTTCGGCACCTCCGTCGAGGCGGTGGTGGGAAAGTTCAGAGAGGCGAGGGCGCGCTCAGCAGAACGTGTATTCCGCTGAGGTCCGGGGCGGTGCCCAGGCAGGAGGGTGTCCCTGGCCCTTCGAGATTCTAGGATCATCGACTGGGCCAACGCAACAGCGTGGCCTCTCGTGCGCTCCCTCCGTGGAGGAGTAGGACGCAGAAGAGGCGGGACACCCGCAACAGGAGGAGGGACATCGGGGAGAAGAACTGCTTCCACCGCCGGAAGCGAGGTGGTGAGTCTCGAAGTGAAGCGAAGTGATGTTGTGTCCCCTCCTTTGTTTTTCTGTTGTTTTTCTTTTCTCTCCCGGGCGCGCTTTACACCAGGCCGAGCGGGCCGATGATGAGCGGATGTGAGACTCTGACGGCCTGCCAGGCCGGTGTGTGCTCTGCCCGCACACAGTGCATCGTCTCTGGGAAAAGCGGGATTTCGCGGCCGCCTCCTCGGCTTTACATTTGAGAATAAAGCGCCCCACCCTCAGGTTAGTGCGCCGAAGCATGCATGTTACATGAAGCAATGAGGCACTGAAGACAGCGGGTGAGTCCCCTTTTAGGGCAAACATTCTTCTTTTCAATGCCGTATGTTTGGATTCTATGCTTCCCTGAGGGATATTTTGTCTACAAAAGAAGAAGAAAAGTGTAACAGTTGGAGAAGTGGGCCTGTAGTTCCCCGGTAAAGGTGGCTAGAACGATGTTTGTATAAACAGTGTGTTTATGTAGGCTGTATGTTTGCTAGTGTAGCAACAGTTGTTTATAAGGCTGTTTTCTCTTCTGGATATGTGTAATATGAGCAGTAGAGGCCACCGCACATGCCGCGGGCATGTAGCGGTGATATAAACTGATGTATGTTCTCCTGGTGAACTTTTTTAGCTGTAGCCACCTCTGGGTAGCGTTGGCACCTCTGCTAGTAAAATATCTAGATGAATATGTGAGGTTAGGCTAGTGCATGAACTACAGTAAGGTCTGTCCCAGTCCTTTTTAGGGCCGTTGTTTGTGGGATTATCAGACCGATGTTAGTGCATCAGGTTGGCCTAGGCTATTGATGGGATGGCGGTGGCGTCTTGCGGTGGCATATCGCCCTGGCAGTTGCCCCGGGCTCCTATCGGTAGTCCCACAGGAGCTTTGTATCCCTATCCGGCCTCCCCGCAGTTAGGGTCGTCCGGCCAATGCCCACCCCCCTTCTGCATTTGGGGGTTGTTATTAATGCAAAAAGGTGTATAGCAGAATGAATCGCGACTCAGCCAGTGGTCGTGGGGACGGGGTAGGCGTCTCTTCGCGGTGCGCAGTTAGACTGGTTTTGCTAGCCCCGCCCCCCAGAGCTAGTGCGGCCGCCACTTCTGGGCGTCCCCCCGGCTTGGTTCAGGAGATGGCCGGTTGTGTGTCTTCAATATCTTTCACTTTTTTCTCTGTGTCTTCTGCTTCACCTTTTAGGGCTCGGGTCGAGCTGTACTTCGCAACCTTCGGAAAGCATGGGTTGGTAGGATGCTCCCCTGGAGCCGAAACACTGTCACGGCTGACGCCCTTGCGCGGACGGCGGACCGCTGGACGACCAGACGGCCGCCCTGGAGGCAGGTGGCGTAAGTTGTACTCCCCTCGCTTTAGAGGGTTCAAGGCGTTTTATGCTGAGTGCACTGCTGTGGGCATTGTGTTTTAGGTCCACGCTGGTAGGCGCTGCCTGAGAGACTGCGCCGTCGCAGAAGGCTTCTATGGGCCGCTGGGGCGGACCGACTATAGAAGGCTGGCTGGCGGGAGACGCCAGAAGAGGCAGTCCGGCAAGTTAACTCTGGGTGTGGTGGTAGGCCTCAGTAGGCCTCCCTGTGGGTGAGTTCCGACATCGTGGCCCATGTGAGCCGGGGAGGGCTCTCCCCAGCGATGTTGGCTGCAGCAGGACCTCGTCATAAGTAGGCCCCTTACGGCCTCCCTGGGGATGAGTCCCCACGTAGTGACTGGATATCCAGTCCTCGTCAGCCAGCAGACAGCCACTGTCACCCCGACTTTTGAGGGCTCGCTGAGTTTCAGCACCTAGGGTTCCGACCATTGGTTGACAGGATCTAGGCCGCTTTAGGCCTCCTGTAGGGTGAGCCCCGGTTCCCAGGTCTTGCAACAGTGTGCGTGGGTGCTAGCCAGGTGGCTAGCATGGTCTGCTATCAGGGACGGGCCGCTTCAGGCCATCCTATGGTCGTTTCCCGGCCCTGCGGGGTTTCTGGTGGGATTTGCCATCGGATAAGCACCGTCTGTCACCAATCTAATAGGGAACTGCCATTCGGCAATAGGCCTCTCCAGGCCGCCCTAAAAAGACCGGACTGTACGTAGGCATCAAACAGGCCTCCCTGAAGGCGAGCCCCGGGAACACAACAGCTCCCGACAGTTTGCACGTTGGCTGGCAGGAAGTAGGCCGCTCTAGGCCGCCTGAGGGTGAGCCCCCGAGCTGGGACTCTCGGTAGGCCAGTGTATTATGCTGTCAGGCCTTTTTGGGCCTTTTTGGGAAGGGATTCCCGGACCAGGTCTCAGTGACAAGCTAGCTATTAGCATGGGTGGCTTCTGGCGTTATAGCCTCATGATCCCCCTGAGGAACCAGTAAAGCCACCTGCCTGCAGGCCGCCTGAGGGCGAGCCCCGAGCTGGGATGCTCGCTAGGCCAGTGTATTATGCTGTCAGGCCTTTTTGGGCCTTTTTGGGAAAGGATTCCCGGACCGAAGGTCTCGGTGACATGCTAGCCATTAGCATGGGTGGCTTCTGGCGTTATAGCCTCATGAGCCCCCTGAGGAACCAGTAAAGCCACCTTCCTGCGGCTCTTAACAGCTAACAGCTAACACTAACGGTGCCGGGTGGAGGCGCCTCATGGCCTCCCTGGAGGGGAAACGGTTCCCTGGAGCGGGAACGTAAAACTGGCTTTGGGCTGACAGCTAGCGGCTGCCCGCCGGTGGGTTCCGGCCTGGGCCGGTATAACTCAAGGGCGGGCTCATGCCCTAGCACAACGAGACTCCGTTTCTGCTGCGCAGTCCCTTCAGGACAGGGACTGGCTAGCCTACAGCATGGGTTACCTACCAAGCTGGCTTAAGAGCTCCCCTCATTGAGGGTCGTCTGCGAGCTTACGGCCGCTTGAGTCTGATCAGACGGGCAGGCCCCCCTCGGGCCTCCCGGGTAGATCAGTCCATAGGTCTTTTTTAGGCCTCCTGAGCACCCCTGTAATAAATGTGTTCAGTAGATCCTAGGATCGAGCAGAAGAGACTCCCCTCGATGGCAAGGGTAAGAAGCACTAAGCTGAGTACTGCTCTCCAGGATTCCCGTCTCCGAGTTCCGGTCTGAGGAGGACATTGCCAGTTTGCAGTCCCTCAGTCTGGATGCTCATGAGTAAGAGCGATGTCCGGAGGCTCTGTTTCGACAGACAGGGTTGGCCAAGCTGGGGTGTCCCACAGAAGTGATGCCAGGTGAGGCCTCCCTGATGGCGTTCGGTGAAGGTTTTCCTGAATAAAGTGACGGGCTGGGGCGCCCTCGGGTCCCCTACCCACATTCCCTTAAGGGACTCCTTCCTTCGAAGTAGTAGGTCCCAGGCCCTCGAGCAAGCCGAGAGTAGGAAACCTCAGTTAAAACTTGTTTAGGTTCTCTAGGCATATAGCTTGGGCTATGACCGTAGGGAATGATGTCACTGGCAGCCTGTGTGGCTAGAGGGGGAGTGGTTCAGACTTCCCACGAACACTCGTCCAGGCTGTTCTCACTGCCAGTAAGGGGCGTGCACTCCCCTCAGCATGGCAGCGTGGGTATATCGTTCCCCGTAGCGTCAGCTGACACAGCGTGAGTTCCCTTTCGAAAGGGAACGTCCCCAGTTACGTATGTAACCTTAGTTCCCTGAGAACAGGGAACGAGACGCTGCGTCACATGGCCATGCTTCAAGGTGTGCCTGCCCACAGTCCCTTCAGACGAAGCGGATATTGTCATGTTGGCACGTTGCCCTTTTATACTTCCTGGTCGCACGGTGATGACATCACCAGCTGCCGACGGTCAGTAGGATTGTGATTTGATAGCGATTTCAGACACCTGTCATGCTGAAGGCGTTCCCTGTAGCGTCAGCTGACGCAGCGTCTCGTTCCCTGTTCTCAGGGAACTAAGGTTACATTCGTAACTGGGGACGTTTTCTGTTTGAATTAAGATTAATTTTCTTACCCCATTGGCAGATTTTGTTTATTTTAAGCAAAAGCTCTCTTAATTTTGAGTTATTTTTCCCCAAAACAGGACAACAAGTTTTACTTGACTAGTAAATGTTTCTTCAAGTAAGAATCTTTTAAATATTTTGACAAGAAAAAAAAAAGAAAAAAAAAGAAAACTAAGTAAGAAGAGCATTTATTTGCAGTGTATCAATTCTCTCACACACATTATCAAACTCATTGTTTGTGTATAATCCATTTCTTTTTTATCCAGCATTCAAAATGTTTGTGTTTATCTTCTTCCCCTGAACAGAAAAAAGGTAGCGTGTAAACATTTATAAACATCTTGAATGTTAAATTTTAAAAAAGAAATGTCTTGAACACCCTCTCAATTACTAACAGTCTGGAAGTTGGACATTATGTGTATTTAATCTTTGTCAAATAACTTCTCATTTTTACCACTATCATTGCCCTACTTGCAGTAAAACTATTCTTGGAAGAAATGCAATGGAGGCTCACTTGCGGAAGTGATTACCTCCATGAAAAGTAGGTTTTATTAGAGGAGTTGCAACTATTATTGTTCAGGAAATTCTTAATTATCCTCTTTTGCATTTGTTTCTTTTCTTAGGTGTGTATTATGACGAATCTTAAGATTAACAGTTAGTGGTGCTTGGAGAACTCTGGTGATCTTCTTGGCTCAATTCAGCTTCCTCGTATACTGTGCATGGAGGATGAAGAAGGCACTGAGGCCTTGGAACAGTACTGCAGTGCAGACCGTATTGAGGACGATCTTGTAGTCACCGGTGTGTTTTTACATTTATGCCGGACTTGGATAGCCTGGATGCCAGCCGAACTTAGCCCCGCCCACACAATTTGTCAGGCAGTTCGGTCTGGCCTTGCTCCATAGAGGAGTAATTATCCCCGAACAGAAACTGTTCGGACCAATGAAATCATCAGGGCGGGCTTTAGACTATGATGGACAGATGATCAACAAAAAACATAATCATGCACGTCATCAAAGGGGCTTGGATTATATTTTTTTGAATCATAAACGGAGAGCTTGTTTGTATATGCATTCACCTTCACAATTTCTCTCAGAAATGATGATCATTTTGGGTAAGTACTCTGTGTATCATTAAATTATTTAATTTTTTTATAAAATGGCATTTGGGGGGTAAAATGTGTGTTATTTTGGCAAGGTTGTCTGCTAAAATTCGCACTCATGGGTCACATAATAGTCGCTTCAACCCGCGGACATAGAAAACAACCTGCGGGGGAAAAAACGTGGACTTGGCAACACAGTGCAGTTGAACTATGTTGACATTTGACAATGCGTCGCTTCGTTGCTCTGATTGGTTGTAGGTCTATCCAATTGAGGTCTTTCCTGGTTCGGTTGAAACACGCTCCATAATCACAGCCTAATGGAGCAGTTTCAGACTCATATTCTGGCTAGAATTGAGTATGACCACGTCAGGCTAGGACTTGCATATATTTGAAGAAAATGTGGTGAACACCCAGTCTTTTGTCGCACACAAAATATAAAAAATTAAACACGCTGTCCGTTTCTTTTCTTTTTTTCCATTCTACTGTGCGCGTACATATATATTTTATTTTTTTACAAATCTAAGTATAATCATTTACAAAACTCAACCACCAACTGCTGTTGATTTAAAAAAATGTCTGGTGTCTTTGGAAGTATATTAACATTGTGTTAATGTGACAGTAGCATTATTAATGTGACTGACTTGTTAAGCTATGACTTAATTCATTATAATATATATATATATATATATATATATATATATATATATATATATATATATATATATATATATATATATATATATACACACTTTTTTAATGTTTTAAAAGTTTCTTACGATCATGAAGGCTGTATTTATTTGAACAAAAAATACATAAAAATGTGAAATAAAATAGTGAAATAATTGCAATTCAAAAAGGATACTTTCAAATACACTTCAACTGTTTTTGCAATTTGAAAAGCAATTTTTTCCATGTTCAAAATTCATGTTTGTAAGAATGTGTTCATTTGTTAAAATTTGCTCGTAAATGTTTTTTTTTTCTAAACAATTTAATACTGAATAAATTCTGTTTGTTCTTATTTTTTACAGAATACATATTTAAGATATATTACAATACAATACTTATTTTGAATTGCAATACTTTCTTTTTACTCTGCCTTGATAAGCATAAAAATGTAAAATCAAATAAACTGAATTCTTACTGATCAGCAACTTTTGAGTGGAAGTGTAAATGCGCATCTGACAGTGCATCTTGTCTAGTGCGCATGTGCGGGCAGCGCGGCTGACAGTGCATCTTGTCTAGTGCGTATGCGCGGCTGACAGTGCATCTTGTGCATGTGTATTATGTGTACCAGACCCTATTGGACCATCCTCAAGAGGGCCCAGAATTATATTTATTTTATATATATATATATATATATATATATATATATATATATATATATATATATAATTCTGGGCTAATTCTTGAAATTTGCGGTTTAATAAATTATAAATTAATGCGTACACACCCGCATTATATATAATGCACCCGCATATATATATATATATATATATATATATATATAAAAGTAGCTCCAAACATGCCGATTTAGGAGAAACTAAAATAATGGGCATGTGAGTCCACATTTCAGGCTTCAAAGATAATGATATGAAACTGTAATTTTTTGTGAAGAATCATCAACAAGTGGGACACAATCATGAAGTGGAACGAAATGTATTGGATATTTCAAACTTTTTTAACAAATCAATAACTGACAAATTTGGCGTGCAAAATTATTCGGCCCCTTTACTTTCAGTGCAGCAAACTCTCTCCAGAAGGTCAGTGAGGATCTCTGAATGATCCAATGTTGACCTAAATGACTAATGATGATAAATAGAATCCACCTGTGTGTAATCAAGTCTCCGTATCAATGCACCTGCACTGTGATAGTCTCAGAGGTCTGTTTAAAGCGCAAAGAGCATCATTAAGAACTAGGAACACACCAGGCAGGTCCGAGATACTGTTGTGGAGAAGTTTAAAGCCAAATTTGGATACAAAAAGATTTCCCAAGCTTTAAACATCCCAAGGAGCACTGTGTAAGCGATAATGTTGAAATGGAAGGAGTATCAGACCACTGCAAATCTACCAAGACCTGACCGTCCCTCTAAACTTTCAGCTCATACAAGGAGAAGACTGATCAGAGATGCAGCCAAGAGGCCCATGATAATTCTGGATGAACTGCAGAGATCTACAGCTGAGGTGGGAGACTCTGTCCATAGGACAACAATCAGTCGTATACTGCACAAATCTGGCCTTTATGGAAGAGTGGCAAGAAGAAAGCCATTTCTTAAAGATATCCATAAAAAGTGTTGTTTAAAGTTTGCCACAAGCCACCTGGAAGACACACCAAACATGTGGAAGAAGGTGCTCTGGTCAGATGAAACCAAAATTTAACTTTAAGTTATGTTTGGTGTAAAAGCAACACAGCTCATCACCCTGAACACACCATCCCCACTGTCAAACATGGTGGTGGCAGCATCATGGTTTGGGCCTGCTTTTCTTCAGCAGGGACAGGGAAGATGGTTAAAATTGATGGGAAGATGGATGGAGCCAAATACAGGACCATTCTGGAAGAAAACCTGATGGAGTCTGCAAAGACCTGAGACTGGGATGGATATTTGTCTTCCATCAAGACAATGATCCAAAACATAAAGCATAATCTACAATGGAATGGTTAAAAAATAAACATATCTAGGTGTTAGAATGGCCAAGTCAAAGTCCAGACCTGAATCCAATCGAGAATCTGTGGAAAGAACTGAAAACTGCTGTTCACAAACGCTCTCCATCCAACCTCACTGAGCTCGAGCTGTTCTGCAAGGAGGAATGGGCAAAAATTTCAGTCTCTCGATGTGCAAAACTGATAGCGACATACCCCAAGCGATTTACAGCTGTAATTGCAGCAAAAGGTGGCGCAACAAAGTATGAACTTAAGGGGGCCGAAATAATTTTGCACGCCCAATTCGTCAGTTTTTGATTTGTTAAAAAAGTTTGAAATATCCAATAAATTTCGTTCCACTTCATCATTGTGTCCCACTTGTTGTTTATTCTTCACAAAAAATTACAGTTTCATATTATGTTTGAAGCCTGAAATGTGGCAAAAGGTCGCGAAGCTCAAGGGGGCCGAATACTTTCGCAAGGCACTGTATATATATATCACCTAAAGGATTATTAGAAACACCATACTAATACTGTGTTTGATCCCCTTTAGCCTTCAGAACTGCCTTAATTCTACGTGGCATTGATTCAACAAGGTGCTGAAAAGATTCTTTACAAATGTTGGCCCATATTGATAGGATAGCATCTTGCAAGTGATGTAGATTTGTGGGATGCACATCCAGGGCACGAAGCTCCCGTTCCACCACATCCCAAAGATACTCTATTGGGTTGAGATCTGGTGACTGTGGGGGCCATTTTAGTCCAGTGAATTCCTTGTCATGTTCAAGAAACCAATTTAAAATTATTCATGCTTGGTGACATGGTGCATTATGTGGATGGGTACATGGTGGTCATAAAGGGATGGACATGGTCAGAAACAATGCTGAGGTAGGCCGTGATATAATAATAAACAATATACATATAAACAATGCCATTTTGACACTAAGGGTGCTAAAGTGTGCCAAGAAAACATCTCCCACACCATTACACCACCAACAGCAGCCTGCACGGTGATAACAAGGCATGATGGATCCATGTTCTCATTCTGTTTACACCAAATTCTGACTCTACCATCTGAATGTCTCAACAGAAATCGAGACTCATCAGACCAGGCAACATTTTTACAGTCTTCAACTATCCCGTCTGGCACCAACAACCATGCCACACTCAAAATTGCTTAAATCACCTTTCCCATTCTGACATTCAGTTTGGAGTGTCTTGACCAGGACCACACCCCTAAATGCATTGAAGCAATGGCCATGTGATTGGTTGATTAGATAACTGCATTAATGAGAAATTGAACAGGTGTTCCTAATAATTCTGTAGGTTAAACTACCTCCTGGACAACAACCAATCCAGCTTCAAAAGCGGCCATTCGACTGAGACGGCCTTGCTCTCGGTAAGTGAGGCACTGAGACTGGCAAAAGCAGCTTCCAAATGCTCAGTGCTCATCCTGCTGGATCTGTCTGCTGCTTTTGACACAGTTAACCACCAGATCCTCCAGTCAACACTTAAGAAGACGGGGATCTCAGGAACTGCTCTCCAGTGGTTCAGGTCTTACCTCTCTGGTAGGTCCTACACAGGGTGTCATGGAGAGGTGAAGTGTCTAAGTCACATCATCTAGCTACTGGGGTTCCCCAGGGCTCAGTGCTTGGACCACTTCTCTTCTCCATCTACATGTCATCATTAGGCTCTGTCATTCAGAAACACGGCTTCTCCTATCACTGCTATGCATATGACACTCAACTCTACTTATCATTTCAACCAGATGATCCTACAGTCAGTTTTCGCAACCAACCCAGCACTTCATCAAAATTTCTCCATTCAGATTGGTTCATCAACCATAACTCCATCCAGGACAGCCAGGAACCTTGGAGTTGTGATTTGATGACCAGTTAAACTTCACTGACCACATTACTGCAACAGCCCGGTCCTGCAGATTTGCTTTATACAACATCAGAAAGATTAGACCCTTCCTATCAGAACAGGCTGCACAACTCCTGGTTCAAGCTCTTGTTCTCTCCAGACTGGACTATTGTAATGCTCTTCTGGCTGGGCTTCCAGCATGCACTATCAAACCCTTGCAGCTGATCCAGAATGCAGCGGTGAGAGTGGTCTTTAATGAGCCGAAGAGAGCTCATGTTACGCCCCTCTTCATCAGACTGCACTGGTTGCCAATGGCTGTTCGCATCAAATTCAAGGCACTAGTTCTCGCCTACAAAACAACCACTGGCTCTGCACCAATATACCTAAACTCGCTTGTTCAAACTTACACACCCTCCAGAAGCTTGCGTTCTGCGAGTGAGCGATGCCTCGTGGTTCCATCAGAAAAAGGCATGAAATCGCTCTCACGGACATTTTCCTGGACCGTTCCCACCTGGTGGAATGACCTGCCGATCTCAATTCGTGCTGCCGAGTCTGTAGCCATTTAAAAAAAAAAAAACATCTTAAGAGACTTCTAAGATGTCTTCTAAAACATCTTATCCATTCTAATTGCACCTGACCAATAAACAATAGCACTTAACTATCCATTAATTTTGTTTGTTTGTCCAAAAAAAAAAAACTGTACTGTGCTAATTAACTGAGACTTCTTACAGCTCTTACAGGTTGTTGGCCTTGTTTGTTTCGTTACTTCTATTGCTCTCCCCAGTCGCTTAGCGTCTGCTAAATGATTACATGTAAATGTAAATGTAGGTGAGTGTGGTGTGTGTGTGTGTGTTGAGAATTGAGAATATATATATATATATATATATATATATATATATATATATATATATATATATATATATATATATATATAGTTATTAATATAGAGATATATAGGCTGAAATATAAGCGTGCCGGGTCGCATTATCCGTGTATTTGCAAAAGGGGCTTAAGCGATCGTTTCACACTTTTGAATGTCTGAGGCGTAATTATCATTATTGTTTTGTTATGAATCTTTTGTTTTGTAACAGCTATTATTCAATCCATTATAACATGTGTGATGATGAACACAGGGCTCATCATCACGTGAACATTCGTTCACATTATTATTGTTGTTTTGATTTATAATGTTCATGATTTTTGTTTATTAGTTTCATGATTATGATTTGTCTTAAAGTCTTGGGTTCATTCCGAGTTGCTTAGCTGAGGGCAGCTATTGAACCCAGACTTTGTGGACTGTTATATTTTTTTTTATTTAGCATTGTTTATAGTGTGATCAATTATATTCATGATTTGAATTATGTTTAAATGTGAATGTGATAGCACTGTTGGTATAAACCATTATTCTTGTGTTAGGGGTGTTAGCTGAGTCGACCCCCGTAGATGGTATGATCCATGAGTGTTTGGCGGGAAATTTGCTTACACAAGCCTGATGCTGCGTCCCAATTCGCCTACTTATACTACGTCCTAAAAGTATGTACTCTTTTTGTGAAGAAAAAGTATATACTTTTGAGTGTGTAGCAGAAAAGTATGCAAGCTTCGGGACATACTACTTCGCCATCTTTAACGGACTCTGTCGCTTAGTTACGTGCATCCCGTCACCGTTTATCTGCCCTGTCATTCACCGTCAGATTCGTCACAGTTCAAATCCTCCACATTCAGTTGAATCTCTTGCCGTATCGGAGATAAATGTAGCCGCTCGTTGATCTGCCATTTGTGGGTCTTTAATGCAGAGACTCTCCTCATGTGTTTACAGTTTAAATATAATGAGGCATTTAAAAGTTAATGGCCAAACATGTCATTACAAAAGTTCACAATGCTGCTGCATGTGAAATATAATATGGACAACACTGAATAAATATATTTTTGTCAGGTTAAATATTGATAGGGTCACTCAAACCCCTTTATCTAAACTTCTCTACTTAACCGTCGAACTCGCACATCCGTCATGTTTGTAGTTTTTTTTAACGCTTTTTATCCGCGTTTGTAGTTCTAATCGAATCCTCGTCCAACTCGCAATGGGTTGTGGGCAATATCAGCCGTAAGAGTGCCCATCGATCCATACTGTGAATTCGGACCGGAAATAGTAAACCATCCGGGAATCTTTGGAATACTCTTTTCAACATACTACGATTTGGGACATACTAATTCTATTTTCGAATACTATTTAGCATGGATAGTATGCGAATTGGGACGCAGGGTGAGTGTTTGTAGGTTCAGGGAGAGGGGCCAGAGACAGCCCAAGGGCTGTAGCTTGTATGGCTATGCTGTGAGGTGAGGCCTAATGCCTGTAGCTTGTATGGCTATGCTGTGAGGTGAGGCCTAATGCCTAGTTTGCTGTTCTTAGCACAAGTATTAATGTTTTGTGTTGTTTAATTTGAGTATTTTGTTTATTTCTTTATTTTTGTTTGGAATTTACTTTGAGCACGTGTGTAGCGACAGCTGTCTAAATAAACATCACTTGGACTGTAAGTTGGCCAGCGTTGTACTCCCATCATTTCATCAGTTCCCCGGGCTTGCCGGCAAACAAAGAAAACTCTACAAGGTAAACTGCAAACACCCAGCCCTTCACCCCTGGTGGGGAAGCCATACCAACCCCTGGTGGCTGTGGTAGATGCAGCATTATGACAACATGTATGGCTGGTTAAATGGCCCATCAACTGCAAACTATTTATTTTCAGTAAGCTACAATTATCTAGAGTCTCTCTAAAATAACACAAAACAAAACTGAAAGCACATTCTGTGAATTATTATAACATAAAGACAAAGCTGTTGTTGCAACAGGTGCACCCAGATAGCAAGCGGATGTGGGCCACTTCAGGCAATGATGCGGCACTGCGGGCCTTCTTATGGCCCGGATAAAATGTATGTGAGCCTGATGTGGCCCACAAGTAAAATGGCAAATATGGCCCAAATATTTTAAATCACATATGGGCCTTTTTAGGCAAAGATGCGGCACTCATGGCAATGTGTAATCTGAATATGAGCCTAAAGTGGCCCATATGATAATTAATGAATATGGCCCAAATATCACAAACCAAATGTGGGCCACCTATGGGAAAAATCTGGCAAAACCGACAATGACTAATCTGGGTGTAAACCAAATATGGCCCGCATATGTTGCAGCAAATGTGGCCCAGTTATGTTATAACATATCTGGGCCAGTTTTGGCACATATGAGGGACAGTAATCACTGGCAAATCTGAATGTGAACCTAAAGTGGCCCACACTTGGCAAAGAAAATAAGGCCCGAATACTTTACATCAAATTTGGGCCACATTTGGCAAATATATGGCAAAGTCAGCACAGGCTAACCAGGGTGTGAGCCTAAACTGGCCCACACATAGTGCAGCAAATAAGGCCCAATTATGTTAAAACATATCTGGGCCATTTTTGGCAAAGGTGAGGGACAGTAATCACTGGCGAATCTGAATATGAACCTAAAGTGGGCCACACATGGAATTTGCAAATATGGCCTGGATACATTATACAAAATTTGGGCCACATTTGGCAAATGTATGGCAAAGTCAGCACTGGCTAACCAGGGTGTAAACCAAAACTGGCCCACATATAATGCAGCAAATGCGGCCCAATTAAGTAAAAAACACCTGGCTCAGTTTTGGCAAAGATGAGGGACATTGATCACTGACGAATCTGAATGTGAACCTATTGTGGCCCACACATGGCAGAGCAAATATGGGCCGAATACATCACAGCAAATTTGGGCCACATTTGGAAAATGTATGGCAAAGTCAGCACTGGCTAACCAGGGAGTGAACCTAAACTGGCCCACATTAAGTGCAGCAAATGAGGCCCAGTTATGTTAAAACATATCTGGGCCAGTTTTGGCAAAGGTGAGGGACAGTAATCACGAACAAATCTGAATGTGAACCTAAGGTGGCCCACACATGGTATAGCAAATATGGCCCGAATACATTACATCAAATTTGGGCCACATTTGGCAAATATATGGCAAAGCCAGACCTGGCTAAACAGGGTGTACACCTAAACTGGCCCACATTGAGTGCAGCAGATGAGGCCCGATTATGGTAAAACCTATCTGGGCCAGTTTTGGCAAAGGTGAGGGATAGTAATCACTTTCAAATCTGAATGTGAACCTAAAGTGGGCCACATATGGCATAGCAAATATGGCTCGAACACATTACACCAAATTTGGGCCACATTTGGCAAATTTATGGCAAAGTCAGCACTGGCCAACCAGGGTGTGAACCTAAACTGGCCCACATATAATACAACAAATGTGGACCCGTTTTCTTAAAAAATATCTGGGCCAGTTTTGGCAAAGATGAGGGACAGTAATCACTAACCAATCTGAATGTGAACCTAAAGTGGCCCACACATGGCATAGCAAATATGGCCTGAATACATTACATCAAATTTGGGCCACATTTGGCAAATATATGGCAAAGTCAACACTGGCTAACCAGAATGTGAGCCTAAACTGGCCCACATATAATGCAGCAAATGTGGCCCAGTTTTCTTAAAAACATATCTAGGCCAGTTTTGGCAAAGGTGAGGGATAGAAATCACTCGCAAATCTGAATATGAACCTAAGGTGGGCCACACATGGCATAGCAAATATGGGCCGAATACATTACACCAAATTTGGGCCACATTTGGCAAAAGTACAGCAAAGTCAGCACTGGCTAACCAGGATGTGAGCCTAAACTGGCCCACATATAATGTAGCAAATGTGGCCCAGTTTTCTTAAAAACATATCTGGGCCAGTTTTGGAGAAGGTGAGGGACAGTAATCACTAACAAATCTGAATGTGAACCTATGGTGGCCCACACTTGGCATAGCAAATATGGGCCGAATACATTACACCCAATTTGGGCCACATTTGGAAAATATATGGCAAAGTCAACACTGGCCAACCAGGGCTTGAACCTAAACTGGCCCACATTAAGTGCTGCAAATGTGGCCCAACTATGTTAAAACATATCTGGGCCAGTTTTGGCAAAGGTGAGGGATAGTAATCACTCGCAAATCTGAATATGAACCTAAAGTGGCCCAGACATGGCATAGCAAATATGGCCCGAATACATTACACCAAATTTGGGCCAGATTTGGAAAATATATGGCAAAGCCAGACCTGGCTAAACAGGGTGTACACCTAAACTGGCCCACATTAAGTGCTGCAAATGAGGCCCAATTATGTTAAAACATATCTGGGCCAGTTTTGGCAAAGGTGAGGGATAGTAATCACTTGCAAATCTGAATATGAACCTAAAGTGGGCCACACATGGCATAGCAAATATGGCCCGAATACATTACACCAAATTTGGGCCACATTTGGCAAAAGTACAGCAAAGCCAGCACTGGCTAACCAGGGTGTGAACCTAAACTGGCCCACATATAATGCAGCAAATATGGTCCAGTTATCTTAAAAACATATCCAGGCCAGTTTTGGCAAAGGTGAGGGACAGTAATCCCTCGTGAATCTGAATATGAACCTGAAGTGGCCCATACATGGCATAGCAAATATGGCCTGCACATAATACACCAACTTTGGGCCACATTTGGCAAAAGTACGCCAAAGTCAGCACTGGCTAACCAGAGCGTGAGCCTAAACTGGCCCACATATTATGCAGCAAATGTGGCCCAGTTTTATTAAAAAATATCTGGGCCAGTTTTGGCCAATAGGGACAGTAAATCTGATTGTGACCCTAAAGTGGCCCAGACATGGCATAGCCAATATGGCCAGAATACATTACACCAAATTTAGGCCACATTTGGCAAATATATGGCAAAGTCAGCACTGGCTAACCAGGCTGTAAACCTAAACTGGCCCATAAATAGTGCAGCAAATGAGGCCCAATTATGTTAAAACATATCTGGGGCAGTTTTGGCAAAGGTGAGGGACAGTAATCACTGGCAAATCTGAATGTGAACCTAAAGTGGCCCAGACATGGCATAGCAAATATGGCCCGAATACATTACACCAAATTTGGGCCACATTTGGTAAATGTACAGCAAAGTCAGCACTGGCTAACCAGGGTGTAAGCCTGTTAATAGTTAATAACATTTACAGCCATGTTTGCCAAATATACAGTACAGTTGACATGTAGCCTGACAAGCCAGACCCACATCAAGATGTTTGGTCTGGAAACTCATCATTGACAGCTCAATCAGAGGGGCGGATAAATAGCGCTACAACCAACCAGAGCAACGAAGGTGAAGCAGAGCTCGTTGATAGATTAAACATTCGCCGTATCCGGTCGGCTAAACTCAGAACACATCTTCCCTTCTTAAGAATGACTTCAGTGCTGTTCTTTGTTCTTTTCTCAGAGAAAACCTTAACTCCAAGTCTTCCAGAGTCGCGGTCAAAGCTGATTCGAAAGACCGCCGTTCGCCAGTTTCTGTGTTTACTAGAAGCACGCAAACGCAACTCTGGCGTCATTATTTTAAGCCCCGCCCACCAACTCTATACACGATGTGATTGGCCTGACCAGAGTTTGGCGTTTACAGCTCAGAAGGGTATTGAGAGTTGCTAGACGACACTCGCGGCAGATTAGATTTGCTGCCGCTAGGGTGTGTCTAGATTTCTAGGCTAGTTGACATGGAAAATATGCCATAAATATAATTACAGTTAATTTAGATGTATAGCTAAAAATGCCCACATTTGAAAATATGGCATAATACTTTGTAACGAAATTGGGCTATGTTTGATAGGATGCAACTCTTAATTGTACAGTTTAATCTGGACAAAAAGACTATATCAGTTGTGGATTGGCCTGCCTTGTGATAAAAAAAGTACATAACTTTAATTGTGTGTGTGTGTGTGTGTCTGTGTGTGTGTGTGGGCATGTTTTTGTTAAATATCAGGACACTGATTAAATGTGTATTATGACATGGGTATGACACATGTGGGAGAGGGTAAAATATGAGGACATTACCCATGACCCCATTTTTCAAAATGCTTATAAATCATACAGGATGAGTTTTTTGTTTTTTGTTGAGAAAATAAAAATGCAGAATGTTTCCTGTGATGGGTAGGTTTAGGGGCAATGTGTGTGTGTGTGTGTGTGTGTGTGTGTGTGTGTGTGTGTGTGTGTGTGTGTGTGTGTGTGTGTACTTGTTTATATTATATTGTAGGGACCAAACAATGTAATATAAACCTGAGCTCACCAGCCAGCGGTCCCCACAATGTAAACGGATTCATAAACATACTATGTTTTTTGAAAATGTAAAACTGCAGCATGTTTCCTGTGATTAGGGGTAGGGGCAGTGTAGGGGGATAGAATGTACAGTGTAAAATCCATACGCTTATGGAAAGTCCCCACAATTCACACAAAAAACAATGTGTGTGTGTGTGTGTGTGTGTGTGGTCTAGGTAAACCCTGTTATGGGGACACAAAACTGGCAATATTTGAAATCCTTGTCCATGTGGGGATGTTTTTGGTCTCTATGAAGAAAACTAAATTAAAAATTATGCTTTTTGAAATTTAAAAAAAAAGTTTAGATTTCTCTGTGAAGGGTAGAAGTTTTAGGGGTAGGTTTAGTGTAGGGTGATACAATATACAGTTTTTACAGTATAAAAATCATGTTTGTGTGTATACTGTGTACACACAGACAGCTACAGTAGGTTGAAAATATGTGTGTGTGTGTGTGTGTGTGTGTGTGTGTGTGTGCGTGCGTGCGTGCGTGCGTGCGTGCGTGCGTGCGTGCGTGCGTGCGTGCGTGTGTGTGTCTGATTATGAATTGTTTGCAACAGGTCAAATTTGTGAACTGTTTTTAATGGTCCTGACTTGAATATTTGGCTGAGATACATTTTGAGTTGCTGTATGTGAAAATCTTTGTCATGATTTTAAGTAGGACATATTCCTGGGTCAACATATGTATATATTTATCCTGGAACACAATTCCTGTCATGAAACATAGTCCTAACCCCCTAACCCTAACCTAACCCAGAGGGAAATGATAGGTAAATAACTAGCACCAAACCCTGCATTTAAACATAAACTTGACATAAACTTTAAGCTTGTGACTGAAATATGATTTGTTGATTGGAATGCAGGATTAACAATGTTATAAATATCCAGAAACAGTATTGTTGAAATCACATTCACCTGTAAATGTATGGAACTGTAAGGCAGTGTCATCTTATAAACCGCTTCAAGTGACCCTGATATTCTAAATTATTATAAATAAAATACTCAATTTATCTTTCATTTTTGCTAAATATTGACTTAAATATTGAATATTATCTGTATCATATATGTCCTGTCCAATAAACTGTCAGTATATTGATTGAGGCATTTAAGAGTAGGCTAAATGAATGACAAATCAGCAAAACCTGCTATGAGAACATTTTATTGTTATTTTGAAGCCAACTTTTTTCAACCCTTTTTTTTTGTTATGCTTTCATTACAAAAAACATTTTTTATCCCTTGCTAGAATATATATATATATATATATATATATATATATATATATATATATATATATATATATATATATATATATATATATATATATATATATATATATATATATATATATATATATAAAAATCAACTGGTTCGAGTTCCTATTTCCGGCCCTTTAAATTTAAAAAATAGCCGCGGAAAAGGCGCCCAAAAGACGGAGCTGCAGAGGAGGATTATTGTTTGGAGATTTGACGGTGGAAAACGGCAAAGAAAGTTAAGGTAAGATTTAATAAAAAAAATATTGCTTCGTTTTGGGGATTGCTTCGTTATATTCAGTTGGAGTAACTTACTGCATGTTATGTGATATTAAAACGTTAGCTAAGGAAAGCTACAATTGTTAGCTATCAAACATTAGTTATTTTGTCAATTCAAAACTTTTGCCATTGCCTGAAGGATTTTGTAAGTGATAACGTTAGCAATTCAAGTTGATTATCGTTAGCTCACCTCTCTTTCATACATTTGTCACGTGATTTTTGATAATTACTAACTGCTAAATAAATGGTGATAAAATATTAATATCTGTCTGTTTCATTCTATGCGGCTCTCACGTGACAAAAGTATGAACAAGGCCTAACGTTACCAGAATAACCTAAATGAATCATCTGTTTCTCATAATTTGTTATTTTGCCTGCAATATGTATAGTTTTTATTATCATTATTTTATTATTTATTTTAAATATGAAGTTGTTATCAAAGTTTGCGCTACTTGACGTGATTGCTAAATGATTTAAAGATCCAAGTCAGTAAAATGATCTGATCTTCCCATCACTAACGTTACAAAGAAGTCCTTCGAACTGAAAATCACATTGTCTTCTGCTGAAAAAAAAGCTTGGACCAGCATGATTTCACTTTCACTCACTGTATACCAACCTGCAGTCAGTTCTATATGGTCAACGTATTTTCCCAATTATAATGTTATAATTATAATGTATAATTTGAAATTCATTTATGTATAAATTTGACATTAAACTGCACTAACTAGTTGTATTACTTGTATTACACAAACAACAGGATCACAGAGCAAGCGAGTAAGCTGTAGAATCCCACTTCAACAGATGGCTTCAAATTGCAAGTGAGACAGAGGGAGAAGAGAAAAGGAGTAACGAAAATGGACACGCAAGTAATTTACACGGTCTATTTTACTAATTGTTTGTAATCATTTGGAGTAAATCCGGGACTGCACTTCACTTCACTTGTTAGGTCTATCTCATCTATTTCATCTTTGTTAATAAAAATTAGAAGAAATATGCAATAAAAAACAGTAATAGAAACTGTATATATATATTTTAGGGATGCAACAATACAGTTAGTCCATGGTTCAATACATAACCTTACTTTGGTTTTTAACCACGGTTTTCCGGTTCGGTTCGTTTTTTTTTTTTTTTTGCTCTTCTATTCTTGGGTGACAGGAACAGAAAAAGGTTAAGGAGAAAATGGTTTTTATTGCAATACTCTTTCTTTATTTTACTTAAAAGACTTGAAAACCCTTACTTAAACTTAAAACTTTACATAAAAAAAAATGTATACACATTCCCAGTGTATTGTATTAAATAAAATAAATATATATAAAGATTTACAGTGGCAGCTCAGAGATGTACAGTAGCATTTAAGTATGAAATTGAATGAATAAATGTAGAGTATAAACGTAAATGCGGGTAAACACCCTTAACTTTAGTGCATATGATTGGATATTTGCTCAAATCAGCGCATAGACTCAGGCAAACCATTAAAAAAAGAGCAGAATAAATAAAGAGGAATATTCAAGGGGGTAATCTAGCGCTCGGAAAGCGTTCCACCCATAGGGTGTTTAAATATTTTCTCCCGTTGCTTTTGGCTCACTATGGGCTTCTCCCCATTCTTCTCCCTTGACTTGATCAGACCATTGCTAACCAAGCCATCACCTGCTGTTAGCATCCCATTGACTCCTTTCATTTTTGAGTCACTTTGACAGTGAATAACTTTACATCTGAGACGTTTAAAGACTCCATTTGTCCATTGTTTATTTCTAAAGAAACTCGACAATGCATAAAAGGCTCCATTACCTTGTATCTTACACTATCGCCCCGCAGAAGCTGTTTTTGTAGAAATAGGCTAACGATTGCGTCATAACCAACGCGACTCTGTCGCACAGTTGAGAAATTACCGTATAGACCTGAGGAGACGCTCGCAGGCAATCTTTACTGTATATGAGGCAGTCGGGGGGATGTGGAGACATAAAGTCTGATAAAGTCAAGGGAGAAGAATGGGGAGAAGCCCATAGAGAACCAAAAGCAATGGGAGAAAATATTTAAACAATGTGATTCAGATTTCACTTTCCACAACTACTAGAAGACTCACAGCAGACAGGAGGCTCACGTCACATCTACGTCCTCAAGCTCAGTCTGAGTCTGCGCAGTTCGCTCAGCCATCAGGAAGTGAGTGCCTCTGATTGGCCTAATTTTTCCGCCGTTGAAGTCAATGGGATAGCTCTGTCCATTTCTTTTACTGTCTATGGGAATATTTCAAACGGGGGGAAATGGAAATAAATAATTAAATGCAAAACCGGAAAAAAAACACAATTCACCAGCGCATATTGAACCATGAATGCGTACCTAACGGTTCAATATTATATTGAGTATTGTGGCATCCCTAATATATATATATATATATACAGTCTTGTTCAAAATAATAGCAGTACAATGTGACTAACCAGAATAATCAAGGTTTTTAGTATATTTTTTATTACTACGTGGCAAACAAGTTACCAGTAGGTTCAGTAGATTCTCAGAAAACAAACAAGACCCAGCATTCATGATATGCACGCTCTTAAGGCTGTGCAATTGGGCAATTAGTTGAAAGGGGTGCGTTCAAAAAAATAGCAGTGTCTACCTTTGACTGTACAAACTCAAAACTATTTTGTACAAACATTTTTTTTTCTCTGGGATTTAGCAATCCTGTGAATCACTAAACTAATATTTAGTTGTATGACCACAGTTTTTTAAAACTGCTTGACATCTGTGTGGCATGGAGTCAACCAACTTGTGGCACCTCTCAGCTGTTATTCCACTCCATGATTCTTTAACAACATTCCACAATTCATTCACATTTCTTGGTTTTGCTTCAGAAACAGCATTTTTGATATCACCCCACAAGTTCTCAATTGGATTAAGGTCTGGAGATTGGGCTGGCCACTCCATAACATTAATTTTGTTGGTTTGGAACCAAGACTTTGCCCGTTTACTAGTGTGTTTTGGGTCATTGTCTTGTTGAAACAACCGTTTCAAGGGCATGTCCTCTTCAGCATAGGGCAACAGGACCTCTTCAAGTATTTTAACATATGCAAACTGATCCATGATCCCTGGTATGCGATAAATAGGCCCAACACCATAGTAGGAGAAACATGCCCATATCATGATGCTTGCACCTCCATGCTTCACTGTCTTCACTGTGTACTGTGGCCTGAATTCAGAGTTTGGGGGTCGTCTCACAAACTGCCTGTGGCCCTTGGACCCAAAAAGAACAATTTTACTCTCATCAGTCCACAAAATGTTCCTCCATTTCTCTTTAGGCCAGTTGATGTGTTCTTTGGCAAATTGTAACCTCTTCTGCACATGCCTTTTTTTTAACAGAGGGACTTTGCGGGAGATTCTTGAAAATAGATTAGCTTCACACAGACGTCTTCTAACTGTCACAGTACTTACAGGTAACTCCAGACTGTCTTTGATCATCCTGGAGGTGATCATTGGCTGAGCCTTTGCCATTCTGGTTATTCTTCTATCCATTTTGATGGTTGTCTTCCGTTTTCTTCCACGTCTCTCTGGTTTTGCTCTCCATTTTAAGGCATTGGAGATCATTTTAGCTGAACAGCCTATCATTTTTTGCACCTCTTTATAGGTTTTCCCCTCTCTAATCAACTTTTTAATCAAAGTACGCTGTTCTTCTGAACAATGTCTTGAACGACCCATTTTCCTCAGCTTTCAAATGCATGTTCAACAAGTGTTGGCTTCATCCTTAAAGAGGGGCCACCTGATTCACACCTGTTTCTTCACAAAATTGATGACCTCAGTGATTGAATGCCACACTGCTATTTTTTTGAACACACCCCTTTCAACTAATTCAACTAATTGCCCAATTGCACAGCCTTAAGAGCGTGCATATCATGAATGCTGGGTCTCATTTGTTTTCTGAGAATCTACTGAACCTACTGGTAACTTGTTTGCCACGTAGCAATAAAAAAATATACGAAAAACCTTGATTATTCTGGTTAGTCACATTGTACTGCTATTATTTTGAACAAGACTGTATATACAGCTCTGAAAAAAATTAAGAGACCACTGCAAAAAAACTAGTCCTCAGAGTTGGGGAACATTGTCAGAGCAGAAGGAAGCATGTTTTCTTCTACACTCTAAACACGCTGGGTTAATAACAACCCAAGTTGGGTTGAAAATGGACAAACCCAGAAATAGGTTGTTTGAACCCAGTGAATGGACCTTTTCAAACAACTCAATGTGTGGGTTTGTCCATTTTCAACCCAACTTGGGTTGTTATTAACCCAGCATTTTTTAGACTGTAGGACAACCTTGTACGTGGTTTAATTCATGCGTCCTTCACAAAGACAAGTCTGCCCAATTCAAGCATTGCTGAAGCACTCCCAGATCATCACCGATCCTCCACCAAGTTTCACAGTGGGTGTGAGACACTGTGGCTTGTAGGCCTCTCCAGGTCTCCGTCTAACCATCAGAAGACCATGTGTTGGACAAAGCTGAAAATTGGACTCATCAGAGAAGATGACCATACTCCAGTCCTCTACAGTCCAATCCTTATGGTCTCTTGCAAACCTCAGCCTGGCTCTTCTTTGCTTCTCATTGATGAAGGGCTTTTTTCTAGCTTTCCACAACTTCAGCCCTGTCCACTGGGAGCCTGTTTCGAACTGTCCTCGCCGTGAACTTCACCCCAGCTGCCTTTTGCCATTCTTTTTGTAGGTCACCTGAGGTCATCCTATAGTTGTTGAGTGACATTCGAATGAGTTGGTGGTCATTCCAGTCAGTGTAGAGTCGTTTTCGCCCTCTGCCAGTCTGTAACTTTGTTGTCCCCAATGTCTGCTGCTTGACCTTGTTCTTATGAACCGCCGTCTTTAAAATTTTAAGGATGGAAGCAACCCGACGCTCACTGTATCCCTATGCCAGTAAAGCCAGAATATACTTGTAGGCTTCGATACTTGTAGAGATGCTGATTTAAGAAAAAAATTGCAGTGGTCTCTTAATTTTTTTTTCTCCCAGAGCTGTATAGATATTGTAGTGTTTTACTTATCTAAACTTTTTAGGGAAGAAAAACAAATAATCAAATAAAATAAAAATCAATGTTTAGTCTTTAGTGTGTTTGTTACAAATGAATTGATCATTATTAAAGCTACAAATGTAGTTCAGTTAAGAACAGTGAGTGATTACCTTTTTTCTTTTATTGTTTCATTAACATAAATATAAAGACCTAATTCACAGATCTAATATAATGTTAGACATCATTTCCCCAACTGCTCCCCAAATGTTCACTTAAAACTGCATTAAGTTAGCCTGACATGCCAGAGCCACATCAGGAAGTTAGCTCTGGGAACTCACCATTGACAGGGCTCAGTCCGAGGGGCGGGATAAACGGTTGCCTTTCAAACTACCTCTGCACACGATAGGATAGCGCTACAACCAACCTTCTCGGAACCTTCTCTGCCGTCATTATGTTAAGCCCCACCCACTGGCTCTACACACAATGTTTTTGGCCTGACCAGAGTTTGGTTTTTACAGCTCAGAAGTGTATTTAGAGTTGCTAGACTAAACTCATGGCAAATTAGATTTCCTGCCGCTAGGGTGCGTCTAGATTTGTAAAATAGCATTATGTAACATTTGCAGTAAGATATCCCAAAACCACTAGGCCAATACTACATATTTTGTTCAGTTGAGAACCTTCAATATCCCAAATGTTTCCAACTATTTGTAAATCGTGAGAAAAATGCTATTTTAACCAAGGAACTGGGACGTGTGAGGGCGTCGCCTAACGATGTTTTTCATATCTCTTAACCCTCGGTTTCTGGTTTTATTCTGCTGATGCGCTTTACTCCGACTGTAGTGTTAACAAGTGTCACAGCAGCCGCTGAGTGAATGCACAGAGTAACGTCATAACATAATTTAAAACTCACTCAAATGTGTTATATGATAAACAGAACTGCGTTACCTCATACTCATTACCAGAAAAGCAGAAATAGTGCCGGCGACTATGGCATAATCAAAGTTTTTCGCGCTGCTCGTGAGGCTTGTGTTGTTCATCTCATTAACAATCACTCCAGCAGCCTTGCTTAGCTCCACAACACTCGCTACTGCTCTGCTTCACACTGCAGTAACGTTAATAGGGATGTAATGATAAATTGTTATATCGCATTAATAAAATGTGACTATATGTATCGTTGATGGAAACGATATGATTTGCAATATAGTTGTTTTATCCAAGGCTCAACTTGCTGTAGTAAGCCTATTTATAAGGTACAATTTACCCAGACACAAATTTACAAATGTACCTCAAATGTAAATTCTGTCATAATTCTCACCATAATGTCGTTTTTCGTTTAACTTCCAAACACAAATGAAGATATTCTTTATAAAAACCCATTTTAAAGTCCATTACTCTCAAACTTAAACGATGCAAAAAATAAAGTAATCAAGTGGTCTAATCCAAATCTTCTGAAATCTTCAAGTCTTCTGAATAGACACAATGGCTTTATGTGGTGAAAATATTTAAAGCTACACTGTGTGATAATTTCCCCCATTTAGTGGTGTAAAGGTATTTGACCAACCAGTGATTATTATTTTCTGTTCCTCTCAATTCCGATTTTGTTTTAACTCCTACAGTGGCCAATTTAGTCCAAGATTAACATGGCATCCAGTTCAACCTCGTCCATGAGTGCCATCGAGTGTTAAAACGCGAAAGGCGAAGCTTGAATTTACGGGTATGTCCCTCTTTGGCTAATGTACTTTTAAGATGGAGGAGCAACATGGCGACCGGCATTCGAACCCTCACCCGTATGTATTTTCAATGGTATATTATAAACTTACGAAAATACTTTATTACTTGAAAGAATTGCATTACATCACATTACATACATTAATTAGCACATATTTTTGAAAGAACTAAGTGTTTTTAGCTAAGAATAAACTAAAAAAGTTACACAGTGTAGCTTTAACACAGTGAACATTCTGTAGTAAACACAGACGTTCAAATGATTGTGTGACGTGCGAAAACAACATGAAAGTGAGGTAAAATTCTTGGATGAGCTAAACATTTACAGTTTGAGAGCGGCCATTTTGACACACTTTCTTGCGATTAGAACTGTGATTGATTGCATTGATCATCTGAAATGCATGCACTGCTGGAATGACCCTCTTCAAAGTGAGAGCGCAAACATTATTTAAAGTGGCACTCCTCCAAAGTCAAAGCGCAAACACCATTTAAGGCGGCAATCCTTAGTGAAAGCGAAACATAATTTAAATCACCAGATCACATTTAGTTTTAGTAGTATGATTATTCAAAGCAGTTTAGATGGTTCATTCTTATACTGCATTAATAGCAGGAACAGCAGGACATAGCGAGCATGAGCAATGCTGCCTGCATTGAAAGTGCGAGTAATTCGTGAGGGATTTTTGTTTGAATAGTGTTTCAGTGACACTATTACATTAATAATCTCATTACATAGAATCATACAATGACAAAACATAATGTTAAATATAATTAATAATAATGCAATGGGGGAATATTTGTGGGTCCTGATAATAATACACAAATAATATAATAACAATAAAAAAGTACAAAATAAAAATAAAAACTTTATTTCGGCTTATCGGGATACATATCGTATCGGGATACATATCGTGTCGGGAGTTCAGTATCGAGATACATATTTAATCGTGACACGAGTGTATCGTTAAACCCCTAAACGTTAATAATCACTTCCATGAACATGATTTCTGAGTCCTATCCCGATTTTTTTCCTACCTGCTGTGAGGTGAAGACCACATGTCCCAAGATCTTTCCCAAAACTGACCTGATTGTCGCTTGTGCAGATTAATATTAAGATCTGTTTGATCTTTCTGAATTGTAGAAATTAACCAAATGATACAAGGATCAGCAGTTGTTTCTGCACTGAAAGTAAATCCAGACACGATTAAAATCAACGTTTGGGAAGCCAAATTTTCAGTATTTTTTGCACAAAATAATAAATCATGTCAATAAAACCCTAATTTTAGTGTTTAGGATGTTATAATCTATATACATAAAAGTGACATACACATTTTTATATAAATATGGCAGCGATAAGGTACAGTAATGGTTTTATTTGGTGTATTCTTTGCTAACAATCTTTCATTCTTATCCCGAGGTTACCATTGTCAGCTGGATCTGTTCCAAATCCAGATCAGATGGTGGACCTGCACCTAGACATCAACGCAGCCCTAAATGTCAACAGATAACATGTCAACTAGACAACTCCTAGAGATGGATCCCCTGTGAGGAACTTGCTAACAGCCATCAACACAGATCCTCTGTCCTCTGCACAGACCCCTAAAGCCAGCTTAAACTCCGTGTCGGCATGTTGTATCCTGATCTTCAAGCTGGTGGATCTAGATGAAATATTCTGAATTATTGCAATCCATAGTCTGACTTGTAATGCAGCCTGAATCATATTCACACCATGTTCGTTGGCCAGAGACAACTGGTCCCCCAACTCAGCCTGGTTTCTACCAAGGGTTTTTTCTTCTCCATTTCTGTCACCTGATGGATTTTGGGTTCCTTGCCACTGTCGCCTTAGGCTTGCTTAGTTTGGGACGCTTAATATTCTACAATAGGGGTGGGCTATATACTGGTAGATATGATTAACTGGTAGAAATGTATCAACTGCTACTGATTTTGGACCATCATGCAGTAAGCAGTGAAAGACACCTCATTTGACGACATGTGCACGCTGTCAGAGAGACTGTTTCTAAGCACAATTTTTTTGTATCATTGGCAGCAAGAATTACAAAATGTCTATGGTATTTCTAATGTCTATATAATATTGATTTAATTGCACTGATGCTATTGGAGGAGAACTGAACTGCGCTGCATCATGTTTTCTGCAAAGCTGCTTTATAGCAAATTGAACTGATTTCATAATTGATGAACCTTACACAGTTATTGAACAGAACTGAATCAACACTGACCTGACTTTACTGCAGAATTTAACGCTGTTTGAATAATTAGGGCCCAAGCCCTGAAAGGGCGAAGAGCCCTATTGTTCTTCTAAGGATTATTAGGGCCCAAGCCCTGAAAGGGCGCAGAGCCCTATTGTTCTTCTAAGGACAATTTAGCTTTTTCGACTATTCGGGCACTTTCGGGGCCCTTATCATGCTCGAAAACTCTTGAAACTTTGCACACACATCGGAACCTGCGGCCATCAGGGCTGGGCTGAGGCTGGTACCTGGGCGTGGCAGGGGGGCTCGACAGCGCCCCCTAAAGTGGGGTCTGAAAACATGGTCTATAAATCAAACACACTTGCACGCACATGTATGAAACTCGGTACAAATATAGAGCTCATGGGGCCGAACAACTTTCGTGCTCTAAGTTATGTGTCAGCCCAACAGGAAGTGAGCTATTATGGGTTGTTCGGAAAACGCATGCTCTGGAATTTGCGATACTCCTCCTAGACGATTGACCCGATCAGCACCAAACTCGGTCAGCATGAATTCAAGACACTGAGGATGCTAAATTGCGAGCAACTTTTTGATATCTCAAACGGTTAGGCTGTGGCGAGGAGACGAATTTATGGCGAGAAAAGGGAAACAGGAAGTGTGTTATAACTTTTGCATACATTAACTCATTTTGATGAAACTTCAGCTGTGTGTTCGTTGTAAGAGGCCGATCACATGGATATGACTTTTGTGAGTCAAAGTTATAGCGCCACCAACTGGCAGCAGGAAGTGTGTCACTTTTGTCCAAACTGGGGGGGTTAGTTTTATCTACATTCACCAAACTCGGTATATATATTGTACATTTCGAGCCGGACAACTTTCTAATTTACAGTCATTAGCTCTGACCAACAGGAAGTCAGATAATTTGGTTGGAAGATAACAAGAAGTGGCAAAGCGAGCTCTGAGTTTTTACCTTCTCCTCAAAAGCGATTCATTCAATCTCCTCCAAACTCGGACAACATGAAGTAAATATACAGAAGATGCTAAAATGCGAACGGTTATTGGATATCTCAAACGGTGTTCCCGTAGCAAAAGCCTAAAAAACACAAAATAAGAACACACGTGCCTGGTTCATAAATAAGGCTATACTCCCACCTGCTGGTTATTCTCTATATCACACTGTTTTTTTTTTTTTTTTTTTTTCAACACTTATGCTCTCCCTTAAATGACCAGTAGAGGGCAATATTGTATAAGTTTTCAAGCAAAAAACCTTGCCTCTGTGTGTGTGTGTGTGAATGGTTTTCTAGCCTGGTGGGGACTTAAACCTGAATGCACACAGACTCATGGGGACTTCCCAATGGGTACAAAAGCTTATAAATCAGACAGAATGAGTTACTTTGAAAAGGTGAAAATGCAGAAAGTTTTGTGTGATGGGTAGGTTTAGGGGTAGGAGCAGTCTATGAGGACAGAATTAATGTTTTGTACAGCATAAAAACCATTACGTCTATGGTGAGTCCCCAGAAAAAGATAGTGAACCAGACATGAGTGTGTGTGTGTGTGTGTATGTGTGTGTGTGTGTGTGTGTGTGTGTGTGTGTGTGTGTGAGGGGTGGGGGGGTGAAGGGGGGTGTTGTGGATGGGGGGATGGGCTGAGCTGATTTGAGTTGCCTGCAGCATACTTCAGCATTACTACTGTGTGTGTGTGTGTGTGTGTGTGTGTGTGTGTGTGTGTGTTGTTCTAGCCTGGTGGGGACTTCAACCTGAATGCACACAGACTCATGGGGACACATGTCACTGTAGGGGCCTAAATTGAGGTCCCAATGGGTACAAAAGCTTATAAATCATACAGAATGAGTTCTTTTGAAAATGTAAAAATGCAGAAAGTTTTGTGAAATGGGTAGGTTTAGGGGTAGGGGCAGGAGGACAGAATATATGGTTTGTACAGCATAAAAACCATTACGTCTATGAGTCCCCAGAAAGATAGTGAACCAGACATGAGTGTGTGTGTGTGTGTGTGTGTGTGTGTGTGTGTGTGTGTGTGTGTGTGTGTGTGTGTGTGTGTGTGTGTGTGTGCGCTAAAAAGATTACCTCTCAATGCTGTGCTTTGGCCTGCATTAAAGGATAAAACATATTATTCTGGGTTTGAATAAAAAAATAAATGTATAAAACCAGTTTATTTGTAGGGCATTGACAATATTGTTTTATATAATTAGTTAAATAATTGGGTTAATACAAATAATTATTAATAAAACATATAAATATTTAAAAAAAAATTACTAACAAAGGAAAAAACACATTTAATTGTCTTTTTCAACAAAAAGTAATTGGTGTGTGTAACTTAAAAATGAGAAGATTAATGTTTAAGGACAAAAATGATAACCAATGAGCTACCGGCATATAGAATAACCAGAAGGTGGAAGTGTAGCCTTATTTAGTAACCAGGTTGGATATGTCCTAGGGAACACTGTTTTGAAGATTAAACTATTGTTGTTATTGCAAAACAGTGTTTTCAGACAGTGAAATAAAAACAATGTTCGCTCACTGTTTAGATTTTGTGTCTGTCATTCCCCTCCCCCCCCCCTCACTCTCCCTCTCTTAGGATCACTATGTGTGTGTGTGTGTGTGTGTGTGTGTGTGTTTGTGTGTGTGTGTGTGTGTGTGGGTAGGGGGTCTCTCTCACTCTGTGTGTGTGTCACCTTTTCTCTTGTGTTTTCATAATTTAACCCTTTCATATCATAGGCTATCACAAATATCTATCACTTTATTGTGAAAAATAAGTAAAAAACAAAAACATATATTATATCTTTAATTAAATACGGGTCTTCTGAACTTACAAAATTGAGCTGCAAAAAATATATTTGCACAGAATTGAAAGTGATATCCCAATACTTTTAATTGTTTTCTATAACTTGGGCTTTAAAGAAGGTCATGTGCTGTGTTTGCAAAGATCACGTATGACACCTCTTTAAACTAATTATTTATTGATAGAATTCAAATGGATAAAAAAAGTTAATTTCACATGATCTTATAAAAGTGGCTGTTTATAATAAACTTCCATAAATTATATGCATGCATATTACTCTTACCTGACACTGATATTAAAATCATTGTTGCGGTCTCTGTGATTTGGCTTAATTTATTTTTAAGAGAAGTGTAAGGATAATACAACTTCAGCATTTGGACAGTATACTGCACTCATTTGAAATTGACATTTGACATCATCTGACATAAAATTAATGAATAAAATGTAATTGATCTCAGAGATGTAACTGTTGTGGTTCCTGGTCATAGCAGCACCAGTTGCTGCAGTTAATGAGGTGAATTCAACTTTGACATAGTCCCTTTATTTATTTTTTCCCATATTAAATGCCTATTGGCCTTCTGTGCACAGTTAAGCTGATGCCACCGGGGTGGCGGTGCCACCGGCTTGGGCCCGTCATCGCTGCTCGCAGCTTTAATTAAATAATTATTTTCATGTTTATTCCTTTAAATCTGCTTTGAAACTTTATAAAGCATTAACAAAGAAAGGTAACTTGAATTGTGCAATGGCCTGATTGTGGACCAGATTTGGCAAACAGCATGTGGGCCACATGAGGATTGTGTAAAAGACCAACTGTGGCCCACATTAGGGTCAGTTCTGGTTTATATCGGCCAAAGCAAGGTATTAGATCTGGGCCGGACCTGGGCCAGAATTAAATTTAACTGTGAGCCATATGTGGGCCATTTCTGCTTCATGTGTTTTGTTCATGGCTGACATGTGGCATTGCTATTGCTTGAATTTGGCCCAAATCTGGGAAACAAAAGTGGACCACTCAAGTGCCATCATTTCACGCGGTATGTGGGCCAGAGCAAGGTATTAGATATGGGCCGGACCTGGGCCAAAATTAAAATAAACTGTTGCCCAGATGTGGGCCATTTCTGCTTCATGCGTTTTGTTCATGGCTGACATGTGGCGTTGCTATGGCTTGATTGTGGCCTAGATCTGGCAAACAGGAGCGGACCACCCAAGTGCCATCATTCCACGTGGTATGTGGGCCAAAGCAAGGTATTAAATCTGGGCCGGATCTGGGCCAGAATTCAAATGAACTGTTGCCCAGATGTGGGCCAGTTCTGCTTCATGCGTTTTGTTCATGGCTGACATGTGGCGTTGCTCTGGCTTGATTGTGGCTTAAATCTGACAAACGGGAGTGGACCGCCCAAGTGCCATCATTCCACGCGGGTAGTGGGCCAGATGAAAGTGTCAAGTGTGGGCCGGATTTGGGCCAGAGCAATTTTGCTATCTGGGCCAGATGTGGGCCAGTTCTGCTTCATGCGGTTTGTTCATGGCTGACATGCGGCGTTGCTATGGCTTGATTGCGGCCTAAATCTGGCAAACGGGAGCGGACCGCCCAAGTGCCATCATTCCACGCGGGTAGTGGGCCAGATGAAAGTGTAAAGTGTGGGCCGGATCTGGGCCAGAGCAATTTTGCTATCTGGGCCAGATGTGGGCCAGTTCTGCTTCATGCGTTTTGTTCATGGCTGACATGCGGCGTTGTTATGGCTTGATTGTGGCCTAAATCTGACAAACGGGAGCGGACCGCCCAAGTGCCATCATTCCACGCGGGTAGTGGGCCAGATGAAAGTGTCAAGTGTGGGCCGGATCTGGGCCAGAGCAATTTTGCTATCTGGGCCAGATGTGGGCCAGTTCTGCTTCATGCGTTTTGTTCATGGCTGACATGCGGCGTTGCTATGGCTTGATTGTGGCCTAAATCTGACAAACGGGAGTGGACCGCCCAAGTGCCATCATTCCACGCGGGTAGTGGGCCAGATGAAAGTGTCAAGTGTGGGCCGGATCTGGGCCAGAGCAATTTTGCTATCTGGGTTAGAGCTTCAGTTAGCAACAAGCTACATAACACAATTTAAAACATTAAAATTACACCTTTGTAGCGACTCAGGCGAATCAAACACACAATCGCCAGTTACATTTAACAAATATGTTTTGAATGCTTTGTGCTGAGTAACAGACCTTCCCCCAACACAACAGAGAAAGATTCTCCGTTACCCTGGAAACCATCTGATAAGACGTTTTACAGCCCAAAAGAATTTGGCCACATGAAAAGTCCAGAGTTAAAGACACAAAGCTTGTAAAACTCACGCTTTTGCCTCAAATTATAGATAACCATCTATAAATGAACATGCACCCCAGGACATTGTATGTAAACACATAACTGTCTTGTAAAATGTTTCTTCTGTATGGTATTTTGCATTTTTTTGTCTTTGTCTTAACAACTTACTAGTTCAGGTAACCTCATATATGTCATGTCTCCTATCAAATTAATGCTCACTTCACGACTTACACTTCCAAGCAGGGAGGGCCTCCATACACAGAGCCATGTGCTGTGTGGGACCAGAAACCCGAGGCACAAACACGGCCATCCACATTTCATGTGGACCCTCTTCGACCATAAGAGACTCTGCAAGTTCACTGTCCTTCCTTCACTCACCACGGAAGGAATCATGCGTGGTAAAACCCATCAGACCAAACCATCGAACTTTCTCCTGCGATTTCCACCTGGACGGTCTTCTACGGCTCAAGCCATATGCAAGTATCGTACGCAAAACAAATTGCTGTGTAGTGAGTAAAACTGTAAACCCCTTTGTTCAGACAAAGGGGCGTGTAGTCACCGATGGTTTCTCTCAAGGTTTTAGACTCTTTAGACTTCATCCATCTGTACTGGCCCGGTTCTTATAACCACTTTCACTACAACTCTTGCTATGTATTTTTTGTGTATGTATGTGTTTCATGTCTCGTTCGTGATTTATAGATATTACATTTTGTGCACAATATATGTTTGGTTCTGACTCCCTGCCTGCAAACAAATTGTCCCTTAAATGATCGATCTAGTTTTGCGCTCTAAGCGCTTATGTAAATACAAAGGAAGAATACTTTTTCTGTAGCCATGAAAAATATCCTTTTCTTAGAATCAAGTAATAATCAATACTAAATGTTCACAAATGAACTGATTGATTGATTGCAATATTAATGTAGAAACATAATGTTAATCTATTTAAATGATTAAAATATTCATAATTAATCATAATGAGTTATGAATAATTATTAATATTTCCCTTAAGGGCTAATTCGCTACAAATTGGTGAAGATTGATGCGGGCATCATTTTAAACAATTGTTTGCAGACGGATCCAGTAATCAATCATGTGTTGTACCATAAAATTGTATTAACATCATAAATGCACATACAAGTTTCTGACAAAATCAGCAAAACTAGAGCTTAAGTGTACCTTCCTGCGAACAGCAGACAGTTTACCAGTGCTAGAATGCATGTTTAAATCGTACGATAAGAAACTAACCTGAAATGATCTAAGAAATCATATTTTCAGTCGTTAAACAAGTGTAAGACTATTTCTGATGAAGAAATGCCAGAGCAGCACGTATAAACGGTAACTACCAGAATAAATGGTCCTGATTGTGGATGAAGGAAAACACTACTTTCAGCCTTTAATGCCTAAGTCTTTTCATGATGAAGAAATCTCAGATTAGCAGCATGAATTAAACTGCGTGACGAAGAAATATCACTACATTGTTTGTAATGGTGACTGAGCGATCCTCCTCAGTCACCGATCAAGGCCTTATTATTATTCGTTACGTCATCGTATTCATATTGATGCGTCAAACCGTTCTTATGAAACAATCGCGTCAAATTAGTGGTGTAAATTCTAGCCTAGCTAACTAGAAAGTCACCATTGTCTGTGGAGTGATGTGCTGTCTGATTTGTGAGTCATGACTGACCACGCTAGAGTTCTCAGTGTGTGCCCTCAGCGGGGCTCGAAAGTTTGCTCCCTTTCGAGTGCCGTTGTGGGCTGGCACTGGTCTCTTGGCGACCCATGACCACAGAACGTGTGAGCAGATACTTCTGATAATCTGATAGCAGCACTCACGTCACAGACCTGTGTGTAGCCCAAGTTAGCTTGTAAGCCAAAGCTAGCTTGTAAGCCAACCTACACGTATAAGTTAAAGCCCTCTACCTTAACTAAAGCTGTTAGCACCCTGCTAACACCTAGACACGTTTGAGCATAGAGTGTAACTTTCGTACCAAAGATTTTACAGACTTTGGGACCCTTTAGACTAAGGGACTTTGAATAACTTATTAAGGATCAGAAGCTTGTGAAGCTCCGAATCAAACAAATCCATTGAGTCACAAATGATTCACTGATTTGAACCACTCAAAGCGCCACAATCCGGTGACCCTTGGGGGTCACAACAGGAAGTGCAGCTAAAACTTATTGAAACATCTTTAACAAACCATTCACAAATGTCTTGTTGAAGGTGTATTCAATTAAAGACAATCAATGATCCATCTAAACCTGAGGTTTCTTATAAGGCATAATTTTTCAGTAAATTGTAGTGCTCATTTTGTGAAAGCTGGGTTAACCAGACAAAGAGAATGTTAAATATGCATCTTCACTAGTAATCAAGGGCACCATCAAATGTGTCTAGATTTATAATCGATATGTGCTCATATTCCAATTATACATAGAGACATTGTTTCGCGAGAAACCTGAAAATTTAAAATAATTTTGAAATGCCATGATGCTTAACAATCTTGTTTACTGAAATCACACAACTTTAGCAGTTTGATGCGCGCTTCGAATCACTGATTCAAGACAAATGATTTGCGAGAGTCTCGAGGCTTCAAAAGACCCCTGAGGCCTCAAAGGCACCCATCACTGGTTTTAGCTGCAGTAAGCTCTTGTTTTGTGTGTGTTTAGCCCTATTCGGACTGGATTAGTTTAACATGGGGACATGGGGGTAAAGTCATTTTACCTCAGGACGTCTGTAATATTAATGGCCAATTCGCACGGGATAAGACATCTCAGTAAAACTAGCAGAAGTGGGAGGACTAACTCGCTTTACGCACCTCCTTGACGTCATGTGCGTATGACGTTACTGTTATAACGTGAGCAAACACATAACCTGAGCGCCAGTCTGAACTCCGTCTCCAATATATATGTGTGTTTTAATAAACAGTTAGGTCCAGTCTAACGATTCTGATTGGATTATGTTGGTAATAGACACTTTCCTAGAGCTAAAATGTGTTGTGCCTCTAATAAGTGCTTTTGATCTTCTTTTTGCTTTAAATGATATGCGGAAAATACTGGACATTTTCCACAGATTTGTCCCACCACCTACAACGCAACCGAATGCTTCAAGCGCCTCCAAGGTCGCAAAATGTGCTCTTTTTTAACTTTTAAACAGGCAATGATGGAATTTTACCATACATTTTTACAGCAGGTCTATTCGAACGGGATTAGTATTACCTGAGGTAATTTTTCCGGACCTTTTTACAGAAGGTAAAAGTCTCTGTAATCTTTACTGACATTAGCCCTATTCGGACTGGATTAGTTTAACATGGGGACATGGGGGTAAAGTCATTTTACCTCAGGACGTCTGTAATATTAATGGCCAATTCGCACGGGATAAGACATCTCAGTAAAACTAGCAGAAGTGGGAGGAGTAACTCGCTTTACGCACCTCCTTGACGTCATGTGCGTATGACGTTACTGCTATAACGTGAGCAAACACATAACCTGAGCGCCAGTCTGAACTCCGTCTCCAATATATATGTGTGTTTTAATAAACAGTTAGGTCCAGTGTAATGATTCTGATTGGATTATGTTGGTAATAGACACTTTCCTAGAGCTAAAATGTGTCGTGCCTCTAATAAGTACTTTTGATCTTCTTTTTGCTTTAAATGATATGTGGAAAATACTGGACATTTTCCACAGATTTGTCCCACCACCTACAATGCAACCGAATGCTTCAAGCGCCTCCAAGGTCGCAAAATGTGCTCTTTTTTAACTTTTAACCCTTTAGGCGCCACGGTCGAGTTTACTCGACAAGATGCGGCACTGAATAAAACGGCCGATTTTGTCAAATAGGGTGTCAAATTCCGTTCAACTTCCCCTCCACTAGATGGCAGACATGTCATACTTCATCCCCGACTCAAAAAAAACATCATGATTCTATACAAAATCTTCAAGCAAGAGCGCATTGAATCAGTGAAAACAAAAGATTATAAAGCATTAGATTATTATTACTATTATTATTAATGAATATGCAATTTAGATGGGGAAATGTAATCCCTACCTAAACTTTGGGTCATCCTTAATATTTCTGTAATTTATCGAAAGTTTCTATCTTTTATCACTTTTAGGATATAGTCTTTTGAAATTAAGATGTCAAAATCGAACGTTTTAGGAAAAAACCTCTAGCGCCTAAAGGGTTAAACAGGCAATGACGGAATTTTGCCATACATTTTTACAGCAGGTCTATTCGAACGGGATTAGTATTACCTGAGGTAATTTTTCCGGACGTTTTTACAGAAGGTAAAAGTCTCGGTAATCTTTACTGACATTGTCCGTAATGATTACCGAGATGTCACTTTCGGACGGGACTAAAATCACCGAGAACCTCTGGTAATAATTACTTTACCCCCACGTCCCCATGTTAAACTAATCCAGTCCGAATAGGGCTATTGTCCGTAATGATTACCGAGATGGCACATTCGGACGGGACTAAAATCACCGAGAACCTCTGGTAATAATTACTTTACCCCCACGTCCCCATGTTAAACTAATCCAGTCCGAATAGGGCTTTTGTCTTACTCTGACCATATCCCACCAATTTCATTTTATTTTTTACTTTTGTTTAGCCTGAATATCCCTATTCAGCTAAATTTAATTTGATTAAATTTCTAATTTAATTAAATCAACTCTTCCATTTCCTTTTAAGTTTTTCTAAAACTATAAGGAAATTCTAATTTCACCTTCATTCCTCTATTTTCATTTTATTTCATTGACTTCCATTTAGCATGAATATCCCTATTCAGCTAAGATGGATCTAATTAAATTTCAAATTTAATTTATGTCAACTTGTCTACATACCTTGTCTTTTAGTTTCTGGAAGCTATAAGGAAATTCTTTTGTACGTTTACCTTACTTTAGTTACCTTACCATCACCATCTTCCTTCTCTGTATAAGATTACCGGCCAAATGCACTGTAGACCACATACAGAACTAGAAACATTTCCCATTATTTCTTTTCTTTTGACATTAAGTTGTTTGGTGTGTCCCTGCTAGCTTAAGCTAACAGTCTAACCCTATGAGTATGATCTATGCAGTATCACCCACAAGTGACACCTGCTTAGTCATCTCCTAGTTGAAACTAAATATAAAGTGTATATATATATATATATATATATATATATATATATATATATATATATATATATATATATATATATATATATAAATATAAAATTGAGGTAAAAACACTCCTTTCTTCTTTTCCCTTTCCCTTTCTGATCTCATCTTATTTATTTATTTTTCCAGTTTTGTTTATTTTTTGTTACTCTCTAAGTGAAAGCCTGTGAGAACCATCTGTGTTTGAGTAATAGTTTGACCACACGTACAGCCCAGTCATTAGCTGACTGCTTACAGCCCGTCAACCAATATACTCAAATTCATAGCATGTGTTTCCCAACATCAAATCTTAACACCTTGCCTTACTAGCGGCACCCTTCAGCCATCGTGTCTTAGGCGGCTCACATAACCATTCCTGTGGCCCCCATAGCCATTCTCCTACACAGTTAGCTCACCAGCTCTGTAAAAACTTGCAGTGGCCTTTGCCATTTCCCTCTCGTTCTCCCACAAAGTGTGCCACTATGCCCCAGACATCCAGCCCTGCCACCACCAGGAACCCCTGTAGACCCGGCAGAGCATGTGATGGGAATCCTTCAGCCTAAAGCAGACAGCAACCTGCAATGGCAGAGAATGGAACAGTGAAACTGCAACACAAGTGGACAGCAGACACCAGGCTGAGCTACAAAGACTTGACCAGTACCATCGTCTCCTTGGCAACACCCCCACAGGCCTCAAAAGGGAGGTCAACGGACTGACGCTGTAAGTCACAGAGATCCACAGAGAACCAACCCCCGCTCAGCATGAGAAGGCACAGCTCAGATGCAAGGACGCCGACAGAAGAGAGCTACTGGAAGAGATCACTGGTCTTCAGGAGGCTCCGACAGCTGCTGGGCACCAAGAGCAGCTGGATAAAGCTACTGTACAAGACCTCCAAAGAGAACTGTTTCACACAAAAACTCTGTTAAAACAGCCAATGTGGAACTTAAATAGAAAAGACATTAAAGCTAAGGCCTTTGGAGGCCATCTACATGCAGCCAGAAGCTGAAGTCCAAGCACTGACTCAGCAATCCCGCAGCATTAGAGACAAGCTCAATGTGGTGTGGTCCAAAAAGAACTAAAACAGCCTGACCAACTGCAAATGAATCCTCAAAAGAAAGACGTACTCTGCTGAACTTCACATCAGCAGCGCAAGCTCCTCCAGCCCTGCACACAGACGCAAAGGGGGGGAGGAGCCCAAGCCCTCTGCTTAACCTTTCACCAGCCATTTTCCTGCAACCGCAGAAGGAAAAGGATGCATTCAGAAAAACCCTGAAATGACACGTGCAGACCTCAAGCAAATGGACAGACCCTTTCCTGCTCTCACACCAAAGCTTGCAGGAGACCTCAACATCCATGCCTATCCATGAGAAATTGACCTTCACCTGCAGTCTTCGGCGATGGTGAACCACCAAGATAGACTCTATCTGCTCTGGATCACATCCAGCCCAGAGATGCAACGCTTTATGGCTCGGCAGCCAGGAAACCTCCACTCGGACTACCAGCAGCTGAAACAGGCCAACATAGAGAACTTTTCAGACCCTGAAAGTGGATTGAGCACTGCCCTAACACACTAAACAGGGCAGACATAAAATTGCCTGTGTTTCTACTACAGACTCGGGTTTCAAGCTTCAAGAACCTTCTCCTCCAACACCAGTTAGTCACCTTGTAGGCAATACTGCCAAGCTCCACACTATGTCATGCATGTGATTTGAGAAAGAAGGCCTTTAAAGGGTAATGAAACCCCAAAACACTTTTTTTGAGATGTAAACAGATATGTATAGGCTGCACATCATTGAAAACACTAAGGGTACTCATTAATGGTATTAATATGTGAAAATAGTTATTTTTGCATTTTTTCAGAGCGATTTCTGTCTTCCGGTTTGAAAAGCTTAGTCGGAGCAACGTCACAAATGCTGACGTCGGCGCGGCCTTTTCGGCCCAAGTATGGGCAGCTGGGCACATGCTGACGTCGACCGCTCCGAGCGATTCTCGATATATATTCATGACATAAAGCTCATTCAGTCCAATCCCTGCGCTGTAGTATGCATACAAGATAATTTAGTTAATATGCATGAGACAGTCACTTCTGTCAGGCTCGTCTTCCCTCATTATTGTAGGGAAGTTTTGGAAGCAGCGTGCGGAAAAGTCACGGAGGAAAGCTAGGCATTGTGCTGATACGAAATAACGTAAAGGGTGCCGAGCGAGCTGTAACCGGCGCCGTCTGTGGAAGCCTTTGCTACAAAGGCTCGGTAAAGTAAAATTCACCTGAGGAATCGTACGCCGAACCTGCAAGCGTTGACTATCGATGTCAGGAGTGCAAAATAACCATAGACAGTAAAAGAAATGGACCGAGTGATCCCATTGACGTCAACGGCGAAAGAATGAAATCAACCTAGGGGCACTCACTTCCTGATGGCTGAGCGAACTGCGCAGTAAAGGGCGCCGAGCGAGCTGTAACCGGCGCCGTCTGTGGAAGCCTTTGCTACAAAGGCTCGGTAAAGTAAAATTCACCTGAGGAATCGCACGCCGAACCTGCAAGCGTTGACTATCGATGTCAGGAGTGCAAAATAACCATAGACAGTAAAAGAAATGGACCGAGTGATCCCATTGACGTCAACGGCGAAAGAATGAAATCAACCTAGGGGCACTCACTTCCTGATGGCTGAGCGAACTGCGCAGGCTCAGACTGAGCTTTACGACGTAGATGTGACGTGAGCCTCCTGTCTGACAGCTGTGAGTCTTCTAGTAGATGTGGAAAGTAAAAGCTGAATCACGTTGTTTAAATATTTTCTCCCGTTGCTTTTGGCTCACTATGGGCTTCTCCCCATTCTTCCCCCTTGACTTTATCAGACTTTATGTCTCCACACCCCCCCAACTGTCTCATAGACAGTAAAAGATTGCCTGCGAGCGTCTCCTCAGGTCTATACGGTAATTTCTCAACTGTGCGACAGGGTCGCGTTGGTTATGACGCAATCGTTAGCCTATTTTTACAAAAACAGCTTCTGCGGGGCGATAGTGTAAGATACAAGGTAACGGAGCCTTTTATGCATTGTTGTGTTTCTTTAGAAATAAACAATGGACAAATGGAGTCTTTAAACGTCTCAGATGTAAAGTTATTCACTGTCAAAGTGACTCAAAAATGAATGGGAGTCAATGGGATGCTAACAGCAGGTGATGGCTTGGTTAGCAATGGCAGCCCCTAGGGGTGGAACGCTTTCCGAGCGCTAGATTACCCCCTTGAAAATAACCAATCTGTAATCTGTAGGCTAATGAACAAAAGCCACGTCCTCTCTGTTTTATTTGTCGTCACAGCCATGCACTAAACCGCATGTGTTCGGGCTCTTAGTGAAACAGTGTGCATATTTGGACAAATATAGATTTAGCTGCCGAGTGATAGACAGCGCGGATCATCACGGCAACCCAGCGCGCATCGCTCTGCTTCAGATGTGCAGTCGAGACTAGCCTCAAACCCCTTCGCTTTTACCCCGATCTAGAATTACACATCTCGATCACATCGCATGTTGGGTGGTTCACGTTCTCTTATCACGTCGGCACGTTGTTCATCTTGCCAAACAGCGTGCATATTTGGACAAATATAGTTTTATCACGTTTGCAAAATATTTCGTCACGCAGAATAACATTTATTTTCATTTCTCACTGAATTATGCTGGTTTGAACTTTGAAGAGCTGAATGATTTGCGATCTCTGCTGCACGCCACTCATAGCTCTCTCATTCGCTGTACTCATCCCTCATTTAATCTCACTGTGGTAAACAATGCCAACGTGAACCAAGAACATGTCTCAGAACCGCTGTAACTGCAGCTATTGGTATTGCTAATCTTAATGCACCTACTGACAGACACTCCCCTATTTATGCAAACATTCCCTCTTCCCACATAATACCATCCCACCTTTTCACAGTCGACCACTCCCCTTTTAACAAGCTTTTTCAAATCGAAGGTGTGAAAAAACACCGCTGCAGCAGGGGGGTTTCATGACCCTTTAATAAACACAAGGCCGCCTCTGAAGAGATTCTCAAAACCCCAATGACTTTGAACTTTGAAACAGTGAAACCAAAGTGGATCACCAGAAGGCACCCAGCCTGGTCACAATGCAAGGCACCCTCTGGAAAAGTTCCTAGTCAGCATAGGACATACAAGTGTCAAGGTAGATGAAAGTGTGTTCACAAAAACGCAAAATTCTGCATTAGGGAAATTTGAATTTTACTGATTTAAAGCGAAATCTTTAATGGCTGTGAGCCTCACATGTCAACAGCCTATACATAGTGTTGAAATATACAGATATTTGATATACACTGTTTGATTTGGCACTGCTGTGCATTAATTTTCATGACAATAACTTTTCAAAAGAAAAATGCTAACTCCAGATAGCGCATGCATCCCTGACGACAGATTGAGTTGATTAAGCTAGTACGGCCTAGAGCCATTCGCTTAAACCACTGTCCACCTAAAGGTCTGACTTTGAAAACTATGACACATGACATTATAGTCCATGACCATGCAGATCACTAGTGCTGGTTTGAAGGGTGCAGATGAAGTGATGGCTTGAATTGACATCTCTACTTTAACAGAAAGTAGAACACATCTTAAACACATCTTAACATAGGTCAAATGGTATCAGCATAAGGTTACTGATTTTAGGAAAGAGACTCTAATTTCAGTATTAAAGCTTAAGTCTGTTTTGGCAAAAGAATCTCAGCTCAGCAGCATATAAACTGTACCAGAATTAATTAGTCTGCTTTGGTTGGAAAGAAAAAAATACCACTTGCAGTAGTGCTTAACCTGTTTCTGATGAAGGAATCTCAGTACAGTTATATAGATATAGATTTGGGCGATGCTCCCCTTTCAACCGTGTAAAGGCCTTAAAGATTATAGTCAGATTGATGTCATTCATCTAAACTTAAGCTGCATCTACAAGCATAGCTACCTGTTGATCAATGCTATGTTTCATTCGCTGAAAGAAACATCAGTATTCAGTCATGAGGTGGATGTAATTCTGTGTGCTTAAACAAGTTTTAACTTGTAGCAAAACTGTTTACTTACTCTTGAGACAAGTGCCAGAAGCCTATAGTCCAAAAAAAAGAAAAAAAAAGAAAGAGAAGCACTTGCAGAAAGAGCTTACATGAGTAAAATTCGCAAAAAAAAAACAACAAAAAAAAAACGTCATATTCTTGAATATCTGAAAGTACAGGCACCACCTTGTACCTCTATATAGTGTGGTTTCGTCTCCCCATAGAGCCCAAAAGGGAACAGAGACAAACAATTTTTATTTGTGATTCTGTTTACACTCAATGAGTGCACAAAGCTCTGTGACCCTGCTACACAGTAATCTCCAAGACTACTAGAGCATAAATATAGTTCTGAGCACTGGTTATAAAGATAATCTGAATAGGAAGGCCGTTCTTCTCCTTTTGCCACCTCTTAAAAGACCTAGCCTGTGCAAGCCAATAGGAGATTCTGAGAAATAATTTGACCACAAGAACCATCTTAAGTCATTTATTTAATCTCGGCTTACACCTTTCTGAAACACGCTCAGAACCACTCAAATCTTAGCTCTACAGCTAAGCAAAACTTAGCCCCTACAGCTAAGATAGTAATCAAAGCAGACACATTTCCATAGCAAGCTATGCCAGAGACATCAAGCTTTATACTTTATCACTAGTTGACCCAATGAACCTTTAGCTGTGAACTCTTTAGGATCATGCATTAGTTCCTCACCCGACTCTCAACAACAAGTGTGCCAAAATGTTGCAGATGCACAGTCCGTCTTCCTAGGCAGGAGACCTAAAGGACTGACTGGCCATTGCGAGGAACATGGTTCCACCCAGGGCTGCGGAAAGCCCACAGCACCAGAGCCAACACAACTGGACAATGAGAGAAAAGGACTAACAGTACATGACTCAAGCCAGAGTTGCAGCCACACAGATGACCAAGGGTTCCAACTCCTTAGCTTCCACCTCATGAATCTGAAACCGAAGGTAAAACAACCTTACACAGCAGATCACAGAGACCAGCAAGGAGCGGACACATCCTCAAAGTCTCACAGACCAGCTAGAGACTGAGGCCCAAACCAAAATCAAAAGACTTTAAACGGCTCAGACAGCTGCTGAACAATGAGAGCAGCTGGACAGAGCAAGCACAGGACCAGTGCAGAACTGTCACTATGGAAACCATCCAGGTACAAGACACTGGGCAAAGCCATGGAAGACTGCACCCTCAACCTGCGCACACCACAGGCCATCCCACGGCCGATGACAACATCCTCTGCCAAACCCTTTACACACGTGTCAAGCGAAGGCTGAACAAAGATAGCTGGATACGACTATCTTAGAGTTACAGGAGTTGCTGAAACCAGCAAAATAGCTCCATGAACAAGCCTCCAACTCCTTGCCCGACACAGCTCAGGCAAGCTCCTGTCAGCACAGCCACAAGAGCAGAGCAGAGCAGAACTCCAATCCTTCGGACTTCTCGTGACTGAGAGGCTAACAACAGCCTGCTGCCCTCCTGCTACGAGCACTAGGTCAGTCTAAAACCCTCTTCAGGTCACACAGACCCCTAACCACTTCCTGAAACTAGACACCTGCACCACACAAACGGACTTCTGGATGACAGGTGACACACCGTCAGGGCACCTGCTGCCTCGACACCTGCTGCACGAGCACAGAGACCTGAGCTTGGCTACTGTCTGCCTTATCTGCCGTGGAACGTTCATCACTCCAGGAGACACAAACAACTGGAGCCTAACATTGCTGTGGTGTGTCTGATCTTCCTGATCCTTTGATATCGCTCGTTGTTATCTATAGGAGGGGCAACAACTGTCGAAAGGGGGGATTTATGTAGCGACTCAGGCGAATCAAACACACAATCGCCAGTTACATTTAACAAATATGTTTTGAATGCTTTGTGCTGAGTAACAGACCTTCCCCCAACACAACAGAGAAAGATTCTCCGTTACCCTGGAAACCATCTGATAAGACGTTTTATGGCCCAAAAGAATTTGGCCACATGAAAAGTCCAGAGTTAAAGACACAAAGCTTGTAAAACACATGCTTTTGCCTCAAATTATAGACAACCATCTATAAATGAACATGCATCTTTTTGTCTTTGTCTTAACAACTTACTAGTTCAGATAACCTCATATATGTCATGTCTCCTATCAAATTAATGCTCACTTCACGACTTACACTTCCATGTATGTCACTTATTCAGAGAATGCAGTGTGTGTTTGTTGCATTAATTAGAGTATGAATGGGCAGAGACCCATTGATTCAAGCTTGAAACAAAGAGCCATAAAATCTCCAGAGGAATTTCCCGCTTGGAAATCCAAACAATCTCATTGGTCAAGTCAACCAGGAGGGTGTGACTACTCCCAGACCTTAAAAAGAGAGGTGCTTGGATGCCCTCCCTCTCTCTTCTCTCTCTGGCTGAACCAACACGTCATCGTGGCTGGCCCTTGAGCCAGGCCACCAATGCAGGCCCTCCAAGCAGGTAGAGCCTCCATACACAAAGCCATGTGCTGTGTGGGACCAGAAACCCGAGGCACACACACGGCCATACACATTTCATGTCGACCTTCTTCGACCATCAGAGACTCTGCAAGTTCACCGTCGTTCCTTCACTCACCACGGAAGGAATCATGCATGGTAAAACCTATCAGACCAAACCATCGAACTTTTTCCTGCGATTTCCACCTTCTACGGCTCAAGCCATATGCAAGTATCATACGCAAAACAAATTGCTGTGTAGTGAGTAAAACTGTAAACCCCTTTGTTCAGACAAAGGGGCTTGTAGTCACCGATGGTTTCTCTCAAGGTTTTAGACTCTTTAGACTTCATCCATCTGTACTGGCCCGGTTCTTCTAATCACTTTCACTTCAACTCTTGCTATGTATGTTTTGTGTATGTATGTGTTTCATGTCTCGTTCATGATTTATAGATATTAAATTTTGTGCACAATATATGTTTGGTTCTGACTCCCTGCCTGCAAACAAATTGTCCCTTAAATGATCTGGTTATGCGCTCTAAGCGCTTATGTAAATACAAAGGAAGAATACTTTTTCTGTAGCCATGAAAAATATCCTTTTCTTTGAATCAAGTAATAATCAATGTTCACAAATGAACTTATTGATTGATTGCAATATTAATGTAGCTACATAAAGTTAATCTATTTAAATGATTCAAATATTCATAATAAATCATAATGAGTTATGAATAATTATTAATATTTCCCTTAAGGGCTAATTCGCTACACCTTCATTCTTTATCTCACTTTAGACCACCGTCGATTGTTTTTATTAGTTTCCTGTCGCGATGTAATGGGATTTTCATTCAAATGGTGATGGTAAAACATGTTATATGTATAATTTTATATGGAGCTAATCGCTACACCTGTTAGCAGTCACATTGTAAACATCCACTATTGATATAAAATAGCCGAAATCACATGACAAATCACACAAAAACCTTATTCCATAGTTATCGTGTGTTTATTAGCTTCTTAGTTCACGTGTAGAAATGTAGAACAGACTCGTTCTTCACCGAGCCAGAATAAGGAAGTGTCCACACAGGAGGTGCGCGTCGTGCAAGAGGGCGGTGTTCAGCAGAAAGATGAATGACAGATCAGAAGGCGAATCAATGCCTTCTGAGTCATATCTGATGCATATCATTAAGAAGAGACACAGAGAGAGGTCTGCGCATGTTTTAACTCTTTTATATCGAATAATTCAGTGAGAAATTAATAGAAATGGTATTCTGTATGACAAAATATTTTGCAAACGTGATATGTCAATATTTCTCCAAATATAAGCACTTTTGAACTAAGAGCTAAACTGAAAGCTGTTCTTTGCGATCTCTGTGAACACAGAGCCAGTGCAGACGAGAGAGAATGAACGTGTGTCTGATAATCTATTCAAAATATCGTTCATAACAGATCGATAATAATGCACTCCTGACATAAAATTAAGAAATGAATGTCACTGCAACCTAGCCTAGAAATCTAGACGCACCCTAGCGGCAGCAAATTTAATCTGCCCGCAAGTGTCGTCTAGCAACTCTCAATACCCTTCTGAGCTGTATTCCCCTAACTCTTGCCGGGCCAATCACATCGTGTATAGAGTCGGTGGGCGGGGCCATAATGACGACGGCCGAGTTGCGCTTGCGTGCTTCTAGTAAACACAGAAACTGGCGAACGGCGGTCTTTCGAATCAGCTCTTACCGCGACTCTGGAAGACTTGGAGTTAAGCTTTTCTCTGAGAAAAGGACAAAGAACGGCACTGAAGTCATTCTTAAAAAGGGAAGATGTGTTCTGAATTTTGCCGATCTGATACGGCGAATGTTTAATCTATCAACGAGCTCTGTTACACGGTGACTTTAATTTGAATATCTTACATGCAGATCACACTGCTGCACATGATTTTCTTAATACCCTATACTCTGTAAATGTTTACCCTTTAATCACAAAACCTACTAGGGTTACCACTACGCTTCTCTTATAGATAATTCTGTTCAACTCATGTGACTATAAAGTGTCATCAGGACTGTTATGGTGTGACGTGTCTGACCATTTTCCAGTCTTTCAAATGATACATTCTGTTTCTGATTCATGTACTAATAATAATGTGCATGCAAAATATCGAAATTTCTCCCTTAAAAATATTGGAATATTCAAATTAGCCATCAGCTCTATCATATGGGATGAGGTCATGTTGTTGCAGGATGCTATTAAAGCCTATGACTTATTTTTGACTCTCTTTAATTCTGCTCTGGAATCCAGTTTTCCTCTGATTGCTGTGAAATCCAGAGGAGTTAGAGATAAACCTTGGTTCCCTTTCGGGGAACTCGAGCTGCGTCGAAACGCTGTGAGAACGCCTCTGTTTAAATGCGTCGTGAAGCGCCTGTAGAACCATTCCATCGGAAAAAAGATCGATCGTCGGCGTGATGACGTCATCGACCGGAAGCTATAAAACGTCCGTGAAAACAAACAGGAACTAGCTTCTGAGCCTTCAGCAAGCGATCTGTGTGAACCTGTCTGTCTATTTGGTGTTTTTGTCTGTCTATTATACAAGAAAGCAGAGATTTTCCACCCTTTTTGTTAAATATTCCATATATTAACAGAAAAAAGAGAAAATAAAATAGATAGAATGGCGAGTGAAAGCAGCAATTTCAGAAAGTGTGTTCCTCCCTGCCCACGCTACATCACGGGCGGGGACACACATCTTCTCTGTGTTGCATGCTTGGGAGCGTATGCCACTGAGAACGCTGCGCTCCCGCCGGGCACTCTTCGAGGAGGGTGCCTCGGCTCGTGTTCCCCGCGGCTCTGGTCCCGCTGCCGCCGAGGCGGAGCGGAGGCTGCAGTCGTGGGGATCACAATTGGATGTTGCAGAGGGGTTAGAGACGGGCGCTGCCTTATCTCTGCCCTCACCTGCTCCATCCAGCGGTTCTTCTCGGGGCATGGAAGCACGCATGGCGGTTTCTTCCCCCCCGAGAGAGCCGCCGGTACTTCATCTGTCCAGCTCTGAGGAGGTGGACGTTGAAAGTATCGATACTGAAGATTCGCCACTTCAGTCCCCTGCTAGTGAGGAGCTAGTTGAGGTTTTGACGCGAGCAGTGGCCAGATTAAACATCGACTGGCCCACTGAAAGATCTGAGGCAGGAAGAAAACGTCATAGTAAGCTAGACGAACGCTTCCTGCCGTCTCGCGCTTCAGAACCTCAGCGACGGGGCCTGCCGTTCTTCCACGATTTGCACACCGAGGTGGCAAGATCGTGGAAGAGACCGGCTTCATATCGTGTCTTCAGCCCGCAGACTTCGGTCTACAGCAACATTTGCGGGCTGAGACAGTATGGTTATGGGGCGATGCCAAAGGTTGAAGAGACGCTTGCGAGCCATCTCTCGCCTTCCTCGGCATCGTCCCTGAAGGCCCCGACTTTACCCACCAGACCTCTAAAAACAACGTCGGCGATGGTGGGTAAAGCGTACTCGGCGGCGGGTCAAGCGGCTGCATGCCTGCACACGATGGCTATCGTGCAGGCATACCAGGCTGACCTGCTGAGGGATTTGGACGGTAGTGATGCTGTGGGGGGTGATATTATCGCTGAATTAAGATCATCAGCCGATCTAGCTCTCCGGGCCACCAAGGAGACGGCCAGATGTGTTGGCCGCTCCATGGCAGCATTGGTGGCTACGGAGAGGCATCTATGGTTAAACCCCACAGACATCAAGGAGAGGGAGAAAGCCTTTCTGCTCGATGCGCCGCTTTCTCCTGGAGGCCTCTTCGGTGACGCAGTTCACACTGTCACCGAGAGGTTCCAGGAGTCGAAAAAGCAAGCTGCGGCGCTCAAGCAGTTCCTCCCTCTCCGGGTCCAGGTCCCTGGGGCTGCTGCTGATACCACCAAGCAGCCCAAGCCGAGTACGAGCTCCTCCTACAGGGCTCAGCAGAAACAGAGCGTCACTGCCCGAGCTCCCCCTCAGCGTGGGGACGAGGGGCGGCGCTCTCAGACGAGGCCTTCGAGGGGCAGGGCTGATCTGCGGACAGTCCTGATCGCCAAGAAGGCCTCGTCGAAGCGTTCCTGACGCCAGAAGCGTCAGGACGCTGAGGGTGGTTCCCCCCGTAGGGAAACGGTGCTTACCCCTGCCTACGGTACCCGTTTCCCTACGGCACCCTCGGGGGGCCGCGCTGCCAACCCTGCCGCAATGCCGGGGCGCAGTCGGTCTCCGCGGGCCACCCGAGGGTGGTCCGCACCCCCTTCGGGGGGTCCCCGAGCAGTCAAGTCAGTTGTTCCCTGCCGGTCCGCCGCTTCAGGGCACTGTGCTTGTTGCTCAAAATACACCAGAGGCCAGCCTCGAGAGGCTGGTTCCCTTAGTAGATTTTCTAGACGAGTGGAAACGTCTACCAAATATATCTCGTTGGGTCCTGCAGATAATAGAAAGGGGGTACGCCATTCAATTCGGAAGTCGGCCACCTCCTTTCTGCGGTGTCCTGCCTACAGAGGTGGGCCCGGAGCAGGCTCTGGTAATGGCACAGGAAGTAGAGACACTCCTGCAAAAAGGGGCTATAGAGAGGGTTCCCCCTCCCAGCAGGGAGTCTGGCTTTTACAGCCGTTACTTCATCGTGCCGAAGAAGGATGGGGGCTTACGCCCGATATTAGATCTGCGGCTATTGAATCGCTCGGTGGCCAAGCTCAAATTCAAGATGCTTACACTCAGACAGATTGTAGCGCAGGTCAAATCGGAGGATTGGTTTGTCACCATAGACCTCAAAGATGCGTATTTTCATGTCTCCATCCTTCCACATCACAGGAAGTTCCTGAGGTTTGCCTTCGGGGGAGAGGCATACCAATATCGTGTACTTCCCTTCGGTCTAGCACTGTCACCCCGCACGTTCACCAAGTGTGTGGATGCAGCTCTGGCGCCGCTGCGTCTACAGGGCATCCGCATATTGAACTATATCGACGACTGGCTGATTCTAGCGAATACAGAGCAGATGGCGGTTCAGCATCGAGATGCTGTTCTCGCCCATATGTCGAAGCTGGGGTTGAGGCTGAACGCCAAGAAGAGTGTGCTTTCTCCGGCTCAGAGAACCACTTTTCTGGGTGTGAACTGGGACTCGGTAATTATGCGGGCGCAATTATCGCCAACACGCATAGCATCGATCCTGGCAGCCGCCAAAGAACAGAAGCTAGGCCGAGCCGTCACTGTGAAACAGTTCCAGAAACTGTTAGGTCTCATGGCAGCAGCGTCCAACGTGATACCTTTTGGCCTACTGTACATGAGGCCACTGCAGTGGTGGCTCAAGACAAAAGGGTTCTCCCCGAGGGGAAATCCGCTCCGCACGATCAAAGTCACGCGGCGATGCCTACGTGCTCTGGTCATGTGGAAAAACCCGGGGTTTTTATCTCAGGGTCCCGTGTTGGGGGCTCTTGTTCGTCGCGTAACGCTAACGACAGACGCCTCTCTCACGGGCTGGGGGGCGACCATGAGTGGTCGCTCGTCCCAGGGTCTATGGCAGGAGCATCAGCGGCACTGGCACATAAATCGGCTAGAGATGCTCGCAGTGTTTCTTGCATTGAAACAGTTCCTGCCCGACCTCAGGGGCCACCATGTACTAGTCAGAACAGACAACACGTCCGTGGTGGCCTACATAAACCACCAGGGGGGTCTGAAGTCTCGTCCGTTGGACAAATTGGCACATCGGATCCTCCTGTGGGCCCAAGGGAAATTGCTGTCAGTCAGGGCAGTATATATCCCGGGGGCCCTGAATCAGGAAGCAGACAGCCTGTCGAGACAGGGGCCGAGGCCCGGGGAATGGAGACTCCATCCAGAGGTGGTGGAGCTCCTTTGGAAGGTTTATGGGAAGGCAGAGATAGACCTGTTCGCTTCGGCGGAGAATTCTCACTGCCCGCAGTGGTTCTCTCTGACCCCCGCTGGGGCTGGATGCCATGGTACAGGAGTGGCCGAGGCTGCCTCTGTACGCCTTCCCCCCGATTGTCCTGCTTCCAGGAGTTCTGGAGAGGGTACGCCGGGACGGGGCCCAGGTACTTCTAGTGGCTCCGAACTGGCCGACCCGAGTATGGTTTGCGGACCTGATATCTCTCCTGGAAGGCTCTCCGATGGAGATTCCGACCAGGAGGGATCTACTCTCTCAGGCGGGCGGGAGATTCCTGCACCCACGCCCAGAGATGTGGAAACTGTGGGCCTGGCCTCTGAGGGGGCTAGGCTCATAGAGGAGGGTCTCTCGGCCGAGGTCGTAGAGACCATCCTACACTCCAGAGCTCCGTCCACAAGGAAGCTGTACGCTTTGAAATGGAGACTTTTCTCAGCATGGTGCAGAGAACGCCAGTGGGATCCAGTTAACTGCCCGGTTGGTACAGTGCTGGAGTTCCTGCAGGAGAGGTTCTCTGCAGGGTTGACCCCCTCCACACTTAAGGTGTACGTGGCGGCCTTGGGTGCTGTCCACGTCCCTTGCAGTGGAGTGTCTTTGGGAAGACACCCTCTAATTACACGCTTCCTTCGTGGCACATTAAGGTTGAGGCCAGTTATGCACTCGAGGGTCCCGGCATGGGACTTGGCCATTGTTTTGAGGGGCTTGTCCGGACCTCCGTTCGAACCTCTGGAGGAGGTTTCGGATAAGTTCCTCACTCTAAAAACCATCTTCCTTTTGGCCATATCATCTCTTAAAAGGATAGGAGATATTCAGTCTCTGTCGGTAGAGCCCTCATGTCTAGAGTTCGCGCCAGGGATGGTTAAAGCATTTCTGCATCCCAGGCCGGGTTATGTCCCCAAGGTTCCTACGAGCCCACGGGGCCCCATCACTCTACAAGCCTTCTGTCCTCCTCCATTTATGACGTCAGACCAGGAAAGATTAAATCTGCTGTGTCCTGTGAGGGCACTGGATACTTATGTCCACAGAGCTGCCCTGTGGAGAAAAACTGAACAATTGTTTGTTTGCTTTGGACCCCCTAAGAAGGGGGCCCCAGTATCCAAGCAGAGGATGAGCAAGTGGGTGGTCGAGGCCATCTCACTTGCTTATGAAGCTACCGGGCAGCCGTCTCCACTGGCTGTCCGGGCGCACTCAACCAGGGGTATGGCTGCTTCTAAAGCACTTTTGTCGGGGGCTTCCCTCCATGATATCTGTAACGCGGCCGGTTGGTCGTCTCCTTCTACCTTTGTCAGGTTCTACGAACTAGACCTGGCATCTACTGTAGGGGCACAGGTACTCTCGTAACCGTGTGCGCTTCGGCTTCACACATACGAGACACTTGGTCCTATGGCGATGTGGGTATAAGCGTTCTCACAGCGTTTCGACGCAGCTCGAGTTCCCCGAAAGGGAACGTCTCGGTTACGTATGTAACCCTAGTTCCCTGAGGGAACGAGACGCTGCGTCGCTTTGCCATACTCCCGGCGTGTCCGTGATCACTTACTTCAGGCTTTATCAGAAGTTAGTTCCTGTTTGTTTTCACGGACGTTTTATAGCTTCCGGTCGATGACGTCATCACGCCGACGATCGATCTTTTTTCCGATGGAATGGTTCTACAGGCGCTTCACGACGCATTTAAACAGAGGCGTTCTCACAGCGTTTCGACGCAGCGTCTCGTTCCCTCAGGGAACTAGGGTTACATACGTAACCGAGACGTTTACCTGTGAATTGAGGAAACTATCTAGAAAGAAAAAACAGTTGTATCGTAAGTCTGTCACCAAGCCCACTCTGCATAACTTAGAAACATACAGAAAATATAGGAACCAAATCACAAGCTTAATCAAGGCGACTAAAAAAAGTTTTATGCAGACCAGTTTAATCGTGTCTCTAATGACATTAAATCAACCTGGAATATTATAAATCAGGTACTGTCGTAATAGGAAGGCTGCATCTGCACCCACAGAGCTGAGGGACTATGATAGGTGTCTATCAGACCCCACTGATATAGCTGATGGCTTCAATAGTTTTTTTTACCAAAATTGGTTCTGATTTAGTACACAATATCCAGAAGACTGATAATGATCCATGTAGCCTAATAAATGGGCAGTACTCTTGCCTCCCTAATCTTGATAATCCAACTACGAAGGAGGTCCGAGATATTATTTTTTCTTTAAAAAACTCAGCCCCTGGCCACGATGGCATTAAGAGTATCCTCCTCAAGGAGACCATTTATCATATTATTCAACCTCTTACGTATGTAATCTCTTTATCATTTCAATCTGGAATTATTCCCCAAGCTCTTAAAATTGCAAAAGTCATTCCCATTTTTAAATCAGGTGATATAAAGGTGTTTAGCGATTATCATCCCGTATCCATTTTGCCCTGTATCTCTAAAATATTTGAGAAACTCGTCTACGAACGATTAAGCAAACATTTAATTGTTAATAACATTATATATAAACACCATTACGGATTTCGGAAAAAACACTCAACTGAACATAATAATAGATTTTATTTATAATGCACTTTTCATTCCGAAGAATCTCAAAGTGCAACAAAGGGGGAAAAAATAACAAAAAATGAATAACAAGTAAAAATATAGAATACTACAAACAATCAACCAACACAGAAAACAGAACAGAAACAGAGCTGATGGTGAACAGAAACAGAGCTGATGGTGAACAGAAACAGAGCTGATGGTGAACAGAAACAGAGCTGATGGTGAACAGAAACAGAGTTGATGGTGAACAGAAAACAGCTGATGGTGAACAGAAACAGAGCTGATGGTGAACAGAAACAGAGCTGATGGTGAACAGAAACAGAGCTGATGGTGAACAGAAACAGAGTTGATGGTGAACAGAAAACAGCTGATGGTGAACAGAAACAGAGCTGATGGTGAACAGAAATAGAGCTGATGGTGAACAGAAAACGGCTGATGGTGGAAGTCTCTGTTAGCTCCGCAGCACACTGTGGTCCACTCCATGTTTCAGATTTCTCCCAGCGGCACTGTCCTGATGACATCGCTGAGGCACGACAGCTGAAGACCAGATGATGGGTCTTCTTGACGATTCAGACAGTGGGGATCGCCGCAGCACCATGCAGGAGGCAGACAAAGCTCTCCGGGCACTTCTGTGGACACACTGGGGTCGGCGCAGAAGTCCAAGCCGCTCCACGGCCGCAATGCAAGACGGAACAGTGGCGCAGCCGAGAAGCGGAACATCCCAACATCATGCCGGACGCCGATGACGCTGGCCCGGATGACGCTAGCCCGGTGCAAACTTCAGCCACCATGCAGCTCAAGCCCGAGGGAGACCACCAGTGAGCAGTCGCAGCGAGCAACATCAAATGTCCTCCAAACCAGAACCAACCACAGCAATTCAAACATAAACATCAGAGAAGAGGTGGAAAACGGCGAACGGTGAACAACGTCCTCTCAGTGGCTGCCAGCAATCAGCCCCAATTATAGCTCTGACTGTTAGACTAGTCACAAACATAATAAAATAAAATAAAATCTAAATCTAATAGTACAGTAACATGATTTGTGGGTGGAGAAGCGGCGAACAGACAACGCCAGCGTCCTCTCCCCCACGTTGCCTAGCAACCAATCCAATCCAAACATGCATTAATACAGCTTGTAAATTATATATCAAATGCCCTGGATAATAAAAAAATTGCTCTCTGTGTTTTTCTTGATTTAAGTAAAGCTTTTGATACTGTTTCACCTGATATTTTGATTTCTAAGCTTAATAGATATGGAGTGGAGGGTATTGCTTTAGTTTGGTTCCGCAATTACTTTATTAATAGAGAACAATTTGTTTACTTCAATGGTTTCTTTTCTAAAACTTCTAAAATTTCATTTGGGGTTCCTCAGGGTTCTATTTTAGGTCCTTTATTGTTTCTAATTTATATTAACAATTTATTCCTTTGTTGTAATCATTTCTTACCCTTATTGCTGATGACACCAATCTCATTGCAGTGCACGAGGATTTTGTCACCCTGATCAAACATGTTAATGACGAGTTAAAAATATTATCAAATTGGTTTCGTACTAACAGGCTAATGCTCAATGTCAAAAAAAGTAATTTTATGATATTTCACAATATTAATAAATTTTATCCCAAAGAACATGCTTGTATAGAAATTGATGATGCTCCAGTTATTCAAGTGGCTTCAACAAAATTTCTCGGTGTCCTGATTGAAGAAGGTTTAACTTGGTCCAAACATGTTGATCTAGTTTGTACAAGATCCTCTAAAACGTTAAATATTTTAAGAATCGTGTTACCAATTCACTCATCTGCTCATTTAACACTTTATTATAGTTTTTTATTCCCCTTTATGAATTATTGCAACATTGTCTGGGGTGCTACTTTTCCCACTTATCTCGCAAAAATTTAAAAAATTCAGAAGAAGTTCTTGCGTATAATTTCCAACTCTTCTAAATATGCTCCTTCTGCACCTCTATTTCTTAGATTCAAGATTCTTCCAATTGAGAAAGTCAATGTTTATTTATCATGGATATTTATTCATAAGTTCATTTATAAGAGAGAAGACCTTCCACCAACATTACAACACTTTTTTACTTTCATTTCAGATACTCATATCCATCAAACAAGGCATAGAGAAATAAATCTTGTTTTTCCGTTCATAAAACTGACCTCAGTTTTAGGGTTCCTCAATTATGGAGTAAATTAAGTTTGTCCCTAAGATCTATGTCATCTTTATTCGTCTTTAAAAAACAGTTGAAAGATCTTTTAACTTTACTATGACAGTCTTTTGTCTTAGTTTCCTGCAGTTTATTTTATATGCTGCTCTTCTCCTTTGATCCTCCTTTACCATTACCCTTCAACATCTGTAACCTTAAGTTAAAAGGATAATCAGGCTTCTGAAAATGTGTTTTTCACCCTTTTTTTATTTTTTATTCAACTTATTTGTCTTGTGTCTTTTCTGTCTTTTTTGGGTTTTTTTCATGTAAGTGGAGTGGAACTCTGTATAAACCCAATTGGGCTTCGTTCCACCCCTTGTACTGTATCCATGTGATATCCGTGCAGAAATAAAAATAAAAATAAAGTGAAATTAAAATCGCGTGTGTCTGTATATGAGATGCGAGCAGGTCTTAACAGCACAGCCTAGTGATTGTGAACACTTGTCCTTAAAGGGATCAGTTCACCTCTAAATTTATATTAATAAAACAACTAAAACAAAGAGAAAATCACTCACTGCTCTTGAATAAAGTAATAATACAGTAGCCATTAATCAATGTATATTGCATATTGAAGTCTATATAGTTTTAATTTTAGCCTACATCCTTAAGAGCACTTGCTAATGAGTCTCGTCAGCCACCGGATCGTCTGAGACAATTATACCCCTCTCGCGATGATCGGCAAGTTCCACCTGGGAAACCCATGATGCGCGTCAGTGCTCTGCCTTGGCAATAGCAGGACCTGCACCACCAGTCCCATATGCCGAACCCTCTTCGCTCGAAAAGAAAGCCAGGCGAGAGTAGACTGATCTCAGATCAAAAAACACTCAAAATTCATACAAGCAGCTCCCACAAGAACTGACTGTGCATGCTCTTTATCCCAGGAAGTCAACGCATGGCTCGTGTGCATTAAATAATGAATTTGTATTACCTTAATTTGAAGCAATTTTAGACAGAACAGTCCCTGAAGATGAAAAGATGAATGTCATGTTTACAAGGCTTCATTATATACTTCCTTGTCACACATTGATGACATCATGGGCTGTCAAGGGTCAATGATTTCAGACACTGAAACACAGCATGTTGCAATCTGTGACAAAGCAAGCAAGAGCCAATGAGCATTTGAGCATTTTGTGTTGAAGATAAAAATGTCACAAAAAGTGCTAAATATTTAGTGATGTCAATGTTGTATGAATGTTAGATTAATGTAGAACCACACTTTCACATTCTCATGAGATCACATTGCAGCATAACTGCTAAACAAACTAATAGTCATGTTAAATCAAGTCAAGTCAACTTTATTTGTATAGCGCTTTTTACAATGCCAATTGTTTCAAAGCAGCTTCACGGGGTTACACGGGAAAATAATGCAAGAGATTTTGATTCGGCTGTACAGCCACTCTGGAGAAAACAGTGAGTTCATCCAGCTTATTTCAATTGTCATATAGCAAAAATGTGGGCAGATCAGTAATTTAGTAGATATAGTTAATTTAGTTTAGTAATTACATTTATTTGTATATTTAGTTGAAAATGTTGTGTAAATAAGAACTTATCTTTAGAACAGGGTGTCAAATGGTCTTTATTTGTACTTAATTAGTGGCAGTTTAGCCTTAATTACTGGATTATTCTGGGCAATAAACTTAAAATTCACTCAGTAAGTGCCATAATTAATGAGAATGACACTTTAGAATAGGGGGTCAAATTGTCTTTATTACTCTATTTTAGCTATATATAATGGCAAAATCATCTTATTGTTCAGTTAACTTAAAAGAATGGCACAGAAATATAATTACATCACTACACAAAATAATATATGGCTTATTAAGTTGTAAATAATGGCTAATATGCCCTTACAATAATGTTAAGTTAATCATTAACTACTATTGTGTCCATGTTTAACTAATGCATAATTGTGAACAAGCAAATCATTAATTACTATTTTGACTAATGCATAATTTCAGATAATTAAAATGTAATGCTAATCATTAATTAATAGTGTGTTCATGCTTAACTAATGCTTACTTGTGAACAAGTTAATCATTAATTAATGCTTAACTAATACATTATGCTGGACCCTTAAAATAAAGTGTTACCTTTTTTTATTATATATTAAAATCATATATTTAAATGAAAACTATCCCTGTTTCAACAACATCAGCATTTTCTAGAAATTAGTCTTAAGGGCCAGTGTAAATTAGGTCTCCTGACAAATGAGGCACAGAGAGATAGGATACAGAGTTTCAATAAATCTGAGGCAGTGCTGTGCTCAGGGCTTCTCTCAAATCTCTGGGGCTGACCTATCTCGCTCTCTTAGGCTATGCAATGCTCAGGGACAAGCAGGCAACTGCATAAACAAGATTTTAACATATAAGTGTGAAGTTTTTCATATATTCAGTTTCACAGACCTCTGGTAGAGGCTCCTAGATAGTGATAAACGAACAGCAAAGGCTAATGCATCCAATCCAGAAAGCTCGTATTTGTTTAAGAGTGTCATGTTGCCATGCATCAGCATTGGGTCAGTTAGGGTGTGAATGAACTGTAGCTGATTTGATCTGCTTGCAATGAAGCCACTGCAATTGGGTCTGACTCCTTTTGAGACAACAGGGGTTCTTTAGTGCTGATATTGACAACGCATCATCTTACTAATTTGGCCTGACAAGTAGGCCAATGTACACGGGTATGACAGGTAATGGAGTCTCCTGGAAATGCTTCACTAAAGATCAAGTTCAAATGGATTTCTGGTTAGTGTCCATTTAATGTGATTTCAAAAAGGAACACGCCACAATAAAGTGCTGCTTAAGGTAGGAAAATGTGTTTAAAGAACAGCAAACTGAGATCAAGCCTGAAGCAATGGAATGTAGAATGAGACTCTAAAACAGATTAATGGACCATTTGTCTATATTACCTCGAACAAAGCGGAAACTTCCAGATGCAAGATGAGGAGCAGAAAAATAAGTTGGTGGCGGCTTACTTCACATAAGACATCAAGGTATCATTGAATTATATAAAATAAAATAAATATCATTACTTTATCTCTTTAAGATCAGTTGAATATAAAATAAATACTTCATTCAGTTAGGGGATTATTAACACAGTGTCTTTTCTCTCCAATTTATGGTAAAATGTCACAAAATGTAATTACTATGTAAAACACTTTAAAAAATGTGAATCGGAAAATGTAACAGGTGGCTGTCGCCAGAACAAGGTAGTACAATCCAAATTTTCTTTCCCCCACTACCTTTACACTGCTTATACTTAACTAGCAATAACTCAGTACATATGATTATATTTATTAGAACATTACAGCTACAGGTGATACTGGAATGCATGTTTTTTCCATCACAGGTACTGGGGTGGGAACTGCATTTTTGCTCGTGACCGCTAAGTGAGATTTTAAAAACCACATTGTCACTATGTGTTTGGGGTTTGTTCATGTTCCATGTTTATTTTGTCATGTTCACTGTCAAGTTTTTAGTTGTTTTTTATGTTTTCTCATGTATTCCTATTTGCCATATGATCCATTCATGTGATTCCCCTGTGTTCTAAGGCTTGTTTGACTTCATACAGTGATAGGCAGACCAATCGACGGCTGACTTAAAGCAGTGCATGCATGTAAGAAATTTTGTCCGACTTGAGGCAGCGCCGGCGGCACGTGACTGTGATGTATGTCAACAAAGTACCGTGAGGGTGTTTTAAGAGCACCTGGCTAATACAGCTGCTACAGCTTCTACAGAGTGGCTGCATGAGAGCTGATGATGGCACAGCTGCTCCACAATTGGCCGGATTCACAACATGACAGCAATCTTTTGTGTTTATGTTTATTCTAAAACCTTCTGTTCCACTAATTTTATATAACAGTAAATCCTTGTTTCATGTTATATTGTCATGTTTATCAAATTAAAACTGATTAAAAAAAAAAAAAAAAACATAGATCCCACTTCATTGATAGTGTAGGGTTATATGATGTTGATAGTGTAGGGTTATATGATGATGACTTTATTCTTATGCAAACAGACGCTCAATTAAGCAGTACATAAAGTATTGAAACGCCTGTCCTCTGTTTATCATATTAGATACATTTGAGTGTGTTGAAAATTATGTTATGACATTAATTTGTGCGTTCGCTTGGCGGCAGCTGTGACACTTGTTCACACTGCTAAGAGTAAAGTGATTCTGCCAAATAAAACCGGACACCGAGGGTAAAGCAGATATGACGCAATCGACATATGACTCCCTCAGATGCTATGCACCGATGTCCCGGCTTTCCTGGTTAAAATAGCAATTTTCTCACAATTTACAAATAGTTGAATTTAAGTTGAAATTTAAGTTGAAAATAGACTAATTTTTTATTTATTTAATGCATACTTATTTTGTTGATGACGTTTTATCTTTATTTCCTAAAGAGGTAAGGGCGATCAATTAGATCAGTGGTTCCCAAACATTTTGTAGCAAGCACCCCTTTCTAATGTTTGATCAATCAATCAATCAACTTTATTTATGAAGCGCTTTTACAATCACGATTGTGTCAAAGCAGCTTCACAGTGTCAAACAGGATAATATTGCGACAAAATTAGATTTGGCTGTACAGTCGTACTGGAGAAAACAGTGATGTTATCAGCTTATTTTAATTTATCATATAGCGACAATGTTGGCAGATCAGTATTATAGTTTATAGAATTAAATAAGACCTAATTCATATATTTTATTTGTATAATAAGTTGAATAACTTTAATCATATTTTTAGTGTCCCCAACTGAGCAAGCCAAGCCAAAGGCGACAGTGGCAAGGAACCAAAACTCCATCAGGGCATGATGGAGAAAAATAAACCTTGGGAGAAACCAGACTCAGTCGGGGTGCCAGTTCTCCTCTGGCCTATTAACACACCGTGTAAGATTATTATTCTGGCAACCTTACAGGTCGGAAATCATATTAGATCGGATTATTCAAAATTTTCAGGGTATCACGGAAGAGTCAGGTTTATTTAGGATCGGGCATCCATTACACAAGAGTATGAATACATGAAAGATCGGAATTATTGCGCCGAAGAAGGGTTTTGAGCATGTCGTGCCAGTGAGGCAAATTCGGGGACACCATTTGACACGGCTCAGCAGACACTCCAGGATGCGTTGGTCATGTCCAGGCAGGTCCACCATCCGATCCGGACAGGGCCCAGATCCGGGATAAACCTCGGGATAAACAGAGAGACTAACATTAGCGTAGATGTCACTCTTTTTATGATGTAACGAGTACATCAGGTGTTATGGGAAGTGTTCCCGGTTCCGGCTGACCTACACTCTAAAAACTTATACTATGATTTACTCAATTTTTTTGGTGAAACATTTTTACACTAAAAAAATTGAGTAAATTTTAAAGCAGTAAAATCAATTATAGACACCATATGAACTGAGTAAATGTAAGTAAAAAAATTAAGTAGATCTGAGTAACTGCATTTGTTACATTAACAAAATCAATTGAGTAGAAAAAATTGGGTAAAAAAACATTTAAAAACCAATATTTATGACTAATATGAACAGCTTTTATTTATGAGTATTAATAACTTGTATAGTATAACTTTAATTTCCTCTAAACATTTGTAAAATACTCCACAGTCCACACAAACACACTTATACATGACATGGCCTTTATTGTCGACGAGTACAGCAATACAGCATATATTACTGTTTTGACATGTAAAGAATAACAGTTATTTTACAACATTTAAACTCATGTAACAAACATTTTAGAAGTAAAAATTAAACATTTAAAAGTAATTAAAGTGTAATCAACCGGTCTGATATCCCATTTCCACCGTATCAGCGCTGTTTCTCGAGCCTGAGATGGACTAACGTTAGCGGTCTGCGGGTGGACTTTGAACTTGAGACCAGTTTCATTCGTAGCTGAAAGATGCTGCGAGGTGCCAGACTCCATAACCTGACAATAAACAAACAGTGCCCAGTTTTTAATAAGATTTTATCACCAAATTCATTATATTCATTATCTTTACGAATAAAGTTGTGTGTTTTGAGCTACACAGCAGGCGTTTCAAAGACCAACGCCACACGTTAACTTAAGGTGACTCAAACTGTCCCTGTATGTATGTTGAATTAAATAAAAGGCCTTTTAGCACAGTAATGATTATATAGATAAAACAAAACATACAAACCTGAATTTCACTGAGGAAATGCCCCAATTCTGCGACGCTGAGAAGAAGAAACTGCTCTGGTGACTGAGGAGAATTCAAATATCCGCACTCACTCAACCGTCGAGCTGTCGAGCTGTCCTCGCGTCAGAGGGTGGGGGAGGGGCGCATTGTTTTAATCGAGTAAACTTACTCAATTTCTTCAGTGTGTGTTAAATATTAATAATCTTGATTTTAATTAAGTAATATTTGTGGTTCTTGAAACAGATCGGTTTAATTCTCCATTCTCAAATATTTTGAAATAAATTTCACAAATGTATTAAGTATATTTAAAATAAATTATTGTTTATTTGAATACTAAATTATTTTAGTGAAAAAAACTTAAATATAGCTATAAATTTTAGACAAAATTAACTGTTGGATTTTTAGTCAATTATTTTGGTACGTTTAACTAAAACCATCAAGTAAATGATATTGAGAGATTTTATTAAGTTAATAAAGTTAATTATTACTGTGATATTTACTAAGCCACTGAAATATTTTTTAGAGTGTAGTTAATGCAGCCTAACAATCAGTCAATTGAATTGAATAATGAAAGTTAAAAATGTTCTATGTGTATGCCATAGTAAAGAGATGTGTTTTTAGTCTAGATTTAAACTGACAGAGTGTGTCTGCTTCCCGAACAATGCTAGGAAGACTATTCCACAATTTAGGAGCTAAATAGGAAAATGATCGACCGCCTGCAGTTGATTTAGATATTCTAGGTATTATCAACTGGCCAGAGTTTTGAGACCGCAATCGACGTGATGGGGTATAATGCGTTAAGAGCTCGCTTAAGTACCGGGGAGCTAAACTATTTAGTGCTTTGTAAGTAATAAGCAAGATTTTAAAATGTATGCGATGTTTAATAGGGAGCCAGTGCAGTGTTGACAGAACTGGACTAATATGATCATACTTCCTGGTTCTAGTAAGAACTCTAGCTACTGCATTTTGGACTAGCTGGAGTTTGTTTATTAAGCGAGCAGGGCAACCACCCAGTAGAGCATTACAATAATCTAGCCTTGAGCTCATGAACGCATGTACTAACTGTTCAGCATTTTGCATTGAAAGCATGTGCCGTAATTTAGATATATTTTTAAGATGATAGAATGCGGTTTTACAGATGCTAGAAACGTGGCTTTCAAATGAAAGATTGGTATCAAAGAGCACACCCAGGTTCCTCACTGACGGCGAGGGCTTGACAGAGCAGTCATCAAGTGTTAGACAGTATTCTTGGTTACTACTTGTGGAGCTTTTCTGTCCAATAATTAAAAATTCAGTTTTATCTGAATTAAGTTGCAGAAAATTACTATTCATCCAATTTTTTATATCAGCTACGCATTCTGTTAATCTTGTGAATTGGTAGGTATCATCAGGGCGTGAGGAAATATAGAGCTGAGTATCGTCAGCATAACAATGAAAACTAACGCCATGCTTCTTAATGATATCTCCCAGTGGTAGCATATACAGGGTGAAAAGCAACGGTCCTAACACTGAGCCTTGCGGTACCCCATACTGAACTTGTGATCGGTGTGACATCTCTTCATTTACTGCTACAAACTGATAACGGTCAGATAAGTACGATTTAAACCATGCCAAAGCAGTTCCACTAACGGCAACATAATTTTCGATTCTATTCAGAAGAATATTGTGATCGATAGTATCAAATGCAGCGCTAAGATCGAGTAACACTAATAGAGAGATACAACCACGATCAGATGATAAGAGTAAATCATTTGTAACTCTAATTAGAGCAGTCTCAGTGCTATGATACGGTCTAAATCCTGACTGGAAATCCTCACATATACCATTTCTTTCTAAAAAAGAACATAATTGTGAAGACACAGCCTTTTCTAGTATTTTTGATAGAAACGGTAGATTCGAGATTGGCCTGTAATTGACTAATTCTTTAGGATCAAGTTGCGTTTTTTTAATAAGTGGTTTAATTATAGCCAACTTAAAAGTTTTCGGTACATATCCTAATGTCAGAGATGAATTAATGATATTAAGCAGAGGATCTATGACCTCTGGAAGTATCTCTTTTAATAGCCTAGTCGGTATAGGGTCAAGCATACATGTTGTTGATTTTGATGATTTTACAAGTTTAGCCAGTTCTTCTCCTCCTATAGCAGTGAATGAGTGTAATTTTTCCTCAGTGACCCTGCAGTGCTCTGTCTGAAGTGATACTGTAATAGACGGCTGCATGGTTATAATTTTATTCCTAATATTATCAATCTTACTAGTAAAGAAGTTCATAAAGTCATTACTGCTGTGTTGTTTACAAACATCAGAAGCTGAAGCTTTATTTTTTGATAATTTAGCCACTGTATCGAATAAATACTTAGGGTTGTGTTTGTTTTCTTCTAAAAGAGATGAGAAATAAGCAGATCTAGCAGTTTTTATGGCCTTTCTGTATGCAATCATGCTCTCTTTCCACAAATTGCGAAAAACCTCTAGTTTTGTTTTCTTCCAGCTGCGCTCCATTTTTCTGGCTGCTGTTTTAAGGGCCCGAGTGTGCTCGTTGTACCACGGCGTTGGATTATTTGCTTTAATCTTCTTTAAGCGCCGGGGAGCAACTATGTCTAAAGTGCTAGTAAGGAGAGAGTCAATAGTTTTGGTTGCAGCATCAAGTTCATCTTGGCTATCTGTAATGCTATGGAGATGGAACTGATGAGGAAGATTATGTACAAAGCAATCTTTAGTCGCAGCGGTTATCGTCCTGCCATATTTGAAGCGAGGGGATGGCTTTGCAGCCTTAGGTAAATTAAGTATACATGATATTAGGTAAAGATCTGAGATGTCATCGCTCTGCTGCAGAATTTTAACAGTATCAACATTTATTCCATGTGACATTATTAGATCTAAAGTATGATTAAGGCGATGAGTGGGTCCCGATACGTGTTGTCTAACTCCAATAGAGTTTGATACCTGTCAAACACCCCCACTACCTTATTTTGGTTAAACATTACATTTTTAATAGCAACAACTAAATACAAATGGTATAAATTTCCAGCAGGTGTGGATATTGTTTATTTATAAATATGGATATATTTAACAAGTCATGGATACTATTATGTTCTGGTGTATTTGGGGAAATAATAAAAAGCTCCAAGTGACTCGAGTTGTGTCCGCCGTGCTTGTCCTGAAACCCATCCAGTGGGGAGTTTATTTAGCTATAGGAAGTAGCTTAATAAAGAACTGGACAGTTGTAAACCACCATCGGAGCCACGCAAGACGAGCGGAGGAGAACATCGTTGATGACCGGCGCTATAATGGATGAAAGCGGCCATCAACAACACTAACGAACGGGGCTGTTAAATGACTGAATAACTTCCACAACTGTGAGTAAGATTGTGTAGATATAATAACAGCCGCGGTGCTAATAAAGAGACTTTGTAAATAACGCCGATAGTCGCCATGACGGTGGTCAAAAGTCAAATCTTTTGAACGGATCGTTCAAGCGAGTCATTTGGGTCGATTCTCTTAAACGATTCTTTTGAACGATTAATTTTGCTAACAGGTGATTTTAGTGGTTCTGTTCACCGGAAAAAGAAAGAAAGTCAAAATGGCGGATGACAAACCAGACCTAGAGGGTTTAAAGTGGAAACGATCAAATGCTCAACGGAACTTTACAACAAGAATAAACCGCCTTGAAGTTAGCGCTGGTGGGTTACGTGAAATTGAGTTGTCAGAAGAATTAGCGAGATTGAAGGATGATTAGGACAAGCTCCTTGTTGTCAGTAATGAATATGTTGATGCACAGAGCCAGATCGACCCTACGGGTGACGATAGTGAGTTGCGAGATGCCCTGGCAAGGAGAAATGCCAGTGAGCAAAAGTTCCTTGAAACTGAGGGCAAGATCATGGAAATGCTGTGGTCCAAGTATGCAGGACCGGTCATAGACGCTCTTGTAACACAGTTCAAGTCTGCTTTTGATCGAGCTGAGGCGATTGGAGAAAGTAAAGTAGTGCTGTGGACGCAGTAAAGGGTCGAAAGGGGTAAACTGGATAGGAAGCTCCACGAGCTCAAAGAGGCTGTGTACACTTGGAGAGATTATCGGCCACATGGAAAAGACAAATGGATGCTCCTTTTATCATTGAGAGAGGATAAGGAGAAACTGATGGATGGGTGGACATACCAATGTGAGAATGAGACCATGGAGAGGAACAATACAGAACTAAAAGACAATAGTGATGGAGACAGAAGTGAGGAGGAAGAGGACGAAGATGTGGGAGGGGATGATGCTGTCAGTGGGCATATCACAACAGCTATCGACAGTACAGCTGCAGATAACAACTCCTTTACCCAATTAGAAACCCTTGTTATTGCTACTCCACCTCTTAACACCCAGCCTGCTGTTGTTAATCCACCCATTGATGGGCAGGGAACTGTATGTGTTACAAGTTCTCCTTCATTCATGTATCCAGACAGATCGAGCAACTCCACTTGTGTTACTCAAGGTGCTATTGTCACTAGTCAACCTCAGAACAGGTATGTAGTAGCTACCACACACAGTAACCCCCAACAGATGTTACAGGCCACTCTGCAATCAAGACGGTCTGATGGTGGACTTGGTGTCAGTTTCGCCCTACCTCCAACCCTTGCCAGTACACCACAACGATTGAGTGTTCGTGCTGCTCCGCCTGTTGATTCCAGCATGGGACAAGGAAGTAGCATGCTATATAGCAGCCCTGGTTTGTACGCTGGGGGAGATAACAGCGCTCAATGCGCCCGACCAAAAATAAGACACCCATAAGTTTACCAAAGTTCTCCGGGGACAGGAGGGACTATTGGCGCTGGAAGGCTGATTGGAAGAGTATCCAGGAGCAAGCAGAACCTACGGGGTCAAGGGAATGCAAGAAACTTCATTTACTAGACAGTATAGGTGAGTCTTTGAAAAGTGAGCTGTTGTGATGCAGAGATGCAAACAATATCTTCAGGGAATTAGAGAACCGTTATGGTGACAGCACAGATGGCAGAAGAGATTGTGCTGGAGCTTCAATCACGATCTGCTGTAAAGAATCACCAGCCACAAAAAATGTTGGAATTGATTCTAGCAGTGGAGAGAGCAGCATTGGACCTCACAGACTTGGGGTGCGAGGACGCTGTACGGAATCAGCTTGTGATTCGGTTTTTGGAGAGTAAACTCCCTGATGTTATGAAAAGAGAGTGGCTCATGTGTGTGAGAAACCCTGTTAATAACATCCAACCTGGAAACTGTTTCGACAGACTCTTGCTATTCCTGGAAGACAAAAAGTCACTGCTCGTAAGGTTAGAGCAGTTGCTACCCAGCAAGCCATGGCCTGCTAATGCTCCTGAGAGACTGAGCTACCGGGAGAAACCAGGTGACAAATGGAGAGAGAAAAAGTAATTCACTAAAACTACAGCAAGTGAAGTCAAAAGAGACTCCAATCACCCAGCCAACATTGCCATGTGGGCCCCATGTGGGTTTTTGATGGGCTGTCACTTGGGCCCTGCATGGGCAACCCAAGTGGGGCCCATATAATTTTGTCCATCGGCTCCACATGGGCCCCATGTGTGTTAGCCCAAAGGGGCACATGATGGGTCCATAGTGGGCTCTAAGTGGGGCCCATTTGTGTGTTCATTATAGGGGCCGACATGGGTCCCATATAGGTTCTAATAAATGGGGCCAATGTGGGCCACATACAGAACCCTTATGGGGCCTAAATGTGTTGATGACGGTCTCTTGATGGACTCATACTGGGCCCATATGGGTAACCCAGGTAGCACCCATTTGGGGCCTACATGGGTCTGCCAGATGGATGTTATGTAGGGCTCTTATGGACCACAATGGGTATATAGATGGGCTACCATATTTTCTGTTTGGGTTATCTTATGGTAAAACCCTAAATACAAACATTACATGTAATCCACTAACTACACTAAAATGTTAAAAGTATTCAATGAACAGAAACCAGTAGTTCATGCTTTAGTTTATTATGCAAGGTTTATTTGGAATAATTTGAAAATGACTTACAAGATTTACAACTTTTTAATACAAAAGTATTAAAAGTACAGTCTAAAATAATGTATTTCACAAACAAATCAAAGAAAAACAGTGCAGCTCCTCACTCCTCTGTCATCGCTCTCCAATCAGCCCTTTGAAAAAGACCAAACAAATGAATCAACCATTGTGCCACCTTTTGGTACCCCACGTCAGACAAAAACAGTTGACAAAAAAACGACACACGCTAACTGCAAAATAATTAAGAATTAAGGTGAAGAATTAAGTGTGAAACCATCAGAAACCCTTTAGTCTCCAGCAGCACAATTTTCCAGAACTGCAACCTACCTGGAGTCTCCAGAAGTGAAGGTGTCAGGATCTCAGAGACTTCAGTTAGCTAAAGAATCCTAAAAAAAGACCCCCATTTAATAAGAATCACAAGCAGATGTGTTGTAAAATACATGGTTATGATTAAGGTTACAAACCTGTCTTGGAGTATCACCAGCCCTGCAAATGTTGTATGTCTCCCTATATCTGACACACACATTTCAGGTTTAGCAGTCTGATGAGCTCATGAGTTGAATCAGGTGTGATAGATGAAGGAGACCTTATATAATTAATTATAAAGTGAAGATTGTGGTGTTACCTACTAATAATGACTCAGTATTACCAAATCCTTCTGAAGGCATTACAAATTATTTGTAACAGTATTCTAAAGTGTTACTATATTTGGTATCTTTTGTGCATTTGTTATTTGAATTAGCACTAAATAAAAAAGGGAAAAAGCACAGGCAGCTGAGTGAGGAGATGGATAAAGCTCCTCAGATCTCATTGCTCAGTTGTGACAACATAAACATCTATTAAAGATCTATTTAAAATGAAACATTTGAGAATGGAAATATTTCACTCCATGTGCACACTTTTAGAATAAATTATATTTTATTCACTTTTAGAATAAATACAAAATAAAATTATATATATATATATATATATATATATATATATATATATATATATATATATATATATATATATATATATATATATATATATATTGTGACAAGTGTCCCGAGCACTCATCGCCCTGGAAACAAGGCGGGCACACCTGCACCCGCTCATCACAGGCTGAGCCGTCACACCTGCAGTTATACACTTATAAGCCTGCACGCCGGCCAGAGAGGTGAGAGATGTCTCCAGAAGACTCGGCTAACTGTTGTCTCCATTTTCTTTCCAGAGAGCAGCGTGTGACGGCCAGCACTCACTCTGAGCACGGACCCATATTACCGCGAGCACCGAGGACGCAAGAGAGAGACCACACCGAGCACGGAGCACCCCACTCGACGCACTTTCACTTTCACTTTCACTTTCATCAATAAATCCAACCTTCGGGGAAATTCACCTGCCCTCCTATGTCGTTTACTTCTTCACCCCGTCACACTGGTGGAGAATGCGGGCAAGAGCGTGAAGAAGTACCGACATCAGGTTCACGTGTTGTTGTTCCCGTTTCCCCGAGACTTTTCCCTGGGTTTATTTTTCCCCGCACTCATTGGTTTTTCCCTCTGTTTCCCCAGATGGCGCTCCTCCCTGCGACGATGGAGGAACTGTTGAAACACTTCACCGAGGTGAGCATCCGCCAGCAGCAAATTATGGAGCATATGGCCTCTCGACAAGACACTGCAGAGCGGGAGCTGCTCACACTCCGGGCGGCCGCTGCCCAACGCGCTCTGCTGCCTGACCCTCGCGCCCAAGCAACCCAACTCATGCCTCGAATAACCGGTCACAACGACGTCGCCATGTACCTCGAGATGTTTGAGACCATTGCTACCCGCGAGGCGAGGCGTGGCCGGAGGACGACTGGGCCCGCATCGTCGCCCCGCTGCTGACTGGGGAAGCTCAGCAGGCGTACTTCGCAAAGCACTTCGTATTCGGAGTTAAAGAAAGAGATCCTGGGCCGCGTCGGGCTCTCACCAATCAGCGCAGTGCAACTTGCTGGCCGAGGGTCCCACCGCCATCCAGGTAGCGGAGCGCGTCGTCGTCGACCGCCTCCTGCGCGCGCTCCCGCGCCACCTCCGTCAAGCCGTGGGGATGCGGAAGCCCACCACCAAGGATGAGCTGGTCGAGGCCATTGAGCTGGCAGATGCCACCTTCCACCGGGGGGTCGGGGAGCGAGCGTCGCCTTTTCCCCGAAGGGTGGTCCAGTAGCGACGCACGCTGGAGGGTCCCTCTCGACCAGTAAGCAGGCCGGCGGTTCCCGGGCCTCCGGACAAGCCCATGCCCACGGAAGCCCCTCGATCCCCTGGACGAACATGGCTGGCAGGCTGCGCCGTGCACACGGAGAACGCGCCCCGGGCGGAGGTGAAGATCAACGGCCGTCCCTTCCTGGCTCTCCTAGACTCCGGCAGCGCCATCAGCCTCGTACAGGCGGCCATTCTGCCGCCGCGAGTGGATTCGAAGACCTCCCTCCCCATTGTGTGTGCACGGCGATACCCGAGAAGTCCCCGCACGTCGCGTGTCCATCGAGGCCGCCCCGGGCACCTGGGCCATCGAAGTAGGAATCGTCAAGGTTCTGCCGGTCCCCATGTTACTCGGAAGGGACTGGCTGGGCTTCGACCGTCTCCTCACCGCCGCCACACAGCCTGTCAGCCAGCCCGGGAACCGCCCAAAGCGCCGGACTGCGCGGAGATCCAGACGGCGTCCTGTGCTGCTGGCCTCCGACAGCCCCCGAGATGGTGAGTCCACCCCCCAAACTGCTAACCTGTTCTATGATCTCTTCCAGCAGGTCTCGGGGGCCGGGGCGTTCGCCCGCGAGCAGCACGAGGACGACCATCTGAAACACTGCTGGGCTCAAGTAAGCCGCACCCTACGCCCCACTTCAAAATCGAGCAAGGCCTGCTCTACTGTGTCGCTCAGAGAAGGGGGGAGGAAAAAAATCTGCTCATCGTGCCCCGAAGCAAAACCCAGGCAGTGATGGAGATCGCCCACGCACACCCCATGGCAGGCCACCTCGGGGCTCAGAACACCATCCAAAGAATCCGAGATCACTTCCACTGGCCCGGCCTGGAGGCCGAGGTGAAGCGCTTTTGCCAAGCCTGCCCCACCTGCCAGCAGACGTCGCCGCGAGTTCCTCCCCCCAGCCCGCTGATTCCGCTACCCATTATAGAGGTACCCTTCGAGCGAATCGGAATGGATCTGGTGGGACCGCTGCCGAAGTTCGCCCGGGGGTATGAACACATCCTCGTCATCGTGGACTATGCCACCCGCTACCCAGAGGACATTCCCCTCCGGAAAGCCACCACCAAGGCCATCGCCCAGGAGCTCTTTCTTCTGTGTAGCCGGGTGGGCATCCCCGCCCAGATTCTGACTGACCAGGGCACCCCGTTCATGTCCCGGATAAAATGACAGCAGGTCATGCATAGATTATTTTTTGTCTCTGATTTTAAATCTTAATGTATTCACATTGGTTTCTATGTAAATACCTCAAAAAGCGCTCTATCAACTGAGATTAGAGAAGGCTGTCTTTAGCGTCCCTGTTAATTTGGCCGTCGCCGCGCAGGGTAACGCTGGTTCGAATCCCGCTCGGAGCGGGTCGACTAGAAACGGTTAGACCCAGTAAAAGTGCGGGGGACGAAAATACATTTTATTAAAAGTGAGGGGGACACGTCCCCCGCGTATTCTACGCCCATGCCACTGCCTAAATGCGTAATTCATTGATACTGTACAATAATCCGCCGACAAAAAAATAACAATGCGCTTAGCTTTGCTCTGACAAAACTACAGTACCCTTGTGAAGTTCATAGAACATGCACTTAGCCCAGTCAAAACTGATTCATCATTGATTCAAACCTCTTTCAGCAGCTGTTGGGGTTGCTAGTTGCATATGTCCTGAGTGTGTATATTATGATGGACAGGAATCATGATTATATTTATAAAGAGTCTTCGAGTCACAGGTGTAATCCACGTTTGAGAGTTGGTTCACTCTCCCACTCCTTACTGTAGAAACGGCTTGTGTATATGTATACTGTATGTATGCCACTTTAGCATAGCGATCACTTGAATACACACTCTAAAAACTCTAATTAATAAAATGTTGGAAGAGCAAAAAAATATATGTTGAACTAATTTTCTTACTTGTGCTTAGTTAAGAAGACATATTATATTAAGTCTGCTGAAATATATTTGAAAAACATTAAATCAATTGATATTTTCAAATTCAGTTAACATTTAGATTTGCAAATGTTGACTGGACTAAACGCGAATCCAGTCAATAGGCTAACACAATATTTTACACACAATATTTTACTATGGTAAATAGATTTTTGTTTGTGCTGTTGAAATGGGCGGTTAGAAACATTTGATAATAGCCTATATCAGAACAATATTTGTGAAATTAGATGTATTTTCGATGTTTTGTTTATCATGGTAGCCTATCTGCATTAGGCTATAATGAGATGGATCCTACAACACTTACATATTTAATAGGCCTATACATATATAATTCATGGACATATGTAGTTAATTGTGGTATTTAATTTGCCTAATTTTAATGAATACATACAAGCTTGTTTGACTACGTGGAATGATCTTTATTGCTCGTTTGATTTCGCGGAAGGATATCTGAGGTAGGCCAACTTGTTTGATTTCGCGGAAGGATATCTGAGGTAGGCCAACTTGTTTGATTTCGCGGAAGGATATCTGAGGTAGGCCAACTTGTTTGATTTCGCGGAGGGATTGAGATCAAAGGACTTCGCGCGTTTACCAGAGAGGCAGCAGCAGCTATTTTGAGGATGCAGTTCACGCGTCAGGTAAGTGTTAATGATTAAATTGCAGACAAATATGTCGAACATATTAGGCTTGTGTGGATATTTAACGTTAGAAGTGAAGTAAGAAGTAAATTAGAAGTAAATATAGCCAAGGGAAATGAGGATTATTTAGGCCTAAGTGATGTCTACCTCAAGTTCACTCGTCATGGAATAAATGATTTACGTTACGTTAATGTGGTCTTAAATCATGAATCAATAAATCAATAAACATTAAGTAATAATACATATGTATATTTTTTTAAACTATAATACTATAATGTATTTTAGATTTAATCTCAGTGTTTTGTGTGCTATATGTGTCAGGCAAACTTTCTCTCATTAGCTATAGGCCAAGTGCTGTGGTGATTTTTATACAAGGAAATGTACTGAAACATGTCAAGCGTGTAACTTAATGTTGGCCAAATAATGTACGCTATTTAGTGTTACGTGGTTGTATTGAACGTGATTTTTCGTGTTCCAACTTGTGAAATTGTCCCGTAAAGTTATGGGAACAACATAACCACGAATACTATGAAAATGGCGCTCATTTAATCGTCCTCACAAGTAGGACGAATTCTAAACAGCGTAAGAGAAAGAAAGCTAGCCATGTAACGGCTAAGGGTAAAAAAAAATACTTTAGTTTAGTCACACATGCAAGTACATTCTCAATATTGATAAAATGTATAAAGAATATAATTTGCTTTGTTTAATTTTTATTAATTGTTCTCTTTCTTTCTCCAACAGGGTGTGACCAATATATCCATTGATGGTTTGTCGTCGCAAAGTTTCTCATCCAAGCCAGTCAGTTCTTCTTAAAGTGATAGTTCACCCAAAAATGAAAATTCTGTCATTACCCTCATGTTGTTCCAAACCTGTATGAGTTTCTTTGTTCTGCTGAGCACAAAATAAGATATTTGTAAGAAAGTTTGTAACCAAGCAGATAAGACCAACCATTCACTACCATCATAGGGGGTAAAATACTATGGTAGTAAATGGTTACTCTATCTGCTTTGTTACAAACATTCTTCCAAATATCTTATTTTGTGTTCAGCAGAACAAAGAACATTATACAGGATTTGAACAACATGAGGGCAAGTAAATGAGGGCAGAATTTCCATTTTTGGTGAACTATCCCTTTTCCAGCTGAAACACTGACAAGTAGCAAGAATGTTCCACTGTATCTACTTTGATTGTGTGTATTTTCAAAACTAAAGGTGCATTAAAGACATTAAAGGAAAGTGACAAGGGCTTTGGTCATTTTTTTATTATTTAAAGATTATGAAATTAAATTGAAATTAATTCTTATGAAAATGTATTGTTTGTATGACAAATTTTATAAATGCAGATGATACAATGTGTTTTCATATGTTTTTATCCTCGCTATAACGTAACTAGTTCACCTGCAATTTCTAGTAACAATTAAAACCATTTAAAAATGAAACCCCTAATTAAAACGTTTTTGTTGAATTAATTATAAATACAGGTTGAGTAAATGTACATTTTAAAGTTGATGTCAAGTTTGAGCCAACTAAAAAATTTTTAATTCAATTAACTTTACAAACAATTGAGCAAACGTACATTTTAATGTTGAAGTCAAGTTTGAGCCAATTAAATTTTTTTAATTCAGGTAACAATTTCTAGAACGAAATTGACTGAACGTAAAAAATCTGTGGAACTAGTTACTAAATAATAATTAGTTGAAAGCACTAGAAATTTTTTACAGTGCATCTACGACGAGTTATCGCGCTAAAAACCTGGCTGTCATGAATGAGCGCGTCTGCTGCTGATCGCTGATTGGCTGAAAGTGCGTGCTCGTCCGCTGGAACCCGCCCAATCTGGCAACACCGTGTGTGATTTGTGCTTTGAGTCATGTGCAGGCGCGATGGATCGCGTAGTAAACCAATAGGGTGTTGGTTTGGTATGTTTACACTTCTCATCCAACCACAATCAAATTCACACTATCCAGATGACGCGATGTATCTGCATTTTTTTTTTAAACAAGATGAAATGAAAGAGGAGTAACGAGGCTATTTTTAAAAAGTAAGGAGTAGAAAGTACAGATAATTGCGTGAAATTGTAAGGAGTAGAAGTAAAAAGTAGGCAGAAAAATAATTACTCCAGCAAAGTATAGATACCCAAAATTTCTACTTAAGTAAGGTAAAGAAGTATTTGTACTTCGTTACTTGACACCTCTGGTATCTTGTATAATACGCCATAAAATGCGTATCATATGCACGTGAAAAACAGCGTATCATATGCACGCCAAAATTAGTTTTGGCGTATACATTCACGACATTGCACACTTGTGCTATTTATACGAATTTTTCGTGATATCCGGCTGGTATGAAAATTTGCCTGTTTTTGACTATGATTATGGATTACCCTCTTAATAAATACTGCATTTAGATCTCCTACCTTCTGTCTCAGAGCGGTTCTTTACAATTAGAGACTTTATTTACCTTGTGAAGTTGTTATTTGTTATCTTTAGCAAGTTACTGTTATTCCCCCCTCCCTTCTACTTTAACTCTCATTGCTAGTTGAGCATACTACACACTTGAAATTTGGTGTAAAATTAAGTCTAGACTCTATATTAATATAAATGGTTTCTGAGTGACTGTAAACATTTGTCAAAAGTAAATTATTGAATACATTTTTGTTGTTGAGTGTTTTATTTACCATGGAGTTAATAAGACTTTTAAATAATGCTCAAAGTTGCATGTGGGCCACATAAGAGCCATTAGATTTGAACAAAACTCAGCCATACTAAAATTCCATATAAGGCCCACATAAGGGCCAAATAAAATTGTATTGTTTGGCTCACGTTTGGTGGAATTATGGCACTGCTTTGGCTGAGCTGTGGTAAAGAAGAAGTGGGCCAGATCTGGGCCGGCAAACACAAACTAATCTGGGCCACATCTAAGCTGTTTATCTGGGCCAGATCTGGGCCAAAGGAAATTTGCTGACTGGGAGGGAAGCAAAACACGGCGGCTATCGCGTTTTGTTAAAAACTGATTATCGAACTTTGAATAGAGAGTCAATGGGGAGCTTGTTTTGGCGGGGGGTTTTTTCTTCAAAATTGACGTTTATCGCGTTTTGGAACCAAACTCTTCATTTGTTATTAATTAGCATCAGCTTTATTACCACTAATGTAAATTAGAAAATCATTTAATGATAATATACAACAATGCCAAGGTCTTAACCAAAAAGAGGTTTGGTTAATTCATATTTTCTGTAGTATATGCAGTAAATGGTTCAGTCCAGGTCACCCCTATACAGTTTGTGTAGTTGGTATGAACCGTGAATGTATGCCGCATGTGATTACGATAGAACAGTTGAACATGCATGAGTAAAGAGAAGTTCAACATATCTAACCTTGTGTACGTGCCTTTATGGGAGTTAATCGTTCAACAAAGTATACAGCGTGGTATCAGAAGCGACTGTACCCACTAACTAATGCCGCGCACATTAAGAAGTGACAAAAGATCACCGCTGCTCGACTGAGGAAACAGCCAGTGCAGATGGAAAAAAAGCCCTGCACATGGAAGCGGCAAACAAGATGGAAAGGCTTCATCCGCCACCCCCTTTGTCTCTGATGGGAAACTTGGCCGAAAATTGGCGTAAGTGGGAACAAAGATTTAATCTGTACCATACTGCCTCAGCACTAGTGGATGAACACTAGTCAAGAGTCGAGACAGATTGTTGTACTGCTGCATTGCATAGGAGAAGAAATTTATAGACATTTTTAACTCGCTGGAGATTGAATATGCGGACGCAGAACATAAAAAATTATCACAGGTGCTCGCGGGATTTCTGAAATACTGTGCTCCTCGGAAAAATGTCTGGCCAGTTCGTCACAGAGTTAAGAAGCAAAGCACGCACATGTGAATTCGGAGAAATGGAATATCTCATGTTACAAGACAAAATAGTATTTGGCATGACTGACTCTGGGCTTCGTGAATGACTACTCTCCATATCTGATTTGACACTTTCAAACGCCATTGACGTATGCAGAGCTAAAGAGGTCACAAAAGCACAAACCACAGCCATGGCAGCATCATCAGAAGCACAATTTGTCCATGCCATTACAAGAAAGGCTCACATCCTGTGTTCAAATCAAGCAAACCTGCAGTAAATAAACAAGCTTCAAAGTCAATGCGAGGACACGCAAAAACCTGTGGGAAATGCGGACGCATTCACATGCCACGACAGTGCCCAGCCTATAATGAAGTTTGTAAAAAATGTGGCAAAAAGAACCATTTTGCAAAGTGTGCAAAACCAAAGCTAAAATGGACATACTTGACATGGACACTGATCTATCTAGAATAGATACACTGTTTATCAGTACTGTAGTTCACTAAAACACACCTGACACCGGCTGGCACACAAATCTGTGCATGGCAGGCACGATTGTCAACTTCAAGCTTGACACGGGGGCTGAGGTGAACGTCATTCCAAAGAAAATCATTGACCAACTTCCTGTGAAAATTTAAAAGACAAACACAGTGCTTGTATTGTATGGAGGCGTTGTTAAAGGGGGGTGAAATGCTGTTTCATGCATACTGAGCTTTTTACACTGTTAAAGACATGGATTCCCATCCTAAACATAGACAAAGTTTCAAAAACTAATGTTGGACGTTTGATGGAGTATTTCTGTGTTAAAAATACTCCTTCCGGTTTCTCACAAGTTTCGGCGAGTTTTTTTCGAGTATGGGTCTACTTGACGTTAATAGATCGGAAGGTCCTTGTATGGGCCGTACGGGCTCTTCTCCCGGTAGGGTGCGCACGTGCGTGGCTAGAGCGAGAGAGAGGAAATGCACACCGTAAACAGTCTCTCAGCTGCAGATCCAGTCGTCCGTGAACACTTATGTGGCGCCGCGCTTCTCTTTATTCCTATGGGTGACGTCGAGCGACTTCAACGCTTCAGCACAGCATTCCGGGAAGGCAGCGAAGGCAATTCCTCTCTGTTTCTCATTACAGCCTTGACATTGTCTCCAAGCAAAACCAGTGGAAGAAGTCATCACCATCGGACTGCTTACTCAACCACGCGGAACGTAAATGTTGTATACTTCGTCGAATGATTAACTCCCATAAAGGCACGTATACAAAATTAGATGTGTTGAACTTCTCTTTACTCTTGCATGTTCAACTGTTCTATCATAATCACATGCACCGTACATTCACGGTTTATACCAACTACACAAACTGTATAGGGGTGACCTGGACTGAACCATTTACCACATATACTACATCCTCCTTCTTAAGCTTTGAACAAAGTGTTAATTAGACATGAAAAAAAAAAATTATGTAAAATTCCTAGTGCGAAAATAAACTTTGGTATGAACGGGCAATATAGACAGTAGTCTAGCATACTTAAGTAAGCACATAATCTTTGAACCATACAGCTCTTGTTTATTCAGAACCTCACACAGCCCTTTCCACACTTTGAGGTTGTTCAGTTTGAACAGGTCCTGGAATCGTTTGTTTACACAAATCATTGTCTGCATGGGACTGTCAGGTTGTGAAACAGGATTGATTGACCTGTCCGGCCAACCGAGATAATCCCCCAGGGGAAACAGAAGCCGAAGCCAGCCACGCCAGAAACGCCTGTAACAATCTGACAATGGGTGCCAGTGAGAGAGCGGTTTATATAGTGAGACTGATGAGTGCAGCAGGTGAAAGTGATGAGTCCCATAATCAGTGGCCACGCCTCCAACACAACCTCACAAGACACAAAGAAGGAGACAATGAATTCATAAACCGTGACAGACAATGCAGTAGGGAAAGGAGCTGGAATCAGTTTCAACAGCCTTGAACACGAATATCTGTGGGATGCTGATCTTCTGGGGCACCAAAGGGTCCTAAAATCTGGAACATGCAGATGAGGCCCTGAAGTAGGTGCAGAAGGTCCTTAATCTGGAACAAGCAGACAAAGGAACCTTTAAGTGAAGGTTTGCTCTCCTGAGCTTAACCTTGTTGCAAATGTCTCAGAAGTTGGTCTGATCTCTTTAGCATGGAGACTCGGGATGTGCTGTAGTCGTCACGCTGGAATAAAACTCTGAAAGTAGTGTAGGTTAATGTCTCTTTCCTCACAGACTGGAGGCTCAGAACGTTTTCGTATTTGTCACTGCCTCACAAGCTGTAGATTCAGATCCTCTGATCTTGTGTTGTCTCTCTGGTTAAACCAGAGGCTCAGAACTTGGTTGCTCTGACACAGTCTAATCCTCGACGGACAGACTCAGAACAAGGAGTATCTATTGAAAGGGTACCTTTATCCTTTTCCGAATAGGAGGAGATTGCAATTTGGCACTTCTCCATTCCAGTGTTGCTGCTGGCATCAGAGGGCATTCTTTCCCCTGTGGAACTCATTTGCATACTTTGCACAGTAAGAAGTCTTTAAAGTGTCTTTAAAGTTTATCAATGCATTTCTCACTTTACAAACCACCATCAGAATCCCCTTGGCAATATTCTAAATAAATAGACACCAAACATGATGGAAAATGATTGAACTCTCGTGTGTTCATTAATTTGTTCATTAACAGCTGATTATGTGTAAGATGTAGCATTACAAATAGCTATATACAAATATACAACAAATATACAAACATAGTTTTGAATGGGTTTGGATGGATCAGATTTGGTCTTTCTTTGTTTTTTCCCTCTACTGCCGAGGTCCTGAGGAATGTTTATGGCCGTCACAAACCAGGACATTAGGGATCAGTCTCTAGGTGGGTGAAGGGCAGAAACTGCATGTGGACCAATGAGAAGTCCTGTCCTTCCTGGGCTTGGTACTAGAGGTCTTCTTCTTGCCCTCAAAGAGGTGTCTGGCTGTTGTCCAAGCATCTTTATCTGATGGCGTTGGCCATTTTGTTTGTGCTAGTCCAAAAAGATCCAATCAAAATGTAGCAAACCTTTGTCCACCGTTACAGGCAAAGAGGGGCCCAGCCATAAACTGGGCCCTGGAACACTACACTACATACAATGCACAGGTGTGTTTGGGGCTTATATCTGCTGGATATTATTTCGTTGGAACCATCAACAGTTCGCATTCATGGAGCAAAGATAAAAACTTAGTGCTCTTTTTGATTAAATATTTTTTCTTCTCTTTAATGTTAAATTAATTTATTTTATTTATTTATAGTTTATTTTAATTTTGTTTTTACTTTTCATTTATTTATTTGTATTTGATGATTAGATATTTTACATTTAACCTTTGCCACTGCAATGTCTTGTTTTTTGTTTTTTTTAAAATAAGTCAATCATGGGGGGTGGGGGGGAGCTTACAATAGCTAAAGTAGTTATTTAAATAGTTAAAATAGTAAATTAATAAAATAGTTTTAGCTAAAGTAAAACCTGTTTTATCTTGTAATAACTTTGAAAGAATAATTCATGCATTTTTAACATCAAGGCTAGACTATTGCAATTCACTGTACTATACGATCAGCCAATCAGCTTTATCCCGATTACAGATGGTAAAAAATGTGACGGCAAGACTTCTGACTTGTTCTAAAAAATGGGAACATATTACTCCAGTGCTGCACTCTTTCCAATGGTTACCTGTACGACACCATGTTGATTTAAAATCTTGTTTAAATCGTGTTTAAATATTTAAATGGTTTAAAATTTCCAGATCAGACACCCCACCCCCACCCCATTGTGTTATAGAAATAAAATTGACATAGACATTGACAATCAATCAATTAATAATTAAAAAATTTTAATAAATATTGTGCTGCAAATTAAATGCTGGAAACTGTTCTGTGGCTATTAGTGATGTCCGGTTCGCAAACGATTCGTTCTTTTTAACCGGATCTTTATAGTGAACCGGACGAACCAGTTCACCAAATCGAACTGAATCGTTCTAAACGGTTCGCGTCTCAAATCAGGGCTGATCCCACAAGTTACTATAGTTATTAACTTTCTGACATGAGTGACAGTCTCTCAAACTAGAAATAAACTAATATCTTGAAGTAGATGTTGTACCTCCAATCGTTAGCTGAAGTGAGACAGGTTTTGCTGAGAGATCTGATGAACCCACGAGCAGCTGATACTGAGCATGCGTGTGTAACCGAACATAGCGGTTCTCGGATCTTCGGATCAGCAGTACAGAATCGAAAACCATTTCTGTCGGACATGTTCGATACTGAGAACCGATGCGCATGCGTGTTATTTGTACAGAGGAACGAAATACAGGTTAAGTGTATAAAACTAATCACGTCTGGAAACATCATAACAAAGCTGTCTCACTGTATTATTTTAAAGTTTGGAAACAATGGATTGTAAAACGGTCAAATTAAACATTTATTTGTTTATCAGTAATGCATGATATTTTCAGGAACAGCTTTTATCTTATTTAATTTCTAAATCGATACACATTTTAAAATGTAATCAAAACAGTAGGTTTGATATAGACTATTCAGCTTGCAGCAGTTCGCAGCTCAGCACCCTATGCTCAGCACACACACACACTGATACAGCGGTTCTCGGTTCTCGAGTCAGATCGACCGGGTTGCAACAGTTCTCGGATCACCAGTACAGAATTCAGAACCGTTTCTATCGGACACGTTCAATCTTTCGGACATGTTCGATTCTGAGAATCGGTGAGCTGAGATACTGAGCATGCGTGAGAGCGTCGTAACCGAACTGCTTCTCTCGGACTGGGACAGCTGATGCTGATAATACATGAGCCCGGGTGAACTGATGATTTGTGTAAGTATTATGTCAATGTAAGTTTATTTAATCCGTGTAAAACATCAGTGTTTGCACGACAGTGACAGTGACAGTCTCTCAAACTAGAAATATAACTAATATCTTGAAGTAGATGTTGTAACAATCGATTCAGTTCGATTTGGTGAACTGTATTGAGTGCTGTTGCAAAACATAAATTAAAAAATGTATCCAAGATGATGATGATGTCAATAATAATTATTATTATACTTAATTTTTATTACAAATACTTTATAGGGATGTGTTTGAATGTATTTTCATCTGCCGGGATAATAGAATTTTTTTTTAACCGGATCATTGAAACGAACTGTCCGAAAGAACCGGTTCGCGGAAAAGAACCGAACTTCCCATCACTAGTGGCTATTTTTGTTTGTGTAATTCCCAGAACTAATTCAATACTAAACAGAAAGTTTCTGTGCAATAATTTGAATATAGCACATTGTATGCCTTTTTTTTTGTTTTGTTTTGTTTTTTTGTTTGTTATTTTTTTGGCTGATTTTTTTCCTGCGAATACAGTTTGAAATTAGTAAATTAGTTGAGACAGATTAAAGTCTTTCCCTCAGTTTTCCAGTTTATTCTGACATTCCCAGTGGAGCAGACACCATAGTCAGATTGATTAAGTGTGGCTGTGGAGGCCAGCTCCATCTCTTCCTTTCGCCAGGTCTTAATTTCATGAGAAGCTGAAAGAATCTATTTGTGTTATTTTCCTTATGTTGAAAAACTTCAAAGACTATGTCTCATTTTAACCTATCATCAATGACAGTTACTGCACCTTGGGAGGTGAGGGAATAGTTTATTTATTTATTTACATGTTCTCCTTTCTGAAGATAAATTACACCACACTTTTCCCCACCTAAACAGAAAAATACATACATACATGCAAGAGATGGTGAAAATGAGGCTAGTGAGAAGATCTTCAGTAATCAGTTTGTAATAATTTATTAGACAGGGAACTGTAAAAGTTTTTGTCTTCATGGCAACAGCGCCCAGCGGCTAGAGAACACAAACCCAGAAAAAGATTTTGAAATAGTTTTAAAACGATACAGTTATCATCTTTGTGTAAAATTTAAAAAAAAAGTGATTCTGTGAGAATGATAACAGCATGCCCATAAGCCATGTGTTAATTTTGTAGTCTATAGTGCGCAGGTGCATAGTATTTCTTTGACTGCCAAATTAATTGTCTGTATTGCATACTAAAGAGTAATTTTGCATAATTTTATTCATTTTATTTAGGAGGCCTTTACCAGCGAGAGTCTAGTTGACACGGTCTCTGCTGACACTCCAGGGCTGCATTGTGGTCATATCTAAGCTAAGGTCCACCATTTGATCTGGATACGGTTTTGATAATGCAATGCAGCCTAACCAATCATTTAACTTTTTCGTTTGATAATTGCAATTGATAATGTTCTACGTGTAAGCCAGGGAATACAGATTAGTTTTTAGTCTAGATTTAAACTGACAGAATGTGTCTGCTTCCCGAAAAATGCTAGGAATAGTTAGGTGCTAAATAGGAAAAAGATCTATCGCCTACAGCTGATTTTGATATTTTAGGAATTATCAGCTGGCCAGAGATTTAAGATTTAAAGGGGTCTTATAATGGTACATGCACTTTTACAAGCTGATTGTATGGAAATGTGTGTTGGCAGTGCCTGTACACAATCATCCTATAATGATAAAAATCCATTCAGTGTTGTTTTTTTAAGTGGCCTTATATGTTTTCCCCTGTCTCAGATCGAGCCGTTTGGTGGTGTGATGTCACATGATCGGACACCCCTCCCACTACTGTTGATTGACAAGCGTTTCAACTCAGAGCCGCCCTGCGCGAGCTCTGTCACAGTACGCCATTGTGAATAGGCTGGAGACGAATGGTGTCTAAGCGATTGTGGTGTTATGTTCTTGGGTGTAGTAATGAACACAGCAGTCAATCTGATGTTTCTATATCCGAACCGCTCAAGATGCAGTGGCTGAGTTTTGTTCCCTTTCAGTTGGTCACGTTCGACGTACGTCAGACTTAGACAGACGAATTGGGATCTGACCTCAGAGACCTATCCACTTCGAGTGTATAAAAACGAGCCAATCGGAGATTGGCATGTGATCCACACATTCCACGCTCTGCCCCGCAGCGCGGGTATAAAGAGGAAGTGGAATGGCAGATCAATGCTTTTTACTTCGGAGCCGAGCAGTACTATACTGTGTCTACGAAGAATATGTAAATTGAGACTTGTGAGAGAAGGAGAACTGCCAGTGTGTGAAACGGCGCTTCAGCGAGTGATCGATTGTTGCAATTGCTTGCATTCATAAAATAGCTTTTTGTTGGTTCGCTGGGCGTTTTTCCAAACTTGAGTGCCACACACAGGGTTGCACTGTGGACTGTGTGCTGGCCGCGGTCATCTCCCTGAGTGCTTCAGCACGTCTAAAAGAGCAGTTTTTCCATTCTAAAAAAGCAACACGGTTTGACCCTGCGTCTTTTTCAAGATGTCATTCAAACCGTATATTCCTGGAAAGCAACTGTTTCCTGTCCTCATTGACGGCCACGATCGCATGTGAGATTGCGATCGAGGGTGATTCATGTTCTCACAGAAGAACATGGTCACGTCGGCGCATTGTTCGTCTCACCCTTCTCATAAAAGGCTTGAGTGTTCAACGCGCCGTGTGCCGTCGAGCGGCCGGCTGACAGCGGTGGTTGTCACAGCAGCCAGCGCGCGTCAGTCGGCGCTCTAGATGTGCGGGCGAGACTATGGAACCTCAGATGGGGTCGAGTCCCTTCGTCTATCCCCCGATCTAGTTCATTTTCTGGTGTTACTGGAAAAGGGCTACTTTGGCTGATAAGCGCTGGTGGCCTGAGGATTACAGTGGGAATTCCCTGCCGGGTAAATCCCTGCGGGCCCCCACTCCTCTATCGTATCAAAAGCATGCTGAGACTCCGTTCTGACAGCCACGTTCACTGTCTCACATGCCTGCTGGTAGTTAAAGATGGAATTGCTGATCCTAAAAAAAAGGGTCTTAGCATTTCATTTTGGGCTCTGGCAGAGGACAGATGTCAATTGCTGCATTGGAGAGAGGGAAATATGGAAAGGGCCATAATAAAAAAAAAAAAAAAAAGGATAATTGTTTTCCCTCTCTCACTGCCCTCACTGTCCTGCATGCACGAGGGTAGTCCCAACCAAGGGGTTGTGCAGGAACTGCGTGCGGTGTTGGACCAGACATGAGTCCGTTCGGTGTTGAACTGCTTGAATTCATTCAAGAGCAGGACAGTGGTCCCACTGAAACTTTTTCAGAGGCTCCTGGGGCATATGGCATCTGCAGCCACAGTGACGCTACTCGGATTGCTTCATATCAGACCGCTCCAACACTGGCTTCATGGCCGAGTCCCCAGGTGAGCGAGCAGAGCGGCCAGTACCGGGTCCCAGTGGCTCCGTACTGCTGCCAAACTTTCAGTCCTTGGTCAGACATGATGTTTCTCAGGGCTGGGGTGCCCTTAGAAGAAGTGTCCAGGCATGCTGTGCTATTCACAGATGCCCCTACCACGGGCTGGGGGGCCACGTATAATGGGCATGCAGTTGCGGGTCTGTGGATGGAACCCCAATTGCATTGGCATATCAATTGCCTCGAGTTGCTAGCAGTACATTTGCCACTGCGCCGCCTCAAGGGGCTGCTACGTGGCAAACATGTACTGGTCCGTATGGACAGCATGGCGGCCATTGCGTACATCAACCGTCAGGGTGGTCTACACTCCCGTCGCATGTTCCAACTTGCCTGTCACCTGCTCCTGTGGAGTCAGAAGCAGCTGAGGTTGCTTCGGGCCATTCATGTCCCAGGTGCGCTCAACCGGACAGCCGACGAGTTCTCTCGGCAGCCAGCACCTTCGGGAGAGTGGCAACTCCACCCCCAGGTGGTCCAGCTGATATGGGACCAGTTCGGAGCCACACAGGTAGACCTGTTTGCCTCTCCGGACTCGACCCATTGCCAGTGGTACTATTCCCTGACCGCCCAGCTGGCCCCAGGGCCTACGCAAGTATGCGTTTCCCCCAGTGAGCCTTCTTGCACAGACTTTGTGCAAAGTCAGGGAGGACGAGGAGCAGGTCTTATTAGTTGCGCCTTACTGGCCCAACCGGACCTGGTTCCCAGAACTAACTCTCCTCGCGACAGCCCCTCCTTGGCCCATTCCCCCTCTACGAGGCGCCTCTATGCGCTGAAGTGGAACCTGTTCGTTGAGTGGTGTTCTTCCCGCCGGGAAGACCCCCGAAGGTGTTCGATTGGTGTCGTGCTTTCCTTCCTGCAAGACGGGTTGGAGCGAAGGCTGTCACTTCCTCCACCCTCATAGTGTACATCCCCGCAATAGCGGCGTACCACAACGCGGTTGAAGGTAAGTCCGTAGGGAAGCACGACCTAATCGTCAGGTTCCTCAGAGGTGCAAGGAGACTAAATCCTCCTCGCCCAACCTCGATACCCTCTTGGGACTTAGCTCTAGTGATCAGAGCACTTCAAAGCCCTCCCTTCGAGCCTTTGGAGTCAATTAAGCTTAAAATTTTGTCAATGAAGACGGTGCCCCTGATTGCATTGGCCTCTATCAAGAGGGTAGGGGACCTGCACGCACTTTCGGTCAGCGAATCGTGCCTAGAATTCGGGCCTGGTAACTCTCACGTTATCCTGAGAGCCCGGCCCGGATACGTGCCCAAGGTTCCCACGACTCCCTTTCGGGATCAGGTGGTGAACCTGCAAGTGCTCTCTTCGGAGGAGGCAGACCCAGCCCTTGCTTTGCTGTGTCCAGTCCGCGCTCTTCGCGCTTACATTGACCGGACCCAAAGCTTTTGGACCTCAGAGCAACTCTTCGTCTGTTACGGAGGCCAGCAGAAGGGAAAGGCTGTCTCCAAGCAGAGCTTAGCCCACTGGATAGTGGATGCTATAGTCTTGGCTTACCAGTCCCAAGACGTGCCTTGCCCGTTCGGGTTGCGAGCTCACTCCACTAGGAGTGTAGCATCCTCCTGGGCGCTGGCTCAAGGCACCTCGCTGACAGACATTTGTAGAGCTGTGGGCTGGGCGAGACCTATCACGTTCGCTAGATTCTATAGCCTCCGTGTAGAGCTGGTATCTTTCCGCATCCTCACCCCTGGTGGCCAGGAGTGCTAAGTGCCCGTTCTAAGTGTCGGCTTGCAACACCAGTCCCGCCCTCTGGGCCGGATACGTGCGTCTATTGTCTTCAGTTGTGTTCCCCCTAAAACGGATAAACCTGTCGAGCTCCTCCGTCACCCCTGCAGTGTCAGACGTTGCGGAACGTCTGACACTAGGCCTGCACCCGTATGCTTGTGGAACGTGGCTGTAGGCTGGGTCCCATACTGTGCTCAAGCAGGACGCTGGAAGGGCCAGCATCCTGGCGTTTTCCATAGGGATCCCAATTCGTCGGTCTAAGTCCGACGTACGTCGAACGTGACCGACTGAAAGGGAACGTCTCGGTTACGTATGTAACCTTTGTTCCCTGAAGAAGGGAACAGAGACGTACGTCCCGTCGCCAGGTGCTGTGCTTCCGCTAGGAGCCCAGTCACTAAGTCTGCTCCCCAGCAGAAAAAAGCATTGATCTGCCATTCCACTTCCTATTTATACTAATACTGCGGGGCGGAGCGTGGAATGTGTGGCTCACATGCAAATCTCCGATTGGCTTGTTTTTATACACTCGAAGTGGATAGGTCTCTGAGGTCAGATCCCATTTCGTCGGTCTAAGTCCGACGTACGTCTCCGTTCCCTTCTTCAGGGAACGAGTGTTACATACGTAACCGAGACATTTTCGTCTTTGTTTTTATATTTTTATGTCTGCACGAACAGTGACGCATTTCTTACCAATGGGTAGTTTGAAACGCGTACACGTTTCACGATGAATGCGGCTAAAGTGGGTAATTTACATTACGGCATACTTTATATGTATGACATTCTCAATATAATTCATAATCCCACATTTATAATCAACAACGCATTATGGTTGTTGTGTTATTACAAACTGTGTACGCCGGTTTTAAAGTTAACATGGACGTGGTAACTGACATAAGCTTAATTATGTAGATGGTTTATAAGTTACTGTCAAAAAAAATAAAAAATAATGTGTTGTAAGTTATTACACTGCATTGATAACGTTAAGCATCATTGACAAGCCGACATTTACAGAAAAAAAGATTTTATTAACATTAGCTGTAACATCATTTTGTCAATGAACTAATGTAAACATCAGTAAACACATAGCATTCATCGCTAATGTTACCCTGCCAGTACATAAAGACAGATCAGTGACGTTACGTTAACCACCCATTCAGAAACGTCCTGTTTAGCCTTAATTGGAGCTGTTGTCTTGTCCCTGTCCGACTGTTGTTCAAATTGCTAGAGTTGCACAGATCTCCTCAGAGACTCGCGTGGCCATTCTTTTGGCTCTACTGTTGTCAACGGCAACACTCCTTTTGTATGTGTGAAAGCGCCCACAGAACAGAGGGGCAGGATGAGCAAAGCTCATTAGCATTTAAAGCTGTATGCAAGAGAATGGCTTGCTGAAAACAGAGCTGTTTTAGACCAGATAAAATGAGTGTTTTCTTACAATACTAATGAGAATATTTAATTAAAGTATATTACAAAGTTTTCATTAAGACACTAAAGAATCATATTAACTTGTACAAAAAACATTTAGTGCTTTGTAAGTAATTAGCAAGATTTTTAAATTGATGCAATGTGTTGATTTTTTAATTGATGCAAACCCAAATAAGGAATCATGCATGCTAGGTTCCATGTGAGGAAAAAAAAAGTAGATTGCTTACAGAGGAGTTGTGCACTTTTTATTTTATTAGGCCTATCTACATACTTTTTTACTTAAAACTATAATTTCGTTATTTACCCAGTGTTTTGTATGTGAACGCTGTTTTACGTGATTATTACCACAGGAGTGAAGCACTTACAAGGGAAATAAATAATTTTGCAGATGTTATATCGCAGCCATTAAAACATGAATTCATATGACATGGGATATCACTCTCATGAGAGAGGGAGGTCCAATTTAAAATTTGCCAGCTTTTTAATTCTGTTTTGCAATCTAGTCATCCGATATTCGGATTTCTGTAAATTTTAACAATAGGCCTAACGTTAGTCCATTTTATCCTACGGAACATCTTATTTCTTTTCCCAAAACTTCACGCGCATCACACTCCTTTTTGCAGGGAATTATAAACGTTTCTTCCTTTTGTTTCCTAGTCCATTATCCTCATTTACATCTTTTACTGTGGTAAAGTAGAAAAACACTGTAGGACAAAATTTTATTTAACACAGTTGTGCTTGTTATTAGACTTGAGGCGTGTCAAGTTTATTTGAAAAGCGCAGTTCACACTGCACTAGCATAATCAAACAGAGCCTATGTGTTGACCCTGTGGAAGATAAAATTTGCCCTTAAAGGGTTAGTTCACCCAAAAATGAAATTGATGTCATTAATGACTCACCCTAATGTTGTTCCACACCCGTAAGACCTCCTTTCATCTTCGGAACACAATTTAAGATATTTTATATTTTAGTCCCAGAGCATATGCAATCTATGCACACTTTACTGTCCATGTCCAGAAAGGTAATAAAAACATCATCAAAGTAGTCCATATGTGAGATCTGTTGGTTAATTAGAATCTCTTGAAGCATCAAAAATAAATTTTGGTCAAAAAAAAAAAAAAAAAAACTACGACTTTATTCAGCATTGTCTTCTCTTCCGTGTTCCTCAAATAAAGATTCAAACAGCCATGAATAACTGAATCGATCAATGATTCGGATCGCTAATGTCACGTAGGGCTGGGCGATAAAACGATAACAATAATTATCACAATATCATTTTCCTCGATAAAACAACAGTTTGATAAATTCTCACTATAATGCTTACGGGCTATGTGTAATGCTGCACATGCGTATCGCAGACCAGGCTTCTGGGTGCTGCATGCGCTGTTGTTTAAAGTCAGTGTCTGACAGGATTGGATGATCGGAGTGAAGTGGAGCGATAAAAATGAGCAATAGTGAAGAAAATGCAACGCTCACGACCAGCTCGGAGGACACAGATATCGCTGACAAGTTATTTCGCTCAACTTCAGTGGTTTGGAGATATTTTGGCGATACCATCCGACATAAAACAGAGCGACGTGCGTGGGCTGCTTATCATAGGTTCACCATGCGGAATCTTATCAACTTGTTAGTTGTAGTGGGTGACTTGCAAGCTAACGCTACCAAACTATAATCACTAAAACATCGGACTTGTACATCATAATTTTTTGTCTTTGGTGATGTATTAATGACTCAGCATCGCCTGTATCAAAAGAGAAATAATTTCATCCAATGTTTAAAATGAATAAAATAGACTAGACAGCCCTTACTGGAGATCCACAAATACTGAACTTTGCTCACTCCCTCCTCTCCCGACCGGCCCACTGTCGGTGAGAATGTGTGTGTCGGTGAGATAGGCGTGTGTGTGTGTGTGAGAGAGAGAGAGAGCAGTTTGGATCACGTGTCAAACTGCCAAACTGCTGAAATCACGTGACATCACTGTGGCAGGAGGGGCGTGGTTTTGCGAGGTCTGTAGCGGGAGAGAGGAAGCGGAACCGAGCGGTGAGTAAGTAGGTCAAATGCTGACGAGTAACACCTGTGTAGGATTGCAGTAATTGGCATGACATGAAGAGACAGCATTTAGGCGCAGCAGAGTGATAGCTGAGAGAGAGAGAACAGGACTGGGACTGCTGCTGCTGCTGCCTCGTACACAGCGAAAGAGAACTGAGTCTATCTACCCAAGAAGCGTTGTTGAGTATAATCAATTGACTGATTGTTAGGCTGCATTAACTAGGTCAGCCGGAACCGGGAACACTTCCCATAACACCTGATGTACTCGTTACATCATAAAAAGAGTGGCATCTACGCTAATGTTAGTCTCTCTGTTTATCCCGAGGTTTATCACGGATCTGGGCCCTGTCCGGATCGGATGGTGGACCTGCCTGGACATGACCAACGCATCCTGGAGTGTCTGCTGAGCCGTGTCAAATGGTGTCTCCTCCGAATTTGCCTCACTGGCACGACATGCTCAAAACCCGTCTTCGGCGCATAATTCCGATCTTTCATGTATTCATACTCTTGTGTAATCGACGCCCCATCCTAAATAAATCTGTCTCTTCCGTGATACCCTGAAATTTTGAATATTCCAATCTAATATGATTTCTGACCTGTAAGGTTGCCAGAATAATAATCTTACACTGGCACCCCGACTGAGTCTGGTTTCTCCCAAGGTTTATTTTTCTCCATCATGCCCCGATGGAGTTTTGGTTCCTTGCCACTGTCGCCTTTGGCTTGGCTTGCTCAGTTGGGGACACTAAAAATATGATTAAAGTTATTCAACTTATTATACAAATAAAATGTATGAATTAGGTCTTATTTAATTCTATAAACTATAATACTGATCTGCCAACATTGTTGCTATATAATAAATTAAAATAAGCTGATAACATCACTGTTTTCTCCAGTACGACTGTACAGCCAAATCTAATTTTGTCGCAATATGATCCTGTTTGACACTGTGAAGCTGCTTTGACACAATCGTGATTGTAAAAGCGCTATATAAATAAAGTTGATTGATTGATTGATTGAGTTGAAGTTGAAGTTGAATATTGTGAAAACGCCCTTGTGTGTACTTTATGTTTTAGAGCAGGGATGAAAATTAACTTTTTTGTCCACTTTTTTGGACAAATTAACTTTCTTTCAAAATCTACCAGCCATTCCATGTTTTTACCAGCCACTTTCTTGTTTTTAACCGACAATGTGTAACTGCATGTGAAAAAGTAATACTACAAGCTCTACAATACTTAAGCAGTTTATTTAATCTCAAGTCTCAATGAAATACTGACATTTTCTCTATCTCTCTTATACACACACAAACCATGAACTGATTTCATTAAATGAGTAGGGCTCTGTGCGCTTTTTTTTTTACCTGGATGTGGCATTTGGATGATTCGTGATCTTTTATGGCTTCCAGTTTTAGGTTTTTAGTCCCAACAATGAAACTATTAGTTCCCTTTTGGGGAACTCGAGCTGCGTCGAAACACTGTGAGAATGCCTCTGCGTTAATGCGGTGTGAAGCGCGTGTAGAACCATTCTATCGGAAGATCGATCGATCGTTGGCGTGATGACGTCATCGACCGGAAGCTATAAAGCGTCCGTGAAAACAAACAGGAACTAGCTTCTGTGCCTTCAGTAAGTGATCTGTGTGAACCTGTCTGTCTATTTGGTGTTTTTGTCTGTCAATAGAGAGAATTTTCCACCCTTTTGTTAAATATTTCATTATATTAACAAAAAAAGATAAAATAGATCGAAATGGCGACCGAAAATAAGCAGTTTAAGAGGTGTGTTCATCCCTGCCCACGCTACGTCACGGGTGGGGATACACACGCTCTATGTGTGATCTGCTTGGGAGCGCAGCATGCCCAGGCAGCCCTCGAGGGGGCTGCTTGCGAGCACTGCGAACAGCTTCCTCTGAGAACGCTGCGCTCCTGCAGGGGCACTCTTCGAGGAGGGTGCCTCGGCTCGTGTTCCCCGCGGCTCAGGTCCCGCTGCTGCCGAGGCAGAGCGGAGGCTTCAGTCGTGGGGTTCACAATTGGACCTTGCAGAGGGGTTTGAGATGGGCGCTGCCTTATCTCTGCCCTCAGCTGCACCGTCCAGCGGCTCTTCTCGGGGCTTGGAAGCATGCGCTGCGGTTTCTTCTCCCCTGAGAGAGATGCCGGTGCTCCAACTATCCAGCTCTGAGGAGGTGGACGTTGAGAGCATCGCGACTGAAGATTCGCCACTTCAGTCCCCTGCTAGCGAGGAGCTGGTTGAGGTTCTAACGCGAGCAGTGGCCAGGTTAAATATTGACTGGCCCACTGAGAGATCTGAGGCAGGGAAAAAGAGAACTAGCAAGCTAGATGAGAGATTCCTGCCATCTCGCGCTTCAGAGCCTCAACGCCGGGGCCTGCCGTTCTTCCACGACTTGCACACCGAGGTGGCGAGATCGTGGAAGAGACCGGCGTCATATAGAGTTTTCAGCCCTCAGACTTCGGTCTATAGCAACATCGTAGGGCTGAAACAATATGGCTATGGGGCGATGCCAAAGGTTGAAGAGACGCTCGCGAGCCATCTCTCGCCTTCCTCGGCATCGTCCCTGAAGGCCCCGACTTTGCCCACCAAACACCTTAAAACAACGTCGGCATTGGTGGGCAAAGTGTACTCGGCAGCAGGTCAGGCTGTTGCATGCCTGCACACGATGGCTATTATGCAGGCATATCAAGCCGACCTGCTCAGGCAGCGGCGCTGAAGCAGTTTCTCCCTCTCTGGGTCCAGGTCCCTGGGGCTGCTGCAGAGAAGCAGCCCAAGCCGAGTACGAGCTCCGCGCACAGGGCACAACAAAAGCAGAGCATCGCTACCCGAACTCCCCCCTCAGCGCGAGGACGTCTGGGGGCTGCGCTGCCAACCCCGCCGCAATGCCAGGCCGCAGTCGGTCTCCGCGGGCCACCCGAGGGTGGTCCGCTCCCCCCTCGGGGGGCTCCCGAGCAGTCAAGTCAGTTTTTCCCTGCCGGTTCGCCGCTTCAGTGCGCTGTGCTTGCTGTTTGAAGTACACCAGAGGCCAGCCTCGAGAGGCTGATTCCCTTAGTAGATTTTCTAGATGAGTGGAAACGTCTGTCGAATATATCTCGTTGGGTCCTGCAGATAGTCGAAAGGGGGTACACCATTCAATTCAAGAGGCGGCCACCTCCTTTCAGCGGTGTCCTACCCACAGAGGTGGGCCCAGAGCAGGCTCTGGTAATGGCACAGGAAGTAGAGACACTCCTGCGAAAGGGGCTATAGAGAGGGTTCCTCCTCCCGGCAGGGAGTCTGGGTTTTACAGCCGTTACTTCATCGTGCCGAAGAAGGATGGGGGGTTGTGCCCGATATTAGATCTGCGCCTATTAAATCGCTCAGTGGCCAAGCTCAAGTTCAAGATGCTCACACTCAGACAGATTGTATCGCAGATCAAATCGGAGGATTGGTTTGTCACCATAGACCACAAAGATGCGTATTTTCATGTCTCCATCCTTCCACATCACAGGAAGTTTCTGAGGTTTGCCTTCGGAGGAGAGGCATACCAATATCGAGTACTTCCCTTCGGTCTAGCACTGTCACCCCGCACATTCACCAAGTGTGTGGATGCAGCTCTGGCGCCGTTGCGTCTGCAGGGCATCCGCATACTGAAATACATCGATGACTGGTTGATCCTAGCTCATACGTAACAGATGGCGGCTCAGCATCGAGATGCTGTTCTCACGCACATGTCGAAATTGGGGTAGAGGCTGAACGCCAAGAAGAGTGTGCTTTCTCTGGCTCAGAGAACAACTTTTTTAGGCGTGAACTGGGATTCGGTAATTATGCGGGCGCAATTATCGCCAACACGCATAGCATCAATCCTGGCAGCAGTCAAAGAACTGAAGCTAGACCGTGCCGTCACTGTGAAGCAGTTCCAGAAACTGTTAGGTCTCATGGCAGCAGCGTCCAATGTGATACCTTTTGGCCTGCTGAACATGAGGCCTCTACAGTGGTGGCTCAGAACAAAAGGGTTCTCCCCGAGGGTAAACCCTGCTCCGCACGATCAAAGTCACGCGGCGATGCCTACGTGCTCTGGTCATGTGGAAAAACCCTGGGTTTCTGTTCCAGGGGCCCGTGTTGGGGGCTCATGTTTGTCGCGTAACGCTAACGACAGACGCCTCCCTCACGGGGTGGGGTGCGACCATGAGTGGCCGTGAGTGGCCCGGGGTCTATGGCAGGAACACCAGCGGCATTGGCACATAAATCGGCTAGAGATGCTCGCTGTGTTTCTTGCATTGAAACAGTTTCTGCCCGACCTCAGGGGCCATCATGTACTAGTCAGGACAGACAACACATCGGTGGTCGCCTATATAAATCACCAGGGGGGTCTGAGGTCCCGTCCCTTATACAAACTGGCACGTCAGATCCTCCTGTGGGCCCAAGGGAAACTGCTGTCCATCAGAGCAGTTTACATCCCAGGGGTCCTAAATCAGGAAGCAGACATCCTGTCGAGGCAGGGGCCGAGGCCCGGGGAATGGAGACTCCACCCTGAGGTGGGGGAGCTCCTTCTCACTGTCCTCAGTGGTTCTCTCTGTCACATCCAGCCCCCCAGTGGTTCTCTCTGTCACATCCAGCCCCGCAGGTACATGTACAGAAATGGCCGAGGCTGCCCCTGTACGCATTTCCCCCGATTGTCCTGCTTCCAGGAGTTCTGGAGAGGGTACACCGGGACGGGGCCCAGGTACTCCTAGTGGCTCCGTACTGGCCGACCAGAGTATGGTTTTCGGACCTGATATCTCTCCTGGAAGGCTCTCCGATGGAGATTCCGACCAGGAGGGATCTGCTCTCTCAGGCAGGCGGGAGATTCCTGCACCCACGCCCAGAGTTGTGGAAACTGTGGGCCTGGCCTCTGAGGGGGCCAGGCTCATAGAGGAGGGTCTCTCGGCCGAGGTCGTGGAGACCATCCTTCACTCCAGAGCTCCGTCCACGAGGAAGCTGTACACTTTGAAATGGAAACTTTTCTCAGCATGGTGCAGAGAACGCCAGTGGGACCCAGTTAACTGCCCGGTTGGTGCAGTGCTGGAGTTCCTGCAGGCAAGGTTCTCGGCAGGGTTGACCCCCTCCACAATAAAGGTGTACGTGGCGGCCTTAGCTGCCTTCCACGTCCCTTTGGGTGGAGTGTCTTTGGGAAGACACCCTTTAATTACACGTTTCCTCCGTGGTACCTTAAGGTCTAGGCCGGTTGTGCACTCGAGGGTCCCGGCATGGGACTTGGGACGTTGTGTTATGGGGCTTATCTGAGCCTCCATTCGAACCCTTAGAGGAGGTTTCAGAGAAGTTCCTCACCCTAAAAACCATCTTTCTTTTGGCCATTTCATCTCTCAAAAGAATAGGAGATATTCAGTCCTTGTCAGTAGGGCCTGGCATTGTAAAGGCTTTCCTGCATCCCAGACCAGGTTACATCCCCAAGGTTCCTACGAGCCCACGGGGCCCCATCACTCTACAAGCCTTCTGTCCGCCTCCATTTTTGACGTCAGACCAGGAAAGATTAAATCTGCTGTGCCCGGTTAGGGCGTTAGACGCATACGTCCACAAAGCTGCCCTGTGGAGAAAGACTGGCCAACCAAAAAAGGGGGCTCCAGTGTCTAAGCAGAGGATGAGCAAGTGGGTGGTCGAGGCCATCTCACTTGCTTATGAGGCGGTCGGGCAGCTGTCTCCACTGGCTGTCCGGGCGCACTCTACCAGGGGTATGGCTGCTTCTAAAGCACTTTTGTCAGGGGCTTCCCTCCAAGATATTTGCAATGCGGCGGGCTGGTCTTCGCCGCTAACTTTCGTCAGATTTTACGAGTTAGATTTGGCATCTACTGTTGGGGTGCAGGTGCTTTCGTAGTCGTGTGCGCTACGGCTTCACACATACAAAGCACTTGGTCCCATGGTGATGTGGGTATAAGCGTTCTCACAGCGTTTCGACGCAGCTCGAGTTCCCCGAAAGGGAACGTCTCGGTTACGTATGTAACCCTAGTTCCCTGAGGGAACGAGACGCTGCGTCGCCCGGCCATACTCCCGGCGTGCCCGTGATCACTTACTTCAGGCTTTATCAGAAGCTAGTTCCTGTTTGTTTTCACGGACGCTTTATAGCTTCCGGTCGATGACGTCATCACGCCGACGATCGATCGATCTTCCGATGGAATGGTTCTACACGCGCTTCATGACGCATTAATGCAGAGGCGTTCTCACAGCGTTTTGACGCAGCATCTCGTTCCCTCAGGGAACTAGGGTTACATACGTAACCGAGACGTTTTGACATCTTCTGAAGCGTGTTGACGACACACCGAGCAGAACATTGTCAGTAGGGATGCACAGAAATAAAAATTATTGGCCGAAACCGAAACACCAAAAGAAATTATGCCAACTATTAGTACCATTGCATTTATGGCTAATGCTGTGACTGTGTAACTTTACTAAAAATCAAAGCATTGCGAATGCATAAATTAATATTAAAGTTTCAAATATTAATCGATTACAAATTATGCAAATATTTATTTAGCGCATTGCAACAATCCACAGTATAAAATACAATTCAAACTAAAATGTTTAACTTGATAAAGTAATCAAATGTAAAATAACTGTATATTTTAACTGTTTAAATTAAAGATTAATCCTTGTTAAACTTACAAAAGCTATTCAAGAGCAGTGAGTGATGTCCTTTTGTTTGACATTAAACAGACAGCAGTAAAGGCTACTGCCCCTTTAAGACCTAGTGCAGGGATATGCTCGTCTTTCTCGACTGTATAACGTTCACTTGAGGCATATTCAGACTATGTCTGCTTAGATACTAATCAAGATGGACATGTTGACATACTTTTTGTGTGAGTTTGTCCATTTAAGCGCAAGACTTGAAAGAGAACTCAAAATTTGCGCGCTGTGAGACGAGTGCGCGTTCTCGGATGATGCGCAGTAACGGATCTTCTTTCAGTGCACGCAAGTTCGTATTCGCGTCTTTCGGTACTACATCCGGGTAATGACGGTGAAAACGACTGGTCATATTCGGACATACGGCCGCACTCGCATGCATTGAACAAAGTTTACAAAGAGGGGAAACGGTATGCTATTTTTATTTACCCGCCACGGTGGCCGGTAGGTGAAGCGAGTTTACCCGCCACAACTCAAAATCACCCGCATTTGGCTGGTGGTGGGTGCTAATTTCCATCCCTGTGTGAGAGTATCAAGAAAAATAAAAGTGTGCAGTCCCAGTCTCGCCGACCCAGTCTTCTTCCTTCCTACACCCACACGAACCTATGTTACACTGGTGCCGAAACCCAGGAAGGGAGAAGTCGCGCTCACAATAAGACACGCAACGGGGAATATTCCTATTTTATAATTGTTTAATCGACGCGTCATCCTCAATAAACCCTCAATATAGATAGATAGATAGATAGATAGATAGATAGATAGATAGATAGATAGATAGATAGATAGATAGATAGATAGACCTACAAACCCAATTCAAAAAAAGTTGGAACACTGTACAAATTGTGAATAAAAACAGAATGCAATGATGTGAAAGGTTCAATTTTCAATATTTTATTCAGAATGCAGCTTCTACAATCTATCAAATGTTTAAATGGCATCAAAACGTCTCAAAACATTTGGGACAAGGCCATGTTTAGCAATGTGTGGCATCCTCTTTCTTTTTATAACAGTCTACAAACAGACTGGGGACTGAAGAGACAAGTTGCTCAAGTTTAGGAATAGGAATTTTGTCCCATTCTTGTCTAATAGAGGCTCTAGTTGCATAACTGTCTTAGGTCTTCTTTATTGCATCTTCCTCTTCCTCTTCGATGCCCCAAATTTTTTCTATGGGTGAAAGATCTGGACTGCAGTCTGACCATTTCAATACCCGGATCCTTCTTCTACACTGTAAAAAATATTTTTTGTGATTTTGTTGTTTCAACATTTTTTTTTTTCCAGTAGCGATAACAAGATTGTCAAGACAACTAGACATTTTAAGTTTTCTTGTCCTCAACTAGACTGAAAGTTAAGTGAACAACATTGTTTCCGACCGAGGACCCTAGAGTGTGGGGGATATCTAGAATGTGGACTGCCTTCTTCTGTCTCCTAGGGGTATCCATCAGCCTCTCATCAGGTTACCATCCTCAGACCAATGGCCAGACTGAACGGAAGATCCAGGAGATTGGGAAATTCCTGAGGGTATACTGCCACCAGAATCAGGAGCGCTGGAGCCAGTATCTGCCCTGGGCCGAATATGCCCAGAATACGCTCCAGCAGTCCACCACAGGGCTCACCCCATTCCAATGTGTCCTTGGCTACCAACCACCACTCTTCCCCTGGACAGGTGAGCTCTCGGAGGATTACAGTGGTGGATTACTGGTTCCGCCAGAGCGAGAGGGTCTGGAACTCAGCGCACGTGCAACCCCAGCAGGCAATCCGGAGACACAAGCACCACGCTGACGCCAAACGCGGACCCACGCCGCGGTACCAGCCAGGCCAGAAGGTCTGGCCATCGATGACGGAAGTCCATCTCTGGCTGCCTTGCCATAAGCTGAGTCCATGATAAATAGGACCGTTCACGGTAGACAGGCAGCTGAACGAAGTGACCTACTGCCTTCCAGCCACTTACAAAATATCACCATCCTTTCATGTATCCTTACTCAAGCCCTTCACTGAACCTGTCCCTTCTTCACCCACAGATCCTGGTGATGGGGTCGTATCTCCTCCTCCTACCATCGACGAGGACCCATCAGTCTACCAGGTGAGAGCCATCCTCGACTCCCGGCAACGGGGTTTCCGAATGGAATACCTGGTGGATTGGGAGGACTACGGTCCTGAGGAACAGAGCTGGATCTCCAGGAACGATGTGCTGGACCCCAATCTTCTCACTCAGTTTCACCAAGACCACCCTGACCGACCCGCTCCTTGGGGGCCTTGGGAGACCCCGTCGCTGCCCATCCCAGCCGTCAGGTGCCGCCCGTGGAGGAGGGGGTACTGTCCCGCCCTCATAATCATCTGTCACTGTCACGCCCACTCGTTCCCCATCACCTTCATTCTGAACACCTGGGCACCATCTCCAGTCACCACTGTATCAACCCAGCTCACCTTCACTCCCATTGTCTGGTCTCGCACCGAACCCACCATTGACTACCTGTCCTGCCTAGAAGCCTTCATCTGTGTTCCCTCTTCATTTTCATCATCATCATCATCATCATCGTCATCTTCGTCTTCACCTTCATCGTCCTTCGTCTGAGTGTCACCATCCCATTAAGTATCACCTGTGTCTGAAACCTCTGTTAATAAACCTTGCACTTGCACTAATCCCTCTGTGTCCTCGTCTGTGTCTGACGTTGTGTGTAGTCAGTGAAAACAATGACTGCTGTCTGCAACCCTCAATTAAGCAGTTGTCTTCTTCAAATTTGACTTTCTAACTAAAAAAAAAAAAAAAAAAAAAAAAAAAGTATCAAAAGAGAAAAGATGCTTTATATTGTGGTTTTGTGGACTGTATCTGATTGCACACCTGCCCTTAAGGGCCATTTTAATGAAAGCATACAAAAATGAGGTTTTTTTCAAGGTGTGGAGGAAATGTAAACATTTAGTGCAGGAAAACAAGGGAAGGCATACATGAAAAACAGCACTGCCCACTCAGCATCTCTCTGATTTATTTCCATTGGCATCAATCAACCTAGGGCAAGATATAGACATGCTTATGAATTTAAAATTTGGGTGGTAGATGAGTGACAAATAAGCAGCTTTCACATATTAATAATTCAGTGGCACTTTGCCTCTTCTTAGAATACCAGACACATGAAGTTCAGAGATGACTAGGACTGTACTGTGCTGAGACTAAAACTGTGTGCTCTATTTCCAAATAATTATCATGTCCTCTTTGTTTTGCCCTGATTTGGACAAGTTATAAACATTATTATATTATGCAGTAAAGACAAATGTGTCAAATGAGGCTGTAATGAAATATGGAAAACCAACAGAGAGTCCTCACAGATTCATTTTTGATGGTTTGCAACAACAAATGATGGAAACATTTAATAAATATGACACTGTTCATTATTAACTAAGTTTCCTCATAATATATTAAGTAATGCTAATTAAGTTAATGTTATTTTAAAGTGTAATGTAATCAATAGGGATGGGACGAAATATCGTTTGACGAAATATCGCGATACAAAACGTGACGAAACGCATCGAGGTCGAAAAAAAATGGATCGCGAAATAAAGATAGATTGCACTGCTGCATGATTTGCGTAGTATATAAATAATTTAGTGTATTGTATATGTGTGTGTGTGTGTGTGTGTGTGTGTGTGGGGGGGGGGGGGGGGCAGACATAACAAAACGCAGCGCGCATTTTCTGTCTGATCTGAGTTTGATCTGAGCCCGTAGTTGGAAAAAGTGAGAGCAGTCAGACAAAGGATGTAGCAGCAAACATTAATAGAGAAAGAAAATGGTTAGCATTAATATTCTAAACCAAAAATGCAGTTATTGCCTACATAAACTACCATATTTTCTGTTTAACTTTTATTAGACTCCAGAAAGAAAAGGGCATTTTTTCACTGAGCACATTCTCTGCAGTCTGAGCGCGATGCACTGCAGCTCACTCTCGCTCATGTCTGAGGTAAATCATTAACACCATCACCCCGCTTACTGGACACGTGTTTTATTGAACTAAATACATTACAATCGGCTAAAACGAATGCACAGGTTACTTTCCTGAACAAGCGCGCTCCCGAGTCGTCCGTGTTCTTCACACTGTCCACGTGAATCGCAGACCAGTTCGACGCGCACACGCTAAGGCAGTTCAACAGGGAATGCGGATCTCTTAAAGGGGCCGCACTATATTCCTACTCGTGTAATATGGACCTCCTCCAGGTATGGTGTGGTTCTGGTTCGCTCACTGGTACACTTAAACAATTTTTCATACGAACTTTGCCCTGTTCTGAATTAAACTGCCAGTGTAAAAACTCCCTTTATATTGTTAAAATGAGAGAAATCACAACTTACTCATTATTTTTAAGTTTAGGCTTAAGAGACATGAACAATTTCTTAGATAAACATATCTATGACCTTTGATATGTCTAGTCTTCATGCTGTATTGATTGTTATTGAATAAGTATGGTTTCACTAATAATAAATGTACATTTGCATAAAGAATGCATATTTGTCCATACCTATGTTGATTAGAGTATTAAAAACTTAATTTAAACTTAATTTAAGAGACATTTACAATTGCTAAAAAGGTGTGATTAAATTGGAATTAATCGCGAGTTAACTCATGACAATCATGCAGTTAATCGCGATTCAATATTTTAATCGATTGACAGCCCTACAGTGCCCTCCACAATTATTGGCACCCCTGTTTAAGATGTGGTCGCGGACTTCTAAAAATTCTCCTTTTTTTTAAAACAACATAGAACCAAAATGCAAAAAAAGATAAAAATCCTACCTTTCATTTAAGTACATTACTTAGGTGGTAAAAAAAAATATCACAGATTTGTAAAGAAAAAAAAATAATTTGATATCGTATCGTGACGTATCGTATCGTAACCCTGGCATATCGAGGTGCATCGTATCGTGAGTTTAAGTGTATCGTCCCATCCCTAGTAATCAAATGTAATTACATTAGTGTGAATTCCAACAGTCTGACTGGTAGTGTTCTCAGAGACTGCAACAAATCATTGCCAAATTATAAGCACTTTTATTCATATGTTTAGTTCTTTTACAGACAATTACAAATACGTTGGTGAAGAAGTAGTCAGATCCAAAGATCCAAAGTTTACTTTCTCTAGAAATTCATCCTGTATGATTTATAAGCCTTTTGAAAAGAGGGTACCGCTTGCTGGTCCCCATAATGTAGATGATCTCAGGTTTTACTATCCTTATGATATTTTACTATCCACACTAGACATGTGCCGATTTTCGATAATACGATTTATCACGATAATGAATATGCATGATATTGTTATCGTGGGCATTTTAAAATATCGTAAATAATAATTTATTAACAATTTATAATTTTTTTATAATGCACTCAAGAATACTTTGCCCATCAACCTTATAAATGCTCAACACCGCTGTATTCTGCATCAAAGGGACACGCGCTCAGATATAAACAAGCCCAACGTGCGTTCGCACATGACTGAACCAGTGAAGGAGACGCGCTGCTGAAGTGTCGCTCAGTGACAGCAGGGGGCGCTGATGAACTGCAGAATGAAGCGATTACCCCGGAAACCAGCAAACAAACAAAAAAACGTCTGTAGTTTTTAAAACAGCCATTCGTTTTTGTAATCTCAATGTTGTTCATCACAGCACCAAATACTTGATACTTAAAGACTTAATAGGCTATTTATTTTCAAACTTAAACATTTTTATGTTTTAATCTGGACTACAACATGCCCTAATAATTAGAACTGTTCTGATTATTTGTTATTGTTCAGTAAAACTTTGAGACATACGACTTCATTAGTTAACATGGTAATTCATTATTACCAAACTGACAATGAAAAATACTTATAAAGAATTAATCATTCTATGTTAATTTCTTAGTTACTGTTTAATAACATTACAATCAAAATCAAAATAACTTTTAACAGTATAATAGCATTATTTAACTAACATTACCAAAAACATTATACTTTCTGTACCAAATGTAGCTATTGCTCAATCTTAGTTAATGCATTAAATAATGAGACCTTATTGTAATTTGTAAGCCTACCTGTTGTTCTTTATAGCCTAATTCTTTTGCAATTTAATCTATTTGAAAATTGTACTTTTACAGCTCTGAAAAATATCAAGAGACCACTTAACATTGATTTCTCTTTGATTTCTCAATGAGGGGTCTCTTTTTTTTCAGAGCTGTATATATTTTTAGTGCATTATTGTATTTAAACATTCAGTTATTTTTGTTCTTACAAAAATAGTTCTTAAAGCTGTTATGCTATGGCAACACTTTTTTTTGCAACTTATTATATTGTGATAATATCGTATATCGTGATAAAACTTCATCAATTAATCGCAACATGAAAATTTGATATCGGCACATGCCTAGTCCATATTCCACAATGGAATATAAACAAGGACACACACACACACACACACACACACACACACACACACACACACACACACACACACACACACAGTTTTAATATATTAAATGGAATGCCTGAAATTGAGACATGATTTGAGCTCCTGCCAATGCGAAAGCACCCTATGACATTATTTCCCTCATTATATATTTCCCGCCATTTTGAATTTCCCCAAAACCTACTTTTGTGAACTCCTCCTAGACGGTTTGTCCAATTTGCACAAAAATTGAACCAGATCATCTTCAGCCAGTCCTGACAAAAAGTTATGGAATTCAAGTTGATTCTTCAAATCGTTTCCGATAAACGCGCAAACAAATTTTATGTAACACTTGCAAAAAAAGACATAAGGCTGTATGTATCTTGAATTATGTGCCAAAATGCTGTATTTTATGAATGCATGAACGAATTGTTACGAAACTTGGTATGGGTCATCACCACAAACAGCGACACCTAGTGGATATATTTTTTTTTTAAGCGCTTATAACTTTGGGTGTGGTTGACTTATTTTTACGAGACTCATCTCCTTAGACTCCTGAATCGTTACAGCGATCAAAAGTATGAAACATCGATCAAAAGTACGAAACTGCTCATAACTCCTCAACCGTAAGGTGTAGCCTCGGATGTCTTATATCGCTGGAATCCTTGACTCGAGACGGACAAAATGCTTGCTCGTCCTTCTGGCACCAATTTCGAGAAATTTTATGTTTTTTGTAAAAAAAACTTAACTACTACTTTTGCAAATTACTCCCAGATTATTTGACTGATCAGAACCAAATCACTGCAGAAATGTTCTCTGGAGAGTGATTATCTATAATTATCAAAAATAAATTACATTTTGATTCATGGTCGCTAAGCGGAGCCAAAATATTTGATGTGACCGGGACCTCTTTTAATAAAACGGCTATAACTTGTGAATAGAATTCGATATTTTCACCAAATTAAGGTCACATGTGTGTGAGATCAGTCTGAGATCACTTGAAAAAAATTGCAACGATTTACCACTTGGTGGCGCTATAACATGGGAAAAACATGAAACTGGCAATATACGCACCCAAACATTAGTCAGATGAAAATGGGTGTTCATTGTCTTCATCCTGGGTGCCATGATAGTCTATGAGGACACTGGCATATCGTAAAGCCAATATACGTCATTGGCACAATGCCCTGAAGATGCCTGAGAATTTTCAAGCCAGTGTTTTTCACAGTATTCACCTCCTTAGACTCCTGATTCCAATAATACCAAACATGCTAGGTTTCACCTTATGGTTTGTGAAAAGGTGTACTTTAGTACCTAAAATACATTTGCGAATGTCTTCGAAACAGTTAGTCCAATCAAAACAAAACCACAACAGGAGATGCAGAATATTTACAAAATTAAAACACATATATTTATGGGCCCCCTTTGAGGACACCTAAAACAAGCACAGATATTATGACTGTAAAAAAATGAAACAAAAAAACATATCTTTCCTTAGTTAAATTACCTGTATTGCCATTAATGCTCTTTCCCATCTATGATTTGAGTGTATTTGTTTATTTGGATCCCCACTGGCCAATACCTAGACAGTGACTACTCTTCCTGAGGTCCAAAAAGTAAAAAATGCAAAACTACACTAAAGCTGCAAGAGCAGTGAAAGACCCTTGCACCTGTGCCAACACCACCTTGTGGTTTTAGGAACACAGAGCATGTACAATATGCATTTAATTATTTAAAAATAGGAGGACTACATCAATAATTTGTATTTGCCACACTTCCTGCTACTGGGCTGTATTCTGATCAGAGGGTGGACTTGCGCCTGGGCATGACCAATGGATCCCTGAAATGTCTGCAGAGACCGTGTCAATTAAACTATGCCCTGTAAATGCCAACTCGAAAAGACATCCTTAATAAACCCATCTCCGGCATGATGACTCAAATCTATCAAATAATCTTACAAATATCTATTTATCTAATATGACTTCTGAACTGTAATGTTGCCAGAATTATAATCATACACTGTTCGTCAGTCAGAGGAAAACTGGCACCCCAACTGAGCCTGTTTTTTTTTTTTTTAATCTCCATTCTGGCCCTGAAGTCTTGGTTCTTTGCCACCGTTGATTTTGGCTTGGCTTGCTCAGTTGGGGACACCTACATTTCAACCCAATTTTGCAAACCTATCCGTCTTCCATCATATTATTTGTTAAAAACCTACTTTTCCAAACTTATCTTAGACCATTTGTCCGATTTTCACCAAAATTGAACCGTATCGTCTTCAGACCATGTCGACTAGACATGTACCGATTTTCGGTAATGCGATATGTAAGGGATAATGTACACCCAGCCGGTTGTTACCGCAGAATAAACCCCGACAGACTGATGCGGAGGGGTCTTGCATTACTCTGAAGGGGTTTATTCTGCGGTAACAACTGGCTGGGTGTACATTATCCCGCTTATTACACGGCTACTAGTCTCAAATAAATAATTATTAGACACAAAATATTGTCTTGAGATTAAATATTTTATTAGCTCTTACGCAAAGCTTCCGCGAAGAAAAACAGTGCTTTAAGCCTTAATCTATTGTTGAAGATTTGCCATATGCCCTTGCTAAATGTTGAAAATGAATGATGAAAGGGTTAGTTCACCCAAAAATGAAACCAAGCCTATGATTTACTCACCCTCAAGTTTATAGGTGTATATCATATGACATTCTTCTTTCAGACAAATACAATCGGAGTTATATTTAAAAAGTCCAAGCTAACGTTAATCCAAACAGTAGGCTAGTTGTAGTTGTGTTTGAAGTCCATAAAAAATGCAGCTGTCCTTCAAATAACGTACTCCACACGACTCCGATGGGTTAATAGAGCCTTCTGATTCGAATCGATGCGTTTGTGTAAGAAAAATATCCATGTTAAAAACGTTATAAAGGAAACCTGCCTTGAAGTCTTCCATTGTAACCCACGGCTGTTTAAGCCACAAGATGGCACCAGCGTTAAGCATAGAAGTAGTATCGGTCAAGATAACTCGTAGTACCCGTATGAGCGGGTGTTATCTGGAAATAACATACCGCTGGAATGCGCGATTGACCAATCAGAATCAAGTATTTCATAGAGCCGTGTAATAAATCACGATAATGAATATGCACGATATTGTTATCATGGGCACATCAAAATATCGTAAATAATAATTTATTAACAATTATTAATTTTTTTATAATGCACTCAAGAATACTTTGCTCATCAACCGTATAAATGTTAAACACCGCTGTATTCTGAGTCAAAGGGACACACACTCAGATGTAAATGAGAAGCAGATGAACGAGTGAAGGAGATGCGCTGAATGAAGTGCACGCTCAGTGACAGCAGAGGGTGCTGATGAACTGCAGAATGCAGCGATTACCCCGGAAACCCTGCAAAAAAAAAAGCAACCGTGGTAGTGGAGTTTTTTAAACACTCATTCGTTTTTTGTAATCTGAATGTTGTTCATCACAGCACCAAATGTAATACTTAAAGACTTAATAGGCTATTTATTTTCAAACTTAAACATTTTTATGTTTTAATTTGGACTACTACATCCCCTAATGATTAGAATTTTTTTGATTATTTGTTATTGTTCAGTAAAACTTTGAGACATACGACTTCATTAGTTAACATGTTAATTCATTTTTACCAAACTGACAATGAAAAATACTTATAAATTAATTAATCAAAGCAATTTTAATTTCTTAGTTACTGTTTAATAACATTAATATCAAAATCAAAATAACTTTTTTTAATGGACCTAAGATTAAACTAACAATGATCAGTATTTCTTAACTAACATTTCCAAAAACATTATACTTTTTATTGCTCAATCTTAGTTAATGCATTAAATAATGAGACCTTATTGTAATTTGTTACCTGTTGTTCTTTATAGCCTAATTCTTTTGCACTTTAATCTGTTTGAAAATTGTATTACAGCTCTGGAAAAGATTAAGAGAACATTTCTCAATGTTAAGTGGTCTCTTATTTTTTTTTCCAGAGCTGTATATATTTTTGGTGCATTGTATTATTGTATTTAAACATTCAGCTATTTTTGTTATTGCTATTTTTGTTATTTTTGTTATTACAAAAATACTTCTTAAAGCTGTTATGCTATGACAACAGTTTTTTTGCAACTTATTTCAATATCGTTATAATATCGTATACCATGATAAAAGCTTCAGCAATTAATCACAACACAAAAAATGTATATCGGCACATGTATAAATAGTTATGGATTTCGTGTTGATAGACAAAAGAGTTTTCATATACCACTGCAACAGAGTTGAGCCATGATGCAAAAATTACTCTTAAGACTGTATCGTTGCAATGCTTTGACATATTGACACCAAACTTTGCTTGTGTCATTGTCACCTCAATCTGACTACACCACATCAGTTTCATAACACCTATTGGTCGAAAGGGATAAACCATTAAATCATTATTATTGACTGTATTTAAAAAAGTACTGCTATTTTGCCTAAAATCAACTTAATAGGTCTTTAATGGCTCAATGTTGCAGTTGGTTTTAGACTTCCAGCCATGCTGGCATGTCTTTTCTTCTTTGTGCTTGGCCCCGATAATGGCTTCTTGCAGCTATATTTATTATTATTATTATTATTATTATTATTATTATTATTACTTTACCAAATTTGCTATACTAATTGCTTTTCTTAGTGTACTCAAATTCCAGTAAAATATGATTTTATAGTATAAAATTATAGTTAAAACTATAGAGCTAATGTAAAGAGCTAAACAAAGTGGGCCCCATTCATCTTGTCACAGCTGCATTATCACTGAGGAGTTTCCATCTTTGCGATCATGACATGAGTCATTTTGGTGAGTTTATATCTTGGATTTATTTATTTGGGGAGAAGAGGGTGCTCCTTCATGATAAATTAGAAATAAGTTCCTCTAAACCATTATGATGAACTTCATGTAAAAAACAAAACAAAAAAACAAACAAAAAAAAGACCAGTAAATTCCTTGTAGTGGGTGTCAGGTGGTCGTAGGATGAATACATGAGAGCAATGCATTACACACAAGGCTAGGATTATCACATTCCACAAGCCCTAAGGCTCTGCAGAGTCGACTGATTGGGAAGGCAATGGGCTTCCCACTGGCAGGAAGAAAGAGGAAGAGAAGTGCTCATCCACTCATGGGAATGCAGGCTTCAGCCCTTTGGTTTACCTCGCCACAGGCATCCTCCCTTCAGAGCATGGCACTCACACAGGCCTGAGGGCCATGCACACACACTCAATACGCAGCATATTGTTTACTAAAACTCATCTCAAAACCTATGCTTTGTCATTGGGTCCACCTCAGGATTAACAACATTCAAGATGAATAAACTGTGCCAACATCTACACAATGCTGTCATAAATATTGGACAATAAGGGTTGAACAATAATAACCCTTGTTGTCCAATATTTATGACAACGTTGTGTATATCACTGGTGTGATAAGTTCAAAGATGTGTAGGTTTGAACAAAACTACTCTCCCTGAACAAAAGCAACCTTTCAAGTCACCTTTTAAGCCCATACAGTCGTGAATCTGCAATGGATGGACAGATGATTGCTAGCTAGTGTAATATCAAAACCAACCACATTATTTTCAAGGAGCAGTGTCTTTAATATCCTTGTGATATATGTAATGAATGCAAAATTAATGTGATGCATTAAATGAATTTAATGTTGACATTATCCAGACTTACACTGGCTTGTTTATAAGTACAGTAGGTATCACAGTATCAAATCAATCAACTTTATTTATATAGAGCTTTTACAATAACGATTGTTTCAAAGCAGCTTCAAAGTGTTAAACAGGACAATATTGGAACAAAATTTGATTTGGCTAGATGGATTTGGATAGTTTATAGAATTAAATATGTTAATTAAACAATTTATTTAAATAATATAATTATTACTTAATTAATAAATGTAATTTGTATATTTAGTTAGAATAACTTGGATCATGTAATGAGGACGCAGAGTCCGAAGCAGAATCCATGTGCAGTGTTTTTATTTGAGCAGCAGCAGAACAAACAAATACCGTGAGCCAGGCAATGAGTCAGTTTCTAGCAAATCAGTCCAATCTGTGAACAAAACCCAAGAGAAAATCCAAAGGCAGAGTAGAAGGCAGATAGCAGGTCAAAACAGATATCAGTCCGAACAGGCAACCAAGACAGGAGGGATAAGCAGGTAAACGCAGTATAAACAGGCAGATACTTACACGATGAAGGCAGTCAGACAATCAGGAGAACGCTCAGTATGTCAGGGTGGCTGGCAATACGTCGCAAAGAGTGCCTATCACTTCTCTGGCTAAATAGTCACCAAACAGGAAGTGACAGTAGAAGCAGCAGAGGGAGTGGAACCAGGTCAGTATTCGGGAGATGGCTCCCTCTGCTGGCGTGGCGTTACAGAACCCCCTTCTCTAGGAGCATCTCTTGACGCTTTCCGAGGCCGTCCCCTTGGTCATGGTGCTGGTCGGTCAGGTCTGGCTCGATGAAATTCCTCGATAAGAGATGGGTCCAGAATGTCACGGGCAGCTACCCATGATTTTCTTCAGGCCCGTAGCCCTCCCAGTCCACCAGGTATTGAAGCTGGCACCTTTTGCGTCTTGAGTCCAACAACAGGTTCACCTTATAAGCAGGAACTCCTTCAATGTCCAATGGTGGTGGTGGATTGTTGGGGCCAGGCTCCACATGAACTGGTTTCAGAAGAGAGACGTGGAAGGAGGGAGATATACGGTAGTTAGCAGGAAGCTCTAGTTGGTAAGTGACATACATACCTTGGGCTGAGCTTCCTGCTTGGTAGCCGCAATTTGAGATCCCTGGTGGAGAGCCAGACCAGTTGTCCTGGCTGGAAAGGGGGATGTGGGCGACGGCGTCTGTTAGCCTGCAGTTCCTGCGCTCTTATCGCTCTCTGTAGATGCACTCTCTGTAGACATGAGCACTATTCCACACCCTCTCACTGTGTCGGATCCAGTCGTCCACTGCTGGGACTGATGACGGTTCTCCGGACCAGGGGAACAAGGGGGGTTGGAAGCCTAAGACACACTTGAAGGGGGTTATACCTGTAGATGAGTGGACAAGTGAGTTTTTTGCATATTCGGCCCAAGGCAGGAACTCTGACCAACGGTGTTGTTCTCTGCTGCAGTATGTACGAAGATACCGGCTGATTTCTTGATTAAGACGTTCCACCTGGGCATTTGCTTGAGGTTGGTAACCAGAGGTGAGGCTGATGTTGATATCCAGTTGCTGACAGAAGGCCCTCCAGACCTGGGAAGTGAATTGGGTTCCTCTGTCACTGACTATGTCTTCAGGTAGACCATAGATTCGGAAGACATGATGAAATAAAGCTTGAGTGGTTTCCATGGCTGTTGGGAGTCCCTTAAAAGGTACCAGACGGCAAGATTTAGAAAAGCGGTCAATAATGACTAGGATAGTGGTGAATCCATTTGAATTAGGCAGATCTGTGACAAAATCTATGGCGAGGTGAGACCAGGGGCGTTTGGGAATAGGTAATGGCTGTAGGAGGCCTGAGGGGAATTCCTTGGGGGTCTTGGATTGAGCGCAGACTTGGCATGGATTTTATATACTCGGTTACAGCTTGTGACATAGCTGGCCACCAAAAGGAAGTTTTCAATAACTGGAGGGTGCGAGAAATGCCAGGATGACCTGAGGCAATGGATGAATGGACCCACTGCATGACACGGAGACGTAAACTTGAAGGTACATATTGTTTGCCAGGCGGGCAGTTGGCGGGTGCAGGTTCGACTTGTTGTTCTTTCTGAATTTCTTCCATGATGTCCCAATGTACAGGAGCTATGATGAGGGAAGGTGGAAGAATGGGTTCAGGAGGGGTGTTGTCAGTGGGGAGGTCATACTGTCTGGATAGAGCGTCGGCTTTCCCATTATTTCTGCCTGGTCTATAGGTTACAGTAAACTGGAAACGGGTGAAGAATAGTGACCAACGGGCTTGGCGTGGGTTCAGACGTTTTGGATTCTTTATGTATTCAAGGTTCTTATGGTCAGTAATGATCTGAAACGGATATGTTGCACCTTCTAGCCAGTGACGCCATTCCTCAAGGGCGGCTTTCATGGAAAGAAGTTCATTGTCTCCCACATCATAGTTCCTCTCAGCTGCTGTTAGTTTCTTGGAGAAAAATGCACAAGGAAATAGTTTGCTGGGCTGACCATGGCGCTGGGACAGAACTGCCCCTATTCCACAATTGGACACATCTACCTCGACGATAAAGGGCAAATCAGGATCAGGATGCTTTAAGATGGGTGCTGTAGTGAATCTCTCCTTCAGGGACTTGAAAGCCAGGTTGGCGTCATTTGTCCACCGCAGTTTTGCAGGTTTTCCCTTCAAGAGAGAGGTCAGGGGTGCAGCTATCATGCTGTAGTTACGTATAAAACGTCTACAGAAGTTCGCAAATCCCAAAAATCGTTGGAGTTCTTTTACTGCGGAGGGCTTAGGCCATTCAGTGACTGCTTTCACCTTGGTTGGATCCATTTTCACCCCTTGATGACTGATGTGGTAGCCAAGAAATGAGGTTTGCTTGCTATGGAATTCACATTTTTCTGCCTTGACGTAGAGTTGATTTTCCAGCAACCGCAAAAGGACTGTTCTGACGTGAGTGATGTGTTCTGCCTCTGTCTTGGAATAGATCAGAATGTCGTCAATGTATGCCACAACATATTGGTTCAATAGGTCCCGAAAGATTTCATTGATGAAAGATTGGAAAACAGCAGGTGAGTTAGCCAGGCCATATGGCATTACCTGATATTCATAGTGCCCCCTGGTGGTCAGAAAGGCAGTTTTCCATTGATCACCCTCCTTGATTCGGATCAGATTGTAGGCGCTTCGCAGATCCAGCTTGGTGTAGATGGTAGCTTCACGCAGTTGTTCTAAGGCTGAGGGAACTAGTGGAAGGGGATATCGAAATTTCACCGTTACCTTATTTAATCCTCTGTAATCAGTACAAGGTCTCAAGCCTCCATCTTTTTTCTCAAAGAAGAAAAAACCAGCAGCGGTTGGCGAAGTGGAAGGTCGAATAAAACCAGAATTCAGGGCCTCCGTAATGTACTCCTCCATGGCTTGGCTTTCCTTTAGGGATAGGGGGTAAATTTTACCCTTGGGAGGCATGGCGTCGGGCAGGAGATCAATTGCACAATCCCACGGATGATGAGGTGGTAACTGAGTCGCCTTGGCTTTGCTGAAGACCTCCATTAAATCCTGGTAGCAGGCTGGGATTTCCACCTTCAGGCTGGTCTCCGGGCTTTCTACACGGGTTGCTAGGCATGGAAGGGGGTTTGCAGTGAAACAACGATTCATGCAGAAATCAGACCAATGAGTTAGCTCACCGTGCTTCCAGGAGATGCTTGGGTCGTGAGTGTTCAGCCACGGATATCCAAGAATGAGGTCATGCTTGGGAGAGTCCATGAGGTACAGAGAGATGGATTCTTGATGAAATAGCCCCACGGTGAGAGTTAAGGTTTTTGTTTGTTGAGTTATTCCTTTTCCAATAGGTGTATCGTCAATAGCTTTGATCTTGATTGGTGGAATGCAGGGTTGAACCGGGATGCCATATTTTAGAGCCAGGTCCTTGTTGAGCAAGTTCAAGGCAGCTCCAGAATCTATCAGCGCTGTCAAATGAACAGAGAAAGTCTCAATCCTTAGGGTAACCGGAAGTGTGAAGGACTTATTGCTAAGTAATGCAAAGTGTTCAACATTTACCCTAGAGACAATTCGGCTCTTCTGTGGACATCCAGAGCTGCGGTGACCTGCCTCGCCACAATAAAAGCACAGACGGAGCTGACGACGTCTTGCTCTCTCTTCTTCGGAAAGTCTAGAAAAGTTGAGTTGCATGGGTTCCTCATTGACCGGGGTCTCTGTGGGCATTACACGGAACGCAGGGGCTACCGGACTCTGTGGAACTCCTCTTGTACCTCTTCGTCGAGGAGCTTGTCTCATGAGGTTGTCAATCCGTATGGCCAGACTTACATAGTCAGAAAATGATAAATCATCACCCTTGCACGCCAACTCAGCTTGTAGTTCAGGGCTTAGACTTCGCTGAAATATGGCTTGGAGAGAGATATCATTCCAGCCGCTCTGGGCTGCCAGCGTTCTAAACTCTACTGCGTAGTCAGCTGCTGTGCGGGTGCCTTGAGAAAGGTGAAGAAGTTGTGTTGATATGTCCTTACCCCCTGCAGGATATTCAAACACTTCTCTCAATTGTTTAATGAAATAATCCGCTGAAGTCTTGATTTGCCCATCACTATCCCACACAGCCGAAGCCCAGTCAATCGCTCTCCCAGTCAACAATGTCATTAAAAACTTCTCTTTTTGATGATCAAAGTATATCTTGACTTGGCGAATGAAGCCTTTACAACATTCAGCCGACCCATCAAACTTATCAGGGAGAGCAAGGCTTACCGTGGTTGGAGAGGGTGTGGGAAGTGAGCGGATGTAGTGAGTCAGATGTTCATTGACCGATCGCAGTTGAGCGAGCTGCTCTTGAAAGCCCTGTATGGTTTCATGTTGGTAAGTCAACGCCGCTTGCAGATTGGCTACTTCTGCTGGATTCGTTAGAGGCGAAGTATTATGTAATCAGGACGCAGAGTCCGAAGCAGAATCCATGTGCAGTGTTTTTATTTGAGCAGCAGCAGAACAAACAAATACCGTGAGCCAGGCAATGAGTCAGTTTCTAGCAAATCAGTCCAATTTGTGAACAAAACCCAAGAGAAAATCCAAAGGCAGATAGCAGGTCAAAACAGATATCAGTCCGAACAGGCAACCAAGACAGGAGGGATAAGCAGGTAAACACAGTATAAACAGGCAGATACGTACACGATGAAGGCAGTCAGACAATCAGGAGAACGCTCAGTATGTCAGGGTGGCTGGCAATACTTCGCAAAGAGTGCCTATCACTTCTCTGGCTAAATAGTCACCAAACAGGAAGTGACAGTAGAAGCAGCAGAGGGAGTGGAACCAGGTCAGTATTCGGGAGATGGCTCCCTCTGCTGGCGTGGCGTTACAGGTCATCATTTGTTGTCCCCAATTGAGCAAGCCAAGCCAAAGGCGACAGTGGCAAGGAACCAAAACTCCATCATTGCATGATGGAGAAAAATAAACCTTGGGAGAAACCAGACTCAGTTGGGGCGCAGTTCTCCTCTGGCCTATTATTAAACAGTGTATAATTATTAGTCTGCCAACCCTGCAAGTCATAAATTATATTAGATAGGAATATTCAAAATTCTGGGTATCACGCAAGAGACAGGTTCATTTAGGATGGCGCGTTGATTACACAAGAATATGAATACTTGAAAGAGTTATTGCGGCGGAAACAGGTTTATCATAGGCAAATTCATAGAAGGCACCAATTAACACCGTCTCAGCAGACACGCCAGGATGAGCTGGTCATGTCCACCATCTGATCCGGACAGGGCCTGGATCTGGCCGACTGCAGTAAACCTTGGGATAAACAGAGAGATTAACATTAGTGTGGATGCCACCCTTTTTATGATGTAATGAGTATATCAGGTGTTATGGGAAGTGTTCCCGGTTCCAGCTGTTCTAGTTAATGCAGCCTAACAACCAGTCAATTGATTTGAATAATGAAATTTTAAAAAAATTATATGTGTATGCTACTGTAAAGAGATGCGATTTTAGTTTTGATTTAAACTGACAGAGTATGTCTGCCTCTCGAACAATGTTAGGAAGACTATTCCAGAGTTTAGGTGCTAAATAGGAAAAGGATCGACCGCCTGCAATTGATTTAGATATTCTAGGTATTATCAATTGGCCAGAGTTTTGAGACTGCAGTAGACGTGATGGAATATAATGTGTTAAGAGCTTAAGTACTGGGGAGCTAAACCATTTAATGCTTTGTAAGTAATAAGCAAAATTTTAAAAATGTATGCTGTGTTTAATAGGGAGCCAGTGGAGTGCTGACAGAACTGGATTAATTTAATGTTATTTCCTGGTTCTAGTAAGAACTCGAGCTGCTGCGTTTTGGACTAGTTGGAGTTTGTTTATTAAGCGAGCAGGGCAACCACCCAGTAGAGCATTACAATAATCTAGCCTTGTGCTCATAAACGCATGTACTAACTGTTGATATATTTTTAATTAAGATGGTAGAATGCAGTTTTACAGATGCTAAAAACGTGGCTTTCAAATAAAAGATTGGTATCAAAGAGCACACCCAGGTTCCTGACTGACGATGAGGGCTTGACAGAGCAGTCATCAAGTGTTAGACAATATTCTAGGTTACTACTTGTGGAGCTTTTCTGTCCAATAATTAAAAATTCAGTTTTATCTGAATTAAGTTACAGGAAATTACTATTCATCCAATTTTTTTATATCAGTGTGGCAAGGGGGGCGTGGTTCAGCGAGGTCTGCAGCGGGAGAGAGGGCCGCGGGACGAGCGGTAAGTGAGTGGGTTGGACGCAGATTAATAACACCTGTCTCTTGTTCCAGTAATGAGCGCGGAGACGGGATAAAACACCAGCGGAACCGGAGACCAGGGAGAGAGAGAGTCGGACTGTTGATGCGACACACTGAGTTATCCGGAACCCGGAAGTTGCGTGACCCAGAAGTGAAACTGAGACTGAGCATATGAGAAACAGACACACGCTGAAGTGTGCACGTTGTGATTTGAGTTTGAAAATAAAGAGCATCAACAGTCCTGCCGACCCCCGTGTCCTCTTCCTTCCTTACTATATCGAACTTGTTACACTGGTGCCGAAACCCGGGAAGGAAGCAGGACAGTGCCGCCGCCATGACAACGCCCTCCGCCTCGCCATTTGCGGATATCATCAACTCCCTCGCGGTCCTCCACCAGGAACACCATCAGGCATTGCTGGACCTTCGGACCGAACAGGAGCGCCGCTTCGAGGCGATCGTCCAAGGCCAGCAAGAGGACCGCGAGCGGTTTCGGAGCTGGATGGACCGGGAGGTTCGCGCCGAGGCCGCTGGGTGGGCCAGCGCACCGGTTCACGTGCCCCTCCAGAAGATGGGGCCGGAAGACGACCCGGAGGCCTTCGTGGATCTATTCCAGAAGGCCGCGGAGGCCTGCGGGTGGCCCCGGGCACAGTGGCCGGTGCGCCTCATCCCCCTTCTATCCGGCGAAGCCCAGGCGGCCGCGCAACAACTACCGGTCGCGAACCTCCTGGACTACGACGACCTGAAGAGGGCCATACTTCAGCGGGTCGGCCGGACCCCAGAACAACACCGCCAGCGTTTCCGCTCCCTGGAGTGGGGTGAGTCCGGTCGACCCTTCGCATTGGCCCAACAGCTCCGGGACGAGTGCCGCAGATGGCTACTGGCCGGCGGCAGCGACGTGGACCATGTTGTCGATCTGGTGGTGCTGGAGCAGTTTATCACTCGGCTCCCCAGGAAGACCGCCGAGTGGGTCCAGTGCCACCGGCCCACGTCGCTGGAGACGGCCATCAACTTGGCGGAGGACCACCTGGTGGCGTGCCCGGGGGTCGGCGAACCCCCATTAACTTCTCCCTCTCTCTCTCCCCCCTCTCTCTCTCTCTCTCGACCTGTCCCTCTCCCCAGGTCCCGCCCTCCAGGCCCTCCTCGCGTCCCCCCCAGAGGCCGGGGTGGGATGGGCCTTGGACCGTCTGGGAGTTCGCGGGTCCCGCCCAGGGTGTCGGGGCCGCTGGGGGCTGGTAGTGACAATGGCTCTGGTTCCGCCCCCTTTCCGCGCTCATCCTCCAACCCACTCCCCGCCGCCGGGGCGGCGGATAGGCCTGGGCTGGCCTGCTGGCGGTGCGGCGATCCGGATCATTTTGTGGACCGATGTCCGATGATGGACATCGGAACAATGATCCGGATCCCGGACGTCCAGCGGACCACCCCCGATCAGGCAGGAGAGTACCAAATTCCTGTGAGTATCAAGGGGGGTACATATCAGGCCTTGGTGGATTCAGGATGTAACCAAACCTCGATCCATCAAAGCCTGATGCAGCCTGGGGCATTGGATACAAGCCGCGTGGTTAAGGTGCGGTGTGTGCACGGGGATGTGGTGGAATACCCGGTTGTCCCGGTCACGATACAATTTCGGGGGAAAAAGCATAGTGTAGAGGTGGCGGTTAGTCCACACCTCCGGCATCCGCTAATTCTGGGGACAAATTGGCCCGCCTTTTCGGCGTTATTGGGGTCGTTATGCGCGGATGCCGCTTGGGAGAAGAAGGCGAGGAGGGGGGCGGCGCGAGTGCAGCTTGGGGAGACTGAGACGGGACCCTTGAGGACAGCTGCAGCGGAACCGAGCGGGATCGAGAGACTGATTCTCTCGGACCGCGATGACTTTCCGCTGGAGCAGTCACAAGATGAGACCCTCAAAAATGCCTTCCAACAGGTCCGATCGATTGACGGCCAGTCTCTCCAACCTGCCTTGCCTGTCTCGTATCCATATTTTGCCATAATTAAGGATCGGTTGTATCGAGTGACCCAAGACACTCAGACAAAGCTAGATACAACCCAGCTGTTAGTACCAAAGAGTTAGGCTCATTCTAACCCAATGGCGGGCCACCTGGGACAGGCGGCCACGCTGAATCGTTTAATGACCCGATTTTTTTGGCCAGGCATTCATGACAATGTGCGCAGGTGGTGCGCGTCTTGTCCGGAATGTCAGTTGGTGAATCCACTGGCCGCCCCAAAAGCGTCGTTGCGCCCCCTTCCATTAATGCAGGTCCCCTTCGAGAGAATTGCGATGGACCTCATCGGGCCATTAGAGCGATCCGCACGCGGACATCGTTTTGCGCTAGTTATCGTGGACTACGCAACGCGATATCCGGAAGCAGTGGCTCTCCGCAACATCTCGGCGAAGAGTGTTGCGGACGCACTGTTTCGTTTAATCTCCCGGGTGGGGATTCCGAAAGAAATCCTCACTGATCAAGGCACGGCGTTTATGTCACGCACGTTAAGCGAATTGTACGGATTATTGGGCATTAAATCCATTCGAACCAGCGTCTATCACCCACAAACAGACGGCTTGGTCGAACGATTTAATCGCACTCTTAAATCCATGATCCGTAAATTCGTACAGGAAGACGCCAAAAATTGGGATCGGTGGTTAGAACCCCTCTTATTTGCTGTGCGCGAGGTCCCGCAAGCCTCCACGGGGTTTTCCCCCTTCGAGCTTCTCTACGGTCGACAGCCACGGGGGGTGCTGGACGTCCTACGAGAAACTTGGGAGGAGGGGCCTTCGTTGGCCAAAAACGAAATTCAGTACGTCATGGACTTGCGAACAAAACTCCACACATTGGGGCGGCTATCTAGGGAGAATTTGTTGCAAGCCCAGGACCGCCAGAGCCGGTCATATAACAGGGGTACTAAACTACGCAAATTCACACCGGGAGAGAAAGTGCTCGTTCTACTCCCAACGTCGAGCTCAAAATTAATGTCAAAGTGGCAGGGGCCGTTTGAGGTCGCACGGCAGATAGGAGAGCTCGATTATGAAGTGATACGATCCGATAGGAACGGGGCACGTCAAATTTACCACCTCAATCTGCTAAAAAAATGGAATAAGGTGGAATCGGTGTTGTTGGCAACGGTGATCGGGGGAGAGGATGATCTCGGGCCAGAGGCGAGCAGTAAAGCGCAATCAGTCGCGTTGGCCCCTGGGGGAGATCACCTCTCACCGTTACAACTCGCTGATTTATCGAAATTGCAGGCGGAATTCGCTGACGTGTTCTCGCCCCTACCGGGACGTACCGACTTGATTCAGCACCATATCGAGACCGAGCCGGGCGTGGTAGTTCGCAGCCGGCCGTATCGCTTGCCTGAACACAAGAAAAAAGTAGTTCAGGACGAATTAGGCGCAATGCTCGACATGGGAGTAATCGAGGAGTCCAACAGTGACTGGGCGAGCCCGATAGTTTTGGTCCCCAAAACAGACGGCTCGGTCAGGTTCTGTGTGGACTACCGCAAGGTGAACGCTGTGTCGAAATTCGACGCGTATCCAATGCCGCGGGTTGACGAGTTGCTTGATCGGTTAGGCACGGCTCGATTTTATTCGACACTGGACTTAACAAAGGGCTATTGGCAGATCCCCTTGTCTCCATTGTCCAAAGAAAAAACAGCTTTCACCACGCCGTTTGGATTACACCAATTTGTCACGCTTCCTTTGGGCTTGTTCGGGGCGCCCGCAACCTTCCAGCGACTCATGGATAGGATTTTGCGTCCCCATACTGCATATGCTGCTGCGTACCTGGATGACATAGTGATTTATAGTCACGATTGGCAGCGGCATATGCAGCATGTGAGGGCGGTCCTGAGGTCGCTGAGGAGAGCAGGGCTCACGGCCAATCCGAAGAAGTGTGCGATTGGGCGGGTGGAAGTAAGGTATCTGGGCTTCCACTTGGGTCATGGGCAGGTGCGTCCCCAAATTGATAAGACTGCCGCAATTGCAACCTGTCCGAGGCCCAAGACCAAAAAGGAGGTAAGACAGTTCTTGGCGCTGGCGGGATATTATAGACGGTTTATACCAAATTATTCGGACCTCACCAGCCCTTTGACTGATCTTACTAGAAAGGGGCTACCAGATACGGTCCAGTGGACGGAGCCGTGTCAACAGGCTTTTACCCAAGTAAAGGCTGCTCTATGTGGCGGGCCGCTTTTACACTCCCCTGACTTTTCTCTCCCTTTCTTGTTGCAGACTGACGCGTCGGACAGGGGGCTGGGCGCAGTCCTGGCCCAGGAGGTGGAGGGGGGAGAGCGGCCGGTGCTGTACATTAGCCGTAAGCTCTCCAAGAGGGAAGCTAAGTACAGCACCATAGAAAAGGAGTGTTTGGCCATCAGATGGGCCGTTCTCACTCTCCGCTATTACCTCCTGGGGCGGGAGTTCACTCTCTGTTCGGACCACGCTCCTCTCCAATGGCTCCACCGCATGAAGGATACCAACGCGCGGATCACCCGTTGGTATCTGGCTCTTCAGCCGTTTAAGTTCAAGGTGGTCCACAGGCCGGGTGCTCAGATGGCTGTGGCCGATTTCCTCTCCAGAAATGGGGGGGGGGGGGGGGGGGGCTGCAGGCCGGACGGCTCCCCGGCCTGAGTCGGGCGGTGGGGGTATGCGGCAAGGGGGGCGTGGTTCAGCGAGGTCTGCAGCGGGAAAGAGGGCCGCGGGACGAGCGGTAAGTGAGTGGGTTGGACGCAGATTAATAACACCTGTCTCTTGTTCCAGTAATGAGCGCGGAGACGGGATAAAACACCAGCGGAACCGGAGACCAGGGAGAGAGAGAGTCGGACTGTTGATGCGACACACTGAGTTATCCGGAACCCGGAAGTTGCGTGACCCAGAAGTGAAACTGAGACTGAGCATATGAGAAACAGACACACGCTGAAGTGTGCACGTTGTGATTTGAGTTTGAAAATAAAGAGCATCAACAGTCCTGCCGACCCCCGTGTCCTCTTCCTTCCTTACTATATCGAACTTGTTACAATCAGCTATGCATTCCGTTAATCTTTTGAATTGGTAAGTTTTGTCAAGGCGTGAGGAAATATAGAGCTGAGTATCAACATAACAAGGAAAACTAACGCCATGCTTCCTAATGATATCTCCCAGAGATAGCATATACAGGGTGAAAAGCAACGGTACTAACACCTAACGCCTTGCGGTCAGATAAGTACGATTTAAACAATGCCAATGCAGTTCCACTAATGCCAACATAATTTTCGATTCTACTTAAAAGAATATTGTGATCGATAGTATCGAATGCAGCGCCAAGATCGAGTAACACTAATAGAGAGATACAACCATGATAAGATGAGAGTAAATCATTTGCAACACTAATTAGAAAAGTCTTAGTACTATGATACGGTCTAAATACTGACTGGAAATCCTCACATATACCATTTCTTTCTAAAAAGGAATATAATTGTAAGGACACAGCCTTTTCTAGTATTTTTGATAGAAACGGTAGATTTGAGATAGGCCTGTAATTAACTAATTATTTAGGATCAAGTTGCGTTTTTTTAAGTGGTTTAATTATAGCCAACTTAAAAGTTTTGGTACATATCCTAATGTCTAGGATGAATTAATAATATTAAGCAGAGGATCTATGACCTCTGGAAGTATCTCTTTTAATAGCCTAGTTGGTATAGGGTCAAGCATACATGTTGTTGATTTTGATGATTTCACAAGTTTAGCCAATTCTTCTCCTCCTATAGCAGTGAATGAGTGTATTTTTTCCTCAATGACACTACAATGATCTGTCTGAAGTGATACTGTAGTAGACAGCTGCATAGTTATGATTTTATTCCTAATGTTATCAATCTTACTAGTAAAGAAGTTCATAGTCATTACTGCTGTGTTGTTTACAAATGTCAGCAGTTGAAGCTTTATTTTTTGTTAATTTAGCCACTGTATTGAATAAATATCTAGGGTTGTGTTTGTTTTCTTCTAAAAGCGTTGAGAAATAAACAGATCTAGCAGTTTTTTATGGCCTTTCTGTATGCAATCATGCTCTCTTTCCACAAATTGCGAAAAACTTTTTCTTCCAGCTGCGCGCCATTTTTCTAGCTGCTCTTTTAATGGCCCAAGTGTGCTCACGGTGTTGGATTATTTGCTTTAATCTTCTTTAAGCACCGGGGAGCAACTATGTCTAAAGTGCTTGTAAAGAGAGAGTCAATAGTTTATGTTGCCACATCAAGTTTCTCCTGGCTGAGGAGATGTAACTGATGAGGAAGATTATGTACAAAGAAATCTTTAGTCACAGTGGTTATAGTCCTGCCATATTTGAAGTGAGGGGAAGGCTTTGCAGCCTTAGCTAAATCAAGTATACATGATATTAGGTAATGATCTGAGATGTCATCGCTCTGCTGCAGAATTTTAACGGTATCAACCTTTATTCCATGTGACATTACTAGATCTAAAGTATGATTAAGACAATGAGTGGGTCCCAATACGTGAAGAATGTCTCTAAATGCCAATCCCAATGCATCTACATGGATATTAAAATCACCAATTAGTACCTTATCTGCAGCCAGTACTAACTCTGATAGAAGACAAGCAAATTCTTCGATATAGTCTGTATTGTGCCCTGGTGGCCTGTATACAGTAGCCAACACAAATGTCAAATGGGATTTATAATTTACACTACACATTACATAAAGGACCAAAACCTCAAAGGAATTATATTTGAAACTAGATTTCTGAGTAATACTGAAGATATTATTATAAATTACAGCAACACCTCCCCCTTTACCTTTCAGACGTGGCTCGTGTTTATAACAATAATCTCTAGGGGTGCACTCATTTAACGTAATGTAATCATCAGGTTTTAGCCAGGTTTCTGTCGAGCACAGCACATCTAGGTTATGATCTGTAATTATATCATTAACAATTAGTGTTTTTGGCGAATATTCAGCAACCCGAGCTTTATCAATTGTTAATCCGTATTATATCTGTTGTTTATTTGTTGGACATCAATTAAATGTTTACTGTTGAATGATTTTGATGGGTTTTTTTTTTTGTATTTACTAATTTGGGGAACAGATACAGTCTCTATGTTATAATATCTAGGTGAAAGAGTCTCTCATGTGCTGGGATTTCGTTGACTCTGGTGAAGTGAGACAGCTAGCAGATGGTTGGTTTAGCCAGTTTGGCTGTTTCCTGACCTGGGCCACAGTGAGTCAAGGTTTACCTCTAAGACTATGTGCTAAATTACTAGAGAGAAGAGCAGCACCAGCCCAGGAGGGATAAATGCCGGGATAAATGTCTCTTAGGAGAGATCTCTTAGGAGAAGCTTCCTAAGAGATCTCGGTAACATCCCTCACTGTACTCAGATTATTCTCTTTAACCAGAGACACTCACACTCTCACATTTATCTCATCTAAAGCTTCATAGAGAGAGGAGGTGATGCGTGAGAGAGGAGGTGATGCGTAGACTCTGAGTACACGTGAGAAGACGGACGGACGAGATCCAAAATGGTGACATGCTGAAATACTCTGCATGTAAACAGATACATATGGTATTCTCTTTACCATATAAGCCACAAAATAATACACCACGGAATCTTCAGAAACATTGGAGAATCTAGAACACTTCATAGACAGTTACTTGGTTGGACTACTCACAACTATGCCCCAACCAAAGAAAAAACAACCACGCCGGGAAGACTCCGCGGAATCTGAAGACAACACTACCAACATAGAGGTATGTGTACTAGAATCGATCAGCAACAAACATGCAATCCTGGAACTTTTACACCAAGACATAAAAGAGTTAAAGGCAAGTCTGGAATTAAGTGAAGTTAATAAAAGTAATTTTGGGAGGAGTACGCCCATCTAATCTTTCAATTAATACCAAGGTATAGAACCAGCAGCTTACCTCTTCCCCTTTTTAGTTCCTGAAGCATCTGGCCTGCCCAACTCTGCTTGACTGGCTGCGCTGCTCATTTCACCTGTTGATCTCCAGATCGCCGGTCTCTCCACTCCACTTAACACCTCGCTCAAGAAAACCTCTCTCTTCTTCCATCTAGAATCATCACGGGGCTCGGTCGATCGTCATTGTAATGCATCGAGGCCTTCAACATCATCAACATCATCCTCTTCAGCAGTAACGTTAAGCCTCGTACCTCCTGCTGAGAAATGCCCCCCCCCTAAATTCTTCCTCTGCTATAGGCGCAGACCCAAGCGTCAGGCTGCCTCTGCAAACGGTCCTGCACCCCCCCCCCCTTTAATTTCATCTCTGCTATAGGTGCAGACCCAAAGCGTGAGGCTGCCTCTGCAAACGGTCCTGCCCCCCCTCAATTTCTCCTCTGCTATAGGTGCAGACCCAAAGCGTGAGGCTCCCTCCGCAAACGGTCATGCCCCCCCCACACACACACACACACACACACAATTTCTTCTCTGCTATAGGCGCAGACCCAAGGTGCAGACCCAAGCGTAAGGCTGCCTCCGCAAACGGTCCTGCCCCCCCCACCCCCTATAATTTCTCCTCTGCTATCAGCACAGACCCAAGAGTTAGGCTGCCTCGGCAAACGGTCCTGCCCTACCCCACCCCCACTAATTTTTGCCTCTACTATCAGAGCAGACCCAAGTGTGAGGCTGCCTCCGCAGATGGTCATGCCCCTCCCTCTCTTTCCTTTCTCCGCCGCCATTGGAGCCGATCCAAGTATGGGATTGCTCCACAAGCTTTCTATTCTCCAACCTTATTCTATCCAGCTTCTGTGTCCTCTACAGTTCCTTGCCTCCTTCTCAACTGCATTGCTCTTACAGTTCCTACTACATCATTACTCTGGATCCATTACCTGTCTCCACCAAGCCTCCGCGCCTCAATCGCCCCAGGTGGTTGGTCCCTGTATAGCTCATAAGCCCCGCCACTCCGGGGTTTCTAATGGATACGAGTTAAACTAAACAATCAAATTACACCATATTTTCCAAGATGTTTTCTGTCTTTTAAGGCAGTTGTATCACTATGATTTTATTTCAAGTGTTTGTTTTAAATAAGTTTAGCTTAGTTAGTTGTTTGATGCTATAAAAGGTGTCACTGAGGCACCAGCAGACTTTTTCAGGAGAAAAGTGTAAAAAAAGATAAAAAAGTGGAGTTTTTATCTTAATTCCTATATATTTCCCAGATTTTGGCATAAATATTAAGAGCATTAGCCCGAAGGTGGACACAGTTCCCACCCCAGCATTGCAATCCTATTGGACAACTTGGAGAGCTTTCAAACAATTTCACTCCTACAACCAACTTGTTTTCCCAAATTCTCCCTTTTTTTCATTTTTTTTCATTCATCTCATATCTCAGATATGAGAAGTCCACCCAATCTAGTTCCATCAAAGTCTATCTCGGCCGCTTTCAATTTCTAATCTACAACCATCCATCCAACCATCTATGATCTCTAAGTTACAAGCAAGAACACCATCCGTTTCCTCATCAAAAGCAATAAACGGATCAATTTTAAAAACTGCCTTTTCATTCCTATCTTCAATCTCCTGACACCCATCCAGCAATATCAATATCTTTCCTTCTCCCTTGCCACAGGGAGGTGCAGATCTCCTCACATCTCGACCCGCTGTTTTCTGATGAGAACAACCTTCCTGTCACCAGGCAATGAAGTTCATTAAAAAAGCTTCAGCAAATGCCTACCCACTCAGGTATTTAGGCTTACTTATATTCACCTCACTTCTTCTGCAATGGAGCAGACACCACCGCAGGCCAAAAAGGACTGCCAGACCATCAATTAAACTACTGGGTTTGTGTTCCTCAGAGGCCTTTCGATTTTACTTTGTTCGGGCCTCAGCCTCATCAAACAAGCCATTTTCGCTTGATGCTGCAGTGCTCTGCCAATTTGATACAGCCGCTGCAGTATTTGGCTTAGTACTAGTAATCACCGTTGTAGTCCTTCACTTAATGTCACAGTCCCTCGCTTGATGCTCCAGGGCTTCGCTTGCCACTACAGTGCTCCTACAGTTTAATACTGCCACTGCAGTGCCCTTACTATTTAATGCTGCCACTGCAGTGCTCCTACTATTTAATGCTGCCATTGCAGTGCTCCGTCATTTTGATGCTGCCACTGCAGTGCTCCTCCAGTTTGATGCTGCCACTGCAGTGCCCCTACTATTTAATGCTGCCACTGCAGTGATCCGTCATTTTGCCGCTGCCGTTGCAGTGCTCCTCCTATTTGATGCTGCCGCTGCGTTGCTCCTCCAGTTTGATGCTGCCGCTGGAGTGCTCCTCCTATTTGATGCTACCGCTATAGTGCTCCTCCAGTTTAATGCTACCACTTGCAGGGCTCCTCCCTTTTAATGCTGCTGCTGCAGTGCGCCTCCTATTTGATGCTGCCACTGCAGTGCTCCGCCATTTTGACGCAACCGCTGCAGTGCTCCGCAATTTAATGCTGCTGCTGCAGTGCTCCACCAATTTGATGCTGCCGATGCAGTGCACATCCTATTTAATGCTGCCACTGCAGTGCACCTCCTATTTAATTCTGCCGCTGCAGTGCTCCGCCATTTTTACACTGCCACTGCAGTTCTCCTCCTATTTGATGCTGTTGCTGCAGTCGACCTCCTATTTGATACTGCCACTGCAGTTCTCCTTCTATTTGATGCTGCCGCTGCAGTGTTCCTCCTATTTTGATGCTACAGTTCTCCACCATTTTGACACTGCCGCTGCAGTGCTCCTTCTATTTGATGCTTTTGCTACAGTGCTCCTCCAGTTTAATGCTGCCACTGCAGGGCTCCTCCTTTTTAATGCTGCCGCTGCAGTGCTCCTCCTATTTGATGCGGCCACTGCAGTGCTCCACAATTTAACGCTGCTGCTGCAGTGCTCCTCCAATTTGATGTTGCCGATGCAGTGCACCTCCTATTTAATGCTGCCACTGCAGTGCACCTCCTACTTAATGCTGCCACTGCAGTGCTCCTCCTATTTAATGCTACCACTGGAGTGCTCTGCCATTTTGACACTGCTGCTGCATGCTCCGCAATTTGACGCCGCCACTGCAGTGTTCCGCAATTTGACGCTGCTGCTGCAGTGCTCCACCAATTTGATGCTGCAGTGCTCCTCTAGTTTAATGCTGCCACTGCAGTGCACCTCCTATTTAATACTGCCGCTGCAGTGCTCCTCCTATTTAATACTGCCTCTGCAGTGCTCCTCCTATTTGATGCTGCCACTGCAGTGCTCCTCCTTTTTCGATGCTGCAGTGAGCTGCAATTCGATACCGCCGCTGCACTGCTCCTCCATTTTGATGCTGCCCCTCAAGTGCTCCACAATTTGATACTGCTACTGCAGTGCTTCTCCTATTTGATGCTGGCACTGCAGTGCTCCACCATTTGATGCAGCCGCTGCAGTGCTTCGCAATTTGATGCTGCAGTGCTCCGCAATTTGATTCTGCCACTGCAGTGCTGCGCCAATTTAATGCGGCGTGCTTCTCTTTTTGATGCTGCCACCGCAGTACTCCGCCAATTTGGTGCTGCAGTGCTTCTCCTATTTGATGCTGCCACTGCAGTGCTTCGCTAATTCGTGACTGCCGCTGCAATCCTTTGCTTGATACTGCTGCTGCAGTGCCCAGTGCTCCACAATTAAATATTGCCACTGTAGTTCTACTCCAATTTCATGCAGCTGCTGTAGTGCTTCTCAATTTGATACTGCCACTGCAGTGCTTCGTTATTTTGTGACTGCCGTTGCCATACTTTGCTTGATACTGCCGCTGCAGTGCCCCACTAATTTGAGACTGCCGCTACAATGCCCTGCCAATTTGAAACTGCCGCAGCAGTGCCATGCCATTTTGAGACTGCCGCTGCAGTGCCCGCCATTTTGAGACTGCCGCTGCAGTGCCCCGCCATCTTGAGACTGCCGCTGCGGTGCCCCACCATCTTGAGACTGCCGTTGCAGTGCCCCGCCATCTTGAAACTGCTGCTGCAGTGTTTTGCTCAATGCCGCTGCATTGCTCCGCCATTTTGAGACTGCCACTGCAGTGCCACACCATTTTGAGACTCCCACTCCAGTGCCCCGCCAATTTTAGAATGCTGCCGCAGTGCTTTGCTTGAAGCTGCTGCAGTGCCCCACCAATTCATGAATGCTGGAGGCTGCTGCAGTGCCTCGCCAGTTTGAGAATGCTGCAGCAGTGCTTTGCTCGATGCTGCTGCAGTGCCCTGCCATTTTGAGACTGCTGCTGCAGTGCCCCGCCAATTTGAGACTGCTGTTGCAGTGTTTGCTCTGCTGCTGCAGTGCCCCACCGTTTTGAGACTGCTGCTGCAGTGCCCCGCCAATTTGAGACTGCTGTTGCAGTATTTGCTCTGCTGCTGCAGTGCCCCGCCATTTTGAGACTGCTGCTGCAGTGCTTTGCTTGATGCTGCTGCAGTGCCCCGCCAGTTTGAGAATTTTGCTGCAGTGCCCCACCAGTTTGAGAATGTTGCTGCAGTGCCTCGCCATTTTTGAGACTGCTGCTGCAGTGCCCCCCCAATTCGAGAATGTTGCTGCAGCGCTTTACTTGATGCTGCTGCAGTGCCCCGTCAATTCGAGAATGTTGCTGCAGTGCTTTGCTTGATGCTGCTGCAGTGCCCCGCTCAATGCCTGACTGCTGCTGCAACCCCTCACCTATTTCATAAACTGCCACAGCAGTTACCTACCTCAATACTGCTACAGTGCCATCTTCCATTCAGTTTATTTAACAATTTTGGGGGGTCTTCTGGAATAATTATGCAGACTCCTCCCGTAATCATGAGCTGTTCAAATTTCCATGATTTTTGCTTGCTGTCTATTTCTGCATTATGTTTTTGGGGGGCAATCAGAGCTTGGGTAGAATATCCTCTCCGAGCCCCTCTATAGCAGACAGCAAGCCAAATCTGTTTACCACTTTCACTAAGATTATATGGGCACACAAACTCGTGAAGTGAAGTTAATAAACGTAATTTCGGGAGGAGTACGCCCATCTAATCTTTCAATTAATACCAAGGTATAAAACCAGCAGCTTACCTCTTCCCCTTTTTAGTTCCTGAAGCATCCCTCCTCCTCTCCTCCTTTTGTACAATTTTGTACACCACATTGGTGGTGGTTGAGGAGAGATCCCTGACACGAGTGCGCTTTGGGTGTACAGTAGTACATATGAAAGCGCAATATAAATGACTCATTCATTCATTATTTTATTCATTCAATTTGCCTGTTATAGTAGAATATCCTCTCCGAGCCCCTCTATAGCAGACAGCAAGCCAAATCTGTTTACCACTTTCACTAAGATTATATGGGCACACAAACTCGTGAAGTCAAACACAAATCGAATCATTACAAAAGGAGAACAATGAACAGCAATCCTTTCATAGTGTGTGCCCCGAAGTTCTCTGCCTTTGCTTTTAACGAGTTCCTTGTGTTTATAGTGTTCAAATTTGACCACTATTGGTCGGGGTCGCTCGCTGCCTGCTGTTTGGTTGTTTTTGTGGCCGAGACGGTGGACGCGATGGAAGGTGATATTTTAGACGGTGTCTTTTGGAATCTTCAGAGCTGAATGCATGAATTCTTTTATTTCGTTTTCTGAGTTGTCTTGTGTTTGCTCGGGTATGCCAGAGAAGATTAGGTTGTCACGCATACTATGACACTGAAGGTCAAGAATTGTTTCTTTCATTAGTTTATTTTCTTCTGTGATTTTGTCGAGTTGTGTTGTGATGGTTGGAATCAACGATCAGTTTCCAAGAGTAATATTCGAAAGACGAAAAAAACTCATTCCAGTCATGAAATGGCACAGAAACGAAGGAAAACGGGTATCACTGGTAATAGACAAACTGTATATTAACGGACAACTATACAGAGAACCTGACTCAACCCCAATGTAAATGAGAAAAAAAAGAAGAAAAAAAAGAACATGTCGCTAACCAAACAATACTGAACAACAAGAATGTCCGTCAACGTCGTATCCTTACCGCAAAAACGTTACTAAACCTCACTAATGTTCTACATGTATAAAGTTTTTTTGTGTCTGTTCATGTTAACTGTAAAAAACGAAACTAGATCCATGTCACAAATATGTAGTAGTTTGCACAAATGGGGAATGAATTGCGCAAGTCAATCAATATATCTCTTGTTTTGTTTGGAAATCAATGTAATGTATATAAATTGTATCTAAATGTATAGATTTGTAAATATTTCATAAAATCTCAATTCTATCCACATTTTCACAATCCAAATTAATCATTGGTGGAGACTGCAACACTGTCCTTAATCCATCAATAGACAAAGCAATTAATGCAAGTCTGTTTAAAACCTGACACTCCACTGAAACAATAAAACAATACATGAAGGATTTTGGACTTGGGGATAGCTGGAGACAAAACAACCCGACAACAAGAGATTACACGTACTTTTCACCAGCACACAAGTCATATTCACGTATAGATTTCTTCCTGACTAGTAACTCCATCATTTCAGATATTATAGAGACAAAAATGAATCCAATCATTATCTCAGATCATGCACCAATCACGCTAACGCTCAAGAATAAAATTTATATTAAATCTCCACAAAGATGGAGAATGAACACATCTTTACTTCAAAATAAAGAATTCAATGAATGAATTCTTCAAAACAGAATGGACATCCTTTTTAGAGATAAATGATACACTAAATATATCTGCATCAACATTATGGGAAACCGCTAAAGTAGTTTTAAGAGGAAAAATTATATCATATTCTACATATAAACACACAACAAACAAAAAACTAGAGGAAGAATTAGAAAACAAATTAAAAATATTAAATAACACATATTGTATAAACCAAAGTGATCAGACCTTAAAATAACTAAATAATATAAAAAATAATTTGGAAGAAATTATCCTTAAAAAAATAGAATTCCAAAAATCGATAAAAATCTCACTACTTTGAACATAATGATACATCTGGGAAACATCTTGCTAACTTACTCAAACAAAATAAAAAATAAAAACCTTCATAACTACCATCAAAAATCCAGAAAATAAAATAATCCATAACCCAAAAGAAATAAACAAGATATTCAGGACATTTTATGAATCATTATATAGTAATAAACAAACGTCTTGGTTACGTATGTAACCCTCATTCCCTGAGGAGGGAACGGAGACGTAACGTCAGTGACTGACGAATGGGGGTTTCGCCTAGAAGCCAATCATCTTCGAGATCTTAGAAAATGCCCAATGGCAGTGCCAATGCCATGGGCATGCGAGATTTGCATGCGTAACTCCGCCTACCCACATGGGTATATAAGTAAGTAGCTGGCATGAATCGCATTATGTTCCCTGCTGAGGAGCCAAGACTGAACTCTCGGCCATTCCAGCGGTACAGCGGAAGTGGCAGCGGGACGGTACGTCTCCGTTCCCTCCTCAGGGAACGAGGGTTACATACGTAACCGAGACGTTCCCTTTCGTTCAGTCACTCCGACGTAACGTCAGTGACTGACGAATGGGGGTCCCAATGAAAAAACACCACTCGGCTGTCTTCCAGTGCCCTGCGCAAGCGTGAGAGCCCTGATGCAAGTTAGGACAGTCAAAAGCCTCTACTTAACACAGGAATACCAAGGTACACTGGGAGGCATATTCCAGAAGGAGATATGCGCCAAGATGCCTACCCATAGGGAGGACTTAAGAATACACGTGTGACCCGAGGGGCTGCATACGGAAGATCACTGGGGTACCAGCCGCAGGTGGATTTTTAACCCCAGGTGTGGCAAGTTGCCAAGGGAATACACCCACTCAGGGAGGCTTACGGTAGAATACACATGTGGGGGTCACGGGAGGGGAACCATGCACACGGGGCACCTGGCCGGACACGAGTGTCTGGGCTAAGGGCAGACTTACTGGCATCGGCGTCGTCAGTGCTGGAGGAGCTCAGGACTCTCGGGGAGCTCACCTGAGAAGAATATCGCACATATCCAGTCCGTGGAGTGGAATGGCGAGTGGGCGAAGACACCTGAGCCAATCCATTACCGGCCACTTGTAGAGGCGAGTACATAGTCGGATACAGGCTCCACTCGGAGGTTATAAAACCTGGCGAATGTGTTTGGTGTCGCCCAGCCTGCAGCTCTGCAGATGTCTGTCAGCGCAGTGCCATGTGCTAAAGCCCAAGAGGAGGCCACACTCCGAGTGGAGTGGGCCCTGACCCCAAGGGGACATGGGCGTCCCTGCTGCTGGTAAGCCAAAACAATGGTGTCCACTACCAGTGAGACACCCTTTGCTTTGAGAGAGCCTTTGCTTTCAGCTTCCCACCATAACAGACAAAGAGCTGGTCTGAGGTCCTGAAACACTGCGTCCTGTCTACGTAAGCGCGAAGGGCGCTTACTGGACAGAGCAATGCCAAGGCTGGGTCTGCCTCCTCCAAGGGCAGCGCTTGCAGGTTTACCACCTGGTCTCTGAACGGAGTGGTGGGAACCTTGGGCACATATCCAGGCCGGGGTCTCAGGATCACGTGAGAGTCAGCCGGCCCGAATTCCAGGCACGCTTCGTCAACCAAAAATGCCTGCAGGTCCCTTACCCTCTTGATGGAGGCCAATGCGGTCAGGAGCGCTGTCTTCATAGACAAGAACTTAAAATCTACTGACCGCAAAGGCTCAAATGGGGCCCTCTGCAGAGCACTTAGAACTACTGAGAGGTCCCAAGAGGGTACGAGAGGAGCACAAGGAGGATGTAGTCTCCTCGCACCCCTCAGGAACCTGATGACCAGGTCGTGCTTACTTACCGTTTTACCGTCCAAGAGGTCATGATAAGCGGCGATAGCGGCCACATAAACCTTCAGGGTGGATGGAGACAGCCTTCGATCCAACCCTTTTGGAGGAAGAGAGCACAGACCCGATCAGGCATTTCCAGGGGTCTTCTTGGCGAGAAGAGCACCAATTGACGAAGAGGTTCCACTTCAACGCATAGGCCTGTCTCGTGGACTCAGCCCGAGCGGAAGTGATGGTAGCCACCACCGTAGGTGGTAGGGTACTCAAACCTGCCGCGTCCCGTCCTGGAGCCACAAAGGGTGCCCCGTCTCTGGGAGAGGAGATCCTGTCTCAGAGGAATCGGCCAGGGAGGGGCTGTCGCAAGGAGAACTAGTTCTGGGAACCAGGTCCGGCCGTGCCAGTACGGGGCGACCAACGTGACCTGCTCCTTGTCCTCCCTGACCTTGCACAAAACACGTGCAAGAAGACTCACTGGGGGAAACGCATACTTGCGTAGGCCCTGCGGTCAGCTGTATGCCAGTGCATCCGTGCCGAGCGTGCCCTCGGTCAGGGGATAGTACAGGCTGCAATGGGACGAGTCGTGGGAGGCAAACAGATCTACCTGTGCGTCCCCGAACTGATCCCAGATCAGCTGGACCGACTGGGGATGGAGTCTCCACTCCCCAGGGATTGGCTGAAACCGTGAGAGCTTGTCGGCTGCACGGTTCAGGATCCCCGGGATATGGACAGCACGAAGGGACCTCAGACGCTTTTGACTCCATAGAACGAGATGGCGGGTGAGTTGGACATGCGGCGGGAGCGTAGACCGCGGCCGTGTTGTCCGATCTGACTAGAACGTGTTGACCCTTCAACAACGCTAGGAAGCGGTGCAGGGCGAACCGTACTGCCAGCAACTCGAGGCAATTGATATGCAGGCGGCTCTGGCTCTCTGACCAAGAGCCGGCGGCTGCATGTCCATTGCACATGGCACCCCAGCCCGTGGTGGACGCATCTGTTGACACAACAACATGCCGGGAAACTCGTTCTAAGGGCACACCTGCCCGTAGAAAGCTGAGGTTCGACCACTGGGTGAGTGTCTGTCTGCAGGCCCGAGTCACTGGGACCCGGAGCATGCCAGACTGCCATGCCCATCTCGGGACTCGATCACGAAGCCAGTGCTGAAGCGGTCTCATATGAAGCAATCCGAGCGGCGTCACCGCGCTGCAGATGCCATATGCCCCAGGAGCTTCTGAAACAGTTTCAGTGGAACCGCACTCTTGCTCTCTATCTGACGGAGGCAAGTCAGCAGTGACTGTGCGTGCACGCCGGTGAGCTGCGCACTCATGGCGACCGATTCGATCTCCATACCGAGAAAAGAGATCCTGTGCACTGGGCAGAGTTTGCTCTTCTCCCAGTTGACCCGAAGGCCCAGACGAGCTAAATGGTGGAGAACCAGGTCTCTGTGTTCGCACACCCGGTCCCGAGAGTGGCCCAGTATGAGCCAGTCGTCGAGATAGTTCAGGATGCGAACCGCTTGCTGCCTGAGTGGCGCCAGGGCTGCCTCAACAATCTTCGTGAAGACGCGAGGGGACAGAGGTAGCCCGAATGGTAGTTCGGCATACTGATATGCCCGCCCTTCGAACGCAAACCGTAGGAACGGTCTGTGTTGCGGAAGGATGGACACATGGAAGTACGTGTCCTTCAGGTCGATTGCTGCAAACCAATCGCGTGGACGAACGCATTCAAAAAGGCGTTTCGCAGTCAACATCCTGAACGGAAGTCTGTACAGGGATCGGTTCAGGACGCGAAGGTCCAGGATCGGTCGTAACCCACCGGATTTCTTCGGTACAATGAAGTAAGGGCTGTAAAAGCTGGACTTCATCTCGGCTGGAGGGACGAGCTCGACCGCGCCCCTCGCCAGTAGGGTCGCGATCTCCGCACGCATGACTGGGGCATTGGACCCCACCATGGTGTACCGGACACCCCGGAAGCGGGGAGGAGCTCGCGCGAACTGAATCGCATAGCCGAGCCGGATGCTCCGTGCGACCCAGCGGGACAGTCCCGGCAGCTGTAGCCACGCTCCCAGGGAGTGTACCAACGGGGTCATGCGGAGCACCGGCGTACCCTCGGTGGGGCAGCGAGGCAGTGTTACCGGCCCGGACTCGGGTGGCGTAGCGGCCCGGTGTCGGGGCGGCGGTAACGGCTGCGCCCTGACAGAGGAGACCAGGGAAGGACTCGCGTTCCACTGGGGTCTGCTCTGAGAGGGGGCTGGCGACAAAGAGGGACGAGAGCGGCGTGGCCCGGAGGCGGCGCACACTGCCGTCACCGGTCTCTGGGTGCTCAAGGATGGGTTAATCAGTTCCTTCTTACAAAGGGTGCTGCTGACCCGTGGGCCAGCAGCTGGACAAAGGATTCTCCCCTGGCCCTCCACCGGGGGAAGGGGCGGACCTGCCACCGTCCCCTGAAAGAACTGCCCATCCCAGAGCTGTCCACATCCGGAGCGCCGCTGGCCTCTTTTTTTTTCTTTTTTTTTTAGAAAGCTGCGGGGCTGGCGTGGACTGGGACGGCTTCCTGCAGCGCGCTCCGCGGCGTGGCCAGGGTGAAGGCTGCTGCTGTGGCCACGCGGGAGGGGGTCGCCCGAAGTCGCCCTGGCGGCGAGGAGGCTGAGGCAACTGTGCCGGCGGCACTAAGGTGCAGCAGCGGGCCGCCGGGGCAGTTGGCCTCAGTCTGCCTCTGGGGACGGCCAAGAACTGTTGGGCGCAGTCCCTGACCGTGCCGCTGATAAGGTCGGCCTGGAATATGGGCGAGCTGAGGAGGCGGGCTCACTCAGCCTTCCCACATCTACCAAGTAAGGCCAATTGTCTTTCCCGGACCACAGCTGTGGACATCTCCTGACCCAGGGGGCGTGTGGTCACCTACGCCGCGCTGGGCGGGATCGGTGGCGGCACGCCTTTCTAGAGGCAGTGTTACCGGCCCGGACTCGGGTGGCATAGCGGCCCGGTGTCGGGGCACTGGTAACGACTGCGTAAGGGAAGGACTCGCGTTCCACTGGGGTCTGCTCTGCGAGGGGGCTCATAGCCCTGGATCAGCTCTGTCCTCGTGCATACGCATCGGGGCGGCAGCTTACCCCATAGCACTGCTGGACTACGCCACCGAAGTAGACGAGCCAACAGGCTTGGGAGGGCGCTTAGGATAGCCTCACCGCGTCAAGTCAAAGCACTCAGTGGACACCATAGTGCACAACAGAGCACCTGACTGAGGGGGAGGGAGCCCAGTGTACCCTTAGGCCCTGACCCCTCGAGGGCAGAGAAGGCAGAGGAGACCACCAAACGGTCGCGGGAAGACCCGGAGATCTCCCGGACCGCGTGCACTCCTCATGCATCTCGGGAGCGAAATGGCATTGGGGGCGGGGCCCGCAGCTGTCGGGTGCCACCTCCAAAAACCAATCGCCCAACCGCGAGCACTTGTGACAGGGTGGAGATGATTCTACAGTGCTACCACACCCGGAGGCGGAGCATAGCCGAATCGTCATCCCCAAAGGACTCTAGCCCACCTTGAGATGCGGCAATCGACCTCTCGCCGCTATCTGGTGTATGAACGAAACGAACGGGGCGTCAGCAGACGGTCCCTCTGCTTCAGTCCAACACTCACTGGAAGCGATGTGCAAGAGGGCGGGAGTGGCCCGAGGAATGATCGTCGGGGTTCTTAATACCACAGCACCGCCCTCAGGTCACCCTGGCCACCAGCCAAAGTACCACCTCTCTCGGAGATGGTAGATCGGGGTGTGGCAGAGGGGATTCTCTCTCTTTACAGAGATCATTGAGTCTCGACCACAACATCGCGATGGTCATGTTCCCACAGAGGGAACACAGCACATCCACAAACACTGTCCGAACGTGCTGGGCCCAAACACGTCGAGCAGTGAATGCGTCCCAAAGACAGCAACAGATATCGACCGCACCCGGAAGTGCGCGGGCAACCCGTCTTGAAAAAGACGTGCCACACGCAAGCTCTTTTTGTGAGAGGAAGCTCTGCAGAGTGCCGAAGCGCCCAGGGAAAACACATACAGCTGTTGCAGATCACTGCACAGATCAGCAGGCAGGCAATGTGAGATCGCTGGAGTGAAGAGATGCTCTTGGCTCAGAAGCAGAAACATAATGCGATTCATGCCAGCTACTTCCTTATATACCCAGGTGGGTAGGCGGAGTTACGCATGCAAATCTCGCATGCCCATGGCATTGGCACTGCCATTTTGCGTTTTCTAAGATCTCGAAGATGATTGGCTTCTAGGCGAAACCCCCATTCGTCAGTCACTGACGTTACGTCGGAGTGACTGAAGGAAAGGGAAAGGAATATACTAACGATATGGACTTATTTTTTAAAAGTATAAAAATGCCAATATTAAATCCCACACAAATAAAAATGTTAGAGGAACCATTAACTATAGATGAATTCAAGAAAGCACTATTCACACTGCCTAACAATAAAGCACCAGGTCCGGATGGTTACCCATCTGAATTTTATAAACATTTTTGTCCAATAATTTCACCATTATTCCAAAGAGCGGCTACAGAAATCAATCTCCAATCCTCAATACCACAACATATGAATACGGCGCTAATATCAGTTTTTCTTAAACCAAATATAGATCCAACTATATGCTCCAGTTACCGTTCAATATCACTTATTAACACAGATATGAAAATAATTAGTAAAGCATTAGCAACTCGTCTAGAATCAATCTTGCCAACTCTTATCCATCCAGAACAAACAGGCTTTATCAGAGGACATTATTCATCCAACAACATACGTCGGCTATTCTATATAATTAATAGTTCCACTAAACAAAAAACACAAATGATTATCATCTCCCTTGATGCTGAAAAGGCATTTGACAAGGTAAATTGGACATTTCTCTACACTACACTAGAAAAATATGGTTTTGGTAATTATATCATACACTGGATCAAGTTGTTATACAGTACACCAACAGCATCAGTTATCACCAATGATATCACATCAACACCATTTAAACTGCAGAGAGGTACTAGGCAGGGATGCCTATTATCTCCACCACTTTTTGCACTATTTATAGAACCTTTGGCAATAGCAATTAGACAAAATAACAATATTAAAGGTTATAAATCAAACAGTACTGAACATAAAATATCATTATATGCAGATGACATTATACTATACTTACAGAATCCAGAAAAGTCTTTGTCAGACATGATTAAACTTATCAACAACTATTCAAACATATCCGATTACTCCATAAATTGGAATAAATCAGTAATTCTCCCATTATATAAAGAATTTGGAACCACCACTATTTAAAAACAAACAAAACAAAAAAAAAAACAATCACTTCAGGGTAGGTAACATTACATATTTAGGAATACATTTCTCTCCAAATATATCAGATCTGTTTGATCTTAATTTTACCCCGACATTAAAAACAACCGAGAATGATCTAAAGAGATGGATGAACCTACCGATCTCAACTATAGGAAGAATAGCCGCTATCAAAATGTCAGTACTACCGAAAATAAATTATCTCTTTACCATGCTTCCGATACAACCCCCTAAAAATTGTTAAATACATTAGAAAGCATAATAAACAATTTCAATTGGAAAAATCAAAATCTAGAATTGCATTACGAACACTACAAAAACCTAAAGAACAAGGAGGACTGTCTGCATCGAACTTTCAATACTACTATCTTTCAGCACAGCTACAACACCTAACTAAATGGATAAATAATGACCACTATCACAATCCATGGATACAATTAGAACAAACAGCATGCCAAGAAATCCCAATATCCGATTTACCAAGTTTTAGTAATACTATTAAAAAACATAAACTATTTCATAACACCGCAATCTAGACTACACTAATGGCGTGGTGGAAAATTAATAAAATAACTGGTCAATCTTTTTTGCTACATAACCTCTCACCAATCTGGAATAACCCAGACTTTACCATTAACAAACTCCCACTTGTCAATAAAAAATGGATGGAGAAGGGCATTATGTATTTACATCATGTATATAAGGACAATAAATTCCTACAGTTTGAAGAGTTATCAAAAAATACAATCTAGATAAAAATCACCATTACTTTTATTTACAAATTCAGAGTGCCATCACTACTAAAATCGGTCACTTACAAATACAACAAGCACCAGTATTAGACAAAATTGAGACGATTAGCCAATCATCGAAACTAATACGGAAAATATATGATTCATTAAATTCAGCAGATAATACATGCTATGCACCCGTAAAAAAATGGGAAAAGGATCTCAATATACATACAGACATCAATTTCTGGAACACAATCTTTACTAATGTATTCAGCTTCAGTATAAATAAAAACAATCAATTTATCCAATATAAAGTATTACATAGAACACATTTCACTCAACAAAAATTGTTTAAAATGGGTTTAACCGAAACAGACAAATGCGTACACTGTACTTTTAACACACCAGACACATATCTCCATGCGATATGGTTGTGTCCATCTGTCACCCTGTTCTGGAAGGAAGTTATCAAAACTATTTCAATACTTTTTAACAGTAACATCCCAGTCTCCCCATCGCTATGCCTGTTAGGTGATACATCAATAATACCGAATACAATAGAACACACTGCTCCACTACTCTTGTCTCTAGCCATTGCCAAAAAAAAACAATTCTCTTACACTGGAAAGACTAAACTAATATCTCTACCACACACTGGACTCACTTATTAAGAGATCACATAACCAATGAAAGACAAACAGCAATAGCAAAAAAACGATTGGACACATTTATAAAACAGTTCACCCCACTCCTCTATTATATAGATAAGTAGACAGTATCGAGGCATTTCAATTATTTCAATCATTATATCTACTAAAATCACTAAATTATATTAGATACTATATAAACAATACAAATCAATTGATCCCCCTATGGTAATAAGAACATGTCAGAAAAAAATATTAATACATCTCTACACATACTTTTGAACATTTATTAGCTATATAAAACTGATACCTTTGTAACTGTTAAACTACTTTTTTTTTTTTGCACGTGTAATTATGTAAGTGCAATAAATACCATTACGTGTATCTCTACTCAACACACTGCAAAATTTGAAAATACTGATCAAAATATTCTTATGTAATAAGTAGGCCTATACTGTATCTGTATGAAAAAACAACATATATTTGCACATTAATGTAAGGCGATGTATTACATAATATAATCTGTATCATTATATATATATATATATATATATATATATATATATATATATATATATATATATATATATATATATTAGCTTCTGAAAAAGCCGAACAAATCGATCACAGGCATGCCGGGAGTATGGCATAGCGACGCAGCGTCTGGTTCCCTCTCAGGGAACCATGGTTACATACTAACCTGAGACGTTCCCTATCTCGAGGGAACTCAAGCTGCGTCGAAACGCTAGGGGAACTTAAAACCCACGTCGCCAAAGTCCCAAATGTCTGCAGGGCTTGACATTAACACCCGCCAACCAGCCAAATGCGGGTAGATTTCAGCTGTGGCGGGTACGGCAGCCACTCCCACTAGCCACTTTGGTGGGCTGAATAAAATTTACTGCTAAATGAAATGCCAAGAAGACCGTCGTATCACAAAATTGGCTACAATTCAACTACCCCTTGTCAAAAAATCCTATTGGATTTTCACTTTGTCCTATAGGATCTTTTTGGATTCTTAGAATCCTATAGGACAAACGGATTTATTTTAATGGAATTTCACTTTGTCCTATAGGATCTTATTGGATTCTTAGAATCCTATAGGACAATCTGATTTATTTTAATGGAATTTCACTTTGTCCTATGGGATCTTATTGGATTCTTAGAATCCTAAAGGACATTCTGATTTATTTTAAAGGAATTTCACTTTGTCCTATAGGATCTTATTGGATTCTTAGAATCCTATAGGACATTCTGATTTATTTTAATGGAATTTCACTTTGCCTTGTAGGATCTTATTGGATTCTTAGAATCTATAGGACATTCTGATTTATTTTAATGGAATTTCACTTTGTCCTGTAGGATCTTATTGGATTCTTAGAATCTATTGGACATTCTGATTTATTTCAATGGAATTTCACTTTTCAATGAAAAAACACTGAGATTGTTTAAATATTGTTATATATTTTTTTATTATATAACATTTAGATTTAGTCTTTGCACGTTTGTTTTAACACTGGGACGGTACTTCCACATACGTCACACGCGTGACCTTTCCAACGTAATGACGCCACAAAGCCTTACATCATCAAAGTCGAGCATTTGAGGTTAAAAAGTATATACATGTTTATTTATTTTCTACTGAAGAATGAAAGACATGAACATCTTGGATGGCATTGGGGTGAGAAAAGATCAGGAATTATCATTTTGGGGTGAACTAATCCTTTAATGTACATTCTTTCTGCTTTACTTTTGGAGCCATAATAATTTATGGGTTGTGAAAACACTGAATGAATAGACATCATTGTACTTGGACATTATTAAATGGCTACTCGATAGTACAGTTAAGAATTCCAGCAAGCCGTGTGTTAATGTGATGTGTATTCTTCTCATTTTAGCTCCTACATCCTTTTGGGCTGAAGGTCAAGACAGAACCAAACCAAAGCTGGACTGTAACCTGCCGGCCTATACGACAGACGTCACACTGACAGCTGCTGGCACTTTTGACACTTTTCCACCTAGAATGTATTCGTCCCCCACCAGGAGACTTCATGTCTTCATCTATTGTGAGTGGATATCATTTTAAACATTATTTTAAAAAAAAACGCAAATTTCTTCTAATTTTTATTGTGTAGTATATGTATTTTTTTTGTAAAAAGAAAAGACAATTTTAGTACTGTTTTTAAGTAATAAAGTAATTAATTGTTAAGTAATGTTGTTATAATCCTGTTAATTTATGTACAGTATAGATTGCAAACGTATGCTTGTTTTGGGCACATGTTTGCAGGTTATAGACATTTTAGAGGAGGAAGATGCTGTGTATTTAAAGGTGCTTTAAGTCATTTTTATTTATAAATCATTATTACAGTGAAACAAATTGCTATTTTTTTTATTTGTAAATAAGCAACTGAATTTTTTAACCATTGCACAGCACCACTTTATCACCAATAATTTACAACTTTGTAGTTTATTATTTTATGTCACATGAGAACACATGAAAGTTTATATTTTTGTTCAGATTATGTAATTTCTGTAATAAAGTTTGTATCATAGAATGGTAACTTCTTTCTGTTGTTTTTTTTAGAAGCTTGTTGTAACTGAATTACTTAAATGTACTTCAAGATCATTTAGTAAAACCATGGCTGCACTGTGGTAATACAACCAATTTATGGTACATGATCCATGTTTTTTAAAACCATGTTTACTGCAAAAACCATGTTACTGCAGTCATGGTTACAATGGTTTTACTGTAGTATTACTACAATATAACTGTAGTAAAACCATGGTATTAAAACCATGGTTGTTAAAAATACCAGTTACTACAGTAATTCAAACTACCGTTTTACTATAGTATTACTACAATATAACTGTAGTAAAACGTCTCAGGTTACGTATGTAACCCTAGTTCCCTGAGGGAACGAGACGCTGCGTCGAAACGCTGTGAGAACGCCTCTGTTTAAATGCGTCGTGAAGCGCCTGTAGAACCATTCCATCGGAAAAAAGATCGATCGTCGGCGTGATGACGTCATCGACCGGAAGCTATAAAACGTCCGTGAAAACAAACAGGAACTAACTTCTGATAAAGCCTGAAGTAAGTGATCACGGACACGCCGGGAGTATGGCAAAGCGACGCAGCGTCTCGTTCCCTCAGGGAACTAGGGTTACATACGTAACCTGAGACGTTCCCTTTCGGGGAACTCGAGCTGCGTCGAAACGCTGTGAGAACGCTTATACCCACATCGCCATAGGACCAAGTGTCTCGTATGTGTGAAGCCGAAGCGCACACGGTTACGAGAGTACCTGTGCCCCTACTGTAGATGCCAGGTCTAGTTCGTAGAACCTGACGAAGGTAGAAGGAGACGACCATCCGGCCGCGTTACAGATATCATGGAGGGAAGCCCCCGACAAAAGTGCTTTAGAAGCAGCCATACCCCTGGTTGAGTGCGCCCGGACAGCCAGTGGAGATGGCTGCCCGGTAGCTTCATAAGCAAGTGAGATGGCCTCGACCACCCACTTGCTCATCCTCTGCTTGGATACTGGGGCCCCCTTCTTAGGGGGTCCAAAGCAAACAAACAATTGTTCAGTTTTTCTCCACAGGGCAGCTCTGTGGACATAAGTATCCAGTGCCCTCACAGGACACAGCAGATTTAATCTTTCCTGGTCTGACGTCATAAATGGAGGAGGACAGAAGGCTTGTAGAGTGATGGGGCCCCGTGGGCTCGTAGGAACCTTGGGGACATAACCCGGCCTGGGATGCAGAAATGCTTTCACCATCCCTGGCGCAAACTCTAGACATGAGGGCTCTACCGACAGAGACTGAATACCTCCTATCCTTTTAAGAGATGATATGGCCAAAAGGAAGATGGTTTTTAGGGTGAGGAACTTATCCGAAACCTCCTCCAGAGGTTCGAACGGAGGTCCGGACAAGCCCCTCAAAACAATGGCCAAGTCCCATGCCGGGACCCTCGAGTGCATAACTGGCCTCAACCTTAATGTGCCACGAAGGAAGCGTGTAATTAGAGGGTGTCTTCCCAAAGACACTCCACTGCAAGGGACGTGGACAGCACCCAAGGCCGCCACGTACACCTTAAGTGTGGAGGGGGTCAACCCTGCAGAGAACCTCTCCTGCAGGAACTCCAGCACTGTACCAACCGGGCAGTTAACTGGATCCCACTGGCGTTCTCTGCACCATGCTGAGAAAAGTCTCCATTTCAAAGCGTACAGCTTCCTTGTGGACGGAGCTCTGGAGTGTAGGATGGTCTCTACGACCTCGGCCGAGAGACCCTCCTCTATGAGCCTAGCCCCCTCAGAGGCCAGGCCCACAGTTTCCACATCTCTGGGCGTGGGTGCAGGAATCTCCCGCCCGCCTGAGAGAGTAGATCCCTCCTGGTCGGAATCTCCATCGGAGAGCCTTCCAGGAGAGATATCAGGTCCGAAAACCATACTCGGGTCGGCCAGTTCGGAGCCACTAGAAGTACCTGGGCCCCGTCCCGGCGTACCCTCTCCAGAACTCCTGGAAGCAGGACAATCGGGGGGAAGGCGTACAGAGGCAGCCTCGGCCACTCCTGTACCATGGCATCCAGCCCCAGCGGGGCCGGATGGGTCAGAGAAAACCACTGCGGGCAGTGAGAATTCTCCGCCGAAGCGAACAGGTCTATCTCTGCCTTCCCATAAACCTTCCAAAGGAGCTCCACCACCTCTGGGTGGAGTCTCCATTCCCCGGGCCTCGGCCCCTGTCTCGACAGGCTGTCTGCTTCCTGATTCAGGGCCCCCGGGATATATACTGCCCTGACTGACAGCAATTTCCCTTGGGCCCACAGGAGGATCCGATGTGCCAATTTGTCCAACGGACGAGACTTCAGACCCCCCTGGTGGTTTATGTAGGCCACCACGGACGTGTTGTCTGTTCTGACTAGTACATGGTGGCCCCTGAGGTCGGGCAGGAACTGTTTCAATGCAAGAAACACTGCGAGCATCTCTAGCCGATTTATGTGCCAGTGCCGCTGATGCTCCTGCCATAGACCCTGGGACGAGCGACCACTCATGGTCGCCCCCCAGCCCGTGAGAGAGGCGTCTGTCGTTAGCGTTACGCGACGAACATGAGCCCCCAACACGGGACCCTGAGATAAAAACCCCGGGTTTTTCCACATGACCAGAGCACGTAGGCATCGCCGCGTGACTTTGATCGTGCGGAGCGGATTTCCCCTCGGGGAGAACCCTTTTGTCTTGAGCCACCACTGCAGTGGCCTCATGTACAGTAGGCCAAAAGGTATCACGTTGGACGCTGCTGCCATGAGACCTAACAGTTTCTGGAACTGTTTCACAGTGACGGCTCGGCCCAGCTTCTGTTCTTTGGCGGCTGCCAGGATCGATGCTATGCGTGTTGGCGATAATTGCGCCCGCATAATTACCGAGTCCCAGTTCACACCCAGAAAAGTGGTTCTCTGAGCCGGAGAAAGCACACTCTTCTTGGCGTTCAGCCTCAACCCCAGCTTCGACATATGGGCGAGAACAGCATCTCGATGCTGAACCGCCATCTGCTCTGTATTCGCTAGAATCAGCCAGTCGTCGATATAGTTCAGTATGCGGATGCCCTGTAGACGCAGCGGCGCCAGAGCTGCATCCACACACTTGGTGAACGTGCGGGGTGACAGTGCTAGACCGAAGGGAAGTACACGATATTGGTATGCCTCTCCCCCGAAGGCAAACCTCAGGAACTTCCTGTGATGTGGAAGGATGGAGACATGAAAATACGCATCTTTGAGGTCTATGGTGACAAACCAATCCTCCGATTTGACCTGCGCTACAATCTGTCTGAGTGTAAGCATCTTGAATTTTAGCTTGGCCACCGAGCGATTCAATAGCCGCAGATCTAATATCGGGCGTAAGCCCCCATCCTTCTTCGGCACGATGAAGTAACGGCTGTAAAAGCCAGACTCCCTGCTGGGAGGGGGAACCCTCTCTATAGCCCCTTTTTGCAGGAGTGTCTCTACTTCCTGTGCCATTACCAGAGCCTGCTCCGGGCCCACCTCTGTAGGTAGGACACCGCAGAAAGGAGGTGGCCGACTTCTGAATTGAATGGCGTACCCCTTTTCTATTATCTGCAGGACCCAACGAGATATATTTGGTAGACGTTTCCACTCGTCTAGAAAATCTACTAAGGGAACCAGCCTCTCGAGGCTGGCCTCTGGTGTACTTTGAGCAACAAGCGCAGTGCCCTGAAGCGGCGGACCGGCAGGGAACAACTGACTTGACTGCTCGGGGACCCCCCGAAGGGGGTGCGGACCACCCTCGGGTGGCCCGCGGAGACCGACTGCGCCCCGGCATTGCGGCAGGGTTGGCAGCGCGGCCCCCCGAGGGTGCCGTAGGGAAACGGGTACCGTAGGCAGGGGTAAGCACCGTTTCCCTACGGGGGGAACCACCCTCAGCGTCCTGACGCTTCTGGCGTCAGGAACGCTTCGACGAGGCCTTCTTGGCGATCAGGACTGTCCGCAGATCAGCCCTGCCCCTCGAAGGCCTCGTCTGAGAGCGCCGCCCCTCGTCCCCACGCTGAGGGGGAGCTCGGGCAGCGACGCTCTGTTTCTGCTGAGCCCTGTAGGAGGAGCTCGTACTCGGCCTGGGCTGCTTGGTGGTATCAGCAGCAGCCCCAGGGACCTGGACCCGGAGAGGGAGGAACTGCTTGAGCGCCGCAGCTTGCTTTTTCGACTCCTGGAACCTCTCGGTGACAGTGTGAACTGCGTCACCGAAGAGGCCTCCAGGAGAAAGCGGCGCATCAAGCAGAAAGGCTTTCTCCCTCTCCTTGATGTCTGTGGGGTTTAACCATAAATGCCTCTCCGTAGCCACCAATGCTGCCATGGAGCGGCCAACACATCTGGCCGTCTCCTTGGTGGCCCGGAGAGCTAGATCGGCTGATGATCTTAATTCAGCGATAATATCACCCCCCACAGCATCACTACCGTCCAAATCCCTTAGCAGGTCAGCCTGGTATGCCTGCACGATAGCCATCGTGTGCAGGCATGCAGCCGCTTGACCCGCCGCCGAGTACGCTTTACCCACCATCGCCGACGTTGTTTTTAGAGGTCTGGTGGGTAAAGTCGGGGCCTTCAGGGATGATGCCGAGGAAGGCGAGAGATGGCTCGCAAGCGTCTCTTCAACCTTTGGCATCGCCCCATAACCATACTGTCTCAGCCCGCAAATGTTGCTGTAGACCGAAGTCTGCGGGCTGAAGACACGATATGAAGCCGGTCTCTTCCACGATCTTGCCACCTCGGTGTGCAAATCGTGGAAGAACGGCAGGCCCCGTCGCTGAGGTTCTGAAGCGCGAGACGGCAGGAAGCGTTCGTCTAGCTTACTATGACGTTTTCTTCCTGCCTCAGATCTTTCAGTGGGCCAGTCGATGTTTAATCTGGCCACTGCTCGCGTCAAAACCTCAACTAGCTCCTCACTAGCAGGGGACTGAAGTGGCGAATCTTCAGTATCGATACTTTCAACGTCCACCTCCTCAGAGCTGGACAGATGAAGTACCGGCGGCTCTCTCGGGGGGGAAGAAACCGCCATGCGTGCTTCCATGCCCCGAGAAGAACCGCTGGATGGAGCAGGTGAGGGCAGAGATAAGGCAGCGCCCGTCTCTAACCCCTCTGCAACATCCAATTGTGATCCCCACGACTGCAGCCTCCGCTCCGCCTCGGCGGCAGCGGGACCAGAGCCGCGGGGAACACGAGCCGAGGCACCCTCCTCGAAGAGTGCCCGGCGGGAGCGCAGCATTCTCAGTGGCATACGCTCACAGTGCTCGCAAGCAGCCCCCTCGAGGGCTGCCTGGGCATGCTGTGCTCCCAAGCATGCAACACAGAGAAGATGTGTGTCCCCGCCCGTGATGTAGCGTGGGCAGGGAGGAACACACTTTCTGAAATTGCTGCTTTCACTCGCCATTTCTATCTATTTTATTTTCTCTTTTTTCTGTTAATATATGGAATATTTAACAAAAAGGGTGGAAAATCTCTGCTTTTTTATATAATAGACAGACAAAAACACCAAATAGACAGACAGGTTCACACAGATCGCTTGCTGAAGGCTCAGAAGCTAGTTCCTGTTTGTTTTCACGGACGTTTTATAGCTTCCGGTCGATGACGTCATCACGCCGACGATCGATCTTTTTTCCGATGGAATGGTTCTACAGGCGCTTCACGACGCATTTAAACAGAGGCGTTCTCACAGCGTTTCGACGCAGCTCGAGTTCCCCGAAAGGGAACCATGTTTTTTAAAAACCATGGGTTTCGCACCAAAATACCACGGTTACTACAGTCATAGTTAAACTACAGTTTTACTATAGTAAAACCATAGTTCTTTTTCGTAAGGGAAGTTAACCTAACTATGACGACTTCCGCTCTGAGAAACCCGGAAATGTGAAAAGGGTCTAATTCTACTTTTTTTTCTTTCTTACAGTGTACCAAGTATTCAGACATAGTAGCCTTGGTACACTTTGCTATCTTTGCTGTGTCCGAATATGCCTTCCCTACCATGTAAAAAGCAAAGATAGCAAAACCGTGCGTGCGTGCGTGCGTGTGTGTGTGTGTGTGTGTGTGTGAGAGCGAGAGAGAGAAAGACCCAATTGGATCCAATAAAATCCTGTTGAAATTGTCCTACAGAATATATGTATTGTTTTATAAGACAATTCTCACAGAATCCAATAGGAATCAGATAACATTTGGAATCTTATTGGAATCCTTTAGGATTTATCCTACGGGATATTTATGTATTATCTTATAAGACAATTCCCAAAAAATCCTATAGGAATCAGATAAGAATCTTAAAGGACAAGACATAAATTATCCTATAAGATTATTTCTAACGGAATCCTATAGGAATCAGATAAGAATCTTAAAGGACAAGACATAAATTATCCTATAAGATTATTTCTAACGGAATCCTATAGGAACGGTTCCAAAATATGATAGAAATTTTTAATGGAATCCTGTACAGATTTCCATTAAAAATCCTTAAGGATTTTTTGACAAGGGACAATTCTTTATACTTAGTGCAGGCGAGATAGGCGGAATAGCGCTAAATGACACTCAACAAAAGCGCTCTCTCGCGTGCGCGCGCTCTCTCTCTCTCTCGTGCGCTCTCTGTCGCACGCGTGATCAGTTCTCCTTGCTCCTGAATAGTATGTCAACTACACGCGCACACTGATGTCAAAATGTCCATCGGATGAACACTGTCGGTTATGGCTTAAGTGTACGTAAAAAGGTGGGTAATAACTGGATATGTGTCACAAATATTACATCCATGCATTCAGCAGCCCAATTAAATACCTGTCTGTCATTAATGTTAATCTAACAACTACAGATGTTAAATAAATATATACATATTAAATAAATATGTATTCGTATCTGAACTTTTATTTTATTTTTATTTACTATTGTTTTTGTAATTTGATTAGGGTATTTTTTTAAATTATATATATATATATATATATAGCAAAACCGCTATATATAGGCTATATATATTAACTATATATATATAGTTAATATATATAGCCTAACTAAAATAACTCAAAGCCTATCATATTACATTTCTCATATTAGCCTATTATATTGCCCACTTGCACATCACAGTTGATATACAATGTAGTCTTGATTTGGGGGGGTCACTCTGCATTTGAAATGGTTTTAAATCTTCTAAATCAAGTAAAATGACTCAAAATCAAGTAATTTTATGCATGCCAAAGTCAACTTTAAACATATACAATGTAATTTCCAAACAGCAAAATTGTGGCCAGTGAAAATGCTGAGTGGCTAGTAACTTTGGAAAACAACTAGCCACAGTGGCTGGTGAGCAAAAAAGTTAATGTCAAGCCCTGAATGTCTGTATTTGTGAATTTCGTTCAACCCAGAAAAACCCGGGACACTGGGGTAGAGGCCACATCTAGATTATAGAACCTCACAAATGTATGCAGAGAGGACCACCCTGCCGCATCAAACACCTCTGAAAGTGAAACTCCTGAAATGAGAGCCATAGAGGCAGCCATACTCCTGGTGGAGTGAGCACGGACCCTCATTGGTGAAGGCTGTCCGGCCGACTTGTAAGCGAGTGAAATAGCCTCGACTATTCACTTGCTAAGCATCTGCTTTGAAGCCAGTTTTCCCTTACTCGGGGACCCAAAACACACAAACAATTGTTCTGATTTTCGCCACAGGGCAGCTCTGTGGACATATGCGTCTAGGGCCCTGACCGGACACAGCAGATTCTGCTTCTCTTGGTCTTGATTAATGAAAAGAGAAGGACAGAAAGCCTGTAGCATCACTGGTCCCGGCACATTAGTCGGGACCTTAGGCACATATCTTTCCCCGGGAAAAGAAATGCTTTCACCATTCCCGGTGCAAACTCGAGGCAAGAGGGTGCTACTTATAGAGCCTGTAGATCTCCTACTCTCTTCAAGCACGAAATAGCCAGAAGGAATACAGTTTTTAATGTAAGGAACCTTTCTGACACTTCTTCTAACGGCTCGAACGGAGCTAACATAAGGCCTTCCAATACTATGGCCAAGTCCCAAGTAGGCACCCTCGAGCGTGCCGCAGGTCTGAGCCTCAAAGTACCACGAAGGAAACGCGTGACCCATGGGTGTTTCCCTAACGATGCATTATCTAACGATATAGATAATGTTGTGCATACGACGCCAAAAATCGCTCGTTCCTCGGAACTGGAATGCTGCTGATCATGTGCCTCAGCGCGAGCGGAAGAAACCACAGAGCGTGCTTCCAACTCACGAGCTGGGGATCACCCGTCTCTAACCCCGCCACTAGATCCATCTGCGATCCCCAGGACGCGAGCCTTCGCTGCGCCTCGGCAACAGCGGGACCCGAGCCCTGAGGACCGCGAGCCAAAGCACTCTCCTCGAAGAGTGCCCGGCGTGATCTTAATGTGTGTATTAGGAGCCTCTCGAGATAGGGATATTATATATATATATATATATATATATATATATATATATATATATATATATATATATATATATGCCCTGCGGAGACTTGGCCTTGGAGTCCTTACTCACTCGACTCTTAGTGAAGTATGCCGGTTTAGATAGTGGTCATTGTAACTAATTATTATTAGTATTATTCTTTGTTAGTATTATTGGTATCTTTCTTTTCTCTCTATTTCTCCCCTTCCAAATGGTTCTCTTTCCCTTCCCTTCAATTTAAAAGAAGGGCGGGAAGTCAAGTCTTGCATAAGTTCAGCACTGTGTACCCCGCAAAGTCCGAGGCATCAGCACATCTAGCCGCAACCCCAGGTCAACGGTGGGATGTGTAGGAATAGTTTTAGGACTGGGAGGTAAAGAATACATGCAAAAGAAGGGTGGGAGAGAGGGGAGAAAAAAAAAACCTCTAAGCAATAGCAGGTATGCCTGGGGGGTACATATTACAAGTTTCCATTTAAAGCGACATCTAACTACTCCCTAAATGCATATCCTAAGTACAAGCTGTTTCTTTTCACTACCTTTTGTGTTTGTTTGTCTGTTTTTCGTTTTTATTACCTATTATTTAGTAGTTGTCTATTATGTTTTTTTTTCTTTGAGTTTGTTTTACCCCACACTGTATGTATTATGTATAACTTAATATATGTATTGCATGAACAATAAAAAAATAAAAAAATAAAAAATAAAATAAAGCTTCATAAGAGATCTCAGTAACATCACTCACTGCACTCAGATTTTTCTCATTAGCTAGAGAGACTGGATGGCACATATTTGTCTCCTCTAAAGTTTCAGAAGAGATCTCAGTAACATCATAGCCTGACAAGCCAGACCCACATCAAGATGTTTGGTCTGGAAACTCACCATTGACAGCTCAATCCAAGGGGCAGGATAAACAGTTGTCTTTCAAACTCCCTCTGCACGCAATAGGATAGCGCTACCACCAACCAGAGCAACGAAGGTGAAACAGAGCTTGTTGATAGATTAAAAATTCGCCGTAACCGGTCAGCAAAACTCCGAACACATCTTCCCTTTTTAAGAATGACTTCAGTGCCGTTCTTTGTTCTTTTCTCAGAGAAAAGCTCAACTCCAAGTCTTTCTGAGTCTTTGACCACCAAAGCTGATTCGAAAGACCACCGTTCGCCAGTTTCTGTGTTTACTAGAAACACGCAAATGCAACTCGGCCGTTGTCTTTATGGGCTCGCCCACCGTCTCTATACACGATGTGATTGGCCCGGCAAGAGTTACAATTGGCCCGGCGAATACAGCTCAGAAGGGTATTGAGAGGTGCTAGACGACACTCGCGGGCAGATTAAATTTGCTGCCGCTAGGGTGCGTCTAGATTTCTAGGCTAGTAACATTACTCACTGTGCTCAGATTTTTCTCCTTGGCTAGAGAGACTGGATGACTCATATTTGTCTCCTCTAAAGTTTCAGAAGAGATCTCAACAACATCACACACTGTGCTCAGATTATTCTCTATAACCAGAGATACTCAAACTCTCACATGTATCTCATCTAAAGCTTCATAAGAGATCTCGGTAACATCACTCACTGTGCTCAGATTATTCTGCTTAACCAGAGACACTCACACTCTTACATTTATCTCATCTAAAGCTTCATAAAAGATCTCAAACACATCACACACTGTGCTCAGAATTGTCTCCTTGGCTAGAGAGACTGGATGGCTCATATTTGTCTCCTCAAAAGTTTCAAAAGAAATCTCAACAACATCACATACTGTGCTCGGATTTGTCTCCTTGGCTAGAGAGACTAGATTGATCATATTTGTCTCCTTTGAAGTTTCAGGAGAGATCTCCACATTATCACACACTGTGTTCAGACTTTTCTCCTCAGCTAGATACTCTGGAACTCTCACTTTTGTCACCTCTAAAGTTTCATAAAAGATCTCAATAACATTATATATTTAGCTCAGAATATTCTCCTTAATTAAGATTTTTTCAAACAGATGATGTGCCCTATGCACATAAACTGTACAGCTTTCTTATTGTATCAACTATTAACCTTATTTACTGAGGTCTCTTCTAAAACTATAGAGGAGATAAAAGTTTATATAGTTTCTCGCAAAAGGAGAAATGTCTGAGCACAGTATGTTATGATGTTGAGATCTCTTATGAATCTTCAGAGAAGACAGGTGCCTTCTGGTGCCAGCTGCATAAACTTTGTCAAAGAAGTTCCTAAGTTACTATGCAGCTATGCTAAGTAGTAGTTAACCAAAGTGCAATCAATCTTACTTTTCCAATTAAAATTAAATTACCTTTTCATGTAATTGACTTCAATAAGTTATTACCAAGCTGGGGGGGGGGGGGGGGGGGGGTAATTCCTGACTACATTTTAAGACTAGTCTAAGAAGATTTTCAACTAACCCCAGATGTCTTTTAGGATAAACTTACATTTTAAATTTATACTAATATTGTAAATACTGAAACTATCATTCAAAAAGCATCATGTGTTTCAAAACATCAAGGGTTATTCATTAAAATTGATCTTCAGTGCCCAGAAATTAATATGCAGTGCTTATTTCAAACAATGATCAGACAAGTGAATGGTGTTTACTCTAGATACATAACACACTGTCTTTTTTTCTTGTTTATTTCTGTTCAACTATTCAAGGTAAGATGTTTGGCATCTAAAACTAGCCTTTTGTAACTCCTTGTGATTCTCCAGGTGACTTCCATCAGGGGTTGTCAGGAGACCCAGTCGGCCCATATCTCGAATATCTAAGTTCTCTAAATAATGTCAACAGCTCTTCTCAGTGTACAGCAATGCTGGTGTACTTGCCGGCTCTCTGCAAGTAGTTGGAAAGAGTTCTGCATAGCTGCTTTCAAAGAACATGACCCTCCCTTGCCCTTTGTTTTAGAGTGTGCAAGGGAACATAACATTACATCACTGGCTCAAGATTAGATGGGTGCAGTGTCACCACTGAAGGGTTCTGTTTCTCTCTGATTAGTGTTGGCCAAACTCTCGCTGCATGTATGAAAGTGACAATGATTCAGCCAAATTGAAATATAATTTGCTGTCACAGCAATAGTCAGTTGTTAGGCTAATGTAACAGCAGCATGCCTTTTATTTAAATTAATTGGCTTGGCTTTACTTAGTTTTTAGGCCACATTCACACAGCACCAGAATGCAGTGGTCAGTGCTGTATTTGATTCCTTAATACAGATATGTTCACACACCGTTCGGTTATTTATGAGAGTTACAAATGCATTCTAAAACCGAACTCACACCTGTAAATTTGTATGACTCATCCACTTTCTCAGAAAACCTTTTGCTGTGTGACACAGACAAAAAGCAAAAGTTAGATTAAATGTTTAAATCGTACTTATCTGACCGTAATCAGTTTGTAGCAATAAATGAAAAGATGTCACACAAGTTCAGTATGGAGTACCACAAGGCTCAGTGTTAGGAACCCTTTATATGCTACCACTGGGAGATATCATTAGGAAGCATGCCATTAGTTTTCATTGTTATGTTGACAATACTCAGCTCTATATTTCTTCACGCCTGGACGAAACTTACCAATTCACAAGATTAACGAATTGCATAGCTGATATAAAAAATTGGATGAATTGTAATTTCCTGCAACTTAATTTTAATTATTCCAATTTTAATTATTGGACAGAAAAGCTCCACATGTTACATGTATACCTGTCTGTTTGTGTTTTGAGGGAGACCGCTCGCTCGAGGCACACACCAGGGACTTCCTCCAGCTCGTGTGCCTGTCCTGCTTCCCGGACCGCTCGGTCAGCAGTTTCTACCACGCCGGGCTGAGCGAGCGGTCGAAGGCAAGGGATCCAGCGGGCGGTCCAAGGGAAGACTTCGCCGCATTCGTGGAGTGGGTACTGGTACACAACCAATTGCCATTCAACATCGGCCCCGCTGAAGAGGACAGCGGTACCAGTCCCACTCCACCACAGCCAGAGACCAGCCATCCACCACCGACCACGACCGGCATGAGGGAAGTGCTTGAGCCCACCGCAGACCGTGGAGACCGGCCTACCGCGATTGATGAGCCCGAACCCAGGCAGAGGTTGAGAGGAGTCATCGTCCCCAGAGCCCGGACCACAGCAAGGGTCTGACCAGGTACGTGAGCTGGCTACATCATCCGTCGTGGAGGGAGTCCTCGTGGAGCTTGAGGGTTGGGATAGGAGACCCACCCATCAGCCTGCCACGGTGGATGTGATGAGGACCTCTGGCAGCCATCTTGAGGAACTGCACAACATCTTGGAGGCGGACCTCATTGACTGGTACTCTCCCACTACCCCTGTCTCTCCAGTAACACCTGTGTCTCCTGTATTCCAAGATTATCCTGTGCCCTCAGAGTTCCCACCCACCCTCCCTCTTCCGCCTCTGTCTACCAGCCCTTCTGCCTCGACCACACTGCTGCCCGTCATCCCCTCAGCTCCTCCCATTAGCAGTGTGGATACGGCTCGAGATGTCTGTCCAGCAGTGGCACCTCGCCCAGAGGATCTCCCATCGTCACTGCTGGCCTCTTCCCCCTACACTCCACCGCGGCCCGTCAACACTTCGGCTATGCCCTGGCACCTCCCTCTCTCGGTTCCACCGGACAACCTCGGCCATGCAGCTTCTCCGGGCTCCCTCGTCTCTCCGGTTCTGCCTTGGTCAGTCGTCGTCCTTCCTCCACCTTCGGCTTTGTCTGGCTCCTCCTTCCCTTCTGCTCCGCCTTCATCCTCGGTCCCACCGGCTCAGCCTCTGTCCTGCGGTTGTCCGTTTCCACCTCGGACGCTCGTCGCCATGGCTCCACCTCGGTCTCCTGGGCCACCGGTCTCGTGTGGGCTCATCGACCCAGCTGCTCCTCCGGGGTCTCCATCAGTGGCTGCTTCCTCGTCGGTCGTCCCCAGGGTGTCTCCTACCATATCGTCGACCCCATGGCTCCTCCCTCCTTCGACTCCACCCTGGGGCGTCATCGTGGCTGGTCTCTGGACCATCTGGTTCCTGCTCCAGGCTCCCTACTGGCTCCTTCTTCCTTTCACACCCCCATAGACTTCCCTCTTCTGTTGGACTGTTTTTTGTTGTTTTGGACTCTCAGTCTCCCCTTTGTTTCCACACCCTCCTTTGAGCCCCATCCCACCCTCCTTTGATGTTTGTTACGGCGCGAGAATACATTATATACATTGTTACATGTATACCTGTTTGTTTGTGTTTTGAGTTCAACCCCATCACCCCCCCCCACCCCCCCGGGTTGGTTATAGCTGCCTGCTGGAGACATGTCCTCTGTGTTTGTGTGTGAATATATATATATATATATATATATATATATATATATATATATATATATATATAGAGAGAGAGAGAGAGAGAGAGAGAGACAGAGAGAGAGAGAGAGAGAGAGAGAGAGAGAGAGAGAGAGAGAGAGAGAGAGAGAGAGGATGTATATCTGCATGTTAAAAAAGTTTTTTTAATGTTTTTAAGTGTTCATTTAATACATATCGGCAAAGAAACCAAATATTTAACCGAAATTATGTCACATTTAACAAATGGTTTAAACTGCAGTGGTGGCTAGATGCTGTACAGGTGACAGGATGTATGGGCGAAGAGGACATGTCTCCAGCAGGCAGCTATAACCAAAGCCATGCACCCTCTTCAGCAACCTGCAAACTGCAGAAGTGGCCCACACAAAAGAGTCATGTGTACTTCTATCACCCACCCATTAGGCCATCACCCACCACCTCCATACATTTCCAACAGCATAATAATGCAGTGTAGCTAACAACTGAATTTAAAGCATTGTTTCTTCTAATTGCCCTCTGAAGATGTGAAGCCTGATGTGAAGGGCCAGACTGGAGAGGGCCTGATGTTGGAGGCCTGGACTTTGAAGGCAAAGCCCTGGTTGATGCACATGAATCCATATCTCCAAGGATCCTTCCATTGCAACAGGCCCCAGGATGGCCAAAACTGTGTCTACCTCTGTAGGGACAGGAGGAACTGAACTGATACCCCATCAGTCTTGTTTGCTTCCCTCTTACGTGCCACAGCCCTCTGTTTTGTCACACTTGCAAAGTCCTTCCACTTATTCCTGACTTTGTCTGGGCTTTGTCCATATCTCCCATACATCCTGTCACCTGTACAGCATCCAGCCACAACTGCAGTTTAAACCATTTGTTTAAAGTGACATAATTTCGGTTAAATGTTTGGTTTCTTTGCCGATATGTGTTAAATGAACACTTAAAAACATTTAAAAAAACTTTTTTAACATGCAGATATACATTCTCTCTCTCTCTCTCTCTCTCTCTCTCTCTCTCTCTCTCTCTATATATATATATATATATATATATATATATATATATATGTATTCACACACAAACACATATGTAGAGAGTATTCTATATTCTAATTCTGTAAAAAAAACACTCATTTATACATTTTTTTTGTTACTTTAGGTACATTAATTTAAAATTTAAAATTAATTTACTATTGAAATACTGTAATCTGAGTGTTAACATTTTATATAAGTGAAAACCTCTAACACACTGTTTTACAATATTGTTATATGAGACATGTATTTTGGAATGTTTTTAAATTAAAATTAAATAAAGATAACCCACTTGACAGACTCACCGTTTCTTTGCACAAACGAAACAATGGCTGCGTTCTAATCGGCAAAATTAATGCTTTCAGAGGGCACTTCAAAGGGAGAATAATCGTGAAGGCCACGCTTCTATATAGTTTCAAACTGAATTTGTAATAATAATAAAAAGGTGATTTATGTGATTAACTTAAACCACAACTTTAAGTCTTTTAAACCACTCAAAGTGGATGGTGAAATCTTAGGAATAGGGCACAGGGTCGATAACTCTGAATAGAACACAGCCCAGGTGCGGCGCAATCAATGACGTCGACACAGCAAAATAACGACAAACTATGACTCTAACCACAGGTGGAGAGCTGTCGTTCCAACGACACAAATTTGCGATGCAGTTTGCGAATGTTCGTTAGAACTATGGTTTCGGGAAACACTGAATCGTTGAACTGCGTTGGTAATGACGGAACTTGCGACCATAGTTGGCTAACGATATTTTTGGGAAACGCATCCCAGATCTGGGCCAGCAAAAACAATTTAATCTGGGCCACATCTAAACTGTTAATTTGGGTTAAAGGAAATTTGCTGACTGGGTCGCCTCAGACTTTTAAGTTTTTATATAGGCTACTAAAATGAATAACTTATGGTATTGGTTGTGTCGTCTGTGGGAAAGAAGCGGAAGCCGTCAAAAGACAACCACAAAAGGGAAGTCAGAAAGAGAGTCAGAAACTCAGGCGGTGGCAAAATACCAGCGATTGCTTGTTCTCACAGTGAATCAAAAAACTTTTGTCATGCTGCCAAACTGACAGCTGACGATCTTGTAAAAAACTTTGACACTCTCTACTGTCATACCACGAAGGCCGAACAAGACCAAGCAATTTTACGCCTGATAACGTCCCAAGGTTGCTTATAGCCTAGTTATCTTGCACAATCTCACACAGATTTATTGTTTGTTTAAAGTTATATTTTGCACAGAAATATTATGTTTTTTAATGACACAGAAATATTGTTTTTATGAACATGTTTTTATGAAGCATTGTGATGGATGTATTTTTTTGGAAATCTGTTTTCCAAGTTTGGGACTTGTATAGATAACGTCTCGGTTACGTATGTAACCCTCGTTCCCTGAGGAGGGAATGGAGACGTAAGGTCAGTGACTGACGCATGGGGGTTTAGCTTAGAAGCCTATCATCTCCGAGACTAGAAAACGCCCAATGGCAGTGCCAATGCCATGGGCATGCAAGATTTGCATGCGTAACTCCGCCTATCCACGTGGGTAAATAAAGAAGTAGCTGGCATGATCCCATTATGCTTTACCAGCTGAGGAGCCAAGTTGAACTCGTTCCAGCGGTACAGCGAATGTGGCAGCGGGACGTTACGTCTCCATTCCCTCCTCAGGGAACGAGGGTTACATACGTAACCGAGAAGTTCCCTTTCGTTCAGTCACTCCGACATAACGTCAGTGACTGACGAATGGGGGTCCCAATGTAATCACGCCACTCGGCTGTCTTCCAGTGCTCTGCGCAAGCGTGAGTGCCCTGATGCAAGATAGGACAGTCAAAGGCCTCCACTTAACGCAGGAATACCAAGGTACACTGGGAGGCATATTCCAGGTGGAGATATGCGCCATAATGCCTACCCGTAGGGAGGACTTAAGAATACACGTATGTCCCGAGGGGGCTGCATATGGAAGAACACTGGGGACCAGCCACAGGGGGATTTTTAACCCCAGGAGGTGGCAAGCTTGAGCGGGAAGACACCCGCTCAGGGAGGCTTACGGTGGAAATACACATGTAGGGGTCACCGGAGGGGAACCATGCACATGGGGCACCTGGCCGGACACGAGTGTCTGAATTAAAGGCAGACTTACTGGTGTCGGCGTCGTAAGTGCTGGAGGAGCTCAGGGCTCTCTGGGAGCTGACCTGAGAAGAATATCGCACGTATCCAGTCGTGGAGTGGAATGGCGAGCAAGCGAAGACACCAGAGCCAGTCCATTACTGGCCACTTGTAGAGCCGAGTACATAGTTGGATACAGGTTCCACTCGGAGATTGTAAAATCTGGCGAATGTGTTTAGAGTGGCCCAGCCTGCAGCTCTGCAGTTGTCTGTTAGCGGAGCGCCATGCGCTAAAGCCCAAGAGGAGGCCACACTCCGAGTGGAGTGTGCCCTAACCCCAAGGGAGCATGGGCGCCCCTGCTGCTGGTATGCCAAAACAATGGTGTCCACTATCCAGTGAGACAAACTTTGCCTTGAGAGAGCCTTCCCTTTCAGCTTCCCACCATAACAGACAGAGCGGTTCTGAGGTACTAAAACACTGCGTCCTCTCTACGTAAGTGCTTGTACTGGACATAGCAGTGCCAAGGCTGGGTCTGCCTCCTCCAAAGGCAGCGCTTGCAGGTTCACCACCTGGTCTCTGAACGGAGTGGTGGGAACCTTGGGCACACATCCAGGCCAGGGTCTCAGGATCACGTGAGAGTCACCCGGCCCGAATTCCAGGCACGCTTCGTCAACCGAAAATGCCTGCAGGTCCCCTACCCTCTTGATGGAGGCCAGTGCGGTCAGGAGCGCTGTCTTCATAGACAAGAATTTAACATCTACTGACCGTAAAGGCTCAAATGGGGCCGTCTGCAGTGCACTTAGAACTACTGAGAGGTCCCAAGAGGGTACGAGAGGAGCACAAGGAGGATGTAGTCTCCTCGCACCCCTCAGGAACCTGATGACCAGGTCATGCTTACTTACCGGTTTACCGTCCAAGAGGTCATGGTAGGCGCCGATAGCGGCCACATAAACCTTCAGGGTGGAAGAAGACAGCCTTCAATCCAGTCCTTCTTGGAAAAATGAGAGCACAGACCCGATCGGGCATTTCCAGGGGTATTCTAGGCGAGAAGAACACCAGTTGACGAAGAGGTTCCACTTCAACACATAGGCCTGTCTCGTGGACTCGGCCCTAGCGGAAGTGATGGTAGCCACCAACGGAGGTGTTAAGGTACTCAAACCTGCCGTGTCCCGTCCAGGAGCCACACGTGGAGGTTCCAAAGATCAGGACGTGGGTGCCACAGGGTGCCCCATCTCGGAGAGAGGAGATCCTGTCTCAGAGGAATCGGCCAGGGAGGGGCTGTCGCAAGGAGTACTAGTTCTGGGAACCAGGTCCGGCTGTGCCAATATGGGGCGACCAACATGACCTGCTCCTTGTCCTCCCTGAACTTGCACAGAACTCGTGCAAGAAGGCTCACTGGGGGAAACGCATACTTACGTAGGCCCCGTGGCCGGCTGTGCACCAGTGCATCCATGCCGAGCGTGCCCTCGGTCAGGGAATAGTACAGGCTGCAATGGGAAGTGTCGTGGGGGGGCAAACAGATCTACCTGTGTGTCCCCAAACTGATCCCAGATCAGCTGGACCAACTGGGGATGGAGTCTCCACTCCCCAGGGATTGGCTGAATCCGTGAGAGCTCGTCAGCTGCACGGTTCAGGATCCCCGGGATATGGACAGCACGAAGGGACCTCAGGCGCAGGACTCGGGTGGCAGAGCGACACGGTGTCAGGGCACTGGTACAGAGGAGACCAGGGAAAGACTCGCGTTCCACTGGGGTCTGCTCTGAGAGGGGGCTGGCGGCAGAGATGGACAAGAGCGGCATGGCCCGGGGGCGGTGCACACTGCCGTCACCGGTCTCTGGGTGCTCAGGGATGGGCAAGTCAGTTCTTTCTTTAACCACAATAGGGTGCTGCCACCCTGGGGGGGGGGGGGGGGGGGGCGGCAGCAGAACGAAAGATTCTCCCCCGGCCCTCCACTGGGGGAAGGAGTGGTCCTGCTACTGTCTCCTGGAAAGAACTGCCCATCCCTGAGCTGTCCACGTCAGGAGCGCCATTTAGCCTGGCGTATAGCGGGTTGTGGGTCTGGAGCGGACTGGGGCAGTTTCCTGCGGCGCGCTTCGTGGCGCGGCCCGGGTGAAGGCTGCTGCTGGGGCCGCGCGGGAGTAGGGGGGGCCGCAGGAGGCCGCCCTCGGCAGTGAGGCAGCTGAGGCGACTGTGCCGGCGGCGCTTTGGGTAGTATATGCTTTATAGCCTCAGTCTGCTTCTGGGCGGCCGAGAACTGTTGGGCGAAGATCTCGACCGCACCGCCGAATAGCCCAGCCTGGGATATGGGGGCGTCGAGGAAACGAGTCCGCTCGGCATCCCGCATATCGGCCAGGTTGAGCCATTGGTGTCTCTCCTGGACCACACATGTGGACATCACCCAGCCCAGGGAGCGTGCGGTAACCTTCGTCGCCCGGAGGGCGAGGTCGGTTGCGGTGCGCAGCTCATCTCTGAGCCCTGGGTAGGCTCCACACTTGTGCATGTCACACAGCAACTTGGCCTGGTAGGCCTGAAGAGTTGCCATGGCAAGCAAAGAAGCAGCTCTGTAGGTCTTCGACACCATAGACGATGTGAATCTACAGGCCTTGGAGGGGTGCTTAGGATAGCCACGCCAGGAGGAGGCGCTCTGGGGACCCACCTTGCGATGCGGTCACCGACATCTCGTCATCCTCCGGAGCGCCGAACGAAACCCGCGGACCGGTCGAAACCGAGGCCGCGGGCTCCATCCCAACGCTCGCAGGTACCGGTGCAACAGAGGGGGTTGTGGGCCGAGGCATGAGCGTTGGAGCTGAATTCCACACCATCACCCTCAGGTCACCCTGGCCACCAGCCGAAGAGTGGCCCTGTGCGGAAACGTCAGATCGGGGGGTGACGGAGGGGACTCTCACTCCGGCGGCCGCACAAAGCTCACTGAGTCTTGACCGCAACGCGGAGATGGCCATATTCCCGCAGTGGGAACATGACTCATCCACAAGGGCTGCCTGAGCGTGCTGAAAGCCCAAACACATCAGACAGTGCGAGTGCCTATCGGAGGATGCCAAAGACTGGCCACACCCAGAAGCACACGGGCGAGACATCCTGAAAAGGACGTGCCACGTGTGAGCTCTTTTGTGAGAGGAATAACCTCGCAGTCGATGCTGAAGTGCCCAGGGGACCACATACCAACTGGATACTAATCGTCAGACCAGCAGGCAGGAAGTATGTGACCGCTGGAACGTGCCGTACACCAACACTGACTGGAAGATCCTGATCGTCTCGAAGAACTGACAATACTCAGAAGGCTTATAGGAGTGAAAGGTACATAACCCTTGGCTCTGAAGCTTAAAAAATATAATGCGTTCATGCCAGCTACTTCTTTATATATGCAAATCTCGCATGCCCATGGCATTAGCACTGCCATTGACCGTTTTCTAGTCTCGGAGATGATAGCCTTCTAAGCGAAACCCCCATTCGTCAATCACTGACGTTACGTCGGAGTGACTGAACGAAAGGGAACTTACTATATAATACTATTTAACTTAATAATTGTACAGTTTCGTACATTGTTTTGAAAATTTAATGAATGTAGTGTACAGAATAACAAGATGAATGCAACAGAAACAAAATTTTGCTCTAATATTACGTATGAGTTCAGGATGAATTTGAAATGTTGCTATTAACAGCATTGATATCAGACTGAAATGAATCCAATCTGAAAAAGGCAGCGAGATGAATGTACTTTTAAAAATTGGTTTAATGGTTTATTATAAGTGTTGTTGTTCAAGTTTTGGGGTTTGTCATATGTATAGACAACCTTTCCTTGTTATTTATTGTTATGTCTTTGCTCAATTTCATACAGAAAGTGAGTTTTTGTGGATGAAATGAATTTGTAGCATTTTGGGGAAAAACGTTTTATGGATAAATTGCATTTTGGAGAAAAAAATGTCTTTGTTTAATAAATGTTTAAAATCAAAATATGGATTAGTTTTTTATGTTATTACAAACTCAAAATATATTACAGTTTGAAACAGAAAATAACAGTTTTCATACAAACAGTCTTTTGGGAAAGAAAATGCCTTTTTTCTCAATTTAACAATTTTGGATTTACAGCATTTTGGAACCAAACTCTTCAAATAATCTTTCGTTTATTTGTTTGATGCATAATAAGGTTCTTCACCTTAGTTTCAGAGAAACAACAGTTTATCTTTCCATAAGATAACGTAACTCTTCCATAGCCACACTCAACTTACTCACATGTATTTTATACATCTTATGCACTTTATTCCTTTATCATTCCTTGTATTGTATTCATTTAGTAGTTGTGTTAATTGTTCTGTTTATCTTTTGTTAATAAAATATTTTTATTACATTTGTGTCTTCCTTGTGCTGATAATACAGAAAAGGCTTTACAAGTTAGAAATCTCACCAATCTTTCAGATAAATCAGCTGACCAACTCTCCTCACTTTACATTCATTCTAAATGACTGGACAGCCTCTTGTTCAGAGTTCTCATACAGCCAAGGTAAAAGACCTTGACTAGTGTCCCCAAACTAAGAGGAGGGAAGGTGGTCATCTGATGTACTCATAACCACACCTTAAGTGACGTTAGCGGTGACATGAGTACCACTCACTACCTTACTTGGTGTCCTTGGGTGGACAAAAGTAAAAATCACTACAGTAGCGACTGACTAACATTTTCTTTGCAGCAGTTAGAGCAGCTAAAAGTAATTTTCTCTGTTTCAAAGACAATGCCAATTCAGAGAACTCCAAACCCGATCTCACAAAAATGCTCACAAATTATACTTTTTTTTTTTTAGAAATAGGGCTTATTCAACTTCTTTCCTACATTTAGATATGTGGGAAAATACATTTTTGTTTCAGTGCATTGTTTTAGTTTGGCAGGGTTGCCACTAGCTTATCTTAGAATAATGAATGGAATTCTATGCAGCCAGCTAGCATGTCCCGAGTAAAAGCAATCTAAAAAAATCCTCACCATTACTTCTTGTGGCCTGCGTATTCACAACGGTTACAAATAGTAATGCAGATTAAGACAAGGGAATTTCCTAAAGGCAAAGCACTACTACTTGGGTGCAGAGGTATCACAGCTCTCATCCTCTCATATCTCATGAGTGATATCTCTGCACCCTAGTAACAGTGCTTTGCCTGTGCTTCTCCATAAAATAGTCCAAAGTCAGTTTATTTGCCTACACTGTTAAAATAAAATGTAATTTTACAGGTAATGGTCTGTATTTTTACAGGATTTTCACGCTTTTTCATTATACAGTGAGCCTTAGGGTCCAAAGGGTTAAAAGATAAGGCCCTACTGCATTGAAAACGTGTTTAACCCTTAAATGCATGACTGTTTCGTCAAACATTCTTACATATTCGGGTCGTTAGCGACCCGGATCTATATTTAACATGGACAGACCTGTACCTGTCGCGATAATATATAAAACTCCTGATGTTAGAGTAACACTTACAGAAGAATAAAATAAAACCTATTTTGTTACCTTTTGGAGCTTGGAGGGATTCAGTTTGAGCAGATGTTTAATACCATCATCATCTGTCCTTGCCAGAGTTCGTTTACCAGTATATTCAGCATCTGCCTCATATTCGCGATCTCGAGCATATTCTCCAAACTGATTTTCAACGACTTCAAAATCAATATTTTGATCACTGACAGCTTCTTGACCACATCCATCATCAAGAGACAGTGACACTAATATTTGATTGTGTTTAGAACTTGCTTTCTGCAGTAAATCACTAATCCATTCCAAATTTTGCAGATTATAATTATTATTGTTTCGTCTTCTGTCAGAGGTAACTATGAGTGAAACGTCACTTCATCATTGCGTGTCAGACACATCAGACACCTTGTGGAATAAAGGTGAATTGCGCCCTATTTCGTCATTATAGATTCATTTATCATTGTGCAAAAAAATAAACGTACAATCCTACACACCTCGGGTCGTTAGCGAGCCTATACAATTTTGACAAAAAAAACTAATGAAAAAACAGGCATTTAATTATAATTCTATTCTTTTTTTCATATTATATTGTTTAAAATGGATTGATTGAGGAATATAAAGAAGGTTGATGTCTAACTTTAAAAAATGAATGAGGAGGAGCGTAGTGAATGACGTCTCGGGTCGCTAACGACCCGAAGTATGCATTTAAGGGTTAAAAAAAAACAGAGGGATGGTCCTTTGGTTGATTGATTGATTGATTGATTGATTTATTGATTTGATTCATTCATTCATTCATTCATTAGTCAGATATAGGAAATTGAAACACTTAAAACAAGAAGTTTAAAAATATACAAATGAAAATGACTATAATTTGGTTTTTCAAAGCATTGTGTATATCATCATAAAGTAAATTGTAATTTAAATGTAAATTAGTGTGATGACTCAATGTATTGATCAGTTTTGTGAACATTAACTAGTGACACAAGATTTCTGATTGCTCAGAATATAAAATCTCAAAAAGACCATTTTATTTACAGTAAATCAACAGCCATAAAAGAAAACAATGAATATGCTGGACAAAAGCATCTCTTTTCCACAAGTGGATCGATATTGTAAGGTGAAGGCATGATGTTGTCAAGGGTTCTGCTGTCTCAGTGGTTTAGGTGCAGCCAGACTTTTGTGAAGGTTAGGGATTGTAACTGTCTGTTTATGTCAGTCTTTCCACTCAAAGGTCACAGTGAGTCTGTATTTTATATTAATTAGCCACCCAAATGTCTGTTCTGTTTGCACACTGCAAGTCTCTTCCTCTCAGGGACATCTAAAGTAAAGAGCTGAGAGGTAATGAAATTGTTTCTTTATCACAACACAGAAAACAAAACAGTTACTTAATCACCTACGTATATGTACTATGAAGCCTTTTAATAGGAGTATTTATTGTTTGAAATTAAAGGAATATTGGCATGCCTTGTTCCAATGGAGTTGAATATATGATTTACTAATTCCTTAACAAATATTTGCAATAATTTTTTTGTGAAAAAGTTTTGCATTATCCTTGCATCCACAATATATTTGCAGTAATTGTTATACAGTCGAACATAATTAAAACTTATATTTTGTGGCTGCAAGGATAATGCAAAACTTTTCCCAAAAATAATGTCATCTGGCAAAATGTTAATAGCCAGATGAGAGAATATCTATGGAATCTCTAACGAAACATATTAGGGATTTTCTACATAGTTTTTCTGCTACACCTAAAATCGAATAAATGCATGCTGTGGTGGTTTAAGCCAGTCATTGAATATCCATCTGACATGCTAGCTAGGCATATAACAATATTAAACGTATGTAACCCTCTTTCCCTGAAGGAGGGAACTGAGATTGGGATCTAATTTTAGAGACCAATCCTACTTTGAGTGTGTAAAAACCATAGACTGTAAAAAAATATGGAGGTAGTGTCCGTGACGTCACCCATAGGATTCCGATAAGCCGTTCTGAAGCTGAAAGTAGGGTCGAGCTGGGCGTTGCCATCTTGTGAGCGAGTCAACGCGTGTCACTACCGGATAACAGAAAATGGGCAAAAAGGCGGTATGTGCGCGAAGCTGAGGTGACGCAATAACTAACTTTAAGAACTTTAAGGCTTTATATAACGTAAACGAATGAGTTATAAAAAAATTCACCCCCCTCAGAGTTGTCATGAAGATCAAAATTAGCCTTATAAGCCAAAACCGCAATTTGTACCAGGCTGTAAACATGTTTTTTTCTGCTTTAAAGTTGTGAATTTTAACATGGGGCTCAATGAGATTCTGCTCCCTTCTGGAGCCTGTCCCTAGTTGCCAGTTGAGGAATTACAGTTTACATTACTTCCGTATTGGCTTCAAGTGAGATCGCGGGAGGTTGCCGCTTGGTAAAAACGAGCCAATGAAATTTGGCATGCGATCCACGCATTCCACGCTCTGCCCCGCAGTGCGGGTATAAATAGGAAGTGGAATGGTAGATTAGAGTTTTTTCTGCTGAGGAGCCGACTAGTGACTCGGCATCCTAGCAGAAGCACAGCGTCTGGCAACGGGACGTACGTCTCTGTTCCCTCCTTCATGGAAAGAGGGGTTACATACGTAACCGAGACGTTCCCTTTCATTCGGTCACTTTCGACGTACGTTGGAACTGACCGACGAATTGGGATCCCTATTGAAAACGGCAGGAGGCTGGCTCTTCCAGCGTCCTGCTTGAGCGCACTGTACCGTCTAGTATGGTACGGAGGTCAGGGCTCCAAGCAGAGAGGACAGTCACTGCTGTTACTGCAAGACCCACTCAGTATGACTATTGGATAACGCTGGGAAAGCGTGCCCGTCTTGGGAGATGGAACGCTGCGGAGATCCAGCCCACGGATGGCATGGTGGTGAAATATACATAAGGACTAACCAGACAGGGTAGTGCAACATATGGCAGTCTCTGGGGTGGTTCCAACCTAATTGTAGTGGGGAAAGAAAACGCCCAGAGACGACAAAGCGAGCTCTGTCTAGGGAAAGACACCAGGCTAGCCGGTTAGGGTAGCTGGTACCGTGGAAGAATACACATATGGGGTTGCCGTGAGGGAAACGCTACATATGGGACCCAGCCTACAACCACGTTCCACAAGCATACGGGTGCAGGCCTAACATCAGTTGGTCCCCAACGTCTGACACCGCAGGGGTGACAGAGGAGCACACAGGGTTAGCCGTTTATGGGGAACACAACTGGAGACAATAGACACGTATCCGGCCCAGAGGGCGGGAGTGGCGTTTGCAAGCCAACACTAGAACGGGCACTTAGCGCTACTGGCCACTGGGGGTGAGGATGCGGGAAGATACTCTCTTACTAGAGATACCTCTTCACGGAGGATATAAAATCTAGTGAACGTGTTAGGTGTCGTCCAGCCCGCAGCTCTACATATGTCTGTCAGCGAGGCGCCTTGAGCCAGCGCCCAGGAAGAAGTAACATTCCTTGTGGAGTGTGCTCTTACCCCAAACGGGCAAGGCACGTCTTGGGACTGGTAAGCCAAGACTATAGCATCCACTATCCAGTGGGATAACCTCTGCTTGGAGACAGCCTTTGCCTTCTGCTGGTATCTGTAACAGACGAAGAATCGCTCTGAGGTCCGAAAGCTTTGAGTCCGGTCAACGTAAGCGCGAAGAGCGTGGACCGGACACAACAAAGCTAGGGCTGGGTCTGCCTCCTCCGAAGGCAGCGCTTGCAGGTTCACTACCTGGTCCCGGAAGGGAGTGGTAGGAACCTTGGGCACGTATCCGGGCCGGGGTGTAGAGTTACCGGGCCCGAATTCTAGGCACGTTGACCGAAAGTGCGTGCAGGTCCCCTACCCTCTTATTAGAGGCCAATGCGGTCAGGAGCACTGTCTTCATTGACAAAATGTTAAGCTCACACGACTCCAAAGGCTCGAAGGGAGGGCTCTGAAGTGCCCTGAGCACTAGAGCTAAGTCCCAAGAGGGTATCGAGTTTGGGCGAGAAGGATTTAGTCTCCCCGCACCTCTGAGGAACCTGACGACTAGGTTGTGCTTTCCTACAGACTTACCTTCAGCATCGTGGTACGCCGCTATTGCGGCGACGTTCCATTTTAGGGTGGAGGGAGACAGCCTTCGCTCCAGCCCATCTTGCAGGAAGGAAAGCATGACTGCCGTCCTGCCCTTGAATGAATTCAAGTAGTTCAACACTGACTGGACTCACTCCTTTGTGAGGCACGCAGTCCGCTTGACCGAGTCAAGCTCCATACCGAGGTAAGAGATCCATTTTGTGGGACAGAGTTTGCTCTTCTCTTGGTTGACCCGAAGGCCCAACAGGCTGAGGTGACTAAGCACCATGTCCCTGTGTTCGCACAACTGTTCCCTCGTCATTCTAATATGATGATTCATTTTCAAAGTTGGAAACAGTACTGCTGCTTAATATTTTTTCATGACCTTTGATACTTTTTTATAATACTTTGATGAATAAAAAGTAAAAAAAAAAAAAGATAAAATAAAGATAAAATAAAGAAGAAGCAAATGTTTTAAAAATAGAAATATTTTGTAACAAAACTATACACTACTGGTCAGTAATTTGCAGTCAGTCTTTTATTTTATTTTTGAAATAAATCAATAATTTTTTCAGCAAGGATGTGTTAAATTGATAAAAATTGATAGTAAAGGATATTTAAAGGTGCCCTAGAATGAAAAATTTAATTAACCTTGGCATAGTGAAATAATAAGAGTTCAGTACATGGACATCACATACTGTGAGTCTCAAAGACCCTTGCCTCCTACTTCTTATGTAAATCTTGTGCACGAAAAACACCATGGAAAAATAAGTGAATCTCAACATAAGGCCAACCGTGACGCAAGCGTTGGGGATCATTTATATGTACGCCCCCAACATTTGCATCTGTCCAAACATGTGCATTGTCAGGCGGAACTGACGGAGCCAAATCATCGGTACTGCAGGTAAACATGCTGCTCTCATGGTCATGTTCCAGGCTGTGCAAGAGACGTGAGGACTGTTCTACCTTTCCCACAGATAAATAATGTCAACAGTCATAGATGATGTTTAAAATCAGATACCACAACTATTTAATTCAAGACTGTTTGTTTGTTCGGCCAATTTCAAGCAAGCTTCGCTCAGCGTCTTAAACTAAAGAAAGTGGCAGCTACAAATGTATTCCTGCAAGCAGTAAGTAACAATTTTATCCACTTATTGACTGTTTGGTAACACTTTATTTTGATAGTCCATTCGTTGAGACTCTACTAATTATTAGGAGCCATTCAGTATCTTGTCAACAGTGCATCAGTTGACATTCAACAAAACTGTTTCAACAGACAAGTAACATACATTCAACCAACTGCCTATAGACTATAAGGTAAATTTCAAGTGTTAATCTACAGATTTTACAAAAAGTGCCTGTTGACTGTCAGTGTTATTTTGCAAAAGGTTATTTACCAATTGTCAACTAACTTTCTGTAGATTGAGTCACCATCTTCTAAGCTGTCCACCAACAACTTGTCTACCAACAACTCAACATCAATCTATCAGTTGAAAGTCAACAGTCATGTCAGCATATGATCCGTTTATGATAATGTATATCTTACTCAAGGGGTCTCAAATGCATCAAATTAATGATTATTAAAACTGATTAAAAACTTAATTCTTAGAAAAAAATCTTTAGTTTAGCATTTGTTGATAATCTGTTGATAGTCAACTAAAGATTACTTGCTTATCTGTTGCCTGTCAACAAATATATTGTTTACGATCAGTAGACTGTTAATAGACATTCTCCACTAAGGGTTAGTAGACATCTTTTAGGACTATCTAATTAAAGTGAAAAACAGTTGATATCAGTAGAAAGTCTATAACCTATCAACAGATTGCATACAGGTTTCCATTAATTATATGCAACATATTTACCATTTAAAATGAGTTTTGCAAATCTGACTGAAGTAGAACAAACACTATAGGCAGCATATCAGAGGGAGAGAAAAAATCACTTTTATTAAGTAGATACAAAAAAAAAAAAAAAAAACACTCCAAATAATACAACCCATCATTTACTATGGTATCAGGTTCACATCGGGTTATGTGACAAAATATATTGAGTTTTTTCTAAATGAAAACTCAATACGTGACAAAAAAAATGTTGCACTGCCCTAGACCAAGCTTAAACATTATAAAGTTTACAACCACTAAAAACAAAAACAAACAAACTTGCATTTAGTTAACAGCAACCCACTTAACTTATGGGTAACATTTTCTTGCCCACATTCAGTCTTTCCTGACAGAAAAGGGGATGAGCTGTTTGTTGGTTTTCATTTCAATGATCTTTTCTGCAAGTTCACCAACAATTTTTTTCTGACACAGTTGTGCTAGTTGCAAAAGTGTGTATTTACCCTTGATCTGTTCTAGGACACTTTTGTCTACAATGTAAATCTCTGCAATTGCTGCAGTGTCTTTCACAGCATTTCTAGAAACACACGCTTTCTTGAAAGCTGCGGTCATCCTGAAGCCTCTTTGCACAAGTTTGAGGACACGCCGATATCTTTTCACCACATCTGCAATTGAGGCAACTGAAAAAAAAAAAACAATAATGTAAATAAAATCACCAATAAATGTTGTGTTGTGTCTTGTGTAGTTTCTTAGGCACAAGGTGAGCCACAATGTTTCCCACATGTTTTCTTTTTAAAATGGAGGCTACAACTTGGATAAAGGTGTACGGCTTATTCTTTGATTAAAGGTGAACTATGTAGTATTTTTGCAGTAAAATATCCAAAGACCACTAGGTTATATATTTTGTTCAGTTGAGTACCTACAATATCCCAGATGTTTCCAACTATTTGTAAATTGTGAGAAAAAATTGCTATTTTAACTAAGGACAGGGACGTTTCAGCATTGCATTTGACGGAGTCGCCTGTCAATTGCGTCATATCTGCGTTACCCTCGGTTTCGGCTTTTTTTTGGCAGGAGCGCTTTACTCTTAGCAGTGTGAACAAGTGAACGCACGGAGTAACGTCATAACATCGTTTTAAACACACTTAAATGTATCTAATATGATAAACAGAGCTGCTTTAGCTCAAAATCATAACCGGAAGAGCAGATCAGTGCAGGCGCCCGGCAAATGAGTCCCGTCCCGTCATAATAAAAGTCCCGGTATTCACGAGGCGGGTATTTGTTTAACAATCGCTCCAGCAGCTGTGCTCAGGTCCACAACACTCGGTCCTGCTCTGCTTTACACTACAGTAACGTTAATAACCGCATGCATGAACGTGATTTCTGCCCGAGTCCTATTTTCCACCGGCTGTGAGGTGAAGACCACATGTCCCAAGATGCTGCGCTCACACTTTGCGTCACCAAACTACACATTTGTTTTGAATAGGCGCGCTCCAGTGGACGGAAAGTTGCATAGTGCACCTTTAAGAACGTTTAATAGTCGGTAGTGTGAAGGCAGTGTGCCAATAAAGTATTTGATGATTATTGCTATAAAACACTGAGGTAAACACTGTTCAGAACATTCTTTATTTTTAATTATTGATTACCATAATAGGTAAGCACATATTGTGTTTACTTAATTACTTACATAATCTCTAAGAAAGCTGTAGTAAAAATACAAGTTGGATACAGATCATCACTGATATTCATTGAGAATTCCCAGACACTGGCTGTAACATAACAGTTAAGCTTTTGACATGTTGATTTCGTGTCATTCGAAAAAGAGATGACAAGACAGATGATGATTGGGTTGTGGGAAAGTGTGACTGTGCACTATGCAACAAATTAAGTATAAAGCACTAAAATAAAAATTAAAGCTGCGAGCAGCGATGACGGGCCCAAGCCGGTGGCACCGCCACCCCGGTGGCATCAGCTTTACTGTGCACAGCAGGCCAATAGGCATTTAATATGGGAAAAAATAAATAAAGGGACTATGTCAAAGTCATTTGAATTCACCTCATTAACTGCAGCAACTGGTGCTGCTATGACCAGGAACCACAACACTCACATCTATGAGATCAGTTAAATTTTATTCTTTAATTTTATGTCAGGTGATGTCAAATGTCAATTTCAAAATGAGTGCAGAATACTGTCCAAATGCTGAAGTTGTATTATCCTTACACTTCTCTTAAAAATAAATTAAGCCAAATCACAGAGACCGCAACAATGATTTTAATATCAATGTGAGGTAAGAGTAATATGCGTGCATATAATTTATGGAAGTTTATTATAAACAGCCACTTTTATAAGATCATGTGAATTTTTTTTTTTTATCCATTTGAATTCTATCAATAAATAATTAGTTTAAAGAGGTGTCATGCGTGATCTTTGCAAACACAGCGCATGACCTTCTTTAAAGCCCATGTTATAGAAAACAATTAAAAGTATTAGGATATCACTTTCAATTATGTGCAAATGTATTTTTTGCAGCTCAAAATTTTGTAAGTTCAGAAGACCAGTATTTAATTAAAGATATAATATATGTTTTTGTTTTACTTATTTTCACAATAAAGTGATAGATATTTGTGATAGCCTATGAAATGAAAGGGTTAAATTATGAAAAAACAAGAGACAAGGTGACACACACACAGAGTGAGAGAGACCCCCTACACACACACACACACACACACACACACACACACACACACACACACACACACACACACACACGCACGCACACACACAGAGTGATCCTGAGAGAGGGAGAGGGGGGGTAATTTTTTTTATATTTATATTTTTTTAATTATAATTATTTGTATTACCACAATTATTTAACTAATTATATAAAACAATATTGTCAATGCCCTACAAATAAACTTGTTTTATACATTTATTTTTTTATTCAAACCCAGAATAATATGTTTAATCCTTTGATGCAGGCCAAAGCACAGCATTGAGAGGTAATCTTTTTAGACAGAAAAGTGTCTCTCTCTCTCTCTCTCTCTCTCTCTCTCTCTCTCTCTCTCTCTCTCTCTCTCTCTCTCTCTCTCACACACACACATACACACACACACACACACACACACACACACACACACACACACACACACACACACACACACACACACACTCATGTCTGGTTCACTATCTTTTTGGGGACTCACCATAGACGTAATGGTTTTTATGCTGTACACTCCATATATTCTGTCCTCCTACACTGCTCCTACCCCTAAATCTACCCATCACACAACTTTCTGCATTTTCACCTTTTCAAAAGAACTCATTCTGTCTGATTTATAAGCTTCTGTACCCATTGGGACCTCAGTTTAGGTCCCTACAGTTACACGAGTCCTCATGAGTCTGTGTGCATTCAGGTTTAAGTCCCCACCAGGCTAGAACAACACACACACACACACACACACACACACACACACACACACACACACACACACACACACTAGTAATGCTGAAGTATGCTGCAGGGAACTCAAATCAGCTCAGCCCCTCCCCCATTCCCCCATCCACAACACATACACACAGCCAGACACACACACACACACACACACACACACACACACACACACACACACACACACACACACACACACACACTCATATCTGGTTCACTATCTTTCTGGGGACTCACCATAGACGTAATGGTTTTTATGCTGTACAAAACATTAATTCTGTCCTCCTACACTGCCCCTGCCCCTAAATCTACCCATCACACAACTTTCTGCATTTTCACCTTTTCAAAGTAACTCATTCTGTCTGATTTATAAGCTTTTGTACCCATTAGGAAGTCCCCATGAGTCTTTGTGCATTCAGGTTGAAGTCCCCACCAGGCTAGAAAACCATTCACACACACACACACACAGAGGCAAGTTTTTTTTTGCTTGAAAACTTATACAATATTGCCCTCTACTGGACATTTAAGGGAGAGCATGTGTTGAAAAAAATAAAATAAAAAAAAAACACAGTGTGCTATATAGAATAACCAGCAGGTGGGAGTATAGCCTTATTTATGAACCAGGCACTTGTGTTCTTATTTCGTGTTTTTTAGGCTTTTGCTACGGAAACACCGTTTGAGATATCCAATAACCGTTCGCATTTTAGCATCTTCTGTATATTTACTTCATGTTGTCCGAGTTTGGAGGAGATTGAATGAATCGCTTTTGAGGAGAGGGTAAAAACTCAGAGCTCGCTTTCGACTTCTTGTTATCTTCCAACCAAATTATCTGACTTCCTGTTGGTCAGAGCTAATGACAGTAAATTAGAAAGTTGTCCGGCTCGAAAAGTACAATATATATACCGAGTTTGGTGACTGTAGATAAAACTAACCCCCCACTTTGGACAAAAGATGGCGCTATTGAGCCCCTCTACCACGCCCGTTTCTGAATCTTTGCTTACATCTTCTGGACAGCATGTCAGATGTGTGTGTTGAGTTTCATGCAATTTCAAGCATGCTAAGAGTCTCAAAAACACATAAAAAGATTATTAGACTTTGACACGTTGCCATGACAACAGTATTTCAAGAATCAGGAATCCATTCATATGTCTATATCTGCCATGTTTTGACATTATACTGATGAAGTTTGAAGTAAATCGAGTGAAAATAAGATGGGGATTTAAAGCAATTTTGAAAGTGACACACTTCCTGCTGCCAGTTGGTGGCGCTATAACTTTGACTCACAAAAGTCATATCCATGTGATCGGCCTCTTACAACGAACACACAGCTGAAGTTTCATCAAAATGAATTAATGTATGCAAAAGTTATAACACACTTCCTGTTTCCCTTTTCTCGCCATAAATTTGTCTCTTCGCCACGGCCAAACCGTTTGAGATATCAAAAAGTTGCTCGCAATTTGGCATCCTCAGTGTGTTGACTTCACGCTGACCGAGTTTGGTGCTGATCGGGTGAATCGTCTAGGAGGAGTATCGCAAATTCCACAGCATGCGTTCCACAGCATGCGTTCAACAACCCCTAATAGCTCACTTCCTGTTGGGCTGACGCATAACTTAGAGCACGAAAGTTGTTCGGCCCGATGAGCTCTATAGACGGTTTCAACGGTAACAACATAAACAAACGCTACTGCGCATGCGCGCTTTTGTGGCCCAAACTTAACTTCCGGTAGACATCAATAACACCAGAGGATGCGTTATCTTTCTTATGCGTTAGCATCTTTAATTTTGATTGTGCACCATTATCTTAATGTATAGATTTTTTTTTTTTTGTTTCAGCATGTTTATTATAAATAATCTCCCATTTATGTCTTTAATATAGAGTGGGAAAACGCCCCACTTAAAGGGTAGGTCACCCAAAACTGAAAATCCTGTCATTCATTACTCACCGTCACGTTGATCCCAGAGTTTCCGCTAGAAAAAAAATGGCAGAGGTTTCGTTTTCCGGACATTTTGATGATATGCCGGTCAAAAACTCCTGAAAGCAGTTTATGTAACTTATTTTAAAAAAATGACCATGTTTATTAGCCGAACTTTCAAATAGACGGAAAAAAAACATGAACGTCCGATTGGCGTCAATCAACCAATTTTTTTTAACTTATAGGCGTAATTTGCGGGTGGGACAGGTGGGACATGTCCCTACCACTTTTTTAAAACATCTTGCTTCACGGATTAACCTAACTAATACAAACAATGCAGTTCAATGCAGCAAACGCGGCTCATGCAGTCTTCACACAGACGAGCGCTTTAATCTAACGCTTAACGCCGTTGCAGAGACTTTCTGTTTGTTCCGGTCAGATCGCGAAACAAAACGCACAAAAACTGTTCCTGCTCTTGATGTACAACCACTGATGGTATTCGGTTTTGATGAGAGAAAAAATAGACCACGAGGGCAGATTAGAAACGAGAACTTCTGACAAGTTTTACAGACTAGACCAGGGATTAAGCAAAGTGTGCAAATCTATTTGCCTTTATTCACGTGAAAAATCTTTAGATGCAATAATTAAACGCAATTAATAAATTTAATTATAAACTCAGTATGTCTCATTTAGTTGGTAACATTTAAATTGGCCACAGTGTGAAATGACAAAATCATTTAATAGAATATAACAGTATACTGATAACTACAAGCAGGTAAGCACTACAAGATGTTTTTGAAATCATTAGAGAAAACGACAAAATTACTTATTCACAAAATTACGTGTGTGAATAAGTGCTGTTTAAAATGTGCTTGCACCCGATCATATTCAGTAGAAGGTAAAAAAAAAAAAATTCCCTTAAACTTTGATATCCCGCTCATGCCCATCGCCGTGATCATCTGTATAACGCTGGTTGTTTACCGTGTGAGTTCTGAACACTGCACCATGTGCTTATTTAAATCTTTTTGTTTCTACACATACTAGGCTACATATTCCTCATGTCTGAGGCAAGCCTGCCGAGTTTCAGTTGGAGACGCGCTTCGGTTCATGATGAAAGCGATGGCTTCCGCGACCTAGTCTACTTATTTATTTCTTATTAATTAAATACATGCAATTAACCGAAGAACCCTTTATTAAAATTAAGAGGCAATTTGTACAAAACGAAAGAGAGGCTTTTTACAAAACAAAACTTAATATTAAACTAAATATAACCACCAAAATCATTTCTGACCCGCATCTTTGCACTTATCATAATCAGATGAAATCTAAAAATAATATTATAATATTTAAACATAAATATGAAGAAAAAAAAACATTGTTTAATGGCTACAACAAGTATAGTAAGCTACAGATTTATGTCATGTCTGAGCTGGATTTGAACGAACATCATTTTACCGGTGGGTTCACAGTAGCCTATATAAATGCATGCGCACTCGCCTTTCAATTATGCAATGCGTCGGCATAACATGTTTCTTTGTTTCATAATATAAGAATAATGTTGGGAAACTTGTGTCATGTGCTCTCTGCTTGATTTTTAATATTTATATCATGTTAACCAAGAATAGTACTTTAAAATGTATTTCTACTGAGTAGTGCGCCATACAAACAGACACAGACCGGAAGTTAACTTCGGGCCAGGCGCGTAACCGTAGCAACGCGCGTGCGTTCGATGAAACCGTCTATATGTGTACCGAGTTTCATATATGTACGTGCAAGTCGGTTTGATTTATAGACCCCGTTTTCAGACCCCACTTTAGGGGGCGCTGTCGAGCCCCCCTGCCACGCCCGGGTCCCAGCCTCAGCCCGGCCCTGATGGCCGCGCATTCTGATGCGTGTGCAAAGTTTCAAGAGTTTTCGAGCATGGGAAGGGTCCCAAAAATGCCCAAATAGTCGGTAAAAAAAATAATAATATATAATTAAAGCTGCGAGCAGCGATGGCGGGCCCAAGCCGGTGGCACCGCCACCCCGGTGGCATCAGCTTAACTGTGCACAGGAGGCCAATAGGCATTTAATATGGGAAAAAATAAATAAAGGGACTATGTCAAAGTCATTTGAATTCACCTCATTAACTGCAGCAACTGGTGCTGCTATGACCAGGAACCACAACAGTCACATCTATGAGATCAATTACATTTTATTCATTAATTTTATGTCAGATGATGTCAAATCTCAATTTCAAAATGAGTGCAGAATACTGTCCAAATGCTGAAGTTGTATTATCCTTACACTTCTCTTAAAAATAAATTAAGCCAAATCACAGAGACCGCAACAATGATTTTAATATCAATGTGAGGTAAGAGTAATATGCGTGCATATAATTTATGGACGTTTATTATAAACAGCCACTTTTATAAAATCATGTGAAATTATTATTTTTTTAATCCATTTGAATTCTATCAATAAATAATTCGTTTACAGAGGTGTCATACGTGATCTTTGCAAACACAGCACATGACCTTCTTTAAAGCCCATGTTATAGAAAACAATTAAAAGTATTAGGATATCACTTTCAATTATGTGCAAATGTATTTTTTGCAGCTCAAAATATTGTAAGTTCAGAAGACCAGTATTTTATATATATATATATATATATATATATATATATATATATATATATATATATATATATATATAAAATACATTTTATATATATATATATATATATATATATATATATATATATATATTATATATAAAATACATTTTTTTCACATTAAAGTGATAGATATTGCTGATAGCAATTATGATATGAAAGGGTTAAATTATGAAAAAACAAGAGACAAGGCGACACACACAGAGTGAGAGAGACCCCCTCCACACACACATACACACAGACAGACACACAGACAGACACACACACACACACACACACACAGAGTGAGAGAGACCCCACACACACACACACACACACACACACACACACACACACACACACACACACACACACACACACAAATATCACTTTCAATTATGTGCAAATGTATTTTTTGCAGCTCAAAATATTGTAAGTTCAGAAGACCAGTATTTTTTATATATATATATATATATATATATATATATATATATATATATATATATATATATATATATATATATATATAAAATACATTTTTTTCACATTAAAGTGATAGATATTGCTGATAGCAATTATGATATGAAAGGGTTAAATTATGAAAAAACAAGAGACAAGGCGACACACACAGAGTGAGAGAGACCCCCTACACACACACACACACACACACACACACACACACACACACACACACACACACACACACACACACACACACACACACACACACATAGAGTGATCCTGAGAGAGGGAGGGGGAGGGGGAATGACAGACACAAAATCTAAACAGTGAGAGAATATTGTTTTTATTTCACTATCTGAAAACACTGTTTTGCAATAACAACAATAGTTTTATCTTCAAAACAGTGTTCCCTAGGACATATCCCACCTGGTTACGAAATAAGGCTACACTCCCACCTTCTGGTTATACTATATTTAGTTATTCTACATTTATATTTAAACAAAAGGCATTAATCTTCTCATTTTTTAAGTTACACACTACTTTTTTTTTCTTTTTTTTGAAGACAATTAAATTAGTTTTTTTCTTTTGTTAGTAATTTTTATATTTATATTTTTCTATTAATAATTATTTGTATTAACACAATTATTTAACTAATTATATAAAACAATATTGTCAATTACCTACAAATAAACTGGTTTTATACTTTTTTTTTTTTATTCAAACCCAGAATAAAATGTTTTATCCTTCAATGCAGGCCAAAGCACAGCATTGGGAGGTAATCTTTTTAGACAGAAGAGTGGCTCACACACACACACACACACACACACACACACACACACACACACACACACACACACACACACACACACACTGTAGAAATCAGTGACACGTGTCCCCATGAGTCTGTGTGCATTCAGGTTGAAGTCCCCACCAGGCTAGAAAAAAGAACACAAACACACACGCACACACACACACACACACACACACACACACACACACACACACACACACACACACACACACACACACACACACACACACACACACAGTAGTAATGCTGAAGTATGCTGAAGGCAACTCTTATCAGTTAAGCCCATCAACCATCCCCCATCCACAACATACACACCCACCCACAAACACACACACATACACACACACTCATGTCTGGTTCACTATCTTTCTGGGGACTCATAGACGTAATGGTTTTTATGCTGTACAAACCATATATTCTGTCCTCCTACACTGCTCCTGCCCCTAAACCTACCCATCACACAAAACTTTCTTCAAAAGAACTCATTCTGTCTGATTTATAAGCTTTTGTACCCATTGGGAAGTCCCCATGAGTCTGTGTGCATTCAGGTTTAAGTCCCCACTAAGCTAGAAAACCATTCACACACCCAGAGAGGCAAGGTTTTTTGCTTGAAAACTTATACAATATTGCCCTCTACTGGTCATTTAAGTGAGAGCATAAGTGTTGAGAAAAAAAAAGAAAAAAAAAACTGTGATTATATAGAATAACCAGCAGGTGGGAGTATAGCCTTATTAATGAACCAGGCACGTGTGTTCTTATTTAGTCTTTTTTAGGCTTTTGCTACGGGAAAACCGTTTGAGATATCCAATAACCGTTCGCATTTTAGCATCTTCTGTATATTTACTTCATGTTGTCCGAGTTTGGAGGAGATTGAATGAATCGCTTTTGAGGAGAAGGTAAAAACTCAGAGCTCACTTTCGACTTCTTGTTATCTTCCAACCAAATTATCTGACTTCCTGTTGGTCAGAGCTAATGACTGTAAATTAGAAAGTTGTCCGGCTCAAAATGTACAATATATATACCGAGTTTGGTAACTGTAGATAAAACTAACCCCCCGCTTTGGACAAAAGATGGCGCTACTGAGCCCCTCTACCACGCCCGTTTCTGAATCTTTGCTTGCATCTTCTGGACAGCATGTCTGATGTGTGTGTTGAGTTTCATGTAATTTCAAGCATGTGAAGAGTCTCAAAAACACCAAAAAAGATTATTAGACTTTGACACGTTGCCATGACAACAGTTTTTCTAGAATCAGGAATCCATTAATATGTCTATATCTGCCATGTTTTGACATTATACTGATGAAGTTTGAAGTAAATCGGGTGAAAATAAGATGGGTATTTAAAGCAATTTTGAAAGTGACACACTTCCTGCTGCCAGTTGGTGGCGCTATAACTTTGTCTCACAAAACTCATATCCATGTGATCGGCCTCTTACAACGAACACACAGCTGAAGTTTCATCAAAATTAATTAATGTATGCAAAAGTTATAACACACTTCCTGTTTCCCTTTTCTCGCCATAAATTTGTCTCTTCGCCACGGCCAAACCGTTTGAGATATCAAAAAGTTGCTCGCAATTTAGCATCCTCAGTGTCTTTACTTCATGCTGACCGAGTTTGGTGCTGATCGGGTAAATCGTCTAGGAGGAGTATCGCAAATTTCAGAGCATGCGTTTTCCGAACAACCCATAATAGCTCACTTCCTGTTGGGCTGACGCATAACTTAGAGCACGAAAGTTGTTCGGCCCGATGAGCTCCATATGTGTACCGAGTTTCATATATATACGTGGAAGTTGGTTTGATTTATAGACCACGTTTTCAGACCCCACTTTAGGGGGCGCTGTCGAGCCCCCCTGCCACGCCCGGGTCCCAGCCTCAGCCCGGCCCTGATGGCCGCGCATTCTGATGCGTGTGCAAAGTTTCAAGAGTTTTCGAGCATGGGAAGGGCCCCAAAAATGCCCAAATAGTCGCGTAAAAAAATAATAATAAATAATAACAAATAATCCTTAGAAGAACAATAGGGCTCTTCGCCCTTTCAGGGCTTGGGCCCTAATAATAATAATTAAAGCTGCGAGCAGCGATGACGGGCCCAAGCCGGGGGCACCGCCACCCCGGTGGCATCAGCTTACCTGTGCACAGCAGGCCAATAGGCATTTAATATGAGAAAAAATAAATAAAGGGACTATGTCAAAGTCATTTGAATTCACCTCATTAACTGCAGCAACTGGTGCTGTTATGACCAGGAACCACAACACTCACATCTATGAGATCAATTACATTTTATTCATTAATTTTATGTCAGATGATGTCAAATGTCAATTTCAAAATGAGTGCAGAATACTGTCCAAATGCTGAAGTTGTATTATCCTTACACTTCTCTTAAAAATAAATTAAGCCAAATCACAGAGACCGCAACAATGATTTTAATATCAGTGTCAGGTAAGAGTAATATGCGTGCATATAATTTAAGGAAGTTTATTATAAACAGCCACTTTTATAAATTCATGTGAAATTTAATTTTTTTATCCATTTGAATTCTATCAATAAATAATTAGTTTAAAGAGGTGTCATACGTGATCTTTGCAAACACAGCACATGACCTTCTTTAAAGCCCATGTTACAGAAAACAATTAAAAGTATTAGGATATAACTTTCAATTATGTGCAATTGTATTTTTTGCAGCTCAAAATATTGTAAGTTCAGAAGACCAGTGTTATATATATATATATAATAAAAAATTTTTTACTTATTTTTCACAATAAAGTGTAGATATTGCTGATAGCAATTATGATATGAAAGGGTTAAATTATGAAAAAAACAAGAGACAAGGCAACACACACAGAGTGAGAGAGACCCCCTCCACACACACACACACACACACACACACACACACACACACACACACACACACACACACACACACACACACACAGAGTGAGAGAGACCCCCTCCACACACACACACACACACACACACACACACACAGAGTGATCCTGAGAGAGGGAGGGGGAGGGGGAATGACAGACACAAAATCTAAACAGTGAGAGAACATTGTTTTTATTTCACTGTCTGAAAACACTGTTTTAATATATCAACAATATAGTTTTATCTTCAAAACAGTGTTCTCTAGGACATATCCCACCTGGTTACTAAATAAGGCTACACTCCCACCTTCTGGTTATTCTATATTTAGTTATTCTATATTTATATTTAAACAAAAGGCATTAATCTTCTCATTTTTTAAGTTACACACTACTTTTTTTCTTTTTTTTAAAGACAATTAAATGTGTTTTTTTTTTCTTTTGTTAGTAGTGTTTTTTTATATTTATATTTTTTTATTAATAATTATTTGTATTAACACAATTATTTAACTAATTATATAAAACAATATTGTCAATGCCCTACAAATAAACTGGTTTTATACATTATTTTTTTTATTCAAACCCAGAATAAAATGTTTTATGCTTTAATGCAGGCCAAAGCACAGCATTGAGAGGTAATCTTTTTAGACAGAAGAGTGGCTCACACACACACACACACACACACACACACACACACACACACACACACACACACACACACACACACACACTGTAGAAATCAGTGACACGTGTCCCCATGAGTCTGTGTGCATTCAGGTTGAAGTCCCCACCAGGCTAGAAAAAAGAACACACACACACACACACACACACACACACACACACACACACACACACACACACACACACACACACACACAGTAGTAATGCTGAAGTATGCTGCAGGCAACTCTTATCAGTTAAGCCCATCCACCATCCCCCATCCGCAACACACACACCCACCCACAAACACACACACATACACACACACTCATGTCTGGTTCACTATCTTTCTGGGGACTCATAGACGTAATGGTTTTTATGCTGTACAAACCATATATTCTGTCATCCTACACTGCTCCTGCCCCAAAACCTACCCATCACACAAAACTTTCTTCAAAAGAACTCATTCTGTATGATTTATTAGCTTTTGTACCCATTGGGAAGTCCCCATGAGTCTGTGTGCATTCAGGTTTAAGTCCCCACCAGGCTAGAAAACCATTCACACACACACACAGAGGCAAGGTTTTTTGCTTAAAAACTTATACAATATTGCCCTCTACTGGTCATTTAAGGGAGTGCATAAGTGTTGAAAAAACAGGGGGAAAAAAACAGAAAAACAGCCAGTGTGATATATAGAATAACCAGCAGGTGGGAGTATAGCCTTATTTATGAACCAGGCACTTGTGTGCTTATTTTGTGTTTTTTAGGCTTTTGCTACGGGAACACCGTTTGAGATATCCAATAACCGTTCGCATTTTAGCATCTTCTGTATATTTACTTCATGTTGTCCGAGTTTGGAGAAGATTGAATGAATCGCTTTTGAGGAGAAGGTAAAAACTAAGAGCTCGCTTTCCACTTCTTGTTATCTTCCAACCAAATTATCTGACTTCCTGTTGGTCAGAGCTAATGACTGTAAATGAGAAAGTTATCCGGCTCGAAATGTACAATATATATACCGAGTTTGGTGACTGCAGATAAAACTAACCCTCCTCTTTGGACAAAAGTGACACTTCCTGCTGCCAGTTGGTGGCGCTATAACTTTGACTCACAAAAGTCATATCCATGTGATCGGCCTCTTACAACGAACACACAGCTGAAGTTTCATCAAAATGAATTAATGTATGCAAAAGTTATAACACACTTCCTGTTTCCCTTTTCTCGCCATAAATTCGTCTCTTTGCCACGGCCAAACCGTTTGAGATATCAAAAATTCGCTTGCAATTTGGCATCCTCAGTGTCTTGACTTCATGCTGACCGAGTTTGGTGCTGATCGGGTAAATCGTCTAGGAGGAGTATCGCAAATTCCACAGCATGCGTTTTCCGAACAACCCATAATAGCTCACTTCCTGTTGGGCTGACGCATAACTTAGAGCACGAAAGTTGTTCGGCCCGATGAGCTCTATATGTGTACCGAGTTTCATATATGTACGTGCAAGTGTGTTTGATTTATAGACCACGTTTTCAGAGCCCACTTTAGGGGGCGCTGTCGAGCCCCCCTGCCACGCCCGGGTCCCAGCCTCAGCCCGGCCTCTGATGGCCGCGCATTCTGATGCGTGTGCAAAGTTTCAAGAGTTTTCGAGCACGGGAAGGGCCCCAAAAATGCCCAAATAGTCGGGTTAAAATAATAATAATAATAATAATAATAATAATAATAATAATAATAATCCTTAGAAGAACAATAGGGCTCTGCGCCCTTTCAGGGCTTGGGCCCTAATAATAATAATAATAATAATCCTTAGAAGAACAATAGGGCTCTGCGCCCTTTCAGGGCTTGGGCCCTAATAATAATCCTTAGAAGAACAATAGGGCTCTGCGCCCTTTCAGGGCTTGGGCCCTAATAATCAGCTAAATACTTCATACCTAACTAAATAGAGTGTGTCCATACCTCGCTCTCCTTTTCCGTTTGACTTCTTCACCTTCTTGTTTTCCTTCTTTCTTTTTTTGCTTTTCTTCTTGTCATTCTTCTTTTTTACGCTTCTTTTTCTTCTTTTCTTCATCTGAAGAGTCAGAGATAGAGCTGGACTCAGAGCTTGAGTCAGTGCTGGAATCACTGGTAGTGTCAGTGCTGGAGTCCAAAATCATGGCCTGTGGCTCCTCACTTCCAGTGGCCATTATCTCCAAGTTCCCATCTGTAATATAAACATATAATGTAAACCTATACCCACTGTAAAATCAAGGTGCTTTTTGAAGAACTTTACTGTAACTATTTGAGTATTTCAGTGAATTCTACTAAAAAAACAATGCTAATGTTGTCTACAGCCAATGCTGTAAATGGAAATCCAATGTGCTATGGCAAGGCAGCAGTCTACAGGCTATACACAAGTGAAGTCAGTTCAATCCTTACAAACGGCAGTAAATAACAGATAAAGCTCTAAATGTTGTCACCCAAATAAGAGACTATGTGTAATGTAATTATAATATGACTATAATTACTATAATACTATTACTATAATGTAATTTTTTGGTCACACTTTAAATTAGGTGTCCTTAACTACTATGTACTTACATAAAAAATAAGTACAATGTACTTATTGTGCTCATATTGTATTGCAAAACACTGCTGCTTTTGAGGAGGGATACGGGAAAGGTTAGGGACAGGTTTGATGGTATGGATAGGTTTAAGGGTGAGTTAGGATGCACTCACAGTAGGCACAATTGCACAGTGCAATTGACTTAGAATTTGCTGCTTTAATCGCAAACTACAATTCCTGTTCATCAATAAGGTGAGAACCAGACCCTGTTATAAACCTAAACATACTCAAATTAAATGAAAAATGTAGTACATTACAGAATGTAATTACAGAAATTAAGTACAGATGTAATTACATGCAGATATTTTTTAAATATAAGAACAATGTTAAAACATGTATGTACACAATAAGTGCACTGTATCAAAGTAGTATTTAAAATTTTAGTGCATAGTAGTTAGAGACACAATATAGAGTGGGACCAATTTTTTAAATATATATTTTTTTATCTGATTTTTAATTTTAAAAATATATTAAAAAAATAAAAACAAACAATTTAATATCAATTACAAAAACTCCAAACCCTAGCAAGAGAAAACTTTGAGTAGATACCTATAAATGGAAAAACTACATACCTACTGTAGGAAATCATTTTTAGTTGCAATTTAACAGGTGTCCAAAAAGCAGCAGCATTTAGTTTTAAATGCAAATGTTTTCACAAATAACTCTATATCTCTCTATTTTTAATTCCACTTTGAGGGTTATCTGCTTTAGAGATCCTACACATTGTCCACCTAAATGTATGCATGTGCTAAATATAATCTAAAAATCAAAAACCTAAAGCAGGTACAAAATAATATTGAAAGGTCAGCAACAATATTGTCAAACATGAAATATGTGCAGTTATGCTATAGCATTATTCTTCAAAAGCCCATAGAGGTTCCGGAGAGCCATGTGCTCTACCTGTACAAACCTTGTTCTGGTGCAGACTTTTCTTCAAGCTGCTTCTTGAGTAAGTCATTTTCCTCCTCCAGCTCGTTCACTCGAGACTGGAGCATCTCCGCCTTCTTTTTTTTCAGAGAATATGTTGTTTCACAGGCTTGAGATTGTCCATCCTACTAACTGCAAAATATGACATGAAAAAATAGGAATACATGTCAGTAGGGTAGAGTGGCTAAACTTTGTAAGAACATTGTCAAAAGTTTTTTACATTATGTAATTACATCCACAAGACACAACAGGTTTCTTTGGTCTCCATTCTTGTTATAAATTATCAGAAGATAACTTAAGACAGAGGGTAATAAACTTAAGCTAACAAACCAGTAAAACTAATTACTGTACTGTACTGTAAAGTTCATACTGTATTATAATATGAAATACTTCAATTGGCAGCACAAAGCGCGCATGCGCTAATGCACATCCCGTGCGCAGAATTATGTGCTTGAATAGCGCGCAGCCATGCACACGTGCAGAGGCAACGCTTCCGCTTCACAACAAGCACAAAGGATGCGTACCGTAGGCCTAATATAGCTTATCTATGCAATAGTTTGTTAAGCCTTTTCTGTAAACTATTTTAAGTATAATTACAGGAATATTGAATCTTCATCGTGTTGACTGTCATAATGCGATGGAGGGAAGAGTTTAATTGAACTTGAATTTATCGACTTCAATATTCATCTGTATCGTTACCTCACATTAAACTATGAAAAAGCTTCCGATAACTGTGTGTAAAGGCTTGAGCTTTCATGTACATATTCATGTAATTTCACAATTTCATTAATAACACATCATCTTTGTTTTAATAACACATCTTTGTTTCAAAGGACCATGACACCACTTTAGTTGAGGGGCCACAAACATGATGAAGTCATGAGAAGCTAACGCTTAGTTAATGATGACTAACGTTACTGTATTATAATGGGAACAGAATCCATGTGCTATGTGCTGAGCCTATGGACAGTTTTGGGGTCTGACCATTTACCCGCAGGCTACTATGAAGAAGACATGAACATGCTTAACTCAGAGATGATTACTAAAAAACTTTAGTTAATCACATTAATTGATGTACTGGTTTAGCCTGTGCATAAGGTAATGTGGATTTTTGTATATTCCTTTAATAATTCACAAGTTCACACTTACATTACACAACTTAAGTAAAGCAAATTAATTAGGTTAATTAATTAGGTTCATTTCACAAGTTTGTGTGCCCATACAATCTTAGTGAAAGTGATTTAGCTTGCTGTCTGCTAGAGGGGCTCAGACAGGATATTCTACCCGAGCTCCAATTGCCCTGATCAAGTTTTTGAGTATTTGTATGGTGTGCATTCAATTTATGTATGTGCTGTTAGTTATAACGGTCTTGTGAAGCTACATCATGATATCCAGCAGTGCAGAATTATTTCTTAAAAATAAAGTTTTGGGCTACAGTACAAACTAATCAAACACAGACATCAAGAATCAGCACATGAATCTCAACAATGGTGACAAACCAAAAGCTTCATGCCGCAATGCATGATGGGAGTAATGCATGAGTATTGTAACATGGTGGCACCCATTGCTGCAAGCTTTTGGTTTGTCACCCTCATTGAGATTCATGAGCTGATTCAGTTCAAGATCCTGTACGCACTATATTTATGTATTTAAAACACATTTTAAGATAACTGCAACATGTTAATCACACAATAATAAACACCTTTTTAAAAATCATCTTTCAGATATTAAACTCTTGAGAAAGCTACAAAACTACATGATGATAATATTGTCAAGAGCTCAATAAAGGAGCCACTGGTCACGATTCTGGTGACTTCAAATTAAACATTAAATGAATCGCCAACATCTAAACCTCTGTTAATATTAATAAGAGCTTCTGTAGATGTCTGACAGAAATACAGTCTTGTAAGTTATAACAAGTAAAAAGCGGTGAAAGCAGCATTTGAAAAAAGTGCCTTGAAAACGTTAATATTTAAGTTTTTATAAGTTAAGATTTTATTTATTTATTTGAGCTTTTTATGGAAAACCATATAAAATATACCTATAATTTCTATCATAAACACAAACTGCCCTCCACCCAGTGCTGTTCTATCCAGTTACATTCTAACACAAGTGTGTGTTGAACCAAATATGTGTCAAAATAGCATCAACACACTTTGTGTTGTTTTTTAACACATCTCTTGTGTAGCATTCTAACAAAAAGTGCATCATAGCATACAAACCAATGAATGCTCAGAACGATCAATTTGTGTTGACTTGTATGCAATCGCGTCATGAGAAAAATCAGCTATTGTGCGTAGCAGCACACTAACAACAATAAATTTCACTTTTATAAACACAACTTACCACTTTTGTGTATGAAAATGTCTTCTTCTTTTCCCTCGGTATTTCCCCGTCGTGCCTTTGCGCGGGTAAAATGAATGGTATCCGCACTCCCCCCACTGCCAGGTGAGGGGCAGTGAGCTGAAGGCGCTTGATCATATAGGCCCATATGTTGATGCTGAAATAAAGTGAGATAAAGATATTGTTTCATATGCAAGTAATAAAGAATGAAAGTAATAACAAAACAACATTTCCCAAGGAATTTGATAGTCCTACTTTACTTACCATCTCTACAATAAAGTTCGGAGCAGAGCAACCTGTAGGCAGTGCTGCTTGGCCTATCAGATTGAAGAAGTGCTTCGTCATGTGTCAACTCTGCCAACCAGCTGCCAACCGCTGCCAACACACAACCCCTGGTAGGTGCATCGGATTCTGATAACATCATAAGCCAATGAAATTAAAGTGCGCCAATTTTTAATTTTTTGGTTATTGGTCGCGGACTCGATGGATTCAGTGGAGAGGAAACTTTTGAACAAAGTTTATGTTGGAGAAACCAAAAAATCGTCTTTAAAGTTAATAAAATGGTTGCAAATGATTGGCTTGTTGAAACGCAAAATTAAATGCAAGAACTGCGGGCATAAAATGAACATGGTTGCCTTCCAGTCCAAGGACCATTACGTCTGGTAAGAATGCTTTATTTTTATGATTTAAGATTAAACTCTTAAATATCTTAGCCTATAAAATAGTATTAGTTGTTATTTTAAGAGGTGCTTTGAGAAGAAAGAATGACTTAATGTGTTTAATAAACTTCAAAAGGCTATTATTTAAATTAATGTGAGCGCTAACTTTCACATTAAATTTTTCACACTTTCACAATTAAAAAAATAAATAAAAATAAATGGTGCGGGTCCTGGCTGTAGGCTATAGTAGCGCAATGAATAGACGTCAAGTGATTGCTTACGATTAATGAATAATGACAATACTTGTGTTTTGTAATGTAATGTAGATTGTTGTAAGAGTGCCAAATTTATCACGATTGTATTTCTATTTTATCTAATCAGTTTGAATAAGCAGCTGGAAGATAAAACAGATATTTCAAGTATCAGCACAATAATCAGTCAATTTATAAAAGATAAATAAATCTAATATTACTCAACATCACACACACGTGTGTGTGTGTGTGTGTGTGTGTGTGTGTGTGTGTGTGTGTGTGTGTGTGTGTGTGTGTGTGTGTGTGTGTGTCCAAGACATTATGTTAAACATTTAAACTTATTATATAATCTTATGTCCTGAAACTTCCAGGGAGTGTCGACGTAAAAGATGTGGACGGCTGAGAAGAAGTGTTCGGACAAACTCACTTTTCTCACAATCACACTGCAGTCTGTTCACATGGATGAAGTATATACATAGGTAAGCAATGCAAATATATTACATAACTAGTATTTGACATATTACACTATATGTATGGTGTTTTTTGAGTCCACAGAACACAACTACATTACAGCACGTTATAGTTTTTGGTGGCATACAAAAATATGATAGTCAATCTAATAGCATAGCATATCCTATTGCAAAAGCATTTCATGTAATACTGTATATCTCACCATACTTTGCCAGATATCTTACAATAACCCAAAAACTAAAAAAACAAACTCTTTTTTTTTTTAAATTGTATCAAGGTGATTATATTTTGACCATACTTTGAATTAGTATTTAGGATGTCTTATAAAACATCTTCAACAGAAGCTTCTAACAGAAGATTATGCTGGTGATTATAGATGTGTTCAATTTTTTTTTTTTTTTTTTTTACAGTATATTGTACTGTTTAATCAGCTATGTATGTTTTGCTATGCTTAGAGTCAAAAGTAAAAAAAAAGTAAAAAACTAGTGTTCAAAATACAAGGTACTTGGTACAAATATGGTTGATAAAGCACACATTATTTTTTTGTGAAAATACAATGTTCTTATTTAAAAAATAATAATTATTGTTAATCTTTGTAGATTTGCTCAGGGTTTACATCTACGGCAAGTAGACATGCTTCAAGATGGCATTGCAAAGAGCACAGCAACACTTTCCATGATGTCAAAGAAACTCAGAAGAATTTGTGTACAAAGCCTGAAGAAGCACCGAAAAAAAAGGAGACAGATAGTTGGTGGAGTTAATGTCCTTGTTCACATTGATGAGAGCAAGTTTTGCCACAAACGCAAGGTAGTGTAATCTAAATGTGCAATTTTCACTTTCACTGACATTTTATTTATTTTGTTTAACCCAAAGAAGGGTTATCTCATGCTTAAGTAGAATAAAACAGGAATGTGTTCTTAACACAAAAATAAAATGAATATTCAACGTTTAATTTAATGGCAAAATGTATCTCAATATTTTTTTACTTGTTCACAAGAAATTTTATTAAAGGGTTAGTTCACCTAAAAATAAAAATTCTGTTATTAAATCCTCACCCGCATGTTGTTCCAAACCTGTAAGACTTTATTTAATCTTCGGAACACGAATGAAGATCTTTTTCATGAAATCTGAGCAATTCCTGTCCCTCCATTGACAGCTATGCAACTATCGCTTAAAAAAATTAATGAATAAATCATAAAACTACTCCATTTGACTCCAGTGGTTTAATCTCAATTTTTATTTTCCACTTTATTTTCAAAACCATGAATCTCCAGATTTTCTTTTTTAGGTGAACTGACCCTTTAAAGATTTTCTTATTATGTAAACATAGTTATTGTGTTATATGGAATTTAAAAGAGTTTTAGTGATAAACTAAACAATCTCATGTAATTACACCTGATTTGAAAAAAACTGATACATGATACAGAGATTTTCTTATTTTGTAATACTGTTCATGCTGTTTTTTTGGTAGTATGCAAGAGGACGCTTTGGTAACACCTGGAAAAGAAAGCGAACTTGGGTGTTTGGTATACTTGAGATCAAAGCTGCAAGCAGACGCCCCATTCTTCGCCTTGTGAAGAAAAGAAACAAGGAAACCCTTGTTCCCATTATCAAGAAACATGTTAAACTTCAAAGTCTAGTTGTGAGTGATGAGTGGAGAGCATATGCCAGTCTTTCCCAGGAGGGCTACAAGCATGTCAGAGTCAACCACAGCCAGAATTATGTAGACCCACAAACAGGACTACATACTCAAAACATTGAGAGAGCGTGGCAGACTTACAAGAAAGAAGTTTGGCGTATGCGGGGTAATCGTTCTGAGAAGGCCTTAAAAAAACAGCTCAGCTTCATAGAGTGGACCTACTGGTTAGCAAGAAGATATAAACATGGAGTACTTGGAAGACTTCTCAAAGACATAAGGAATGTTAACCGCAGATAAGTTAAGGAACTTTCTGTAAACCTTACTGTCATGAAAGGCAAAATGTATTAATTCGTTATTATTATTATTATTATTATTATTATTATTATTATTATTATTATTATTATTATTATTATTATTATTATTATCATTATTATTATTTGTTGTTGTTTATAACTTTTGATCTTGGCCTTGGGCATTTGAAATGTTGTTGTAGACAAGTATTAAGAGAGTTTTCATTTTGAAAAACTCAATATATTTTGTCACATAACCCGATGTGAACCTGATACCATAGTAAATGATGGGTTGTATTATTTGGAGTGTTTTTTTTTTTTTTTTGTATCTACTTAATAAAAGTGATTTTTTCTCTCCCTCTGATATGCTGCCTATAGTGTTTGTTCTACTTCAGTCAGATTTGCAAGACTCATTTTAAATGGTAAATATGTTGCATATAATTAATGGAAACCTGTATGCAATCTGTTGATAGGTTATAGACTTTCTACTGATATCAACTGTTTTTCACTTTAATTAGATAGTCCTAAAAGATGTCTACTAACCCTTAGTGGAGAATGTCTATTAACAGTCTACTGATCGTAAACAATATATTTGTTGACAGGCAACAGATAAGCAAGTAATCTTTAGTTGACTATCAACAGATTATCAACAAATGCTAAACTAAAGATTTTTTTCTAAGAATTAAGTTTTTAATCAGTTTTAATAATCATTAATTTGATGCATTTGAGACCCCTTGAGTAAGATATACATTATCATAAACGGATCATATGCTGACATGACTGTTGACTTTCAACTGATAGATTGATGTTGAGTTGTTGGTAGACAAGTTGTTGGTGGACAGCTTAGAAGATGGTGACTCAATCTACAGAAAGTTAGTTGACAATTGGTAAATAACCTTTTGCAAAATAACACTGACAGTCAACAGGCACTTTTTGTAAAATCTGTAGATTAACACTTGAAATTTACCTTATAGTCTATAGGCAGTTAGTTGAATGTATGTTACTTGTCTGTTGAAACAGTTTTGTTGAATGTCAACTGATGCACTGTTGACAAGATACTGAATGGCTCCTAATAATTAGTAGAGTCTCAATGAATGGACTATCAAAATAAAGTGTTACCGACTGTTTAAACAATTTCTGAATAAATAGAAAGTTTAAAAAAATTCTTAGAGAGACAGCATTGTCTAGATAACGCAAGAGGCTAGTACAGTAATTATAGCAAACACTAAGTACCATACAAAACCTGGCCTAGGATGAAGGAAAGCCTTGAACATGCTAGGTGCAAATTCCAAGCACGAGGGTGCCACTGAAAGAGCTTGAAGATCTCCTATCCTCTTAAGAGAAGAAATAGCTAGAAGGAACAGAGCCTTCAACGTTACAACTCAGTCAGCAAATTTCCTTTGGCCCAGATCTGGCCCAGATAAACAGCTTAGATGTGGCCCAGATTAGATTGTGTTTGCCGGCCCAGATCTTTCCCACTTCTTATTTACCACAGCACAGCCAAAGCAGTGCCATAACTCCACCAAACGTGAGCCAAACAATACAATTGTATGTGGCCCTTATATGGAATTTTAGTATGGCTGAGTTTTGTTAAAATCTAATGGCCCTTATGTGGCCCACATGCAACTTTGAGCATTATGTAAAAGTCTTATTAACTCCATGGTAAATAAAACACTCAACAACAAAAATGTATTCAATAATATACTTTTGACAAATGTTTACAAGTCACTCAGAAACCATTTATATTAATATAAATAACATTCAAAGAGTCTAGACTCAATTCTACACCAAAATTCAAGTGTGTATTATGCTTCAACTAGCAATGAGAGTTAAAGTAGAAAGGAAGGGTAATCACAATAACTTGCTAAAGATAACAAACAACAACTTCACAAGGTAAACAAAGTCTCTAATTGTAAAGAACCGCTTTGAGACAGAATGTAGGAGATCCAAATGCAGTATTTATTAAGAGAGTAATCCACAATCGAAGTCAAAAACAGGCAAAATGTCATACACAAGCAAACAGTCCAAAAAGACAAACAAGACAGGAGAGACGGGTAATCCGGGAAACAGGCAAGAAATCCAACAAACCAAGTGACATGAAACCGGGAAAAATGCTCAGAAATGCAGTGTACACAATACAAGACATTGCAGTGAATGACAGAGATAACCGCGCAGAAAACAGGATAATGAGACACTGTTGTAAACAGTGAGTGCTAATGAGTCCAGGCAAAGGATGATGGGTAATGTAGTTTATTTGCGTTGTTTCAACTGACTGCACCTGCAATAAAAAGTTAAATGTAAATAATGTTAACAGCAATACAATCTGGAAGCTAGGTCTGCATAATTATGATTAAAATAAATCTTAAACTAAAGGGATAGTTCAACCAAAAATATAATTCGGTCATCATTTATTTTCACTTTTTTTTTTTTTTTTTTTTTTATCCATGTAATGCATCACTAGCCAGGTTAAGATTTGAATTCATTGATTTATTAATTAATTAATGTTTTGCTCCAAACAACAACAACAACAACAACAACAACAACAACAAAAAACATATATATATATATAAAAAACATTCAATCAATACTTAGGAACAACATGAGGGCGAGTAAATAACAGAATATACATTTTTGGGTTAACCATCGCTTTAAGCTCATAGACATGAACAAAAAGATGTCGTTCCCCTCAAAGATCTCATGGCCACAACAAACTCGCGTTTCCAAAAGTTACTATGTCGTGGCCGTAACAAAACTAAACCCAGATGCACACTTTCAGATTTAGTATATCCTTCACGATTGTTCCTTGTCAGGCTGTAAAAGCGGAGTCAGTGCTGTAAGCCATGTCACACTGTAAGATCAAAACTGTCATAAATGTCTGACTGTCCGATAGTTGAAGCGCATTAAAAATTGACGCACGCAAGAAAACTAGTCCGGAGTTTTAAATCAACGGCGCCCTGTAACGGCGAACCGGCAGGAAACACCTGAACTGGCTGCTCTAGGACCCTCCTTGGAGGGGGCGTGCAGCCCAGGACCACTACATTTCGGGGTGGACCCTGGGATGCACGCTCGCAGGAGACCGCTGTGCCCTGAAACACACGATGTGGCAGGGTTGGCAGAACGGCCCCCGGAGGGCGCCGAATGGAGACAGGCACCGTATAATGAGGTATACCCTGCCTCCCCTCGGGGGAGAACACCCCCATAATCCTGACCCCTCGGACATCCGGACCTTTTCTTAGCAGCCTTCTTGGAATCAATGACGGTCCGCGGATCCGTCTTACCCCTCGAAGGTTGCGGCAGCGTTTCCCCTGTCCCCAAACTTTTTGAGGGGGAGCACGGGAAGCCACACTCTGTTACATTCAACCTTTCCACAGCCCGAGTCACAACCTCAACTAGTTCTTCGAATGCTTGTGACTGAGGTGGTGAATCCTCTATTTCTCTGATATTAACTCTCTCCAGATCCTCAGAACTGGAGAGCTGCATCAGAGGTGCCTCAATCGGGGCGGAAGTAACCGCAGTGCGTGCTTCCAGACCCAGAGAGGTGAGGGAAGAGATAAGGCTGGGCCCGTCTCTATCCCCGCTGATAGATCCATTTGCGAACCCCAGAACTGTGATCGCCGCTGTGCCTCGGCAACAGCAGGACCAAAGCCTTGGGAACGCGAGCCCGAACGTCCTCGCGAAAGAACGCCAGGCGGGATCGGAGCGTCCGTAAAGGAACCCTCACAGTGCCCACAGCCAGCGCCCTCGAGCGCTGACCGTGCATGCTCCTCTCCCAAACAAGCAACACAAAGACTGTGTGTGTCCCCACCCATAAGGAAACGAGGGAAAGGGTGCACACACACTATAAACTGCTGCTTTTCCACCATAGTGTTGTATTAGAGTTACTTTACTAACTATCAAAACACTGAAACACTGATCACAAAAGCGCTACTGAAGACAACAGAAGCTAGCGCGGCTGTGTTTTGGGCAGGCTTTATGCTTCCTGGTTCGTGACATCACCCGCCTCTGTATCCTCACACTATTGGACTGATCTCACATGTGCTACATGACTTCATCACACAAGCGTTCCCATAAGCATCTTTCCGATGCAACGGGAGTTCCCCTGAAAGGGAACTATATAGTGTGTCTAATGACAAAGGTTAATATTATTTTGTATGACAAAATATAACCGTAGATACTTTGCTTACAGATCGTTCACTCAATTTTTTTTTTTTTTGAGAACTTAAGTATGATGTTTTTACGTGCTTGTATTTCAGAGTACATCACAGTCACTGCATTGCCTACATTGTGACTAACGTTATGCAATATCGTTGACGATAAAAGATGAGTCTATCACTGGTTTTGGTTTGGGAAAGAAGCTTGTTCATGCGGTTGCCGGATTTCAGTAATTTAAATCCCCCAAACAGAGCTTTTCTGTGAAAAGAACATGTATACTATCCGGTGTTTTACCTAAACATGTACAATCTGGCAACATACACACGCAAGCTCTCTCTCGTGCGCAGATGATCTGAAAACACGAATAAACAAGTAGCCTGTATTTTATTAATATCCATTTGAGATATTCTGCTTAAAGTGTCATTCAGTCGGTCTGTGTTCTGTCAGGACTCAAGAACCGCTTTGCTGAACAACTGAAATGCTGTGTGCTGTGAGCTGCTGAAATAAGCCGATCAGAGCAGAGCTCAACATTAATATTAATGACTCTTCCAAATAAGGCAAAAACAGAGCATTACATCCTAGGGACAATTTATAGGGTTGTAAATGGACCTGTAAAACTGTACCTGTAACCCTAGTTCCCTGAGGGAACGAGACGCTGCGTCGAAACGCTGTGAGAACGCCTCTGCGTTAATGCGTCGTGAAGCGCCTGTAGAACCATTCCATCGGAAAAAAGATCGATCGTCGGCGTGATGACGTCATCGACCGGAAGCTATAAAGCGTCCATGAAAACAAACAGGAACTAACTTCTGATAAAGCCTGAAGTAAGTGATCACGGACACGCCGGGAGTATGGCAAAGCGACGCAGCGTCTCGTTCCCTCAGGGAACTAGGGTTACATACGTAACCGAGACGTTCCCTTTCGGGGAACTCGAGCTGCGTCGAAACGCTGTGAGAAGGCTTATACCCACATCGCCATAGGACCAAGTGTCTCGTATGTGTGAAGCCGAAGCGCACACGGTTACGAGAGAACCTGCGCCCCAACAGTAGATGCCAGGTCTAGTTCGTAGAACCTGACAAAAGTTAGCGGAGACGACCAACCGGCCGCGTTGCAAATATCATGGAGGGAAGCCCCCGACAAAAGTGCTTTAGAAGCAGCCATACCCCTGGTAGAATGCGCCCGGACAGCCAGTGGAGACAGCTGCCCGGCCGCCTCATAAGCAAGTGAGATGGCCTCGACCACCCACTTGCTCATTCTCTGCTTAGATACTGGGACCCCTTTCTTAGGGGGCCCGAAACAGACAAACAGCTGATCAGTTTTCCTCCACAGGGCAGCTCTGTGGAAATAAGTATCTAGTGCTCTAACAGGGCACAGCAGATTTAATCTTTCCTGGTCTGACGTCATGAAAGGAGGAGGACAGAACGCTTGAAGAGTAATGGGGCCCCGTGGGCTCGTAGGAACCTTGGGGACATAACCCGGCCTGGGATGTAGAAAGGCTTTCACCATCCCCGGCACAAACTCTAGACATGAGGGCCCTACAGATAGGGACTGAATATCTCCTATTCTTTTGAGAGATGAAATAGCCAAAAGGAATATAGTCTTGAGGGTGAGGAACTTATCCGAAACCTCCTCCAAGTGCAAACAGAGGCTCTGACAAGCCCCGCAAAACAATGGCTAAGTCCCATGCTGGGACCCTCGAGTGCATAACAGGCCTCAACCTTAAAGTGCCACAAAGGAAACGTGTAATCAGAGGGTGTCTTCCCAAAGACACTCCACCCAAAGGGACGTGGAAGGCACCCAAGGCCGCCACGTACACCTTTATTGTGGAGGGGGTCAACCCTGCCGAGAACCTTGCCTGCAGGAACTCCAGCACTGTACCAACCGGGCAGTTAACTGGGTCCCACTGGCGTTCTCTGCACCATGCTGAGAAAAGTTTCCATTTCAGAGCGTACAGTTTCCTCGTGGACGGAGCTCTGGAGTGAAGGATGGTCTCTACGACCTCGGCCGAGAGACCTTCCTCTATGAGCCTAGCCCCCTCAGAGGCCAGGCCCACAGTTTCCACATCTCTGGGCGTGGGTGCAGGAATCTCCCGCCCGCCTGAGAGAGTAGATCCCTCCTGGTCGGAATCTCCATCGGAGAGCCTTCCAGGAGAGATATCAGGTCCGAGAACCATACTCGGGTCGGCCAGTACGGAGCCACTAGAAGTACCTGGACCCCGTCCCGGCGTACCCTCTCCAGAACTCCTGGAAGCAGGACAATCGGGGGGAAGGCGTAGAGGGGTAGCCTCGGCCACTCCTGTACCATGGCATCCAACCCCAGCGGGGCTGGATGGGTCAGAGAAAACCACTGCGGGCAGTGGGAATTCTCCGCCGAAGCAAATAGGTCTATTTCCGCTTTCCCATAAACCTTCCATAGGAGCTCCACCACCTCTGGGTGGAGTCTCCATTCCCCGGGCCTCGGCCCCTGCCTCGACAGGCTGTCTGCTTCCTGATTCAGGACCCCGGGGATATATACTGCCCTGATTGACAGCAATTTCCCCTGGGCCCACAGGAGGATCCGATGTGCCAATTTGTCCAACGGACGGGACCTCAGACCCCCCTGGTGATTTATATAGGCGACCACTGATGTGTTGTCTGACCTGACTAACACATGGTGGCCCCTGAGGTCGGGCAGGAACTGTTTCAATGCAAGAAACACTGCGAGCATCTCTAGCCGATTTATGTGCCAGTGCCGCTGATGTTCCTGCCATAGACCCTGGGACGAGCGACCACTCATGGTCGCCCCCCAGCCCGTGAGAGAGGCGTCTGTCGTTAGCGTTACGCGACGAACATGAGCCCCCAACACGGGACCCTGAGATAAAAACCCCGGGTTTTTCCACATGACCAGAGCACGTAGGCATCGCTGCGTGACTTTGATCGTGCGGAGCGGATTTCCTCTCGGGGAGAATCCCTTTGTTTTGAGCCACCACTGCAGTGGCCTCATGTACAGTAGGCCAAAAGGTATCACGTTGGACGCTGCTGCCATGAGACCTAACAGTTTCTGGAACTGTTTCACAGTGACGGCCCGGCCTAGTTTCTGTTCTTTGACTGCTGCCAGGATCGATATTATGCGTGTTGGCGAAAATTGCGCCCACATAATTACCGAATCCCAGTTCACACCTAGAAAAGTGGTTCTCTGAGCCGGAGAAAGCACACTCTTCTTGGCGTTCAGCCTCAACCCCAGCTTCGACATTTGAGCAAGAACAGCATCTCAATGCTGAACCGCCATCTGCTCTGTATTCGCTAGAATCAGCCAGTCGTCGATATAGTTCAGTATGCGGATGCCCTGCAGACGCAACGGCGCCAGAGCTGCATCCACACACTTGGTGAACATGCAGGGTTGACAGTGCTAGACCGAAGGGAAGTACCCGACATTGGTATGCCTCTCCCCCGAAGGCAAACCTCAGGAACTTCCTGTGATGTGGAAGGATGGAGACATGAAAATACGCATCTTTGAGGTCTATGGTGACAAACCAATCCTCCGACTTGATCTGCGATACAATCTGTTTGAGTGTAAGCATCTTGAATTTGAGCTTGGCCACAGAGCGATTTAATAGTCGCAGATCTAATATCGGGCGTAAGCCCCCATCCTTCTTCGGCACGATGAAGTAACGGCTGTAAAACCCAGACTCCCTGCTGGGAGGGGGGACCCTTTCTATAGCCCCTTTTTGCAGGAGTGTCTCTACTTCCTGTGCCATCACCAGAGCCTGCTCCGGGCCAACCTCTGTAGGTAGGACTCCACTGATAGGAGGTGGCCGCCTCTTGAATTGAATGGCGTACCCCCTCTCGATTATCTGCAGGACCCAACGAGATATATTTGACAGATGTTTCCATTCGTCTAGAAAATCTACTAAGGGAACCAGCCTCTCGAGGCTGGCCTCTGGTGTGCTTTGAACAGCCAACACAGCGCCCTGAAGCGGCGAACCGGCAGGGAACAACTGACTTGACTGCTCGGGGGCCTCCCGAAGGGGGCGCGGACCACCCTCGGGTGGCCCGCGGAGACCGTCTGCGCCCCGGCATTGCGGCGGGGTTGGCAGCGCGGCCCCCAGAGGGTGCCGCAGGGAAACGGGTACCGTAGGCAGGGGTAAACACCGTTTCCCTACGGGGGGAACCACCCTCAGCGTCCTGACGCTTCTGGCGTCAGGAACGCTTCGACGAGGCCTTCTTGGCGATCAGGACTGTCCTCAGATCAGTCCTGCCCCTCGAAGGCCTCGCCTGAGAGCGCCGCCCCTCGTCCCCGCGCTGAGGGGGAGTTCGGGTGGCGACGCTCTGCTTCTGCTGCGCCCTGTTAGCGGAGCTCGTACTCGGCTTGGGCTGCCTGGTGTCAGCGGCAGCCCCAGGGACCTGGACCCGGAGAGGGAGGAACTGCTTTAGCGCCGCAGCTTGTTTCTTTGACTCCTGGAACCTCTCGGTGACAGTGTGTACTGCGTCACCGAAGAGGCCGCCAGGAGACAGCGGCGCATCAAGCAGGAAGCTTTTCTCCCTCTCCTTGATTTCAGTGGGGTTGAGCCAAAGATGCCTCTCCGTAGCCACCAAGGCTGCCATAGAGCGGCCCACACATCTGGCCGTCTCCTTGGTGGCCCGGAGAGCAAGATCAGCTGATGTTCTTAGCTCATTGATTACATCACCCCCCACTTCATCACGTCCATCTAGGTCCCTAAGCAGGTCAGCCTGATAAGCCTGCATTATTGCCATTGTATGCAGGCATGCAGCAGCCTGACCTGCCGCAGAGTACGCTTTGCCCACCAGTGCCGACGTTGTTTTTAATGGTCTGGTGGGCAAAGTCGGGGCCTTCAGGGACGATGCCGAGGAAGGCGAGAGATGGCTCGCGAGCGTCTCTTCTACCTTTGGCATCGCCCCATAACCGTAGTGCTTCAGCCCCATGATGTTGCTATAGACCGAAGTCTGAGGGCTGAACACACGGTATGACGCCGGTCTCCTCCATGATTTTGCCACCTCGGTGTGCAAATCATGGAAGAATGGCAGGCCCCGTCGCTGAGGTTCTGAAGCGCGAGCGGGCAGGAATCTTTCATCTAATTTACTAGATCTTTTTCTTCCTGCCTCTGATCTCTCAATGGGCCAGTCGATATTTAATCTGGCCACAGCTCGCGTCAAAACCTCAACGAGCTCCTCACTCGCAGGGGACTGAAGTGGCGAATCTTCAGTCACGATGCTCTCAACGTCCACCTCCTCGGAGCTGGATAGTTGGAGCACCGGCGACTCTCTCGGGGGGGAAGAAACCGCAATGCGTGCTTCCAAGCCCCGAGAAGAGCCGCTGGATGGAGCAGGTGAGGGCAGAGATAAGGCAGCGCCCGTCTCAAACCCCTCTGCAACATCCAATTGTGAACCCCACGACTGCAGCCTCCGCTCTGCCTCGGCAGCAGCGGGACCAGAGCCGCGGGGAACACGAGCCGAGGCACCCTCCTCGAAGAGTGCCTGGCGGGAGCGCAGCGTTCTCAGCGGTAGTCTCTCACAGTGCTCGCAAGCAGCCCCCTCGAGGGCTGCCTGGGCATGCTGCGCTCCCAAGCAGGCAACACACAGAGAGTGTGTATCCCCACCCGTGATGTAGCGTGGGCAGGGATGAACACACCTCTTAAACTGACTGCTTTCACTCGCCATATTTCTATCTATTTTATTTTCTCTTTTTTTGTAAATAGGAATATTTAACAAAAGGGTGGAAAATCTCTTGCAATAGACAGACAAAAAAACACCAAATAGACAGACAGGTTCACACAGATTGCTTGCTGAAGGCTCAGAAGCTAGTTCCTGTTTGTTTTCACGGACGCTTTATAGCTTCCGGTCGATGACGTCATCACGCCGACGATCGATCTTTTTTGCGATGGAATGGTTCTACAGGCACTTCACGACGCATTAACGCAGAGGCGTTCTCCCAGCGTTGTGACGCAGCTCGAGTTCCCCGAAAGGGAATAGCCTAACTACGAAACTATATAGGCTACGTTTAGAAATAAAAATTAGCTTGTAATATTATTATTTTAATTTATATGTTGATTATGAAAAGTGAGCAGCATAAGTAAGCTATAAGATTCGCAATATGTTTGAGATGGGGAGTCGCATGATTTTGATCACTTCGAATTTTATTTTCTAGAAAGTCTTTCTTTAAAAAATTATTTCGTTTTGTATAAATTGTATTTTTATTTTAATCGATATTTCATCCATTAATTGCCTGTATATTAAATAAGAAACCAACCAAGATCGTCTGGAATGACGTGTGTAGCTGGCCTGTTTCTTTAGCCTTTGAGTAAGGCTGAAGCTATAGCTCTTTCTGTTTTAATACATTTCTTGAATATATGTCTTAATTACAGTAGTTCTATATTATTTGTGGTTGCACTGGGGTCCGTCCATAATAGGCTATATAGGCCCTATGTTGCAGCTATGCGTCACCGCACATGTAAATGTGAAAAAAAAACAAAAACAAACGCTTCCATTGCAGTTTTACGAAAACTTCCTTTTTCGAATTGCCTGAAAAACCACCTCATGAGAGCATAAAAACGCGATATATGGGAGTTTTTGCGAAATTGCTGCGTTTCCATTGAGCGTATTTTCAATTTTCAATTTCAATTTGAGCATTTTGAAGTGTAATGGCAATGCGGCTAGGGAAGTTAGTGCAGGTGATTTGAATTTATTTTAGGCTAAGCTACACTCGTGAAGTTGAAGTGAGTCGTGAGATTAACGGAGCAGCCATGAACAGGAGCATTGAACACACACTCGGAAAAATTTGAGGAAAAATAACGTAATTTCAACGTCATATTGTGTGATTGCACATTTGTGTTGTTGATTGTTTTAAAGCTATTGTTAACATTTCTAATCGGTGTTCAGTCACATAACTGGCGTTGAGAGTAAAACACTGAAAATACCAGCAGTGCAGGCCTCTTTCAATTTTCCGGCTGTTTAACTAAGAAAGATTAACTAAGCTATTCATAAAGTTTGAAAGGTTGTTTATATGTGGTAGTAATGTTACTGTCATTATATATGAACTATCAATTAACTTTAGGCCTATAGGCAGATGAGACTAAAATAGTAACATTAACATAGTAAAATACATATTCTGAGCGCATCTGCTTACGTTACAAACCCATACAATGTATATATTAATCTTTCAATATATTTTTTTTTTTTTTATGTCATTGCATACTGAATCATAAGATACACTGGATAACATCAGTTGGTTATACAAATATTATATATATATATATATATATATATATATATATATATATATATATATATACATAAAGCTCTGGAAAAAATTGAGACCACTTTACATTGATTTCTCAATGTTAAGTGGTCTCTTAATTTTTTGCAGATATATATAAGCATCGATCCAGATGATTGGACAGTTACCGCTATACTCCTAGAGAGTAATATGATGCAGCTAATGTTAAGTCAAAGTAATATAATTTTACTTTAATAAATGCTAATAAATTGTTATAAATGCTGTAAATTTAGCGCATCTTCCAAATCACATTTGGTTAAGGTTTTTGGTCTCAATAAAACATGCTGACATGTATGAATTAATGTAATAGACCTGCATTTTTATTTGTATTATTTATTTATTTATTTTTGTGTGTGATTTCTGGCCATGTGGAAAGACTGGAGTTCTCCAGTCTTTCCACATGACCTGAAAAAAAAAAAAAAAACATACATAAATAATGTTAAACAAAGCCATGTTTCTGAATGATTCTAGTTACAATTATAAAAAAATACTATTCAAAACAGCTGTATGATAAGATGCAAACAAAGAATGTGTTGACATCTTATCATGCAGCTGTTTTGAATAGTATTTTGTTATAATTGTAACTAGAATCATTTAGAAACATTGCTTTTCCTATCACTGCTATCCTGACACATCTCTCTACCCTTCATTCCAGCGGATGATCAGCCGGTAGCTGCTCGCATCTCAGCCTGCTTGATGGAAATTTCCGACCTTCGCCTGGATGACATTTGCCTTCAACTCAACCTCACCAAGACAGAAGTGGTTTCAGCCAGCCCTGCCTTTGTGTTATAATTGATCAGTTAAACTTCACAGACCACATTGCTAGAACAATGCCCGATCTTGCAGATTGTCCTTGTACAGCACTGGGATGATCAGGCCATTCCTATCAGAACATGCTACACAACTCATCCAAGCTCATGTTCGAGCCACTGGCATCAGTGTTTGCCTACAGAACAACTACTGGCTCTGCACCCCTATACCTAAACTCACTGCTTCAGATTCATACGTCCTCCAGAAGCTTGCACTGTGAAGTCGAATGGCGGATTATGGTGCCATCCCAAAGAGGCACAAAATCACTTTCACAGACCTTTACTGGACTGTTCCATGCTGGTGGAATAACCTAACTATAACCTTAATATAACCTGATATATATATATATATATATATATATATATATATATATATATATATATATATATATATATATATATATATATATATATATATATATTATGATACGGGAAAATATATACTAAGCTTGTATTTCCTATATACAAGCAACTTGACATATGTGTTATGTACAATGACTAATAATATAAATGTGCATTTTCTGTACTATATTTTGTCAATTTAACAGAAATTGTCTGTAAATGTTGCTATTTATTTACAAGTAGGTCTACTTCATTTAGAGGTTGAAGTTGTGAGTGGTTCTGTTAAAATAAAAATTAATAATGTAAATATGCAAACATGTTTTTGAATTGATGTGCTTAATGCATTTTTATAAATAATATCTTAGTTATTGTACACGGAAAACCTATATTTTAAAAGTAAATTACTGTAGATGGACAGAGCAGGTTTGTAAAATAAATGTGATTGAAAATTAGTTGTTTTATGTGTAATTTTATATAATTCATCAGGCAGAGCGGATGAATGAGGACCGCGAGGGCTGCCCGAGGCGATGGTCCTGGAGCAAGGAAGGTGGGACAGAGACCTCGCTGCCGTGCCCCTGGGTCGAGGTGGGGTGGCTGCTGTCCGTGAGGGAGCGGAGGAGTCGCCGCGCTTGCCGTGAGCCGGAGCCTGCTGCCATCCGCCTGATAGGGGGGGAGCAGGGAGCGTGGGGCTCGCTGCCGGGTCCCTCAGAAGGAGGAGTCACCGCTGGCCGCCAGGGGGCGGAGGAGGATCGAGCTGTCCACCAGGCGTCCAGTGCCATCGCACAGCACCGCGAGGAAGAGCCTCTCGGCGGGCGGAGGGCCGAACGGCAGTGTGTCTGGGAACCGGACCTGATTTTTTTTTTCTCTATCTTTCTTTTTTCCCTCTCTCCCCTCTCTCGTTCACTAGCTCCTCGTGCTCCCGTCTACATTTCTCTCGCCTCTCTGTCCTTACCCCCAGGTGCTGCGGCCGCAGTGATCCCCCCCCCCCCCCCCCCCCCCCCCCGGCATGCGAGGGGTGATGGGGGTATGTGGTGTGACAGGCAGCGAGGCGAGGGACTGCGAGAGCGGGCCGGTGATTAGTGTTGATGAGTGCCAGCTGCATGGCACAACGGTCTCGTCTCGCGGCCATGTGACGGGAGCATAAAAGGAGGAGCAAGGGCTGCGGAAGACGAGAGAGGACCAGGCCTGGAATTTATGTTGAGTTTTGTTTATGTGTTATGTGTTGGTGGGCAGTCGTCCGTGAGGGGCTGCCCACGTTTTATTTTGTGGGTATTTGCGGGCAGTCGTACGTGAGGGGCTGCCTGCGGTTTTACTTTCGTTTTGTTTATTTATGTTGAATTAAAGTTTTGAAACGTTCGCCGGTTCCTGCCTCCTTCCTTCTCATTTAAGATTCGTTACAACAGTAATTACATATTTTATAGTATAGGTGAACTTAAAGGTGCATATATGCACACATATAAGTGCATATAAATATATATACATTCCCTCCACAATTATTGGCACCCCTGTTTAATATGTGGTCGTGGACTTCTAAAAATTCTCCCTTTTTTTAAAACAACATAGAACCCAAATGCAAAAAAAAGAAAAATCCAACTTTTCATTTAAGCATTTTACTTTGGTGGTAAAAAAAAAAAATCACACATTTAGAAAAAAAAAGAAAAAAAAAAGCTTGAAATCACATGTCCCACAATTATTGGCACCCCTAACAATTCTTCTGAAATGTAATTTTTTTTTCTAAATATATTTTTCTGTAGTTGCTAAAGTTGGTTAGGGTATCTAGGAAATTTTAATTAGTAATTCATGAGTTCCTGCTTCCCTGGGGTATAAATATGATGTGACACAGAGGCCTAATTCTCTTACCCATTTGTCAACATGGCAAAGACAAGAAAACACACCATTCAAGAAAGGCAGATGTGTGTCGACCTTCATAAGTCAGGCAATGGCTACAAGAAAAACGGTCACTCACCTTAACTTCCCCGTATCTATAGTCAGAGGGATCATTAAGAAGTTTAAAACAACTAAACAGTGACAAACAAGCCTGGAAGAGGTCCCAAGTTTATCTTGCCACAACACATAGTGAGGAAGATGGTAAGAGAAGTAAAAAATGTCCTAAGCTCACTGTCACAGAATTGCATCAAAGAGTGGAATTTGGGGTCACAAAGTCTCCAAAACAACCATCAGACGGTCTCTACATGCCAACAAGCTGTTTGGGAGGCATGAAAGGAAAAAGCCTTTTCTCACTAACACTCACAAGCGTAAACGTCTGGAGTTCGCTAAGCGATACTGGGACTTCAACTTGGATCGTGTGCTTTTGTAACCAACCCCCAAATACTACGAAAGGTTAATTCACAGGTTCTCTACTGGACCATGAATTTACTGTGGGCTCAATAACCAAGAAAACACTCAAGTACTCAAGAGAGAAAATATAACAATTTTATTCATGGACAATGGTATTAAAACTCAGGGGGCGCCAGGTTAACATGATCAAGATAGGTACAATTCACTGGAAATGTGTTAATTGATAATACTAATACTCAGCAAGGTTAACTATAAGAAGAATACAACATCAACAAGCAGGAACATATTTAACTCGAGGTCTCAACAGTTATTATAAAAAGCACACCCATTCAATTAAATCCTATGATCACAATACATGCATGATTTCATTACACCGCAAAATCTCAAAGTAGCATAAATAATCAATTCATTAAATAACACCAATAAATACACACCAAATATCACTCAGACCATCGATACCACTCGGGCCAAATATATAGCCTTCGTCAAGCTGTATAACCTACAGGAGCGTTATGGGAGATAATAACCTGCCCTCATACCCCCTGCACACACACACGCTCACTTTACAGACAAAAAGCGCCGGGGGACCAATATTGGCACACACATGAAATAAGTCTCCCCGGCGATACAACCACCATACATATATATATCTCAATACATAAAACACATCAAACACTAATACAGCGGTGAAAATAAAAGTGTACTGCAGGCTTCCTTACCCGCTACCGGACGTGGGATACAGCGTTCGGGGAAATCAACCGCGGCCGCCCAACTTAGTAGGGGAAAACCCCAATACTACAAACTATCCCTCCCAGCTATTCGCACGCAACAGGAACAATCCTCAGCCCACGTCCCGGCACGGCAGCCTCAGCAATGAACTCAGCAGCACTCACAGAAAAAGCCCTCCCAAACAACAAAAGCATCATACCTTTATAGCTTCAGTCTCTAATTACCAATTTGACACAGGTGTTTCTCTCTCACCCGGCACACTCAAGGAAACCCCATGGACGCCACTGACGTCACTGCCCTTATTTTGGATGAGCAGCTTACACTTTGGTCAGATGAGACTAAGGTTGAGCTTTTTTGCAACAGACACTCTAAGTGGGTCTGCCGTGAAACAAAAGATTAGTATGCCGAAAAGCACCTCATGCCCACCGTGAAGTGGAGGATCTGTGATGCTGTGGGCCTGTTTCTCTTCCAAAGGCCCTGGGAACCTTTTTAGGTTGCATGGCATTATGAATGCTTTGAACTACCAGGACATTTTAAATAAAAACCTGATGGCCTCTGCCAGAAAGCTGAAGATGGGTCGTCATCACCAGGATAATGATCCAAAACATGTGGCAAAAACGTACTCGGTTACTTTCGTAACCTCGGTTCCCTGAGAGAGAGGAACGAGTATTACGTATGGGGAAAAACTCCTTTTCTCGAGAATATGAAGCAAAACTTTAATAAAGGTATCCATGTAAAGCGCAGTGCCGCTGAACGGCCATAGCTCAGCGCGAGGAGCGCTCTGATTGGCCGGGCCACGGCAACTGCAGGAACCTATGGTGAGGCGGCTGAGAGGAACGAGCCAATGGGGGGCATTCCAGAAGCCCGCCGAAAAAAGGTGCTTATATTTGCATACAGGAGGCTATATAAAGCCCTAATTTCGCCATAGGTGTCAGGTTTTTAGATCGACTGAAGCGATACCTGAGAAGCATAAACACGGCACGGAACGTAATACTCGTTCCTCTCTCTCAGGGAACCGAGGTTACGAAAGTAACCGAGTACGTTCCCTTTCGAGAGAGGTTCCTCGTATTACGTATGGGAACACAATGTAAAGCGCCGTGTGTGCTGACTGACCCAGTATGCCCAAAGCACATGTAAATAACCCCCGAGACACCGAAGAGGCGGCTATAAGGGGGATGAAGAACCGGAAGAGTCGGTTCGTTTGAACGGCTGATCGGACATAGTCGGATCTTATGATAAATGAAAAGTGCTTAAGGACTGATGTGTACAGGCCAAAACTAAAGGCAATCTGTTTACCAGGGTCAAGATAGAGCCTAGATGGAGAGAAGCCCTGCTTGTAGAGCTGGAACCTCCAATTTATAGAATCTGATAAAAGTGGACGGAGAGGCCCAGCCTGCCGCCGCACAGATATCTTCCAAAGAAATGCCACACGACCAAGCCCAAGATGAGGCCATGCCTCTAGTGGAGTGGGCTTTAACGCCTATAGGGCAAGTCAGGTTTTTAGACTCATATGCCAGCGAGATCGCGTCCACTATCCAGTGTGAGAGTCTTTGCTTCGTGACAGCACAACCTTTAGTGCGGCCGCCGAAGCAGACAAACAGCTGGTCTGACTGCCTGAAGGGGGAGGAGCGCTCCAGATACAGTCTCAAAGCTCTGACCGGGCAGAGTAGATTCGCGTCCTGTTCACCCTGAGATGCGGGTAAAGGAAGCAGAGTAATAACCTGTGCTCTAAAAGGGGTAGAAAGCACTTTGGGTATAAAACCATGTCTCGGTTTAAGAACCACTTTGGAGTTGTTGGGCCCGAACTCGAGACAGGACGGACTCACTGAGAGTGCGTGTAAGTCACTCACATGTTTAACCGAGGCCAGAGCCAGCAGAAACGCGGTGATAAAAGCTTTATGGTCGCGGTCTGGAGAGGCTCGAAGGGGGAACCCTTCATAGCGTCTAGAACCACCGCGAGGTCCCAAATAGGGACCGAGGGGGGGCGAGGGGGGTTCAATCTCCTGCGCCCTTTAAGAAAACGTACAATGAGCTCACTTTTCCCTAGTGAATGTCCCGCGACCTGAGCGTGGTTAGCTGCTATGGCGGCGACATAAACTTTGAGCGTGGAGGGGGAACGACCCGCGTCCAGTAGCTCTTGGAGAAAAGCGAGCGCTTCTGTTGTTTCGCATGAGCGTGCGTCGATATTTCGGACGGCACACCAGTTAGAAAACACTGACCACTTCAGAGTATAGAGCCACCTCGTCGAGGGGGCTCTAGCTTCCGCTATAGTGTTCATAACTCTGTCAGAGAGGTTTCCCGATACCAGTTGATGGGCCATACGTGGAGGGCCCATAGTTCGGGACTGGGATGCCAGATCCCCCCCTTCGCCTGCGTGAGGAGGTCTTTCCTCAGCGGAATGGGCCATGGGGCTGTGTCTGACAGCTGGATCAGATCGGAGAACCACGTTCGGTTCCTCCAGAGCGGGGCTATTAAAAGCACCGCGGATGCTGTCTCCCTGATTTTCTTGATGGTTTGTGGAAGCATCGCGATCGGGGGGAAAGCATATAGCGGGAGGCTGGGCCAGACATGAGCCAGGGCATCCCTGCGTTTGGAGAAAAATATTGGGCAGTGAGTGTTGTCTTCTGAGGCGAAGAGATCCACTTTTCGCTCTGCCGAAGGTGTTCCAAATTAAGAGAACCGTTTGCGGGTGAAGAGACCATTCCCCTGGGGGAATGGGTCCCCTGGATAACATATCCGGACCCACATTCAGAATACCTGGCACGTGAGCCGCCCTCAGGGAGCTCAGGTTGTGCTCTGCCCATCAAAGGAGATGCTTCGCCATGCGGTGAAGGGAATATGATCTCAGGCCGCCCTGGCGATTTATGTACGCTACCACCGACATGTTGTCTGAACGAACCAAGACGTGGTGGTTCTTTATATGTGGAAGGAAAGCTCTCAGCGATAAGGCGACCGCTTTCATCTCTAGACAGTTTATGTGCAGCCGCTTTTCTGTTTCTGCCCACAGGCCAGAGATCGGCTTGCCCTCGTGCAGGGCTCCCCACCCCCGAGTGGAGGCATCTGTCGAGACCACTTTCAACTTCGTAACCGTGCCCATAAGCACGCCCCTCCGATACCACTCTGTCCTCGTCCAAGGAGCCAAAGTTTTGTCAACGCTGTGGCTCACTTTGACGGGAAAACGGCCCCATTTCCATGCATAAGGAGGGACACGGGCGCGTAGCCAACGCTGGAGGGGGCGCATGTGTAGCAGTCCCAGCCTGAGCACTGACGATGCCGAGGCCATAAGGCCGAGCATTCTCTGAAAGTGTTTCAGGGGAACGCGAGTTCCGGCTTTGAATGAAGTCGCCATGTTCTGGACGGATAGCGCGCGCTGTGTCGTTAGCCGCGCGTTCATGAGTCTCGAGTCTAGAACAATGCCCAGAAAAGATATCTTTTGAGTGGGTGACATCGAGCTCTTGGCGATATTGATCCTGAGACCCAAACAGTCTAAATGGTTGAGGAGCCAGGATCTGTGTGTTAGTAGTTCTGCTCGAGACTGGGCTATCACTAGCCAGTCGTCGAGGTAGTTGAGCACCCGCATCCCTTTCAGCCTGAGCGGGGCTAATGCCGCGTCCATACATTTCGTAAACGTGCGGGATAAGCCGAATGGCAGGACCGTGTACTGATAAGCCTGCCCCTCGAAGGCGAATCTCAAGAATGGCCTGTGGTGGGGGGCTACCTGCACGTGAAAGTACGCATCTTTCAGACCTATCGTGAAAAACCAGTCCCCAGGGCGAATGTGCGCGAGGATCTGTTTCACCGTTAGCATTTTGAAAGAGCGAGTCATTAGAGCTTTGTTCAAATGCCTTAGATCTAGGATGGGCCTGAGCTCTCCGTCCTTCTTCGGAACGAGAAAGTATCGGCTGTAGAAGCCCGACTCGCTTTTGGAAGGGGGAACGGGCTCCACCGCTCCCTTCTCTACCAGTTTCAAAATCTCGGTGGGAAGCACGTGACTGACGCTGCTTCTCACCGAGGTCTCGACCACGGCGCGAAAGCGCGGGGGCCTGCGAACGAACTGTAGCGAGTAGCCCCTTTTTACTATGTTCACAACCCAATTTGATACCCCGGGCATGGCTTGCCAGGCCTGAGCCCGACACGATAGCGGCTGGAGCCGGCGCGGATAAGGGTCGCCTACTAGAGGGAACTCGGTAGTGCTGCCATTTTGTGCTTGAGACATAGAGGGGGTAGTGCTTATGTGTGGCGGCGTGCACTATGGAGTGGGCGCCGGGACATTTATAGCATGGGTGGGAGGGGTGAATGAGTGTAGGAGTGCAGACTGATGTGTGGGCACATTTACTACAGAGAAAAAGCTCTTTTTGAGATTTATTTGGGTCGCCGTGATAACGGCGTTTGTGTGCAGGCGAGTGCGTTTGACAACGGGCTCGTTGGCTGCTAAACTGAGGTCGGCAGTCACCTGGGTGCAGGGAACTGGGAGACCGGGAGGGAGAGATGGGGGTCCGGCCGAGGCGAGACCTGACCATCTCCTTTTTATCCCTGCGGCTAGGACGGCTTCGGAGGCTCGGGGTTCAACACAAGCCTGGGTCGAGGTCCCCGGCGTTCAGGCCGACTGCTGCGGTTCGCGGAGCGGGAACGTTGGCGCGGTCCAGAAGAGGAGCGAGGCCGGGAAGGTGGCTCTGCCGGCTTAGCGGGTCGAGAAGGCGGGGGTCTACCTCGAGAGCGTCCCTGGCCTGAAGACGAGCTGGAGCGCTTAGGCAGGAAATGCCTCATAGCCTGCGAAGCCTTTTGCGCTTCGGTGAAACGCTCCGCGAAACCCACGACTGACGGGCCGAAGAGACCGGTAGTGGAGATGGGGGCTCCAAGAAGGAGGCTTTATCCGCGTCCTTCATCTCGGTCAAATTCAGCCAAAGGTGCCTCTCTAAGACCGTCAAGTTAGCCATATTTTTCCCGATGGCTTGTGCAGTGGCTTTAGTGGCGTGAAGGGCCAAGTCCGTCGCGCTGCGAAGGTCCTTCAGAACCTCGGTGTCGGGGACAGACTCATCCAAGGAGCGGAGAAGTCTGGCCTGGAACACCTGAAGGACAGCCATGGTGTGAAGAGCCGCGGAAGCCTGGCCAGCGGAGGCATATGCCCGGCCAGCGAGAGCAGAAGTGGTGCGGCAGGGCTTGGATGGGTGCTGAGCCCTGGACTGCCATCCTCTGGAGGAGGAGGGCGGGCAGAGGTGCGCGGCGACAGCCTCCTCGATGGGGGGGAAGAGACTCATAGCCTTTTTCCTTAGCGCCGTCGACGATGGAGAGCGCTGGGGAAAAGGCGGATCTAACGCGAGCAGAGTAGGGCGACTTCCACGACTTCGTAAGCTCGTCGTGTACCTCAGGGAAGAAAGGCGCGGGCTTCTGAGGAGAAGAGAGGCGGCGGCTTTCCAGGAACCACTCGTCCAATCTGCTGCGCGTCGGCTCATCGGGCTGGGACCACTCGAGCCCGAGGTCTTCCACGGCCCTGGAGAGCACGCGGATGAGTTCCGCGTCGACATTAGATTTGGCGTTCGTGGCGGTCTGCGTCGAAGCAGGGGGCTCCGAGACAGAAGCTGACCACTCGCTACCAGAAGCGGCTGTGGAGAGGCTGTCCTCATCATCCTCTGGCGACGGGCCACCGAAGGAAACCGAACAGGCCGCTGCATGAGAGGGACGCTGTTCCTCCTGGGTGAAGGTGACCGCCGATGGCGAGGCACGCGGGGAGTCATCCGGCGTGCAGTCGCCAGACCGTTCCGGCAGTCTCTGGTCGCGGCGTTTCTTGCGGCGCGGCCCAGCGGCAGGAGGAGGGACCTGGTCGAAGGTGGCGAGGCGAGCCCGAAGGGTCTGCAGCGCCATCTCATCGCACTCGGGGCAGCCGCCCTGAGAGAGTGCGAGCTGCGCGTGGTCCCGTCCAAGGCATGCCACACAGATGACGTGACGGTCGCCGCCAAGGAGAGGAGCTCTGCAAGAGCCGCAGGAAATGCGAGGCATTTGAAACAACGCCCCGCCCTCTTTTAGGAGAAGAGAGTAAAAGGATACGATCGCCGGATGGCGTAGCTGGAACGGCAGAGAAGGCGGAGAGGGAGTCCCTCGTCCTCAGCTGCAGGCTCCGCTGGTGCCTTTTCGACGGCGGTTGCTTCTTCCGGAGGTCAGCGAAGGTATCGCTGAAGGAGATAAAATCTAACACCTATCAGAGCGCTCCTCGCGCTGAGCTATGGCCGTTCAGCGGCACTGCGCTTTACATGGATACCTTTATTAAAGTTTTGCTTCATATTCTCGAGAAAGGAGTTTTTCCCCATACGTAATACAAGGAACCTCTCTCGAAAGGGAACTACACAAAAATGGTTCAGCAGTCACAAACTCAAGGCCCTCCCATGGCCATCTCATTACCCAGACCTCAACCCAATCGAAAACCTGTGGGGTGAGCTTAAGAAGAGAGTGCATAAGAGAGGACCCAGGACACTATGATCTAGAAAGATTGTGCAAAGAAGAATAGTCAAAGATCCCTCTCTCGTTGTTTAAAAAATAATAATTTTTAGAAGTCCACGACCACATCTTAAACAGGGGTGCCAATAATTATGGAGGGCACTGTAGGTATATTTGTACACATATATGTGCATATGTACATATATGTACATATAATATAGGAAAACGGCCAATTTTATATATGTCACATATATTAAAAACCTAAATCAAATCCTATATTAACACATATTTGTTTATATAGGTTTTTTCCATGTGGGCACTGCTTTTACTTCCTCTTTTATTTCACTGTTACCTCGCTTCCCACTGCTTTCCCTTCCTCTTTTATTTCCGTTCTGATCCTCGATGATTAATCCTCCTGATTGACTCATAGGTTTGTGATATATAGATAAAAAAAGATATATAATACTAATAATAATGGTGCGGTTTACCCGAAACCGTTGCAATTAACATTCTTAAATGTGACTGTATGATTTCAATCTGAATTGACTTGTTCTTCGACCCAAAAAAGACAGTCGTCTGATGCAAGCCAGATATTTAAAACCTGAACTGTTGGACCAACTAGTTATAATGACATCAGACTTTTTATTTTTAAAGGTTGCAATGCTTTTGTCCTAATGTTCCCCTCTCCCCCTTTTTAAAAGAAGGATATTTTATATATTTTATACTAATTGTGGTAAACTGTTAAATAAAATAAATTGACTGCTGAGGTGGTGTTTATATTTTAAAAGGTTTTCTCCAAATTTGAAATTGTCCTTTGAAGTGTAGTTGAAATAATGTTTCAACATTAACTTGGTATATCAAATGACAACATTGTTTTATGTTGTCATTATGTTTTAGTTGTATTTTCAGTTTCAACAAAAGTGATCTAGAATCAACATCACATTGTAACATTGATTCAACAATATTACCACAGATTATTTTTGATCATATCAGTGTTGATTCAACATCAGTGATGTAGAATCAACATCGTAGTGTAACATTAATTCAACAATATTACTGTTAATTATTATTTTTTATTTCAATATTGATTCAACATCAGTCATGTAGAATCAATCATACTGTAATGTTGTTTCAATAGCATTTATTTCACCATTGATTCAACACTTAATGCAAGTGCAAACACAAGATATTGAACTAACATTAGTTCATAATGTTCACCAAAAAGCCCTGATATCTTGTTTGCCCTGCTTGGAATGTGCGGGTCGAGGAAGGAGGTGGAAGAAGTTGTATCTGTCTTGTCTGGGTTGATTTTGGACCTTCGAAAAGCTCTTAGCAACTATGTGTCCCGATAATGATATTTATGCCTGTCAGTAATAAATGAGTACCTTCTTCATTAAGGTTATGCCCGCTGTTGCGCTTGTAGAACAAAGGGAGATAAAATCACGTGACTCATCTTGTCCTTGTGCAGGTTTTGAGATAACACAGGTAAAGGGGCAGATATGTTGTCTCTGGGCCATTTGGGCATCCTTTATTAGCTTTATGATCGGTTCAGGTTTCAGAGAGGAGGTCTCTGGAATGCTTTGTTGTGTCTTCTCGGTGCCGGAAAATACATATTACTACAGTGTCACATGATCCTTCACAAATCATTCTCATATGAGGATTTGATATATATGCTCAACAAACATGTTTTATTATTATGAATGTTGAAAATATATATATATATTTTTTTTCAGGATTATTTGATAAATCAAAGATTTAACCCAGAGGGTTAATTTCAATAGATTTCTATTTCAGATAAATGCTGTAAATGTAAACCCTGCCTAGTTTAATTTAATTGGGCATCTATTTTTTTTTTTTTTTTACATTGACGAGCACAATTAGACCTGAGGTAGACTAGGCAAACCCAGCCTGACCTGCCGGTGATTTGATTTCGCCCTGTAACTCAGTCTGGAAACCTGTACATTAATTTCTACTGCTTCTGTTACACTTCTGCAGGAACCAATCACAGACTGGCATATCCACCTGCCACGTTATTGGTGGGTTTAACACGATGACGGATAGAGACACAATAGGTCGTTGCCTGTTGATCACCCCTCTTGTGGTTTGATTGGTTGAAGGACTATCCAATTGCATACAGAGTCATTCAAATAATGCTCATTTATCACGCCTCTTGTGCAGTAGAAAATACACAGCAGACTCCCGAGACCAATGTTCAATTTTAAATTAAGCATAGTTTGGTGATAGCCAGACAAGACCTGAGGCAGACCAGACTAAAAATATACCTTTTAAACCTTTTTGTCATCCTAATATACAGAGCGCTCCGTAATGGAGTGCAGTAGAGCCATGTAAGAATTTCAAATATTTGGCGGGACAATTTGGCCATTTCTAATTATTGGGAGGGGACTTGTCCCCCTCAATGTCTATGGCCCTGACTCAAGTAAATATACTTTGTTACTTTGCATATCTGACTTTTTGGGGCAATAGCCCTTCTCTTCCATTTCGAAGTGAAAAACCTTCTGTTGTCACTAGCACACTTTTTAAGATATTAATGCTAGGTCCACACAAAAGGTTTGGCCTAGAAAGCATCTGCCATTAAATTTTAATCAGTGACTGTCTTATACGTGAGTTCTAATTCACTCTTGAGTACTCAGGTGACTCTGCAGAGACATTGTTTTCAGCCAAGTTCATTCTTTTATTCTAAATTGCAGGAAATATTCTTCCATCTCTGGCTCCTGCCCTATCAAAACCCAAGGGACACTTAAATTGGGGCAATACCAAAAGAACCAAGCCATGTGCACTTAAAAAAAGAGGCACTAACGGGAGGCCACAGAATGATTTAGGCTTGGTGGAAAGGCTGAGAGATTTAGAAACAGACCACAGTTACAGTATATAATTACAGTTACAATACAGAAAACACAGTTCAGTCTAGTTTTCTGTTAAATCCAGTCTTTGCATGATTGTCTCCTTGATAGATTATTCTTATCCAGAACATAAATTCTATTGATAGGGCCAAACGCACTATTACTTTGGCCACAGTCTGAAACCAAAATCTGCAGTTTCAATCAATATACCAGCCAAAAAATTTTAATGAACATTTCTTGTAAATGATATCAAACACTAAGAAAGTTAACATTGTTTATACTGTATGTATTCTGTATTGACATAAATATGTAAATTATTTTCTGTCCTTTTTATGAAGGTGGAACTGTGTCCACAATTTTACTGGAGCAACATTAGGCTCTTTGACACCAAATTTAATGTAAAAAAAATGTATTGCAGCTGATTGCTGTATTCAAACCAAGAGCATATTGTACTATTGTAATCCACATGTCCTGATGGAGGTAAAGAAAATGTGTCGAAATTCTGACATAAAATACTGAGTACTCTTTGGAGCTCCAAACACCTCTAACATATTCAGAAAAGGCCAATGGAATTCACAAGTGAAATTTGCATGTCTAGAAACTTAAATAAAAGGTATAAAAGAGGGCTGAAATGCTTCACTCATTCAGTTTTGGTCTGAGGAGCCAAGATGTGTCTCAACCACATCACCGGCAGATCAGAGTTCTGGAAAGAGGGACAAAATGAGTGTATTCTCTCCATCAGGGAATGGTGGTTACAATAGTAACCAAGACATTCTCTATCGGTCTGTCTCTTCACTAGGTGTCACTCCACTTCACTATACTAAACACCACAACTAACTGAACTGCATTATGATCCTCTGTGGTGCAGATGTAGGCAAGGTTTTTACACATGCCAAGTAACAAGTACAAGCCAACCACTCACAACCTTCCAACATGCAAAGAGATGCTAACCCTAACCCTTTGCCCTCGGGGACTTACCATTACAGTGGGAATATGTCACTTCAGCTGCAGAAGATGTTAGTTAATTTAGTTTTATACAGCTGAGCACCCTTGGTTGTTGAAGTTGAGAGAGTTATCCTTCTCCATAGAACACCTCTGCGCTCTAGATGCACGGTTGAGACTATGAAACATCAAATGGGGTTGAGTCCCTTCACTTATACCCCAATCTAATTTATTTTCTGGTTCAAGAGAAAAAGGCTACTTTGGCTGATATTAGATGGGTGACCTGAGGATTAGAGTTGGGCCACCCTGCCAAGTACATCTCCATGGGCCCCCCACTCCTCTATCGCATCGCAGCATACTGAGACTGTGTTTGTGGGTGATTCATGTTCTTTCATGAGAGCATGACCACGACGGCATGTTGTTCACTTGCCTTCTTCATAAGGGTTTGAGTGTTCAGTGCGCCGTGTGCCATCTCATGACCACGCTCACTATCTTGCATGCCCGCTGGTAACTGACAGATAGGATTGCTGGTTCTTTAAAAAACAAAAACAAATTACATAGCATTTCATTTCAGGCTCTAGCAGAGGACAGAGTTCAATCGCTGCATCGGAGAGAGGGCTGTTATGTGTTGAAAACGAAGATGATGGTGAGATTCCCACTATAATAGTTAATGCTCCTGCTGAATCAGATTCATACTTGACAGCCATGCTTTCCCGGTTGGCTGAGGCATGGTGCAATGCGTAAATCGCCTTGCCCGCCCCCTTTCCTTTTTCTCGAATGTGCATTGGAAAGCTTTGGGAGTGTGGAACCATTTGGTGCCAGAATATGGAGCACCAAAGGGGGCATAATCTGTGTAAAGTTTTTTCATCTCTCTCACTGCCCTCATCGTTGGGGTGGCAGTGCCACTGGCAGGCCACATCTGCCCAGCACCCTTGGTGCACTCGGGTAGTTCTAAGCCAAGGTTGAGCTGCGTACAGTGACTGAGTAATATTTAAAGTCACAGCGCTGGTCCTTGGCCAGACGATGTCCACCCTGGTCCAGAAACATTTGCGACCCCTCAGTCTGCTCGTCGCCATGGGCATTGGTCCCTCAATGCCAACCATCTCAGCTGCCAGTCACCCATATTTGGTCAGGAGCTGGTCTTCCGCGGAGGAGGGCCGGGTGGAGAATCATTGGTAAATTCTTTTCTACCAATGGTGGTAATAACAGCCAATGGTACCCAGAATTCTACATGTTTAAGAGCAGTTCCGATACTGCTGGGTGCCAAGAGAGTGCGCTTGGCAGTGTTTGACGCTTCCATGCCTTGTCACCATCAGGTGTGTCTCCAATCGCCAGCAGGGGGTGTCAGCTGTGTGCTTCGCTCAGTGGAAGCAGGTAAGTATTGCCCAACACACTCAGACAACGCAATGGGCCGCTACCATGCCGCCCCAGCTGATTCCCTGCATGCCGCTTCACTGCCCCGCTGTGGGTACGTCTGTGTTGGTGCCGCTGGTTCTAGCACTTTGCAGCCCGTCCCGCTGGTTCATTCGTACCATCAGACTCGGCTATGTGGTTCAGTTCGCCTGGCGCCCCCCCAATTTCAGGGGTGTCCACTTCACCTCCGTGTTGAAGGATGTCACCCCTGTGCTTCAGGTGGAGCTCGCAGTCCTACTGGTGAAGAACACGATAGAGCTGGTCCCTCCAGGCGATAGGAAGACCGGCTTTTACAGCTCGTACTTCATTGTAACCAAGAAAGGTGGTGGGTAACGGCCGATCTTGGATAGGTCCCTTCACAGGCTGCCATTCAGAATGCTAACGCAGATAGCAAGTATCTTTGGGCCACATGTGGGTATTATCTGGCACTAATGGCCCAGATATGGCATGGCTGAACAGATATGGGCCAGAATGTGACCATATTTGTTTTGCCATAACTTTAAAATCTGCGGGAAATGTTGTCTTGGTTCACAACTCATTTTGAGGTATATGGCCCAGATAACAATGTACAAATACGGGCCATATGGGTTTGAGCTATGGCACAAAGTGAGAAAGGCTGACTTGTGGTAAACCTTTGGATTATATATGAAAAAACACAGGAAACCTGAAATCAAGTGCAGCTGACCTCTGAGGTTTCACACCTCAGGTTGTTGCATTGAATGAATCTGACTGATACCACAGCACCATTTTCTCATGTGCTCTCATGAGTTTTTGGTCACGCATATCTTCAGGTAAGTGAAGTTTTAGCATTTCAAAGCCTTTTTAAGGTTATTTTGTGCAGCATTATGTATTTGTTTGAGGAGGATGTCGAATTAGCCTCAGTTGAGTGTATTTACCATTTCAATCCCACGTGTAATACAGCACACAGTCACCAACCGAGTCATTGATTGATGATTTAAAACTCTGGACTAGTTTTCTTGCGTGCGTCCGTTTTTAACGCACCTCAACTATCATACAGTCTGACATTTATGACAGTTTTGATCTTGCAGTGTGACATGGCTTACAGCACGGATTATGTTTGTACAGCAGTCTTGAAGGACTATAATAAATCTCACAGTGTGCACCCGGATTTAGTTTTGTTGCGGCCACGACATATAGTAACTTTTGGAAACGCGAGTGTGTTGTGGCCATGAGATCTTCTGAGGGGAACGACATCTTTTTGTTCACGTCTATGAGCTTAAAGCGAAGGTTAACCAAAAAATTGATATTCTGTTATTTACTCGCCCTCATGTTGTTCCTAAGGATTTATTGAATGTGTGTTATATATATTAGTTTTTGTTTTTTTGGAGCAAAAAATAAATAAATAAATCAATAAATTAAATTCAATCTTAACCTGGCTAGTGATGCATTACATTGATTTCAAAAAAAAAAAAAAAAAAGTGACAATAAACGATGACCGAATTACATTTTTGGTTGAAATATCCCTTTATTTTAACATTTATTTTAATCCTAATTATGTAGACCTAGCTTCCAGGTTGTATTGCTGTTAACATTATTTAAATCAAACTTTTTATTGCAGGAACAGTCAGTTGAAACAACGTGAGTCCCAGCAACACACTTTCAACACTGATTAGTGCCACAATTCACCAGTGAGAGTGCCCGTGCTCACCACCAGAGGGCACTCTAATCCAGACTGTCATTCTATCATAAACTACATTACCCATTATCCTTTGCCTGGACTCATTAGCACTCACTGTTTACACCTGTGTCTTATTATTCTGTTTTCCTCACCCTGGTTATATCTGTTATTCACTGTGAATTCTTGTTTTGTGTACACTGCATTTCTGAGCATGCAAAAAAAGAGACAATAAATGATGACCGACATTGCACACTCGTACTATTTATACGCATTTTTCATGAGATCCGGCTGGTATAACATTTTGCCTGTTTTTGACTATGATTGTGGATTACCCTCTTAATAAATACTGCATTTAGATCTCCTACCTTCTGTCTCAAAGCAGTTCTTTGCAATTAGAGACTTAATTTACCTTGTGAAGTTGTTATTTGTTATCTTTAGCAAATTACTGTTATTCCCCCCTCCCTTCTACTTTAACTCTCATTGCTAGTTGAGCATAATACACACTTGAAATTTGGTGTAAAATTAAGTCTAGACTCTATATTAATATAAATGGTTTCTGAGTGACTGTAAACATTTGTCAAAAGTAAATTATTGAATACATTTTTGTTGTTGAGTGTTTTATTTACCATGGAGTTAATAAGACTTTTACATAATGCTCAAAGTTGCACGTGGGCCACATAAGGGCCATTAGATTTAAACAAAACTCAGCCATACTAAAATTCCATATAAGGCCCACATAAGATTTTATTTTTTGGCTCATATTTGGGGGAGTTATGGCACTGCTTTGGCTGAGCTCTGGTAAAGAAGAAGTGGGCCAGATCTGGGCCAGATCTGGGCCAAAGGAAATTTGCTGACTGGGTAGTACCTTATTGCAAACGAGACCGGACAGTGACTGCGTGCGTGCAGTGTGTGTGTGCCTTTTGTGCTGCTGGTGATTGGAGTGATGATGTGCTGCAGGTGTGCATGATTAGAACTCAGGTGAAAGTGCTCGCTGTGTGACTGTGCCGTGGGAGCCTGGTGTCTGTGGCTGCGTCTACACTAATCCGATAAATTTAAAAACGTGTTTTCTTCTAAAAACGCTCTGTGTCCACACTATCATTTTCCATCGTTTTCCAAAAAGTGTTCATCTACACTGAAACGTCTGAAAATGCTTACATCCCCGTACTGCGCATGAGCAATTCCAAGACACTTCGACTTGCGTCATTTCCGCTACTCGTTTATATGCTCATTTTGCGACAATGTTGAGAAAAGGCACTGAGTTTTTTTAACAGTATGTACAAACTGACATTAATATTTAACAAGGCTGTCAAAACAGAAAGCATACAAAACAACTGCTGTACAATGTCGTTCACCATCTTGGCTGAATTGGTCATATGACTGCATCACATGGCTAAAAATGTGTCATCGTATTAAAAAGCCTCCGTTTTCACAGTCCACATTACTACGCGAAGACAGCGTTTTCAAAACGATTCGTTTTCATTGACTTAAAACACTGTTTCAGTGTGGACGGAAGGCCAAAACGGAGAGAAAAATATGTTTTCAAATGAAAATGTATTAGTGTGGACATGGCCTGTGACAATACCAAATTATCCCCCACCCCCCACCAGCTATAGAATATTCAAACTTTGGTGCCCTTCTTACTTGATAAACAGTTTGGCCTGATGACTGACTTCTGCCAGCTGCTGCATGGGTTGGGTTGTCAGTAGGAGTAGCCCATTGACTATGACCAGCTATCCAGTTTGTAGTGGAGACAGGAGACCACGGTGGTGGACTAGCCGCTGGGATGTTCACTGAAGGGGGAGAAGCCAATTGACCTGCTGGCAAGCTGTTTGCAGCAGAAGGGGGATCAACTGTGGTCTCTGAAATATGGCCAGGGGACCAAAAACCTTGACCAGCTCGCTGACTCCCTTCAGCTAGAGCTGTCACAAAGGTGCAAATGGCCGTTAGTTTCAACCAGATGCTTAATAAAAGATTAATGGAAACCACTGTAACAGGCCTACCACCAAGAGATGGGATGCAGGGGGCTGGTGCAAGGGGGGTGTAAGATTTAGTTTTGATTGGGGCACGAGGTGCAGCAGTTCTCCCTTGGTCCTCTTCCTCCTCGTCACTGCTGCTTGCTATTCTTTTACAGCCTCTAACTTTATTATATTGGAAGGTCAGTTTGTCATTGCTGTGAATAATAAATTATATTTAATACATCTAAAAAGCCAATGTTATGTCAAGAGGGGGTGCATTGTAAGGCCCTCTAGCTTGCAGCCTAATTGTTTGCCAAGGTGTATTGTAACTTTTGACATGGTCATTCAAATGCTTTGAAGGAAATTATGGGCCACTCCTACCTATTCTTTATTTGTAAGTACTCTTGCCTGTTGTCCTCATCCTCATCTGTATTTAGATCAGAGGTCAATATGGCCTCTAGCAGCTTTGCACACATGCAACCTCATAAACGTCTGTCAACACTAATGCAAATTAGGCTCATGTTATTTGTGCAGTTAGGTTTCAATTCAATAAGTGTGGAATTGTGTAATTTGAGAATAAAGCATTACTATACCATGTGAATACATCACACGGACTGAATTGAGCCCAGTCAGCACCTGGCATCAAACCATCTTTAGTGGACCTACACAGCTTTGCAAGAGGCAAGGCAAGGCAAGGCAAGTTTATTTGTATAGCACATTTCATACCCAATGGCAATTCAAAGTCCTTTACATAGAAATTAATTAAAACAGTGGTAACAAATGCATGAGAAAAAATGTATGAATAAAAAATTAAAAACAAGCATAGTTAAAACAGTTGTAAAGATAATAATAGTAATAAAAAATAAAATAATAATAATAATAATAAAAAATAAGATAAAATAAAATAAAATGGTCAGATCCACAATAATGGTCTGATATAAAAATAAACATTCTTCAGTTTACAGCCTACATACAGTATTGTTCAAAATAATAGCAGTACAATGTGACTAACCAGAATAATCAAGGTTTTTAGTATATTTGTTATTGCTACGTGGCAAACAAGTTCAAATTCAAAATTCAAATTCAAAATGTTTATTGTCATATGTACAGACAGAAAGCATGTTTCCCTGTGCAATGAAATTCTTACTTTGCCGTCCATGGTAAATGTCACAAAAAAATAAGATAAATATATAAATATAAAAAGAGCAAATAAATAAAAACATTTAAAAGTACTTAAGAGTAAAGTAGTAAAGTGAGGTAGTGCAGTCCTGATAATGTAAAGTGGGGTAGTGCAGTCCTGATAGTGTAAAGTGGGGTAGTGCAGTCCTGATAGTGTAAAGTGCGGTAGTGCAGTATGTAAACAATTGTTCATGTGATGTTGTGATAGTAGAGTCCTATTTGCTGTTTAGTAGTCTTATGGCAGAGGGAAAGAAAGAGTTCTTCATTCTGGAAGTCCTGCATTTCACACTTCTGTACCTCCGTCCTGAGGGTAGAAGTGTGAACAGTCCATGTTGGGGATGGGAGGGGTCTTTGATGATTGCAGCAGCACTTCTGTGGACTCTGCGGTGGTAAATGCTCTGCAGAGAGGGTAGTGGAGCCCTGGTAATCTTCTGCGCAGTCTTCACCACTCTCTGCAGGCGTTTGCGGTCCTTGACAGAGGTGCTGCCATACCACACAGTGATGCAGCTGGTCAGGACACTCTCAATGGTGCAGCTGTAGAAGTTGCTGAGGATCTTGGGCGACATGCCAAACCTCCTCAGCCTCCTCAGAAAATACAGCCGCTGTTGAGCCTTCCTGACCAGCTGTGTGATGTGCGGTGTCCAATTGAGGTCCTCCCTGATGTAGACACCCAAGTATTTAAAGTTGCTCACCCTCTCCACTTCAAGCTCCCGGATGAACAGTGGCAGAGGCGTACTCCTCTCCTTCCTCATGTCCACTATCATCTCCTTTGTCTTGTCTGTGTTGAGGGTGAGGTTGTTTTCTTCACACCATGACACCAGACTGGCCACCTCTCTCCTGTAAGCTGCCTCGTCACCGCCAGCGATGCGTCCTATCACTGCAGTGTCGTCCGCGAACTTCAGGATGATGTTGTCCTTGTGGGAGGCGACACAGTCGTAGGTGTACAGGGTGTAGAGGATGGGGCTGAGTACACAGCCTTGTGGAGTGCCAATGTTGGTTATGGTGCTGGCTGAAGTCCTATTACCAATCCTGACAGACTGAGGCCTGCCAGTCAGGAAATCTAGGAGCCAGTCACAGAGGGTGGGGTGCAAACCAAGTATGGACAGTTTGTGGGTGAGTTTATGTGGGATAACCGTGTTGAAGGCGGAGCTGTAATCTATGAATAGTATCCGTAGATATGAGTCCTTGTTTTCCAGGTGAGAGAGGGAATAGTGGACGGCAGCAGCGATGGCATCCGAGGTGGACCTGTTTGGCCGGTAGGCATACTGCAGGGGGTCGATGGTGTCCGGTATGCTGCTCTGAATGTGGGCCAGCACCACTCTCTCGAAACACTTCATTATGATTGGAGTGAGTGCCACTGGCCTATAGTCATTCAGGCAGGTGGGTGGATTATTCTTAGGCAAGGGGATGATGGTCGTGTTCTTGAAACACAAGGGTACAATGCGCTGGCTGAGGGAGAGGTTGAAGATGGAGGTGAGAACTTCAACCAGCTCTTTGGCACATGCTCTGAGGGCCCGCCCAGGAATGTTGTCTGGTCCTGCTGCTTTGCGGGGGTTGATATTCCTCAGAGCTTTGTATACCTGAGTTATTGAGATGGTTGGTGGAGGGGAGGGGGGTTGGGTAATCCAGGTGTGTGCGAACCCCCTTTCTGCAGTGTTGCTGGGGGCCTCAAAGCAGGGCGTAGAATGTGTTGAGGTCATCCGGTAGGCTGTCTGTTGAGGTGATGTTGTTGGTGGTGGTCCTGTATTCTGTGATGTGCTGCAGGCCTTGCCACATCCGCCCTGAATCAGCATTAGAGTAGAAGCTGTCCAGCTTCTCTCTGTACTGTCTCTTGGCTGCTGTGATGGCTTTTTTCAGTCCATACTTGGCAGCTTTGTACTCATTCACATTGCCTGATCTAAATGCAAGAGAGCGGGCACGCAGCATGTGACGTACCTGACTGTTTATCCAGGGCTTCTGGTTGGGAAACTTCCTGATTCGTATGGTGGGCACGATGTTATCAACACAAGTGCTGATGTACCCAGTCACATACTCAGCATAGTCATGTACGCTGACGGAGGAGTCCTCCACAGTGGCTCCAGCTTTAAACACATCCCAGTCTGTCAGAGCAAAACAGTCCTGCAGGGTGGTCTCGCTTTCCAGGGTCCAGAGTTTGATCTGTTTTGTGACAGAGTGTGCTTGTTTCAGTCTTTGTCTGTAAGCAGGGTACATGAACAAAGAAATGTGGTCCGAGTGTCCGAAGTGGGGGCGGGGTGCAGCCCTGTATGCACCACGTATGTTGCTATAGACATGGTCAAGAGTGTTTTTATCACGGGTGGGAATGTCCACATGCTGGTGGTATTTGGGGAATACAGTCCTTAAACTACACTGGTTGAAGTCACCAGCAACAATAAAAACAGCGTCAGGATGAGCCGTTTCTAATGCGCTGATGACGTCATGGAGTTTGCAGAGTGCTGCTGAGGAGTTGGCACGCGGAGGGATGTAAACAGCGGCCAAAAACACAGCAGTAAATTCCCTCGGCAGATAATAAGGACGGCACCGCAGCAGTAAAAACTCCACATCTGGTGAACAGTGTTTGTCAGCAGTCCGTATATCTTCACACCATGAGTTGTTTACAAACACACACACGCCTCCCCCTTTCGTCTTACCGGACGCGGCTGTTCGATCGCCTCGGTGAACCGAGTGAGTCTGTAGCTGAATGGCGTTCTCTGGGACTTTGTCTGAGAGCCAGGTCTCGGTGAAAATCAGGGCACAGCAGTCTCTGATTTCCCAATGGGTTGTAATCCTGCCCTGTAGCTCGTCCAGTTTGTTTTCTAGAGACCGCACATTCGCTAGCAGGAGGCTGGGTAGCGGTGGTCGGCTAGCGCGAGCTTTTAGTCTAGCATGAAGCCCTCCCCTCTTGCCTCGCTTGCGTCGCCGTCTCCGAAGCACTCTCCCGGGATCAGCCAACTCACTCGAGACCGGTGCTTCGTGGTCCTCGGGGAAGTTTCGGTGGTGACTCTGTGGGCGAACAATGAGTTGCAGCTCCAGCGGAATAGAACTACTAAAATCAATGTTTTGTGAGTTGGCGATGTCCAATAATGCCTGTCTGTTGTATGTTATCAGTGCATGGCATTTGTGCACTGCAGAAAAAACGAAAAGCACACAAAACATAAGAAAAGTCTGACATTTAAGTGTGGTTACCAGTAGGTTCAGTAGATTGTCAGAAAACAAACAAGACCCAGCACTCATGATATGCACGCTCTTAAGGCTGTGCAATTGGGCAATTAGTTGAAAGGGGTGTGTTCAAAAAAATAGCAGTGTCTACCTTTGACTGTACAAACTCAAAACTATTTTGTACAAACATTTTTTTTTTTTTTCTGGGATTTAGCAATCCTGTGAATCACTAAACTAATATTTAGTTTTTTAAAACTGCTTGACATCTGTGTGGCATGGAGTCAACCAACTTGTGGCACCTCTCAGCTGTTATTCCACTCCATGATTCTTTAACAACATTCCACAATTAATTCACATTTCTTGGTTTTGCTTCAGAAACAGCATTTTTGATATCACCCCACAAGTTCTCAATTGGATTAAGGTCTGGAGATTGGGCTGGCCACTCCATAACATTAATTTTGTTGGTTTGGAACCAAGACTTTGCCCGTTTACTAGTGTGTTTTGGGTCATTGTCTTGTTGAAACAACCATTTCAAGGGCATGTCCTCTTCAGCATAGGGCAACATGACCTCTTCAAGTATTTTAACATATGCAAATTGATCCATGATCCCTGGTATGCGATAAATAGGCCCAACACCATAGTAGGAGAAACATGCCCATATCATGTTGCTTGCACCTCCATGCTTCACTGTCTTCACTGTGTACTGTGGCTTGAATTCAGAGTTTGGGGGTCGTCTCACAAACTGCCTGTGGCCCTTGGACCCAAAAAGAACAATTTTACTCTCATCAGTCCACAAAATGTTCCTCCATTTCTCTTTAGGCCAGTTGATGTGTTCTTTGGCAAATTGTAACCTCTTCTGCACATGCCTTTTTTTTAACAGAGGGACTTTGCGGGGGATTCTTGAAAATAGATTAGCTTCACACAGACGTCTTCTAACTGTCACAGTACTTACAGGTAACTCCAGACTGTCTTTGATCATCCTGGAGGTGATCATTGGCTGAGCCTTTGCCATTCTGGTTATTCTTCTATCCATTTTGATGGTTGTCTTCCGTTTTCTTCCACGTCTCTCTGGTTTTGCTTTCCATTTTAAGGCATTGGAGATCATTTTAGCTGAACAGCCTATCATTTTTTGCACCTCTTTATAGGTTTTCCCCTCTCTAATCAACTTTTTAATCAAAGTACGCTGTTCTTCTGAACAATGTCTTGAACGACCCATTTTCCTCAGCTTTCAAATGCATGTTCAACAAGTGTTGGCTTCATCCTTAAATAGGGGCCACCTGATTCACACCTGTCTCTTTACAAAATTGATGACCTCAGTGATTGAATGCCACACTGCTATTTTTTTGAACACACCCCTTTCAACTAATTCAACTAATTGCCCAATTGCACAGCATTAAGAGCGTGCATATCATGAATGCTGGGTCTCATTTGTTTTCTGAGAATCTACTGAACCTACTGGTAACTTGTTTGCCACGTAGCAATAAAAAAATATACAAAAAACCTTGATTATTCTGGTTAGTCACATTGTACTGCTATTATTTAGAACAATACTGTACATGTACTATCTTAATTAGAACACCTCTCATTCATTTCTTTCTCAAACACGTTCATAACATCCATTTTGATCACTATTCCCTGATTTTTACTCAGGAACCTTCTTGTTAAACCCATACTCACTCATCATACCCTCCACGGATTTACACATACTCCAACCTTATTGTCAGACTTACTATTTCCATCAAACCCAGTTTTCACTCATCATATTTAACTCAAAAGAACAATAACCAAAGATAAGAACAAAGAGATACAATAGGGGGCCAGAAACTTTGGTCTCCTTTCAGCCACTTAGTATGGACAACCTCAACCTCCTTTGAGCTAACAAACTCCACAACATGATACATTCTATAAAGAAGAAGAAGAAATGTAGGTCGCCAGCTATAGAACAAGAACAACATATTAATATACAGCAAAATCTATAAAAAACAAACAAAAAAACAACAACATTAAATCATTAAATTAGGCACCAATTATGATCAGCAACGAATCACAATGCCAACACAAAACACACCTCACAAAACAGGTGAAAATCCTGCCTAACTAAGTGGTAATCAGTAATCAGCCAAATGTGCACTGTTGGTGGGCCTCCGGGAATGTGGTTGGGAACCACTGCTCTTAAATAACAACCTCAACACAACAATTAAAGTGTTCATTCACTTGAAAATGAATTCTTATATTTTACTCTCTCCCATCTCAAATGTTTATTTCTTTTTCTTCAGTCGAAAAGAAATTAAGTTTGTAGAAAACATTCCATTTTTCCACACCACTGACTTCCATGACAACCAACATGTTGAAGTTCCAAATCAATGCGATTTCAAAGGAAAGGCTTCAGAGGCTCTGTGTGATCCCAGATGAGGAATAGGGTCTTATCTAGCAAATATATATTTTTTTTTACCCTAAATTGCTCTTGCGCCGCGGCTCACCACTGATTGCACAATCACGTCAAAAAAATCACGCTAAACCAACAATGTCAGATTATTTTGATGTTGAAAATACTGTTTTTGCTAAAGGCTGTTTGAATTAGTTCTCGCACGTTCGCTTGGGGTGTTACTTCTGCCTACGTTTAGTGTGACGTTTTCTATGTGATTGTGTAATCACTGGTGAGCCGCAGTGCATTTAATTTGTTTTTTTAAATGACCAATCGTTTGTCTAGATAAGACCCTATTCCTCATCTGGGATCGTGCAGAGCCTCAGAAGCCTTTCCTTTGAAACTCCATTGATCTAATAACATTTTGTTTGCCATGAAAGTCAGTGTGGAGAAAAATCCTGGAATGTTTTCCTAAATAAACGCTTTCTTGTCGACTGAAGAAAAACAGACATGAACACATTTGATGAGATGGGGGTGAGTAAAACAACATGAAATTTTCATTTTAAGTGAACTGATCCTTTAAGCTTAATGTAAATGCAACAAAGGCATTCCAACATGTTTGTCTTTGAAGGGGAGGATGACATATTTACGAAGGCCATCATTAACTTTAACACACTTCAAACTATCTGACAACTGTGAGAGAAGACACATGCCCAAGCTAGATGAACTGAGGGGATATGTGTAGAATGGCTCAACAGCCTGGAACTGATAGTACACCAAGTGCATATTACCTTCAAGCAAAATGAAGCAAGCCAATGTCATTATCTTTTTTAATACAGTTGTCCCCCTCTGTGATTTTAACACAAAATTGATCCGTATGCAACTCTTTAAACTCCTGTATTCCTCCTCGAACAACCTGTGGCAAGGGACCACCAGCATGCGCTTTCCTTAATACAGTTTCAGCTTTCACATGGCCATCATGGACCCTTCTGTTATTGGTACGCTCAGACAAACGACGGACAATCTGGGCAACTGGGAAATTTGGGCCCCTCACCATGCGCTTTACCTCTCCAAGAAAATTCTCAAAAGGGAACTCAGATGTCACATCAATACATCCATGTCTCTTAACATCATCGCTCAAATGAACAAGGCCATGCAAATTGTACACCAGAAAACCATCACCATAAAGTCTGCCAAAATGTTCAACAAATGATACAAGTAGAGTCTTTGCACAGTCACATATCCCTACATCCACCTCAGGATTAGCCAGCATAAAAATAGCAACCGACAGCAGCATAAAGTTGTGGTAGACTGGAGCAGCCAGAACATCTACAAGAACAACAGGGCCTGTATACAACAAGAACTGACATAGCTCCGTAGCCTTCCATCTCCCTCTTTCCTCAAAAGCTCTAGGCTTTCTAGCAAACTCACACAGAATGTAATTCTTCAGTTCCTGTAGGTTCTGTGATAGTGCTTTAACCAGCTGACCAGACAAGCGAGTTGGCAAAGGCCCACTACACCACAGGTCAAACAACCGACGTACAACCAGACACACCAAATGCATGTAATCGTGAGGAAAATTAAGCACCATGTCGATACCAAGTCCAGTCAGAGCAGACATTGCTACATGATGATCTTCATCCAACATTTGCCTAAAACTAGCATCTGTTCTTAAGGCGGAGTCAGTCTGTGGAAAAGTCATGCGATTTCTTATATATACACCCGGCTGTACACATTTATCACAAGCTGAATAGCCTGGATGACTTTTGATGCCTTTAACAAAAGCCCGGGCTGGAGCATCACACACAACAGAACAGACTCGCAGAAACAACTGCTTTCCTTTGAACCAAAACCCGGACTGAAGACTACTCAACTCGCGCCCCAGGTCCCCCAAGTACTCTGTGAGTGATTTGGGTTTGCAATCCCCTCCAAAAATGCCAATCATGAAGGGACATTTACTTACTTCCTTCAATAAACCTAGAATGGGCCACAGCTGCTGGTTATTACTCTTAAACAATGGGAGCCTGTCAAAGTTTAACTGTAACTGCAGGCAATGCTTGCTAGGGAGTTTCATCCACACATTTTCAAGAAGACCCATTATAGCATTCAACACACCAAAGTTAAAAAAGGCACCTCCTGCTACAGGTAGGATTTTGTAGTCGGTGACTGTTTTGAGGAGAGTCCTCCCATCTCTTGGCAAATTGGGGTGGTGAAAATGTAGGATAGACAACAAGGCAATAAGTGCAACCATGGTGATATTAAACTCCAAAGCCCAATTGACTAAATCATCAGCAAGGTCAGGTCTATGCTCAGAAGGGCCTTCTCTATCATCACAGTCACTGTCAAAGTTCCATTCATGCATCAAGTCATCACAGTATAAAATTTAAATGGAGTTAATGTCTCAATCATCAAGACTTTGTTTCATTATTGGATGAATCAGCATTTGTGAATAAATTTAAGTCTGCGTGAACGTCTCGGTTACATATGTAACCCTCGTTCCCTGAAGGAGGGAACGGAGACGCCACGTCGGAGTTGCCGACGAATAGGAATCTCGCTTGCGAGAGCCAATCTACTTCGAGTCTAACTAAACGAGCCAATGCACATTGGCATACAATGAATGCACCAGGTTCTCATGTCACGCCACGCGGGTATAAATGAGACACAGGTGATTGCATCAGATTATCTTTTTTGCTGAGGAGCCGAGTAGGTAGCCTGGCACCCCGGCAGGGACAGAGGACATGGCGACGGGACGTGGCGTCTCCATTCCCTCCTTCAGGGAACGAGGGTTACATACGAGGTAACCGAGATGTTCCAATTCAGTCAGTCACTCTCGACGCCACGTCAGAGATGCCGACGAATAGGAATCCCTACCAAAGCGCCATGGACTCTGCCCCCTTCCAGTGCCCTGTGTGAGCCACCTGAGTTCTCTTACCTGATGAGACGGGGCTCACACAGAGAAGTCCATACTCCTGTTCCACCTGACCCGTTCAGTGACTATTGGATAACACTGGGAAAGCGTGCCCGAAGGGGCCGCTGCGGAACCACATCATACCAAGGAGGAGTTATGTGGAGACAGAGCTGAGGCATAGCCCACCGCCATGAGGGAGGCTCCATCCTCAAGAAGGGAGAGCTTTCCCAAGGGAAAGACATGAGTTTCCAGACGAGCAATCGTGGAATAAATGTGGGATCCCCGAGGGGTCGCTCACATAGCCCAAGCCAATACCGGTTCTCAAGGATTCAGCAGCAAAAGGCCTGATGCCGGGCGCTGCGCCACGTCCGGCACCGAGGGCTGTGGAGGAGTCACAGAGTTTAATTTCTGGAGAGAGTAGCGCCGAGGTGCAGCAAGCCGACAGGAGCCGGGCCTCTCAGTGCTTCTACCCGTTTGAGGTGAGAACACAGGAGGAGACCGGTTCCACACGTAGGCTATAGAACCTAGCGAACGTGTTGGGTGTCGCCCAGCCTGCAGTTCTACAGATGTCTGACAGCGAGGCGCCACGTGCCAGCACCCAGGAGGATGCAACACTTCTAGTAGAGTGTGCTCGCACTCTTAGCGGGCAGGGCACACCTTGTGCTTGGTAAGCCATGGTGATGGCATCCACTATCCAGTGGGCCATCCTCTGCTTGGAGACAGCCTTTCCCTTCTGCTGGCCTCCGTGACAGACAAAGAGCTGCTCTGAGGACCTGAAGCTTTGGGTTCTGTCCACTTAGATCCGCAGAGCACGGACGGGACAGAGCAAAGCTAGGGCTGGGTTTGCCTCCTCCCAAGGCAGCGCTTGCAGGTTCACCACCTGGTCCCTGAAGGGAGTAGTGAGAACCTTGGGCACGTAGCCAGGCCGGGGTCTCAATACCACATGGGTGTCACCCGGCCCAAATCCTAGACACGATTCGTCAACCGAAAAAGCCTGCAGGTCCCCTACCCTCTTGATGGAGGCCAATGCAGCCAACAGCAAATTCTTCATGGACAGAATCTTAAGCTCTGCTGACTGTAAGGGCTCAAATGGGGCATTCTGAAGTGCTCAGAGCACCAGAGCAAGATCCCAAGAGGGTATGGAGGGAGGATGAGGAGGATTTAACCGTCTCGCCCCCCTAAGGAACCTGACGGCCAGGTAGTGCCTTCCAACTGACTTGCCTTCTACGAGGTCGTGATAGGCGGAAATAGCAGCAACATAAACTTTGAGAGTGGAGGGCGACAGCCTACACTCCAACCCTTGCTACAGGAAGGAAAGCACTGACGCGATCGAACATTTTCGGGGGTCTTCTCGCGGGAAGAACACCAATCGACTAACAGGTTCCACTTCAAGGCATAGGCCTGTCTTGTAGACGGTGCTCTAGCTGAAGTGATGGTGTTAACTACCTCTTGGGGTAATTCACCTAGAACCTCTGCGTCCCTTCCAGGGACCAGACATGAAGTTTCCAGAGATCCGGACGCGGGTGCCAGAGGGTGCCCCGTCTCTTAGTCAGAAGATCCTTTCTCAGAGGGATAGGCCAAAGAGGGGCTGTCGCGAGGAGCATGAGTTCTGGGAACCAAGTCCGTTGGGGCCAATACCGGGCCACCAACAGGAACTGCTCCTCGTCCTCCCTGACCTTGCACAGACACTGTGCCAGTAGGATCACTGGGGGAAACGCATATTTGCGCAGGCCCCGGGGCCAGCTGTGCGCGAGTGGATCCGTGCCGAGTGTGCCCTCGGTCAGCGAATAAAACCACTGGCAGTGGGACGTTTCTGGGGAAGCAAACAGGTCGACCTGTGCCCCCCCGAACTGAACCCAGATAAGCTGGACCACCTGGGGGTGGAGCAGCCACTCTCCCGGGAGCGCCGCTCGTGACAACTCATTGGCCACATGGTTGCGCACCCCAGGGACATAAATAGCCCGAAGGGACCTCAGATATTTCTGACTCCAGAGGAGGAGATGGCGGGCGAGTTGCGACATGCGACGGGAGCGTAGACCACCTTGACGTTTGATGTACGCAACAGTCGCTGTATAGTCTGTACGGACCAGTACATCTTTGCCCTGTAACCGGCCCTTGAGGCGGCTCAACGCCGATGTACTGCCAGCAACTCGAGGCAATTGATATGCCAATGCAGGTGCGGGCCCTTCCAAACCCCAGATACTGCATGCCCGTTGTACGTGGCACCCCAGCCCTTGGTCGAAGCATCTGTGAAAACCACAGCATGCCTGGACACCTGTTCTAGAGGCACTCCTGCCCACAGAAACGAGGGTTCCGTCCATGGGCTGAAGGTACGGCGGCAGGCCGGTGTGATGCTCACTCGGTGAGTGCCGCGTTGCCACACCCATCTCGGGACTCCGTGAAGCCAATGCTGAAGCGGTCTCATATGAAGCAGGCCGAGCGGTGTTACTGCTGCTGCGGCCGCCATATGCCCCAGGAGCCTCTGAAATTGTTTCAGTGGAAGCGCCATCCTTCCATGAAACGTGTTCAGGCAGTTCAGCATCGACTGGACGCGCTCTTCTGTGAGGCACGCAGTCCGCTCGACCGAATCCAACTCCATACCATACGGAGGCGAGTTTGCTCTTTTTCCAGTTGACCTGAAGACCCAACCGGCTGAGGTGTCTGGACACGGATGTCTGCAGCTTTCACCAAAGTGAAGCGGATGCCTGTGAACCTGGGGGGACGCCGGGCGAACTGAATCGCATAGCCGAGCCTGATGGTCAGAATGAGCCAGCAAGACGGACTGGGAAGCTCTAACCAGGCTCACAGAGACCGAACAAGCGGGATCATCGGGACCACCGGCGTACCCACCGTGGGGCAGCTAGGTGGAATACAGGCACCGGTCTGAGGTGGCTGTCTCGTGGAGGCGGCCCGCAGAGAGGTGTGAGTGTGCTGTGCGACACCTACCTGATTCCATGGCTGGGCAGAGGGTCCGCACAGAGGTTGTGGGGTGTCCGTGCGTCGTTCGCTGCTGCCCGCTGGTGACACAGGAGGAGGATGAGTGTGGTCTTTTATTGAAAATTTGGGTACCGCTGGCGCAGAACAGAAATAAAACGGAACACAAGATTCTCCACCCGGCCCTCCTCCGGGGATGGAGCGGTGCGGTCACCGTCTCCTGGAGAGCAGTCCTCCTCATCTCCAGGTCGCCCGTCTAAGGACCGCTTCCCCTTGCCTTTGCCCCTCTTCGGGGCCGCCTGGAAGGGCGGGACGACCGGCTTGCGCCCGGCTCCACGACGCCGCTTGGGTGGAGGCTGCTGCTGTGACACGGGAGCGGAGGCAGACGCAGACGGCCGCCCTCGGCTGAGGCACTGCCAGCGGCGGGGTGTAGGCAGCAGCTGACCACCGTGGCATGATGTGACTGATGGCCTCAGTCTGCTTTTGTGCGGCTGAGAACTACTGGGCAAAGTTCTGCACCGCGTCGCCGAAGAGGCCGGTCTGGGACACGGGAGTATTAAGGAACCTGAGCTTGTCGGTATCCCTTATATCCGCCAGACACAGCTAGAGATGGCGCTCCTGGACCACCATAGTGGACATCGCACGTCCCACGGCACGCACCATAACCTTCGTTGCACAAAGCGCGAGGTCCGTCGCAACCCTCAGCTCTTGTAGAACTGCGGGATCCTGACCACCCTCGTGCAGGTCCTTCAGTGCCTGGGCTCCTTCAACTTTCGAGGGCGGGACTTAGGCGCTGAACATGCTGACTGGTTTAGCATTTTATTTCAACTCGGCATTTTTAAAAGTCTTTTGCGAGGTTCGGTCTACGTTCAGTAATAATCAGTCTTACACGTTGGTAATCGCGGTCAGTAATAATCAGTCTTACGCTCATGTTGACAAGAGAGGAAAGTTAATTTTTCTGAGGGGTTAACTTTTTATTTCGTAAGTTATGAAGATAATGTTGGAGTAATGACACAGCGTATATTGCCACAGGCAATTTTTACTTCAACTGCGCCTGACAGAAGATTTTTTTTTCTCAGATGATTATTTAAACAAATAAATAGCTTATAATATAATACTGTATTAGTCCTGGTGGCCGTTAAGAGTTGGCTTCAGTTAACACATAGCTGCTGGAGAAAACATCGTTGACATTTTTGATGTGGCAGACAAACTGCTTATGTGACAAAAAAATTATTGCGATTGAAAGTCATTACATGTAAACACCAGATCGGTTTAGATAACGTCTCATGTAAACAGTCCACTAAATCTTTCAATCGGTACACACAAAAATGATTACTGTCTGTTAGGGCTGTCATTTAAAAAAAAAAATCTAATTCGAACGGAATTAAAATATCAAGCAATGCATTCGAATATATTCAATTATCTACAACACCGTCATCTCCAGCAGCTGGAATGTGTTTACGGATGCCATAGCAACTCTCAATGGCCACCAGGACTTATACGGTTTTATTAAAGCTATTCATTTGTTGTAAAGTAAAAATAATCTCAGAAAAAATAAATTCTAATGTCAGGCGCAGTTGATTGTTTGCTTACATAGGCTTAGGGATAGTGTCATTATGCCAACATTATCTTCATAACTTCTTATGAAATAAAAAGTTTATCTCTCAGAAAAAGATATTTTCCTCTTTTGTCATGCTTGGTGCATGAGCGCGACGTGTGCTCTTCAGTGGTGAAGGCGCACGCTGTGTACATCACATAAGGACGCACACTCAAAAGTAATCCGGTCAGGTCATTTACATGGTGAAATGTTTAGTTTGATCGATTCATGAAAAGGTGTATCCACCCATCTCAAAACGATTACAATTTCATTCAGTTTGGTTTTTATTACGATTGAGGTGTTTATATGGAGCATTTTCATTCAGATTGGACTTTTAAACTGATTACAGTGTTCCATGTAAACGCACCGACAGTAAAAAATTGCGCTACATGGCACTTTAAAAACCGGATAGTCTACTTATAGTTCGATTACAGTATTTCACGTCATCTTCGAATGCAAATTCGAATATCGAATAAAAAGTGACAGCGCTATTGTCCGTCACTGGCTTGGAGGAGCAGTCGCGTGCAGTCCTACATCACCAGACTAATTTGCCTAATCTTCTCGGAACTTTATCGCGGTCAAAACGCAGACAGCTGCAGGTCTGGGGGGGGAGAAAAGTTCCTGTAAAAAAGTTCCTGGTACAAATTGTTCCGGGTAATTTTGGTGGAAACGGGGCTTATGTGAATATAGTTTTTTTTTATTATTGTAATTTGTTCCTGTGATCAAAGCTGAATTTTCAGCATCATTAATCAATAAGTCTTCAGTGTCAAATAACCCTTCAGACATCATTCAAATGTGATTTAATGCTCAACAAACAAGATTATTAGGGTTGAAAACAATTGTGCTGCTTTATTTTTGTGGAAACCATGATAGTATTCAAACATTCATTATAACATTTAATAACAAATTTTATTCATCAAACATATTAAAATTGATCACAAGTGGCATTTATATTACAAATATTTGAGAGAGCGCCCTCCGGCTTCGAGTATGAATTATTGTTGTACTAGAGTTAGTGTTCCATAGCGTTGAGTGTTCCATAGCTTTAGTGTTCAGATCATAGATATCCATAATAAAGGCTAGATGTCTCGTGCACGCTATTGGCCAATGGAGGTCGCTGTCCGCAACTGGCAGCCATCTTGTCACAGGCAGCTCGCTCACTCGTAACAATTTGTTTTAATAGTGCATGTACTTTTCAATTTTCAAACTGTTTCGTTTGTTATAAACATCAGATATGTAATTATGACACTACATACTTATGAATATAACCATGGACTTGTATGAAAGTAACATTGAACAGAACAGATAGGTACAATAAAATGGTATTTATGTTAAATCAATATATAGGCTACTAAAACTGTGTACGAATGGCAACATGAGAAATTAATTAATTATATATATAATTAATTATATATATATATATATATATATATATATATATATATATAATCGTTATTGGTGTCAATAAAACCTATATAATTGAACAGCTCGATTGTGGTCTCACCCTTGATAACGTATACGCAAGTTAGCCGTAATACACAAGCTGCACAATTAAGTCATTTATCGAAATGAAAAGCTGCAATTTCAACGTATTAAAGCATCCAGATTTGTAGCCATGTTAATAACGTTTGTAAGAAACCAAACCATTTGTAAATCTGTCAAGATTTCAGTGAGATAAGAGTATTTATGTTAGTACAGATCACTCACCTTACATCAGGTTCCACAGAGCCTGACAGAAAGCTTGCCTGTGACAAAATGGCCGCAGGTGATGACGATGGTGACTTAGCCTTTATTATGGATATCTATGGTTCAGATCACCTCTACATAAATACACTTGCCCGTGTAACAGACGTAGGCAGGTAAGAAAGATGCAAGTAAGGTCGGTGAGCGTCTCGGCTGCGTGGAGTGTCCGTTTTTATTTCGGCTCCCATGTTAGTTTGCACATGTGACCCACGCGGAAAAGGCGTGCATGCTAGTAATAGAAGTGAAGCCTATGTTTCACGCGACACGCAAGCGTGTTGGAAGCATTTCCAGAATAATGTGTAGGCAAAATAAAAGTTTAGATGTCATATTGACACGAATACATATTAATAAATGACATCTACATGTTTGAAAGTTTCTAGGTTAACAAATAACTTGTATGTTTTACTAAAAGAGGGGGGGACACGCCCATGGGTAATACACTGTTCATGTTCAGCTGACACCCGCGATGTGAATCACGAGCATAAGAGACTCGTGGTCATTTAGGAATTTTTTAACGATTAATTGTCCAGATCTACCACAAATTTGCGATAAATTCTTTGCCAAGCTGCAACGAAACCATGAGCTGACAGCCCAGCTAGTCAATGTTAGCTACCTGCTATACGTGTTAACATTAGCTAGCTTCGTTCACACCACTTTCAAATTACCCCAACTTGCACTAAAGTTACTTTTTTCTTAATTTCATCTGGAGGGAAGCATTATGTCACGAGTCATGTGTAAATCACGAGTCATAATTATGTTATTATGTCATAAGTTACACAAATAAAATTTAAACGGATGATAATGACCATTCTTAATATGTAACTTTAGTAAGGGAACTCGATTGAAACCATACTTTGCGTGAAAATGTTGACTTTTTAAGGAAATGGAACACAAAACTTAACTTACCTCAAGTTCACCGTAATGGCGCAGGATCAAAAAGGGATGATCTAAATCAGGTGTTGGGTTTTATATCACCCAAAGTGCATGCACACGTCACTCCAGTGATGACGTGCGCTTCGTACGTGACACTTGCTGCAGTAATCGTTGAAATCAGCTTCATTCGGCTAAAAATGTTCTGAGCCGAGTGTACCGAGTATAACAGAAGTACCAATGCTGGTAAAAAAAATTAATTGGCCAGTAACATGAATTGCAGACTATATTGATAACAAGACGTTTAACACAAGAGTACTAATCCTGTAATTATAGTCACAAATTATAGTCTATCATCACATCTTAAAAATTATTTTGGCCAGCAGAAAAATATTTTGGCCAGCATTTTGTTTCCCATCATTGTTAGATGAGACAAAATTAAGTTGCTGCAGGATGCCTGTCTGCAGGTGACAAAATGAATTGGCCCAAATCCAGTTGCCATGACTCAGCCGATGCCGCAACTCAGCCGACAGCGCCGCAGGTTTTATGGAAGCGGCCCGATCCAAATTGCTAGCTGGGTATATGCTTAACTGGCTGAAATCAGGGAAACTGTCAAGTGGGACAGTTAGTGACAAAGGAGAAGAGGTACCAAGAGAGAGTGAGAATTTGGAGGCAAAAGAGAAATTTTATGTTTAATGTTGCACTTGAAAAGTTTCAGATTGATCCTCATGTTTATTTATTTTATCTATATCGGACCTTATTCTCTATAATGGTGTGGACCGTTTGTAACTTCATTGCAATTTAATTCAATGTGCTGTCGTTCTAATTTCCATAACCATTGTGTTATGATGATGATGATGCTAGCTCCACAGTCATTGAATAGGCCTAGCGGCCTGTTGCTGCAATGCTTCTTTTATGTGGCTGAAAATAAACATGCTTTCTGTTACTGAGCCTGTGTCTGTCACATCCTCTTAAAATGGAAGCTTGTCATTCGTGTTCTGGTTATTTGCCCATGATTAAACATGAGTCTTTATATGGGAGCGGGACGAAAATACAGCCCGTGCAGATTATATTTTGAAGGCTATTTAAAGAAAGTGTATGAAAAACAGAGGTGGAAAGTAACGAATTACATTTACTCGCGTTACTGTAATTGAGTAGCTTTTCTGTGTACTTCTACTTTTTTAAGTAGTTTTAAAAATCTGTAATTTTACTTTTACTTAAGTAGATTTTGATTAAAGTATTGTACTTCGCTACATTTTAAATCACATCCGTTACGGAGTAAAAATAAATCATTAATGCAAAGAGGGGAGGAAAAAAAACGCGATCCGTAAATGACTAATATTGAATAGGGGCGCGGGACGCGTGAGAGAACAAGCGCGCAAATATCAGATGGAGACGAACAAGACAGACGTCAGTGACGCAGACCCAGGTGAAAGCAAAACGCCGTCGTTAACCCCTGGCTAGTATGGAAATACTTTGGATATAGAAAAAAAATTATGTGGTGTTGTCCTGGAGGATATCAAATGTGCACAAAATGTGGATGCAAATGAAGAAACACATAGAACATGTTCGGGAACACATCCCTCTGTGCAGATAAAGGTATGTTTATAACTTAAGGCCGATTGATTTTTGTGACGCAGAGGGAATCCCAGAATCCAGTCATGAACATTAACGTTACATTATAACGTAGATTTGGCGTAATACACGCAAACTGGTGGATGAACGAAAAACTCGAATGTAGAGCTGTAGGCCTTAGAAATAAATCAAATCGCGACATGGTCTGGGAATATTAAAGCACAAAACATTGCTATATGAATATATGATCTGCTTATTCTCTCTGCTTGTGAATGAGCTGCTCCGTCTACTACATATGCACTCTATTATTCTTAAACATTTTTACGAATTAATGATAAAAATAAGTTGTTAATCTAATTGATAATTTATTGAATTTAGTTTATTAGACATGTTTTATTGAAATTTTAATAAACAAAATAAACAAATGGTTTTAAGTTTGTTATAAAAAAAGCATTTGTTCAACCAAATAAAAAAAGACCAATCTTCTTCATTCATTTAACATCATTTTAAATAGTGATAATAACCATCATTTAATAATAGGTACAGTAAATGTTTAACTGATGTTTTCTGAGATAGTTGTCATATCGTGAAAATCTCATTCTATCACAACCCTACAGGGGAGAGTCCCCCACCCCCACTGTTAAAAAAGTAACTAAGTAACTTTTACTCGGAGTACATTTTAAATGAGCTACTTTTTACTTTTACTTGAGTAAATTTTTAGACCAGTAATTTTACTTGTACTTAAGTAAAATTTCATTGGAGTAACAGTACTTTTACTTAAGTAGAATATTTTGTTACTCTTTCCACCTCTGATGAAAAAAAGAAAGACACAGCGAAAAGGGAGAGAATGGACTGATTCCTCTTCTTGAGAGAATGGTTGAGAAATAAATTAAAAAAATAGTTTGGTTGTTGCGGGCAGGGAACCAGGACTGTGCGAATGCACTAAACGTTCTGTTTACTTCAAGCTCTTGCGCTGTTGTGTTCAATAGTATCCAGGCTACACTTGAGTTACCGACCATTATACCGTCTTTAACTGGGAAATCTGATCGAGTGCCACGGGAATGCGGACTAGTCAAATCCTGTAGTCACCAGTGTGCTATGAATTCTGGAATAGGGAAGGCTGCGAAGTTGTGGGAAGTTTCTATCTGCTGGACCCTTCCTTTGCCTGAGAAACAAAGGGCGCATTTTGAAGTTGCTCATGAATTGCGGCAGCCGTAGAGCACCGCTGTAATGCAATCGCACTTCAAAAGTGGCCTTCAGAGGTGCAGCTTTCACTTTGAGACAGCCTTCGTAGTGCCGCTATGACGTAATCGCACTTCAAATGTGGTCTTCGAAGTGCATGCACTTCAGTTTGGGACACAGCTAACGGGTGCTTCCCAATTATTATTTGTGCATCCTCATTTCCTTTCTTAGCTTCCTTTCCTCGCTCCTTAGCTCCGCCCTTTCAGGATACGAGGGAAGGACGTGAGGAAAAGACGCGAGGACCGAGGAATTGAATCAAGTGAAATGATATATCCTCGCTCCCTTTAACGTCACTTTAAAGCGGCGTCAGTTAATGGTGACTCTGCACCACTGGATTTAGTCAGGATTCTTGAACATTAGAGATAAATATTTATATTGTGAGCTTCAGCCTCCACAAAATACCACATTTGTACATATTTTAATTAATATTACCAGTTATTAACTATTAATAATTAACAACAAATTATTAATTGTTTAGTTTATATTTGTTTCTTTCATTTTTTTGTGGTTTGATATAATTCTGCAACTGTCAGTTGTTGTTATTTGACAAACATTTGTGTCTTGTACATGCAAACATAATAATAATATTGAATAAACTGTGGCACGATATGAAGGGGGAGGAGAATTAATGCTTGCGTCACGTTTAGTCAATAAAACACTTCCGCAAAGGATCCACCTGTATATCCTCGCTCATGACTCCTCAGCAAGACCCTCACATACGTTACACTAGGGGTGTAATGATACAGATTGCTTACGGTTCAGTTTGTATCACGGTTTTAGTACGGTTCGGTATTTGCTATATTCAGGGAAAAAAGGACTACTGTCAAATAAAAATAAAGAAAATAGTAACAAATAACTTAAATACAAGAAGCAGTACAAATAAAAACTATTGAAAAAAGATACTAATAAAATAAACAATGCTTTTGAGGTTTTCCAGGTAGGTCTAACATTAGTTTTTTGGTAGAAAATTGAATAAAGTAATCAAATGTAAAATAACTTCATATTTCACTGTTTAAATTAAAGATTAATCCTTATTAAACTTACACAAGCTATTCAATCAAGAGCAGTGAATGATGTACTTATCTTTTGTTTGACATTAAACAGAGTGAAGTGAGCACCATTTACACAGCACCCCTGCTTACATCAAACGGCACCCTGGTTGGGAAACGCTGGTATAGACCCAGCTCCCAACCCTACTTTGATAATAGATTAACAGCGTTATTTTTTTATTGCCTATTGCCTATATTTATTTTTCTATTTGCAGTGGAGATGAGTGGTACCCGGTGGGGTCTCCTTCTATTGTTGAAGCCCATCCGCCTCAAGGGTGTGCATTTTGTGGATTCACAAATGCTTTGCTGCTTACCTCGGTTGTAACGAGTGGTTATTTCAGTCAAAGTTGCTCTTCTATCAGCTTGAATTCGTCGGTCCATTCTCCTCTGACCTCTAGCATCAACAAAGCATTTTCACCCACACGACTGTCCCATACTGGAATTTTTTCCCTTTTCACACCATTCTTTGTAAACCCTAGAAATGGTTGTGTGTTACTGAATCCAGGTAACTGAGCAGATTGTAAAATACTCAGACCGGCCCATCTGGCACCAACAACCATGCCATGCTCAAAATTGCTTCTGAAATTGAAAAATTGATTATTTCCCATTCTGACATTCAGTTTGGAATTTAGGAATTCACTGACTTGACCAGGACCATGTTGATCTGTAATTTACAGCTTTGTCCCCGTTATGATGAAATCACAGGACCGGATACCAGTTGCCATGTCAAAAAGCTCTTTTATTGTCATATGTATCAGGCATAGGAGAGAAACTTGTTGTCGTCATGCCAGCTGTATGTTTCTCTGTTTCTCTGGGGCAGTGCATTTACAGTGAGCATTATATACCACTGACCAAAAGGATTTGCAATTGCTTACAAGGTAGCAAAACTTGCATCCTATGGTTAAAATAGAATGTATACTTCATGCGTACACATGTTTCACAATCCACTTCCCATATAAAGAACATTTCCTTCAGTCGATGATATGTCACTAACGCCACGTGTTACATGTATGCATTCCTGTATGGGCAAAATTATTGATTTTAAACGGTGTCCCCTGTGTCCGCCATATGATACCAATGTATGTTCATGCAGTATATACATAACTCTCTCATGCACTTAAACTTCACAAACACATTATACATCCATTTATGAATTAAATAATATTAAAATAACAAAATAATATTTAAATAATAAATTTCCAGTCCACAACCACATCCACTGTGGTGTGCACTGTGGTCAATGCACTGAAGAAACTGCCATGTGAGAACTAAATTCTCAACTACGTTGACAATTGGTTGATTTTAGCGCAGTCTGCGCAGATGGCGGTTTAACATCGGGATGTTGTTCTTTCTCATATGAGAAAGGGGCTGAGATTGAATTCCAAGAAGAGTGTTCTATTGTCAGCTCAGAGAACTACTTATCTTGGAGTCATTTGGGATTTGACCACCATGTGGGCTCATCTATCAGAGCCTCATGTGGGTTAGATTCTCTCAGCAGTCAAAGGGGTGAAACTAGATCAACAACCCCCTGTCAAACATTATCAGAGATGGTTGGGTCTGATGGCAGCAGCCTCCAATGTGATTCCTTGCGACCTGTTGTACATGAGACTGTTGTAGTAGTGGCTCAAGAACAAGGGGTTTTCCCCGAGGGGAAATCCTTTTCGCATTAGGCAAGGGAAGGCAGGTTTATTTATATAGCACATTTCATACACAATGGCAATTTAAAGTGCTTTAAATAGAAATTAATTAAAATAGTGATAACATATGCATAAGAAAAAGAATAACGTGACAAAATAAAAATGTTTCTAAATAAATAAAAAAATGTAGGCTATTATTATTATTTAAATCATGTAGAATTTACATTCATTTTATTATTTATCTAAAGAATTCAGGGTTAATAAAGAATTTAGATTATTTGTCCCTACCTATCGAATGCGCCACAATCCAATCCAGTAGGTGGCAGTAATGCACCTTCAAGACAACCACCAATCAGATCAAAGTGCAGATGAAACAAACAAGAATAAAATACAAGAGATGTCCATTCTCGCGAGTGTTTCAGATCAAGCGTGCATGAGAACGTCATGAAAGCTTGAAGCATCTCATGCACGCGCTGGTAACAGGCAAGCTTTCATGATGTTCTCATGCACGTTTCATCTGAAACACACGCAAAAACGGACATCTCTTTTATTTTATTCTTGTTTGTTTCTAATTGCTATTATCATATATTATATATTAAAAAACGACAGCATCAGACATCCACATGACCAGAGTTTTCGGCGCACGCACGTCAAGCGTGAAATCAACCCTTGCATGCACACGCAGATAATTGCTGGTCGGATGCGATATATTGTTATTTTTCTTACAAACACTTATTGTTTAACTTCAGAAGACATTGATTCATCCATTGGGATCGTATGGATTACTGTAGTTATTGCTGTATGTGCTGTTTGATTCCTTAACTCTAAGAAACCCAAATTATTTATTTATCTGTGTTCATCTGAGGAAATAAAGTTGTATACATCTCGGATTGCATGAGGGTAAAAAACAAGTAAATGGTGAGGACATTTCTGTCCGCACTGTATTTTCAGTGTAACAGTTACAGAATACTAGCTAGAGACATGTGGGATCCTTCTTAAGATTCATCTGTGGCAAGGAAGAAAAATAAGAGGAAAAAGAGGAGGATGAAGCCAAGAAAGAGAAATGAATGTGTTCTAAATATGTTTTAAAAAAAGTTTTTATTTTTCATTTCTTAAATAAAGGTTTCTGAGTGATATCAGATTGTATTTGTGTTTTTATTGTACTTACCCTGTAATTACATGAAACAAGAGGGGAACAAGAGTCACTTTAAATTAAAGCCCGCACATCCATACTTACACCGTAACTACATGAAACAAGAGGGGAACAAGAGCCACTTTAATTTACAGCCTGCACATTCATACTTACCCCATAACTACATGGATAATTACCCCTTAATAAAAAAATACTTACAGTATAATTACCCCTTAATTAAAAAATAATTACAGTATAATTACCCCTTAATTAAAAAATACTTACAGTATAAATAATTTGTAAACTTTCCTGATAGTTACCCCTTTATACCCCCAATATTACATATTGTTCCTATATACTTACTTTATAGTTACACTATAATTACCAAAAGTTATGCTGTAAATTCACTTTAATTATGCAGCACTTTCCAGGCCGTAATCTAAAGCGTTACCAAAATATTTATAAAATGAATATAAATTTTTATTTAATGTTTTTATTCATCTTTATTTTTTACAACTTACGTGCTTCTCCTGAGTGATTCAGAGTGAACTGCAATGTTAATAGAGTCACATGAACACCCTCGTACAGGGCTGGACTGGTAATGTGGCGAACATGTATACATAACGTGGTAAAGTGGAAAACGGCATACACACAACTACAAACCTTTCACTTTAGCACAACCACAATTTACCTTGCAACTACTAACAGTGAATAATTATAGTGTTTTGGAAGAAACTTATTTATGAAAAATGTTGCTATTATTAGCCTACTTAAATTAATATTGCGGAATATAAATCACTTTTATAGAGGCCATTTTCGTATTTTCTACAGGTGTTTATTTATTTTTTTTAATTACAAATATAATAGTTTATTATGTTTTATATATTTTAGAAACCATATACACTGTCAGAAAAAAAGGTACAGTGCTATCACTGGGGCGGTACTCTAAGGTACAAAACTGAAAAGGTACTACTATGTACCTTTAAGGTACTAATACGCACTCTTAAATACTGATATGTAGCCTACCTTTTAAGGTATTAATATATACCATTTAGGGATTAGTAAGGTACAAAGATGTACCTTTTTACTTTTGTACCTTAGGGTACTGCCCCAGTGACAGCACTGTACCTTTTTTTCTGAGAGTGTAGCCATGGTAATGAGGAGCATTGTTTATGTGACTAGCATGATCTTACAGTTAAATTAAACAGTTGCGTGCAACGAGTAAGATGTGCATTTGTGGATCCGCGCCGCGCCGTGCATGCATTCATTGACTTGTTTGTAAGTCGATCCTATATTGTCTCAAAATCCAAATGAATCAAATAGGATAGACTCACAAGTCAATGAATGCAGCACCGTTTTCACAAATGCACATTTTACTCATTGGACGCACAGATTAATCAACTTGATACTAAAATCATCCCATAAAATAGATAAACACCTCACAACAAACCACGCACGGCAAAAAAATAAGGGCCCGGGCAATGAGTAAGATGTGCATTTGTGGATCTGCACCGTGCATGCATTCATTGACTTGTTTGTAAATAGTCCTGAATTTAATTTTAGCGTGTTTTAACTGGGATATAAAGATTTTGATAAAATTTCAAGTTTCACTTCATTTTGTAGTAGGCTATATTTGTAATGTATAATTAATCATATTTCCAAATATTTACTAATTTATTGTTGTTTTAGATGCCTTACAAGCGAATGCTGATTTAAAAAAAAAGAGGCATCAGAGTGTATCTTTGCTGGGACGGTGAAAAACTGGCTCTGTCAAGCCCCTGAAAGGCTTCAGGACATTGCTCATGGTGGAAACCCCTGAGTTTGGAGTATTCAGAGTATTTCTTCTTTCTTTTAATAGTACTGTCCCATTTCTGTATGTATATTATTATTATATTATTATTATGTTATTAAAGTTTACATTTATATATACTTTTTTGTATCATTTTGCTGATGCAGGTTGTCATGTTTTCCCAGGCTCTTGTCTTCTCATTTGTGTTATACATTCAGGTGTAATTGTTTTAAGTCAGAGTGAGATTTCCTGTTGTAACTGAAAGGGCATATATAAATACATTTGCATGTAAACTGAAGGATGTTGTTTACTTTAAGTGACTTTTTGATACAAAATCATATCGATTGCAGCCATACATGTATACATATATGTATGGCTGCAATCGATATGATACATGGTCTCTGATTGAAAGGAATAAAATAAAGAGACATTTAACTGGCATAGAATCCTGTGGCCTGTTGCACAAAGCTGGTTTCATTTGTTACCCAGCTAAATTCGAGATTAGTTTGAGCAAACTCTGTTTTTTCGGACTCAATAGGGTGGATTGATTTTTAATCAGTGTTCATCACCATGGTAACTTATACTACACGGCTAACCTGCTCTGGAGCAGGTTTTATGCTGGGTTAGAGGCCGCAAATTCAAACTGGACCAATCAGCTGCAAGTAAAGATGCAATAAAGCCACACCAGCTGTATCTCGCCTTCCAGATTAAAACCTGTTAACCATCACGAGGACGAGGACGCACTGAAGCTCTCTTTGCTTAAATTAGCTCAAAATTACTATCAGGTGTAAGTAATTACCTTGACAAACTATACATCATTAAAAAGATCTAAGACTAAAGTTTAATTTTTTTACCTCTGTTTTATTCTCAAAGTCTTATAATGACCGTAATGTGTTAATATGTGCCAGGAGTTATCAATATGATCTTGGGCATCGCTACCTTTTGATTGTAATATGCGCGTCATTTGCTCCCATTCATAAACAACTCCTCTGTGGTCGTCATGAAGACACTCAACAAAACAACTTCCCTCAAGGCTTTTACTTCAAAAGTGTGCAGATGTGGAGAAATATTGATAGATTCTCACATGTTTGAGTCAAATTTCTATACAGAGAAGTATTATTTATTAAATCTTTATCCAAAATCCGCGGATGTATGATTATGAGAGCAGTAGACTGTGATATGCTGTGTTTTCAATTCATTCTGGCAGCCGGGGGGCGCTGGAAAGCTGTACTACTGAAAATTCACTCCCATATGGAATAGATGAAGAACAGACACACCATGTGACATTCAGGAAGTATCCGACATAACCATAGACCGTAAAAAAATATGGACGACTCGACATCATCCGTTTCCGCTTGGCAGATTTGAAGCTTTCAGGCGCCCTTGCACGGCGCGGACATCTTGGGACCGAGTCTGCGCAGTAGCAATTTCGGGACCGGAGTTGCGCAGTAGAGCGCAGGAAGTAGAGCAGGAAGTACAGTCGCGATATCAAAAGCCCGCCCACACTCTCGCAGATGCAAAACAATAAATAATGTTGGTGTGAAATAAACAGTTATGGAAATTTAGAAATTAAAGCTAAAGCTCTAATCTGCTCCCAAAAATTTCGAAAAAAGTCTGTTAGTGTCTCAGTGACAACTTCACTCAGAGAAGCCGTCAGTCTCAGCTGTCAATCATGACGTCACACCCCCTGTTTTTATAGCATCAAATAACTAACTCAAAGTAAACTTATTTTTAAAACGAACACCTGAAATGAAATCATCGTGATGATAACGTCCCCGGTTACGACTGTAACCTTAGTTCCCTGAGAACAGGGAATGAGACGCTGCGTCAGCTGACGCTATGGGGGAACGCCTCCAGCGTGACCGGTGTCTGAAACCTTTATCCAATCACATCAGTCCTACTGACCGGCGACAGCCTCTGACGTCATCGACGTGCGACCAGGAAGTATAAAAGGGCGCCTTGCAAACACAACCGCATTCAATTCGTCTGAAGGGACTGTTCGCAGGCAGGCCCCGAGGCATGGCAAAAGTGACGCAGCGTCTCGTTCCCTGTTCTCAGGGAACTAAGGTTACAGTCGTAACCGGGGACGTTCCCTTTCGAAAGGGAACTCGAGCTGCGTCAGCTGACGCTATGGGGAACGATATACCCACGCCGCCATGCCGAGGGGAGTGCATGCCTACTGGCAGTGACATCTGTCAGGACAAGCAAATTCAACTGAAATGCCTGAACCACTCCCCCTCTGGTCACATTAGGCTGTCAGTGACAGCATTCCCTACGGTCATAGCCCGAGCTGTGGCCTTGGGGCACCTTCATGTACCCTACCCCGGCCGCTCAAAGACCTGGAACCAACCTGTTCGACAGAAGGGGTTCTTTTAAGGGAATGTGGCTAGGGGACCCGAGGGCGCCCCAGCCAGTCACTATTCGGGAAGAACTTCACCGAATGCCACCAGGGAGGCTTGACCTGGCGTCACTATGCGGGACGCTTCCGTCTGCCAACCCAGTCTGTTAACAACAGAGCCTCTGGAAACTCGCCTCTGGAGAGGCATCAAGCTGAGGGACTGCGAACTGGCAGTGTCCGCCTCAGGCCGGAACTCAGAGACGGGCTATCCTAGAGAACAGCGCTCAGCGTAGTGCTTTCCCACCCTTGCTAGCGAGGGGAGTCAGCTGCTCGATCCTAGGATCTACCGAGCACATACATTACAGGGGTGCTCAGGAGGCCTGAGAAGGCCTACGGGCTGATCTAACAGGGAGGCCCCGAGGGGCCTACGACCAACTGACCAGGCCCAGGCGGCCGTAAGCTCACAGACAACCCTCATAAGAGGGGAGCTCTTAAGCCTGCCTGGTAGGTACCATGCTGTAGGCAACCTATGCAGGTCCCTGTCCTGTAAGGACCGCATAGCAGCAGTGTAAACTCGTCGTGCTAGAGTATGCACCCGCCATCAGGTGCTGCCGGCTAGGACCGAAGCCTGATGGCAGGAACCACTAGCTGTCAGCTTGAGTTCCAGTTCTGTGTCTCCTTCCAAGGAACCCGTTCCCCCAGGGAGGCCCCGCAGGGCCTACTACCTGCCAGGCTACTCGTAGCCGGCACTGCGGCCGGGGAACGACCTCAGGGAGGCCTGGTGAGGCCTGCTACCTGATAGCAGATCATGCTAGCCGCCCTGGCTAGCAACCATGCTCACTGCTCACCCTCCGAGAGGCCTAGCGAGGCCTAATCCCTGTCACCCAGTGGCCGAGGCCCTGGACCACCCCTCAGGGGAAGCCAGATGAGGCCTGCTGCAACCCAGCAGGCCCTCCGGGAGGCCTGGTGAGGCCTGCTACCTGCCATCTGGTGACTGGAGCCCAGGAACTGTTATCCAGCGCTAGTTCCCTGGAGTACCCCCTCAGGGGAAGCCAGATGAGGCCTGCTGCATCCCAGCAGGCCCTCAGGGAGGCCCCGCGAGGCCTACTACCTATCATCCAGTGACTGAAGCCCAGGAACGACCCCTTGGGGGAAGCCAGACGAGGCTTACTGCTACCACAGCAGGCCCTCAGGGAGGCCTGGTGAGGCCTACTACCTGCCGTCTAACACCTGAAGCACGGGAATACCCTCTCAAGGGAAGCCCGGCAAGGCCTGCTGCACCCCAGCAGGCCCTCAGGGAGGCCTAGGGAGGCCTACTAACTGGGCTTGTAGCCATGCCAGCGACGAATGCTCGCTGGCAGGTCGGATGAATGCTGGCCGCTCCACGTCAGGCTGACAGTGGCTGTCTGCTTGGCTGACGAAGAACTAGTCGTCCAGTTACCACCTGGGGACTCATCCCCTGGGAGGCCCTACGGGGCCTGCCTGTTGACGAGACACTGCTGTTTGTGACAACAAAAGGGAAGATTTTTTTTTTTTTTACCATCCCGCACACGGGCCCCGATGTCGTCACTCCAACTAGAAGGCCTGTCGAGGCCTCCTGTTCAGAGTCTACTGCCTGGACTGTCCGGGCTGGCTGCTCACAGCTCACAGCTGGCTTCATTCGGAGGCTCACGGGGTCCTCCCTGCGAAGCCCAGTCTCCTCCGGCAGTACCTACAACACAGACCTAATTGCATCGCCAAAGCGGTGTACTCAGCACAAACATGCTCTTACAACCCCTTTAAGTGAGGGGAGTTCACCTTACCACACCAGCCCCGGGGAGACCGCTGCTATTTCCAGCGGCCCGCCGTTTACTCCAAGGCGTCAGCCATGGTGATGCTTGGCTTCCCAGGGGAGCATCCAATGCTGGGCCCTCAAGAGGCACGCAGGTTGTGCGTGTCGCTCACCCCGAGCCCTACGAAAGGTGGAGCAAAAACACAGGGCAAAATTATTGCAATATGCGAATAATGGTTACCACAGTCCCACATCCCTTGGATGGGATAAAAGTATTTGGCCCAGGTGACCCACAAACCTTACTTACCGCCTTACAGGCTAAGTTGCAAATCTATAATGCTCTCACCTTTTCCCATCTGCATTAACGCACCCCCGAGCGCAGACCCGGGGGCGGGCCCTGGCCAGGCGACTCTCACATGAGAGGAGGCTGAATAGGGGTTATCATCCTGTAAAAACACAGCCTAAGCTAACTGTGCTCTCTTTTTGTAGCCTGACCATGGCATGCATGTATACCAGTCTCTGCTAAGGCTGGGAGCACCCACCCTAGCAACTTAACGTCCCAAGCCCATATCTCGAGGGTTGGGTACACATATGCTTCGTTCGTGTGTTAGCCTACTCACCCTCGCGCTTACTTACGTCCGCAGGGGTTAACGCTACAACACTTGCCCTCCGGTGGTCCGGAGCTTTTAGCCGAACCGCTAGGGACACCCACACTCGCTTAGTTTCTCCTCTTGAAACATATTTCCGCGAAAATGAGCGGTAACCACTCTCAACGCACTGAGAGAACACACCACAGTAACATGTTTACTTTGCTGGCTTAACGTGACGGCTACTCTCCACTAGCGAGGCTAGCTCTCACCCGCCGTCTCACGGCTTCCCTCAATAGATCGTTCCGGCCACCAAACGGGGAAAATCCCTTACAACACACCCTCGGCGGGGAGCACACAGCATTTTAAGAACATAAAACGTCCCTCATACTGAGGACTTACCCGCTGTCCACCGACGCGTGATGACATCCGTGCACAGGCATATACTCACAGCATCCAGCGTGCGGACACACCGCCCGAGGGTTGTTTTCCGATGAGGCGTCCAACGCTGAATCTCCCTCTACGACCCCTCATGCCCACTCAGGGAAGCGGTCGAGTTTACTCAGACAACTCCTTTCCCACGAGGAAAACGCCACTTTTCCGCTTCTAGTGCTTCATGATAACTTCTCTATAAGCTCATAAAAGAAAGCACCCCAAACCTGACGGGGGCGCCTGCTCACCAGACCAGACGGGCCGTCAGAGTCTCACGTCCGCTCATCATTGGCCCCGCCCGGCCTGATGTCAAGCGCCGAGGGAAAGGGTGGAAGGAAGGGCTCACCTACTACCTCCGCTTCGCCCTCGTAGGCGGGGTTTCCCCCCGCCTACGCTGGTTCCGGTCTTCGGCACCGGCACCCTTCCTCCAGTTCCGGGTGTCCCGCCTCTTTTGCGCCCTACTCCGCCATGGAGGGGGCGCCCGAGAGGCCACGCTCGCTCGCTGGTCTTGTCTCCGGTCCTCAGACCGTGACGTACCAGGGACACCCACCTGCCTGGGCGCGGCCCCGAACCTCAGTGGGATGCAGGTCTTAAAAGCTGCTGAGCGCGCCTTCGCCTCTCTAAACCTTCCCACCACCGCCTCGACGGAGGTGCCGAAGAGCTCAGAGGGCGAAACCGGGGCATCAAGGAGAAAGGACCTCAATTTCCCCCCGATGTCCGCAAGGTTCAGCCACAGATGTCTCTCCGTGGCCACCATAGCCGCCATCGACCGTCCGATGGCAACTGCTGTTTGCTTGGTGGCCCGGAGAGCTAAATCCGTGGTGCGGCGGAGCTCAGCCATCGCCTCAGGGGGTAGGCCACCCTGGCGTTCCCCCTGATCGAGGTCCCTCAGCAGGTCGGCTTGGTAAGCCTGCAACACCGCCATGGTGTGCAGCGCCGCCGCCGCCTGACCTGCTGACGTGTACGTCCTGCCGTTTAACCGTGAGGTCGTTCTCAACGGCTTAGACGGCAGGGTGGGAGTTCTTAATGTCGATGCCCGGCCAGATGCGAGATAGTTCGCAAACGTCTCATCAACTGGCGGCATCGACACGTACCCCGCCTCGGCCACTCCCTCCACATCAGCGAAATTCGCCCACTGATGGCGGAATAAACAAGCCGAGAACGGGGTTCTCCATGCCCCCGCGATCTGCTCATGGAGATCGGGGAGGAATGGAAGGCTCCCAAGAGCCGGGGGGTTATGGCCGGAGAGAAACCGATCGTCCAGGCGATTTGGACGAGCGGCTCCTCCCCTAGCGCGCCGCCACGGCAACTGTAGCCGCTCGGCGGCCCGCTCCATAACCTCCAACAGCTCCCCGTACACGGGGCAGGATGGCTGGGAGGGTTCGGCCTCGGCCGCTTCACCACCCTCCACTTCCATCCCTTGCTGATGTGGGAGCTCCTCGGCCGACGATAAGGAGGAGTTATCACCCAACTCCTCCTCCGGCGGCCGCCCCTCGTGATCTGGCCCTTCGCCGATTACAACCTCCGTCTCTAGACGGTGGGCCAGATCCAGCTGGGAGGCCCAAGACATAAGTCGCCGCTCAGCCTCGGCCGAAGCGGGACCACTCCCAGCCGCTGGACCCCCTTCCCTCGAGAAGAGGGCCAGACGAGAGCGGAGCGTCTTCAGCGACAGACGCTCACAGTTCGCACAGGAGGCACTTTCCTCAAGAACCTCCCGTGCGTGCTCCTCACCCAGGCAGAACACGCAGAGTGTATGTGTGTCCTCAGGTGTGAGGAACCTGGGACACGGGTCTGCACACTTTCTGAAGCCGTGCTTCGTCTTGTGCGTACACTTCGACATAATGCTCTTGTTTTTGAATCAGACAAACAGTCCCTGAAGACGAATTGGATGCGGTTGTGTTTGCAAGGCGCCCTTTTATACTTCCTGGTCGCACGTCGATGACGTCAGAGGCTGTCGCCGGTCAGTAGGACTGATGTGATTGGATAAACATTTCAGACACCGGTCACGCTGGAGGCGTTCCCCCATAGCGTCAGCTGACGCAGCTCGAGTTCCCTTTCGAAAGGGAACTGCCTTCAGTGACATAAACTAACTTTGGGGAAAAAATGTTGAAGTGTAATTTTATTATTTAGTTTGCCTCACGTCCATTAGAAAACACAGAGGGGCGGCTATACTGGGACTGGTCACCGGGGGGCGATCGAGGCGCGAAAGCTTCAGTAAATGAGGGGGAGACTGCAGGCTTGGACATAACCAACAGCTTCCAGAGATCGTCAGATCGCTATTTTATGCAGATAGACGCGTTTTAAGACCATAAACACACAATCGCGGCAATATATGGTTGGTCTGTGTTCTTTATGCCATGTTGGGTGGTTTCATAATAGATGATATTTATAATGCAATGCTATTCCACATAGCTTTTAGCATTGTATATTTTCTGTCAGATTTTTTGACCCGAAGCTATATGAGATCACATATTGTTATATAAAACACTCGACTTATAAATTATAAAGTGATATGAAGCAAGTTTTGAATAAAACATGATTTTAATCGTATAAATTGTTGTTTTGCTGGTGTGCTAAGCTAACATGCTAACTTGCCCTAGATGCACCTGCCATTGAGTAAATACTTATTTTTATGAACATTTTCTAAATGTAAAACTACTGAAATGCTTATTTGGACGAAATGCATTTGATAGACTCTCAGTGAGGGTAAAGTGAGAGGTTTGATTTAGAAATGAGGTTTGAATCATAGGCCGTAAAAAAATATGGACGACTCGACATCATCCGTTTCCGCTTGGCAGATTTAAAGCTTTCAGGCGGCCTTGCACGGCGCGGACATCTTGGGACCGAGTCTGCGCAGTAGCGATTTCGGGACCGGAGTTGCGCAGTAGAGTGCAGGAAGTAGAGCAGGCAGTACAGGCGCGATATCAAAAGCCCGCCCACACTCTCGCAGATGCAGAACAATTAATTATGTTGGTGTGAAATAAACAGTTATGGAAATGTAGAAATTAAAGCTAAAGCTCTAATCTGCTCCCAAAAATTTCGAAAAAAGTCCGTTAGTGCCTCAGTGACAACTTCACTCAGAAAAGACGTCAGTCTCAGCTGTCAATCATGACATCAAACCCTCCGTTTTTATAGCATCAAATAACTAACTAAAACTAAACTTATTTTAAAAACGAACACTTGAAATGAAATCATCGTGATGATAATTGCCTTCAATGACATAAACTAACTTTGAGGAAACATTTTTGAAGTGTAATTTTATTATTTAGTTTGCCTCGCGTCCATTAGAAATCACAGAGGGGCGGCTATACTGGGACCGGTCACCGGGGGGGGCGATCGAGGCGCGAAAGCTTCAGTAAATGAGAGGGAGACTGCAGGCATGGTTTGAATAGAACAGTTTGAATAGAGAATCGTTAGTAATTATAATGCAGACAAAATAATATTAATTAGAGCCATAACCAGTCCGCAGAAGTGTGAATGTGTGCCGGGGAGACAAACTGAATGGGGCAGTTTGCACCTCTAAACAATAGAGGCAATATAGTGAATGAAAGCTGAGAAGATGTGGCAATAAACATCAGTTGATATTTTAGAGATATCTCAAAATAAAATCACATGAAACGATCTTGTAAAACGTTTAATAAAATTCAGAGTTTTAGACTAATCTTCTTCAGATCTGAAATATAACATGGTCAGACTTGTGGCTTTAGCTGTAGTGAATTTCTAGATTTCTCCAAGGCCCACTTCAATTTTATTTTCATAAAGATATTTCATACAAATACATTTCTAATAACTTTACAAAACTTTGAAGCTTATTATAGCTTTTTTTGATTATAAAAAATATTATTTGACTTTACAGTAAACTGCCAGGTGTCTGCTTTCAAATGAGACCATAATTATGCTTTTAGTGCAAAGGATTCACAAACTGTATTTGTTTTAGTCTGAGTATGCATTTCTTAGGATTTTTTCAAAATTTGGAAGTCAGCTTAACAGGTTAAAGCAGTTTATAATGAGAAAACTTTAGAAAGAAAATTGTGGTGCTAATTCTTTAAATTCTCTCAAATCTTTTGGTGCTAATTATTTATTTTATTTATATTATATAAATTATAATCACTTTGAATATATATAATATGTTCATATAAATACTATATTGATTGAAATGTAGCCAAATAGTAAATATAATACATGCATTCATAATTTCTGGTGCTCTTCGGTCATTTCTGACTGGAAAAAATTCTGTTTTAAAATTAAAAAAAAAAAACAGCTTCACCGGACTGATATGAAACGTGGTGACTTTTTTAACATTAGGTATGTAAACACACAGAAAAATTGGGGTCATGATTTGAGCATGCTATTTGGTCGTAAAAAAATAAGTAACATTCATTGTCTTCGGTCACAAATTCGGACCATAGGAAATGAATGGGAAATCGGCAAAAACACAAAAATTCTCTGAATATTTGTGTGTACAAGCTACAAATCGGCCACAATGCTGAAAAAAAAGTACAAAAAGTAATAGGTGACACTCTAAAACATCAAGAGTGTGATACTGACACATCCACTCACACACACGCACACTTATACACACACACACACACACACACACATACACACACACACACACACACACACACCTATGAAAAATTTAACTTATGAACCGCATTTTGAATTTTTAAAAATGACAGCTTCATCTGAAAATTATAAAACTTGGTGACTTTTCTGGCATTAGGTATGTAAACACACACAAAAAAATGAGGGCATGATTCGGGCATGCTAAGTGGTCCTTAAAAAATTACTTCCACTTGTGTTCTTCGGTCAAAAATGACCCCCATAGGAAATGAATGGGAAATCGGCTAAAACACAAATATTTGCAGAATATTTGTGTGTACAATCTACAATTCGGCCACAATTCTGGAAAAAAGTACACAGCAGTATAGGGATGACACTCTAAAACATCAGGAGTGTGATATTGACACATCCACTCACACATAAACACACACGCACACTTGTACACACGCACACACAACCATGAAAACTGAACCTATGAACCACATTTTGAATGATTAAAAATCACATCATCGTCAGAATGATATGAAACTTGGTGACTTTTTTAACATTAGGTATGTAAACACACAAAAATATGAGGGCATGATTCAAGCATGCTAAGTGGTTGTAAAAAAAAATACTCCCACTTGCCTCTTCGGTCAAAAATGACCACCATAGGAAATGAATTGGAAATCTGCAAAAACACGAATTCACAGAAAAAAAAATCTAAATTTCTAAAAAAATATATACATATAAAAATAGTATTTGATATTTTTTAAATATATATTCAAATCCAGCTAAAAAAAAAATATTGAAAGTTTTGAAAAGTGAACTTGGTGAACACAAGTGAACACAAGCCCCTCGATCCATAGAGACCTCTAGTGGATTCCCATGGTTGCATAATTTCTTAAATAATTCCAAAAGAGGGTGCTAATCTGTCTATTTTTTTTTTTTTTTTTAAACGCATTAGTAAACGCATTAAATTTCATGATAATTTTCAAAAAGATCTCTCAATCTTAAGGAGAGAAGTGAATTGTGCCCTCTCTCTTACGAGAAGTGAATCAAACGGACACTGTGATTGGCTGTTTGCCACACGTGTCACACTTTCAGGTTCACGTGCTTCAGAGTTAAAGGTGCGATATGCAACTTTCCATCCACTGGAGGGTGCCTATTCTAAAAAAAGGCGTAGTTTGATGACGCCAAGTGTGAGCGCAGTATCTTGGGACATGTGGTCTTCACCTCACAGCCGGTGGAAAATAGGACTCGGGCAGAAATCATGTTCATTGAGCCAGTTATTAACGTTACTGTAGTGTAAAGCAGAGCAGGACAGAGTGTTGTGGAGCAGAGCACGGCCGCTGGAGCGATTGTTATACACACGGCTTGCGATTTCTGGTCATGATTATAAGGTAAAGCAGCTCTGTTTATCATATTAGATACATTTAAGTGTGTTTAAAATTATGTTATGCGTTCACTCGGCGCTGCTGTAACATGTTCACACTGCGAAGAGAAAATCGCTTCTGCAGAATAAAACCGAGGGTAACGCAGATATGACGCGATTGACAGGCGACTCCCTCAAAAGCTATACTGAAACGTCCCAGTCCTTAGTTAAAATAGTAAAATACTCAACTGAACAAAATATATAACACTGGCCTAGTGGTTTTTGGATATTTTACTGCAAAAATACTACAGAGTGCACCTTTAATTGCTAACTCTGGATTAAACCTGAGTTGACAGAGAAAGTTTATACCAAGCTTTGAGAAACTGTTGAACTTGATCTAAACCAGGTTGGATTTATCTGGATTTGTCAACTCTAAACCTATTTTTTAAATTTATTTTATTTTTTTAATCTACAAATCTAATTTAGTTTGTTCAACTAGCTTCATGCGACAGGCCTCTACTGTATGAAGCAATATTGATTTATTTTTCATCATTGAAATAACATTATTTCACGGTGCAAACCTGATGAAAAATCTATTTTATATTTCAATACTGATTCAATGATATTTTGATTGATGCATTAACATTGATTCAACATTGATTCACTGTAAAAATAAGTGATTTAATTTTAGTTGAAAAAACGCATCGGTTACGTACCCTCTTTCCCTGAAGGAAGGGAACGGAGACATTATGTCAGTACTGACGAAATGGGGGGTTCGCTTAGAAAGCCAGCTGCCTTCAATCTCAATCAAAACAATCCAATGACATGAAAATGTCATGGGTCTGCAGAATTTGCCTAATGCAACCCCGCCCCACTGCGTGGGTATAAACGGTGTTGCCTACCACCCCGGCCATACCAAGGGCACAGCGGATGTGGCATGGGGACGTAACGTCTCTGTTCCCTTCCTTCAGGGAACGAGGGTTACATATGTAACCGAGACATTCCCTTGCAGTCAGTACACTACCTGTTATGTCAGTGCTGACTAAATGGGGGTCCAGTCTAATCAGGCCACAGCACTGTCTTCCAGCATCCTGGGCTGACCTGAGCACCCTGCCTCAGAGTTTAAGACGACGAGGGGCCGGCTCAGCTACCAAGGTACACTGGGAGGCATATCCCACTTGGAGAAATGCAATCACAGCACCTACCCGTAGGAAGGACTTATGAATACATGTATGACCCACGTATGGGTTGCATACGGAGGAACCTGGAGTATCCAGCTGCAGGTTTTTCAAGTTTTTCAACCCCAGGGGTGGCAAATGGGTCTTGCCAAGGGAACACACACTTAAGGAGACTTACCGTGGAGAATACATGTGACGGTTGGCCTGCAGGGGAACCGTGCACACGGGGCACCTAGCCTGACACGAGGGCTGGGACCATTCGGGCATGCACTCTGGTGCCGGCATCAACAGTGCTGGAGGAACTCACGGCCTTCAAAGAGGCTCACCTAAGCGAATATAAGTGCACGTATCCGGTCCATGTAAGAGGGGAATGGCACAGCAAGCGAAGACACCAGCATATGCTTAGTCACTGGCCATCTGGGGCGAGTACACAAGAGGACACAGGCCCCAATCGCAGATTATAAAACCTGGCCTGCAGCCCAGCCTGCAGCTCAGCCTGCAGCTCTACAAATGTCTGTCAGCGAGGCGCTAACGCCCAAGAGGCAGCTACGCACCTAGTGGAGTGTGCTTTGACCCCAAGGGGGCATGGCAAGCCCTGAACCTGGTAAGCCAGGACAATGGTGTCCACTATACAGTGGGACAGCCTCTGCTTGGAGAGAGCCTTTCCTTTCTGCTTCCCTCCATAACAGACAAAGAGCTGGTCTGAGGTCCTGAAGCACCGTGTCCTGTCTACGTAAGCACAAAGGCGCGTACTGGACAGAGCAGTGCCGAGGCTGGGTCTGCCTCCTCCAAGGGCAGCGCTTGTAGGTTCACCACCTGGTCCCTGAAGGGAGTGGCTGGGCCAGTACGGGGCGACCATGAGGACCTGCTCCTTGTCCTCTCTGATCTTGCACAGGAGCTGTGCGACAAGGCTCACTGGGGGAAAAGCAAATTTGTGTAGGCCCCGCGGTCAGCTGTGCGCGAGTGCATCCGTGCCGAGGGTCCCCTCGGTCAGGGAATAGTACCAGCGGCAATGGGAGGAGTCGTGGGAGGAAATCAGATCTATCTGTGTTTCGAACTGGTCGCATATCAGCTGAACCGCCTGGGGATGGAGCCGCCATTCCCCCGGCAGAGGATGGCAGCTCGCACGGTTCAGTTCCCTGGGGACAGAAATGGCACGAAGCGACTTCAGATGCTTCTGACTCCATAACAAGAGGCGGCGGGCAAGTTGCGACATGCGGGAGCATAGACCACCTTGGCGGTTGATATACGCTACTGTCGCCGTGTTGTCTGACGTACGTGCCTGTCCTTGAGCAGGGCTCGGAAGCGGTGCAGGGCAAGACGTATATGCCACACACGCTGGGGCTCTTTCCAGGCCCCAGCGGCAGCATGACCATTGCACATGGCACCCCAGCCTGTGGCAGAGGCATCCGTGAATACCACAACATGCCTGGAAACTTGTTCTAAGGGAATTCCCACCCGTAGAAACTGGAGGTTCCTCCACGAGGTGGAGGTGAAGGTTTGGCGGCAGGCCGAGGTCACTTGGGCCCGGAACGCACCGTGTTGCCATGCCCACCTCGGGACTCGGTCACGAAGCCAGTGCTGAAGCAGCCTCATATAAAGCAACCTGAGTGGCGTTACTGTGGCTGCGGATGCCATTTGCCCCAGGAGCCTCTGAAAATGTTTCAATGGGACCACGTTCCTGCGTTCGATCTGGCGAAGGCAGGCCAGCAGAGACTACGCACGCTCGCTCGTAAGCTGTGCGGACATGGCGACCGAGTAAATCTCCATACCGAGAAAAGAGATCCTCTGCACTGGGTAGAGTTTGCTCTTTTCCCAGTTGACCCGAAGGCCCAGACAGGCAAGATGGTCCCTGTGGCAAGATGGTCAAGAAGTCCATGTGTTCGCAAACCTGCTGTCGCGAGTGGCTGAGGATCATGCAAACCTGATGAAAAAGTCAATGTTAAATCTCAACATTGATTCAATGATATTTCATTCGATGCATTAACACTAGCTGCGTTTCCATTACAGATTTGCGAAAAACTTTTGCGATAGTTTTTAAATGTCAATAAAAAACTATTGGCAAAATGACAGCGTTTCCATAGCCATAGCGTTTTGTGCGACTAAAACGTATTATTTTCCTCTCGGTCATTCCAAAATGATGGCACTTGGTAGGTTAAAATATATCATCCACCGCACTAGCCATTCTTTTTATTGGTAGGAGATGTGTCTTATCCAAGCATTATGGCAAGGAGAGCCCCTTTAGGGTTACTTAAGCGGCACGGATATGAGGTGTGTGTGTGTCAGATCTGCTAAAAAGGTCTTCATGATAATGTGGCATTTCTGTGTTTAGAATCCAGAATTGCTGTAATTGTATTGTCTTTTAAGAGTTTAATAAACAACTCTGTCTCGTCTTCTCTCTAAATAAACTGTCATCTGTAAAGAATGATCGACTTTTATGCAGGGCGATGCATATAGAGAAGAGAGTGTCAATGTGTAACTCAAATGTTTTTTTTTTGTTTTTTTACCACTTTTGTTATTTTGGCTAATTTCGTTTGTTGGAAATATGAATTTAGAAATGCTTTTGAAAAGATTGGCATTTAAGGCTACACTGTGTAACTTTTTTAGTTTATTCTTAGCTAAAAACACTTAATAAAAAAATTGTTTAAAAATAAATGTGCTCATTAATGTATATTTACTTCTTTCAAGTAATAAAATATTCTTGTAAGTTTATAATATGCCATTGAAAATACATACGGGTGAGGGGTTCGAATGCTGGTCGCCATGTTGCCCCTCCATCTTGAAAGTACATTAGCCAAAGAGGGACATACCCGTAAATTCAAGCTTCGTTACGCATTTTATTACTGGATGGCAGTCATGAACGAAGTCGAACTGGAAGCTGTGTTAATCTTGGACTAAATCGGCCACCATAGGAGTTAAAACGAAATCGGAAATTGAGAGGAACAGAAACTGATATTCACTGGATTGTCATATACCTTTACACTGCTAGATGGGGGAAAATATCACACAGTGTAGCTTTAATGAACAAAATAATTTTTTGAAATTAAAATATTGTGCATGCAAAAAAATGTGTTCCCAGAGTCAACAAATAAAAGTAGACAGTTTATAGTTTATAATTATGTCTTGAACTTATCTGTATAGCTAAAAATGACAGAGTATTACAAGTTGTTTCCACTGTCTTAAAGGAAGAAGGAAAAAATGAAAAAAACGCTGCCGCCTTTATTGGCCGTGGGTTAAAGAAAACATAGCCTAACTACGAAACTAACACAACTGGGTGGAAAAAATAATATATAGGCCCTATGTTGCAGCAATGCGTCACCGCACCAGGTGATCTGTAAATGCGGAAAAAACATTTTCATTGCAGTTTTGCCTGAAAAACCACCTCATGAGAGCGTAACAACTTATTTGCGATATTGCGATATTGCGATACTGAATTGCCATTTCCATTGGGCGTATTTTCAATTCGCAATTTTAATTTGCGCAATTTGAAGGGTAAAGGAAACATGGTTACTGATTCAACGTTGATTCAGTGTTTGTGTGCAATCAGTCAGACGTACAGTGGCACAGTGCTCATTCAGTAAATGCACAGCTAAAAAGATGTGTTTTGAGTCTGGATTTGAATGTGGTTACTGTTGGAGCACATCTGTTCTGTTCAGGAAGCTGGTTCCAACGGCAGCTGGCATAATAGCTAAAAGCAGATTTTCCTTGCTTTGAGGGAACTCTTGGTATTTCTAGCTGACTTGATCCTGCTGATCTGAATGATCTGTTAGGTCTGTATTTAATCAACATGTCTGCAATGTATTGAGGTCCCAGGTCACTGAGTGATTTAAAAACAAGTAATTTTACTTTAAAATTGATCCTACATGTAACTGACAGCCAGTGTAAAGACCTGAGGACTGATGCAATATTAGATGCTTATGTCCACAGAGCTGCCCTGTGGAGGAAAAGTGAACAGCTGTTTGTTTGTTTTGCATCCAAGCAGACAATGAGCAGGCCATCTCACTTGTTTATCAGGTGGCCAGTCAGCCTTCTCTTTTGGCTGTACGGGCCAACTATACCAGGAGTATGGCGGCTTCTAAAGCTTTGTTATCAGGGGCTTTACTGCAAGAAATCTGTGACGCGGCGGGGTGGTTCTATGAGCTTGACCTCAACTCCACCCCTGGGGCACAGGTGCTCGTTCATTAGCAACAATGGATGCATCCCTCGCAGGTTGGGGAGCAACTCATGAGTGGTCACTCGGCCCAAGGCCATGGCAGGACCATCATCATTCTTGGCAAATAAATTGTCTGGAGATGTTGGCAGTGTTTCCAGCCCTTAGACACTTCCTGTCAGAACTCAGGGGCCATCATGTGTTAGTCCACACAGACAACATATCATTGGTCTCTTACATCAACCATCAGGGGAGGTTGAGACTGCGGCCGCTATACAAACTGGCTCGTCAACTCCTCCTGTGGGCCCAAGGGAAACTGAGTTCAATCAGAGCAGTTTATATCTCAGGATATTTAAATGTGGAAGCAGACAGCCTGTTAAGACAGGGGCTGAGGCGTGGGGAATGAAGTCTCCACACCGAGGTGTTGGAGCTCCTATGGGAGAACTTTGGTACAGGAGTGGCTGAGGCTGCCTCTGTATGCATTTCCCCCGATTGCTCTGCTTCTGGGAGTTCTATAGTGAGTGCATTGGGACAGGGCCCATCTAATACTTGTTACTAAGTACCGTTCTGGCCGGGCCGAATTTGGTTCTCAGACTTAGTGTCTCTCCTTAATGGCTCTCCCATGCAGATTTTGATCAGGAGGGACCTACTCTCTCAGGCCAGGAAAGCTATCTTGCTCCCTCACCCAGAGCTGTGGAAACTGTAGGCTTGGCCTCTGAGGGGGCCCAACTCATGAGTTCAGGTCTCTTAAATGAGTTTGTGGAGACCATTCTACAGTCTAGAGCTCCCACGACGAGGAAACTGTATGCCTTGAAGCGGAAACTTTTTACTTCATGGTGTGGGGATCACCAGTGGGACCCAGTTAACTGCCCAGTGGGTGCAGTGCTGGACTTCCTGCAGCGAAGATTCGCCACGGGATTAGGATTAGGCACCATTTGAGCCAACTGAAGAAGTTCCTGAGAAGTTTCTCACTCTTAAAGTTATATTTTTGCTTGCTGTTTCATCTCTAAAAACAAATTGGAGACATTTAAGCTCTCTTTGTGGCACCCTCATGGTTAGATTTTGCACCCAGTATGGTTAGGGCTTTCTTATATCCTAGGCCAGGTTGCATTTCTAAGGTCCCTACTAATGTTGTAGGGTGAGTAATACTGTAGGCCTTTTGTCCTCCTTCCATTTTGGCTCAGACCAGGAAACACTCAATCTGCTCTGCCCAGCTTTGGCATTAGATGCTTATGTCCACAGAGCTGCCATGTGGAGGAAAAGTGAACAGCTGTTTGTTTGTTTTGCATCCAAGCAGACAATGAACATGTGGGTGGTTGAGGCCATCTCACTTGCTTATGAGGTGGCTGGTCAGCCTTCTCTTTTTGCTGTACGGGCCCACTCTACCAGGAGTATAGTGGCTTCTAAAGCTTTGTTATCAGGGGCTTTACTGCAAGAAATCTGTGACGCAGCGGGGTGGTTCTATGAGCTTGACCTGAACTCCACCCCTAGGGCACAGGTGCTCGTTCATTAGCCAATGGTGGACGGACGTCTGGTTCGCATGGCGATGTAGGTATTGTTGTTCCCACAGCAGTGACGCAGCGTGAGTTTCCTTGAAAGGGAACGCCTCAGTTATGTATGTAACCTTAGTTGCCTGAATAGGGAACGAGGTGCTGCGTCACCAGGCCATACTCCCTGCATGTCCGTGAGTGCTTACTTGAGGTTGTTTCTGTAGCTAGTTTCTGTTTGTGCAAAATATTTTCGTTTGTCTCTGATATTTTTTTGATTAGATCAGATAAAATTTTAAGCCATCATATCTTGATGTTACATTGTGCCCCTCACATGTTACAATGTACTCCTATGGCACATGTTGTCATATTTCATTTCCATTCTTTCAGGTTAAATCAAGAAAAAAAGTATACACTGTATTAATGAAACACAACCACATAATTGTACTAGACATGTGCAATTAATGTGGGAAAAAATTAATACTCTGAACCACAAGTGGAGTTACACAAACTGAGTGAGTCAAAAAGCATTAGGTTGTGCCCCGCTCCTCTCTACTCCTGGTCGGGGGCTTTAGTAAATATTTTGTTTAGCTTCAACTAAGTTGAAAAAGTATTTAATAGTGCATAAGTTTTAACTAAGTGCCACGTTATGTCAAAACTAGGCTAGGTTGTAACTTGCACACATCTGGTGCAACCTGCCCAAGATCTAATGAAAAATACATTTCTTATGCCATGAATCACTAGAGTTGTCCCTCTCCTTGGGGAGAGGCTGGCCTCCTGTTTCCATGTTCAAGGGGTTAAGGAGATTAATCAATGTCAATTGTCTTCTTTTTTGAAGACAATAAGCTACAGACTTTTGACAATGCCCTACAGAGAACCACTTTGTTCAGTCACACGTTCAACCAAACCCCCCATGCCTGTCAAGCTCATTGCTAGAGCTTGCCTTTCTAAGGGCTTCCACGCTACTCTTCCCTGCTTGACCTATTATTTGATATTTGACCACTCAGTTGCAAGACACTTGCTCTTTGGAGCTCAAATGTCACTGGGGCATCTTGTCAGCTCGTAGACTCTGGCTGACAGCGATTTTACTTTAATGTGCTACAAGGCAAGAAGTACTAGAGGCAAGTGGCTATTTCACCATATCTGTATCTGGTAGGCAGGTCATGATGCAGCATTCACATAAAAGTGAAGTTACTTCATCAGCTGGGAAATCCACAAACATAAGACTCAAATCTATTTATAGGTTGTCCTGTTTATTTCTTACACTGAGTTATACTATGTGGCTGTTTAATGATTTATTCTGATAATTTACAAATGTACAAATGTTCTATGGTGTGCAGTTTTTTTCCAGTAATACACAGCTAAAGTATGTCAACGCAGGTCTTGACTGCATTATAGTTCTATCACTTCCCCAAATTATTTCAGTTATTTCAAAGGTCCTTACAGCCTACAGCAGCAAAAGAACTCAAACTTGACACTGACAAAGCCAACAAATGTAACAAATAATAGGATGAAAATTACAAAATTATTTCTGTTTACCCCACAAAATAATGGGTCCCACTTTATATTAGGTAACTATCTACTAACATTTAAATGAATAATTTAAAAATACCTGCATGCATTTACAGCTGTAATTAATTTATGTAATGACATCTATAATTATACGGTTGACACTTCCCTTACTCCTTAACCCATACTTAAACCTACCCATACCACCACACCTACCCATATCCCGCTGCAATAGCAGCAAAAGTGTTTTGCAAAACAATATGAACCCAATAACATTGTATTTATTTTGTGTATGGGTACACAGTAGTTAAGGACATCTAATATAAAGTGTTACCAAATAATGTTTCATGATCTAAGGAGAGCACACCCTCTTTTTGTATGCACACACATACAGAATACACACAGACACACACACACACACATGGACACAAACAAACACACAACAAAATTCTGTAGAGAAAAGAATAAAACTATGAAATAGACAAATAAAACTACTAAAAGTAAAGCACACACAACAATAGTAATACAATAATCGAACCTATGATCATGGAGTATTGAAAGCCAAATATTATATATGTATTTAGAGCTGATATGAAGACCGAAATAGAGGGAGCTACTCTGATGTGTACTGATGTGAAGAGGTAGACTGTTCCAAAGTTTTGGACATGCAATTGCAAAAGCCTGATAGTCTTGTTTTGATCTATGCACGGTGAGTAGAGATCAGAGATCACTGGTTCTGTTTGATCAGAACCTAAAATTTGATAAACAGATCAGTGTTGTAAAATCATGCTTTTTTTCATCTTCTCCAAATTTCTAAAGTGAAACCCTTTTTATTCCAGAGCTACTTACAAACTGTGGAATGATTTCGTAACAACTTATCTAGATTATTATGATTCCCTTTATTATGATGTTTCTTAGTCTTCCCTGGTTTCTAGTGTAAATTGCAGCTGCTAGACTACTCACTGGAACCCAGTATGAAACTCCTATTCAATTTTCACTGTACTGGCTGCCTGTCAAATTTAGAATTGATTTTAAAATTCTGCAATAAGTTTATAAATCCTTGATACCTGATTAATCTGCTTCTTCCATACATTCCAAGTAAAACTCTGTGATATCCCAAATTTCTAGTGCATTGAGTTTCATATGGGGCAAGCGAACCACGGTCAACATCAAACACAGTTTTTCCAAGGCCCAAATATTATTATTATTATTTATTTATTTATTTATTTAGAAAATTACTTGAAAGCCAAGTCAAGTCACTTTCATTCATATAGCGCTTTTTACCATATAGATTATTCCAAAGCAGCTTAGCAGTGATACCTTTTTGGCTGTACATCAGGGCTCGTATTTATCAAGCTTCTCAAAGTGCTATTTTAGTCTTAAGTGATGAGAATTCATGAAATTTACTCCTACTTCCAAACTTAAGTATAAAAGCAAGTTATCAAATTTCTTAAAGCTAAGAATCACCAGTAGAGTTGCCAGTAGGGGCTTGAGATGGCACTGAGGAGAAGGAGATGTGCGCAAATCTTTCAACAGAGGGAGAATGTGTTCGAAATGTTTGATGAAAAGCAATTAATCAAACGGTATCGTTTGGACAGAGCAGGCATCATCTTTTTCAGCGTTGGTTAATGTTGGGTTTTATAAATAAATAAAAAACGCTGTTCGAGTAATTCAGCAAGCAGTAGCGATCGATTCTTCCTCCTGCCATTTCAGTTTTCTTTTGGAATCCATGGTGGCTGATTAGCTATATAAAAATCTAGGCTATAGGCAGGTCAGTTAACAGCACACCAGTTAAAAAATTGTAATTAAGACATGGATGAAAACATGTTTATCTTTCATTTAAAATGTGTATATTATAATGTATTCTCTTGAAAATTCTTTATTGTCAAATGTGTATTGGATGTAAATACACATTTACAAGGGCACTGAGCTTCGCAAAGGATGTGCCGCTCCTTTAAATTTTGAACACATATACACCGTCGGTGGCATTCGACGCCTGTCAGTGGCAATTAAATGTATATTTCCCTCAAATCGTGAATGTACATACTGATTTCACCCTGTGCTACAAGATACCCTCATCGTGCAGCTCTTCTGTCAGAAGTCGATTCAAAATTGAGCTCGGGCGTATATAATGTTCACGTCTGCCTGGTGTGAGATACCTGAGACATGGCGCTGAGCTTCAGTCAGGTGTGCGACCCCCTTTAGGCACAATCGGCTTAAGAACGTGCATATAAACGCACAAAGTGTTCTTTTCCTCACTAGGCAGGTATTGTTTTTAGGTTTATTTATCAAAATGTTCTTTTATATATTTGTGTGATGTTTTGTTTCCATCGCGGCTTTTTAATGTTATGAGAGAACGGTTAATTTACGAATGTGTAGTGTAACGTTAGCCTAGTTTTGATCACTTTATTAAAAGTGGTGGCTGTGTGCCGTGTGTAAAGTAAACATCTCAGGTTACGTATGTAACCATGGTTCCCTGAGAGGGAACGAGACGCTGCGTCGAAATGCTAGGGGAAAGCCTCTGCGTGATGCGTCATGAAGCACTCGTGAAATCAGTCCAATAGCGAGGAGATACGTCATAGGCGGGTGACGTCATCTACCAGGAAGCTATAAAGCATGCCCGGACCAAACAGTCACTAGCTTCTGAAAAAGCCGAACAAATCGATCACAGGCATGCCGGGAGTATGTCATAGCGACGCAGCGTCTCGTTTCCTCTCAGGGAACCATGGTTACATATGTAACCTGAGACGTTCCCTTTATCGAGGGAACTCGAGCTGCGTCGAAACGCTAGGGGAACTCAATACCCACGTCGCCAGAGTCCCAAATGTCTGTCTATATGAATTTGCTCAACCCAAGAACACCCGGGACCCCGGGGTAGAGGCCACGTCTAAATTGTAGAACCTCACAAAAGAGTGCGGAGAGGACCACCCTGCCGCATCACGCACCTCTTGAAGTGAAACTCCTGATATGAGAGCCACAGAGGCCGCCATACTCCTAGTTGAGTGGGCACGGACCCTTAGCGGTGAAGGCTGTCCGGCCGACTCGTAAGCAAGTGAGATAGCCTCGACTTACTCAGTGTCTGCTTTGACGCCGGTTTTCCCTTACTCTGGGACCCAAACCACACGAACAGTTGTTCTGACTTGCGCCACAGGGCAGCTCTGTGGACATAACCGTCTAGGGCCCTGACCGGACAGAGCAGATTTAGCTTCTCTTGGTCTTGATCAAGAAATGGAGGAGGACAGAAAGCCTGCAGCATCACTGGCCCGCTATGTTAGTAGGGACCTTAGGCACATACCCTTCCCTTGGGAAAAGGAGCGTCTTCACCAATTCAGGTGCAAACTCAAGGCAAGGTGCTACTGATAGAGCCTATAAGTATCCTACTCTTTTTAGGGACGAGATGCCAGAAGAAACACAGTCTTTAATGTAAGAAATTTTTCCCCTGATACCTCTTCTATCAGCTCGAACGGGGCTAACATAAGGCCTTCTATCACTGTGGCCAAGTCCCAAGTCCCAAGGGCCTCAGCCTCATAGTACCACGAAGGAAACGAGTGACCCACGGGTGTCTCCCTACTGAAGCATTCTCTCATGGCGTGTGGTAGGCCGATATAGCCGCCACGTACACCTTCAGAGTCGAATGGGATAACCCTGCGGAGAATTTTTCCTGCAGAAACTCAAGTACTGAGCCAACCGGGCAGTAAACTGGGTTTAAAGCATGGCCTGTACACCAGGCGCCGAAAACTCTCCATTTGAGAGAGTAAAGTCTCCTTGTGGATAGTGCTCTGGAGTGCAAAATCATTTCTATTACCTTTGAGCAGGACCCATTCTGAGACATTTGGCAGAAGTTTCCACGCTGCCAGAAAGTCTACTAAGGGAACCAGCCTCTCGAGGCTGGCCTCTGGATTTCCCTGGGCGGTCCACCCGGTGTCCTGTACGGATACCCGGCAGGGAGCAACCGAAGTGACCGTCCAAGGGCCCTCCTGAGAGGGCGTGAACATCCCCACGCCGCTACGTTTCCAGGCGGACATGGGGATATATGTTCGCCGGGGGCCGCCGCGCCCTGAAACACCAGAGGCGGCAGGGTTGGCAGACCCCCCCAAGGGAGAGAGCGGGAGAGAGCCTCGGCGAGCCGCACTTTCCCGGAGGGGACTGCCATCGGAAGTCCTGAGCTTCTGGCATCAGGACTTCTTAGCCGAGGCCTTCCTAGAAATAATGACAGCCCTCAGGTCTGCCCTACCTCGGGAAGGTCTCGGCTGAGCGCGTCGCCCGGACCCCCAATCTCTCTGCGGGGGGACCCGAGCGGCCACGCTCTCTTTTTCTTTTGCTTTTGAAGTAGGTTTGAGGAGGACATACTCGGCTGAGGCTGCCCCGCCCGACAGCCCCAGAGGGACATTTTGATTTAGCTCACTTTTTTTTTTTTTTTCAAAACTTTTCCACACTCATCATTAATCTCCCCTTCAGGTCTGCTATATACGCTTGCAGGACAACCACCGTATACAAACAGGCGGCTGCCTGACCTGCTTCCGAGTATGCCCCTACCCACCAAAACCGAATATGTTTGGTTTTTTTTTCTCTCTTTTTTTTTCTTATGGGGAGATCATCATCAACGCTAACAACATCCAGTTCCTTGGAACTGGAGTGCTGCTGCGTTTGTGCCTCAGCGCGAGCGAAAGAAACCGCAGAGCGTACTTACAACTCGCTAACTGAGGCATGAGACCCAGCGGGTAAGGGCAGAGATAGGGGATCACCCGTCTCTAACCCACCACTAGATCCATCTGCGATCCCCAGGACACGAGCCTTCGCTGAGCCTCGGCAACAGTGGGACCCGAGCCCTGAGGACCGCGAGCCAAAGCACTCTCCTCGAAGAGTGGTCGGCGTGATCTTAATGTGCGCATTGGGAGTCTCTCACAATGTTCGCAGCCGGCCCCCTCGAGAGCTGACTGGGCAATGATTGAGCCCCAAACACATGACACACAAGTCGAGTGTGTCCCCACCCATGATGTTGTTTGGGCAGGGAGTGATACAACACTTGAATTGACTGCTCGCCTTAATACCTTTCTTTTCTTTCAGACAACACACATAATAAATGGACATACAATATTCACATAGAGCGCTTTGTGAAGGCACAGAAGCTAGTGACTGTTTGGTCCGGGCATGCTTTATAGCTTCCTGGTCGATGACGTCACCCGCCTATGACGCATCTCCTCGCTATTGGACTGATTTCACGAATGCTTCATGACGCATCACGCAGAGGCGTTCCCCTAGCATTTCAACGCAGCTCGAGTTCCCTCGATAAAGGGAAATAAAAATAGTCTTAGCCTCCTGCTGACTAGTGTCCTGCCCTTCCCAACCGGTTTATTTTTTCCGGTCTATGGTTTACACACACATAGATGATTCGACTATCGGTTGACCATAGAGAGATTCGAAAATTCTGATTTGAATGTGTAAATCCTTAGTCGGGGAGTCGGGGACACTCCTACTCTTAAGTCAATTCTTAGCAGTGTTCTTGTGAGTAATTCTAAGATGTTTGATAATTACGGGCCCAGCTCTATAAAAAAAATAATAATAATTGATTGTCCCGCTAAATTAAGTTTTTGATTGATTATTTTCCATTGAAAACAAATCATTAGTTAATTTACTTTGGGACCACTTTCAACTGGGCAGATTATCCACACGGCAACAGTGCCCAGCGGCAAACCTTGAAACTGTTTTTAAATGGGGTCATATAATGGTAAATGCACTTTTACAAGCTGATAGTATGGAAATGTGTGTTGGCAGTGCCTGTACACAACCATCCTATAATAATACAAATCCATCAAGTGTTTTTTTTTTTTTTTTTTTTTAAATCTCTTTATATGTTTTCCCCTGTCTCAAATCGAGCCGTTCGACCGTGTGACATCACAAGGTCGGACGCCCCTCCCACGACAAGCAGCGTTTCAACTCAGACCCGCCCTGAGCGAGCTCAAGCTGTCGTCATCATATCCGCCATTGTATAAGTAGAGAGCAGAATGGTGTCTAAGTGATTGTAATGTTCTGTTGGGTGTAATAATGAACACAGCAGTCATTTTGATGTTCCTAAATCCGAACCACTGAATATGCAGTGGCTGAGTTTCATTTTCATCAATGCTTTTATGTCTGCACAAACCGCAAAGCATTTCTCACCAGACTGATTTATAACCGAGGGTTAGTACAAAGCAGGTTTTGCTAAGAAGCTGTTCCTGAATAAAGATCTGTAACTTACCAGCTCATCGTGTGCCTGCTGCATCTCCAGAAGAAGTGAGTAGTTTGAAACACGTGTACCCTTCACGATGAATGCAGCTAAAAGTTTACAGGGTAAGTTAAATTACGGCATGCTTTCTATGTATGATGTTCTCAATATAATTCATAATCCCACGTTTATAATGAACAACGCGTTATGGGTATTGTGTTATTACAAACTGTGTACGCTGGTTTTAAAATTAACATGGACATGGTAACACGAAGCTTAAAGGGGTACTTCAGCGCTGCATGGGAAGATGAATCTGTATTTAAACTGGGTCATCAATGCAGTAGAAATGTGAAATTATTTTTGAATTTGGTGTCTTCTAGACTGAGAAACGACAGAAAATGTATTTTTGCCCCATGGGAATGAAAGACTAAAATTCCCAGAATGCTTCGCTGCCCTGTGAGGCCATTCCCAACACCACCAACTTCATTACTGTGACTGAGTTAGAGAAGACACTACAATTAAAAACTGAACGTGTCTGTTCAATATAATGAGTGAGTCACCGCGCGAGTATCACAGCACTGAGCACTAACTGCACGAGTGATGAGAGCTGAGGTAATCGCGACTACACGCGCGGCATACATTCACAACGCGAGTTCAGTCTGGCGCGTTTCAGTTCATGCCTTTGCAAGCTTAACTTTCATAGAAATTAATTTGAGAAGTTAAAAGACTTACATTGCTCATCATAGCTCCGTTTAAATGAGTGCCTGTAGCTGCCAGCTGAGCTCTCCCTGCAAGCTGAGTGTTATCTCCCATCCCCCATGCGCGGATTCAAAACATGCGGAAATGGCTCCCTCTGCTGGCTGTAGTCTTTAGCATAGATATCCATAATAAGGACTAGATATCTTACGGCCAGGGATGTAGTGGAGGCTAAACGCACGTAAACGCCGTTTACGCACCTCCCAAAATTCAGAAATAGCGTTTACCCACCTCCAAAGTGCGTTTATCCACCTCTAAATTGAGTTTATCCACTTGTAAATAGCCTACAGTTCCTAAGCCATTTTAAATTAAGCTTGTGTCGTTTTAGTTTCATATTGTTCATTTTCATTGGTTGTCTTTATCGTGCTGCAACTGTCAGTGAGAGTAGTGGGAAGTTCGGATCATTTTACTGACTCAGATCTTTGAGTCTCGTTCAGCAAAATGAACCAATCTTTTCTCTTCCCGTCTCTATGGGACTGACAGGAAGAACAAAAGACTCGGATCTCACCTGTCGATTCAGAATCAGAACAATCAGAACCCATATGTTGCGTAATGCGCACGTGCAGTCAAAACAAAGTGAACGAATCACTCTCTGAGACAACTCGGTAGTCCCGAGTCATAATAAAGATTCGTTCAAAATGAACGAATCACTCTCTGAGACAACTCGGTAGTCCCGAGTCATATTAAAGATTCGTTCAAAATGAACGATTCATTCATGAACGACACGCAACCAAGATTCAAAAATGGATATCCAGAAATTTTCAAAATGACAATTATCCATTTGTAGTACATTTAATCAGCTTGTGACACTTTTCAATCACTTTTCAATTGGACAAAGAGGCACTCTGGACATTGTTGTGATATTAATTAATCACAGGCAGCTGGTTTATAGAGAGCATGTCGAAACCCTGTAATAAAGCTGTAATGATGCAGTGTATTTTGTGTTCAAATAGAACATTTTTGGTTTTATTGTTTTTATAGTTTAGCAAAATCGTCTGTTAATGTCGGCAGCCATTAGGCTACACTTGTGGAAACTACAGTCCAACTTATATTGTCTTTCTTCTGTTGATTACAGAAACTGAGTTTTCTTTAAATTAAAATATGTGGCACCAAATTAATCCTTCTGTCGTTAATCTGCACCTGCCTTATTAGCAATTGGCAAAAACTGAAATTGACAACTATTTTGATAATCGATTAGTCGGCTTAAGTAATTTTTTAAGACAACAGTCAAATTCTTTGATTCCAGCTTGTTTAATGTGAATATGTTCTAGTGTGTTCTCTCATATGTGCTCATATTAGCCACCTCGTATTAGTACGAATTGCCGTGAGATCGGGCTGCATACACCGGTAGGCAGTGGCCCACCTTACCGTGACCACGATGCAGTCACCCAGAATTTATAGTTTACCCACCTCTTTTTTTACCACTACACCTCTGCTTACGGCGGAGTCACCATCGGCATCAGCGGCGGCCATCTTGTCACAGGCAGGCTTTCTGTTGGGCTCTGTGGAACCTGATGTAAGATGAGTGGTCTGTACGAACATAAATACTCTTATCTCGCTGAAATCTTGACGGATTTACAAATGGTTTGGTTTCTTACAAACGTTATTAACATGGCTACAAATCAGGATGCTTTAACACGTTAAAATTGCAGCTTTTCGTTTCGATAAACGACTTAATCGTGCAGCTTGTGTATTACGGCTAACTTATGTGCACGTTATCAAGGGGGCTGAGACCACAATCGAGCTGTTCAAAGCTGTTCAGTTTTATTGATTTTATGACAACCAATCTTTTGTCTAAAATAAACTTAGTTTGCATGGTTTTTTTTTATTGTTTTTTTTTAAATACAAATTATTTTATTATATTCTTATTAAAAAAGCATATATATATATATATATATATATATATATATATATATATATATATATATATATATATATATATATATATATATATATATATATATTTATTTAGAGCTAGCTCTGGGGAAAATTCAGAGCTGTATATGTGTATAAATATATAGGCTATATAATTTCTCATGTTGCCATTCGGTACACAGTTTTAGTAGCCTATATATTGATTTAACATAAATACCGTGTGTGTGTGTGTGTGTGTGTGTGTGTGTGTGTGTGTGTGTGTGTGTGTGTGTGTGTGTGTGTGTGTGTGTGTGTGTGTGTGTGTGTGTGTTCATTGCACCCATCTGTTCTGTTCAATGTTACTTTCATATTAAAGTCCATGGTTATAATTATTCATAAGTATGTAGTGTCATAACTACATCTCTGTCATTTATAACAAACGAAACAGTTTGAAAATCGGTTGAAAATTGAGCAAGTTATGGTTATTTAAAAGTACATGCACCATTAAAACACACTGTTACGAGTGAGCGAGCTGCCTGTGACAAGATGGCCGCAAGTTGCGGACGGCGACCTCCATTGGCCAATAGCGCGCACGAGACATCTAGCCTTTATTATGGATATCTATGGTCTTTAGCCTCTGGGCAAACATTCCTCCTATGATGCAAAAATTTTCAATTTGCATCATAGGAGGAATTTTTCCAGAAATAAAATGCATAAATCTCTTGTCTCAGGGGGATATGAGGGGGGAAAGCACAATAATTTGAATATACTCCAGGGTTTCTACTGATACAAAGCCATATGCTAATCGCTGAAGTAACCCTTTAATTATGTAGATTGTTTTGTCACATGCCTGTCCTGTCTTGTGTGCACATGTGGGTTTTGTGTTGTCGAGCATGTGCTCCTGTCATTGTCAGTTCCCTCCCCCTTGTTATCTGATTAGTGTTTATTGGCCCCACCTGTGTTCCCTGATTCCCTTTTGATTTCTTCCCTTTATAAGCTCCTTGTGTTTGTCAGTCTTGGTCGGATCGTTGTTATGTACTGTCTACGTCTCCCGGTTCCCAGTGACTTCTAGGTGGTATGTGTTTAGTTTCAGTTTATGTATTTTCTAGTTTATGTTTTCCCCCTCGTGGGTTTTGTTTTGTATTTATGTTTTATTTGTTGTAAATAAATTATCATTTTTCTGCACTTGAGTCCTCGCACCATTTTCCTTTGTGTGTACATGACCGGTTTATAACGGTGTTTGTTACTGTCAAAAAAAAAAGTGTTGTTATAAAGCAGCGAGAGCGCTGATGGTGATGAACAACAGGTGAAGACAGAGTGTTACACATGACAGTAGCTAGCTGTGTCCCAAAGTGAAGTGCGCGCACTTCGAAGGCCGCATTTAAAGTGCGATTACGTCATAGCGGCACTACGAAGGCTGTCCCAATGTGAAGGCTGCACCCTCTGAAGGCTGCATTTGAAGTGCGATTACATCACAGCGGCACTACGAAGGCTGTCCCAAACATAGATATCCATAATAAAGGCTAGATGTCTCGTGCGTGCTGTTGGCCTATGGAGGTCGCCGTCCGCAACTTGCGGCCATCTTGTCACAGGCAGCTCGCTCACTCGTAACAGAGTGTTTTAATAGTGCATGTACTTTTAAATAACCATAACTTGCTCAATTTTCAACCGATTTTCAAACTGTTTCATTTGTTATTAAACGCCAGAGATGTAGTTATGACAATACATACTTATGAATAATTATAACCATGGACTTCAATATGAAAGTTACATTGAACAGAACAGGTGCAATAAAAAAGGTATTTATGTTAAATCAATATAGGCTACTAAAACTGTGTACCGAATGGCAACATGAGAAATGTATTAATTATATATCACACACACACACACACACACACACACAGCTCTGATTTTTTTTTTCCAGAGCTAGCTATATATATATATATATATATATATATATATATATATATATATATATATATATATATATATAATTGTATCACTATTATAATAAAATAATAAAAAAATAAAAAAAACATGCAAATTAAGTTTTTTAACTAGACAAAAGATTGGTTGTCATAAAATCGTTATTGGTGTCAATAAACCTATATAATTGAACACCTCGATTGTGGTCTCAGCCCCCTTGATAACGTGCACGTAAGTTAGCCGTGATACACAAGCTGCACGATTAAGTCGTTTACCGAAACGAAAAGCTGCAATTTCAATGTGTTAAAGCATCCAGATTTGTAGCCATGTTAATAACGTTTGTAAGAAACCAAACCATTTGTAAATCCGTAAAGATTTTAGCGAGATAAGAGAATTTATGTTCGTACTGATCACTCATCTTACATCAGGTTCCACAGAGCCCGACAGAAAGCTTGCCTGTGACAAGATGGTGATGACGATGGTGACTCCGCCGTAAGACATTTGTGCTGCGTCCCAATTCGCCTAATTATACTACATCCTAAAAGTATGTACTCTTTTTGTGAAGAAAAGGTATATACTTTTGAGTGTGTAGCAGAAAAGTATGCAAGCTTCGGGACATACTACTTCGCCATCTTTAACGGACTCTGTCGCTTAGTTACGTGCATCCCGTCACCGTTTATCTGCCCTGTCAATCATCGTCAGATTCGTCACAGTTCAAATCCTTCACATTCAGTTTAATCTCCTACCGTATCGGAGAAATGTAGCTGCTCGTTGATCTGTCATTTGTGGGTCTTTAATGCAGAGACTCTCCTCATGTGTTTGCAGTTTAAATATAATGATGCATTTAAAAGTTAATGGCCAAACGTGTCATTACAAAAGTTCACAATGCTGCTGCATGTGAAATACAATGTGGACAACACTGAATAAATATATTTTTGTCAGGTTAATTATTGATAGGGTCACTCAAATCCCTTTATCTAAACTTCTCTACTTAACCGCATGCTTAACCGTCGAACTCGCACATCCGTCATGTTTGTAGTTTTTTAACACTTTTTTATCTGCGTTTGTAGTTCTAATCGAATCCTCGTCCAACTCGCAATGGGTTGTGGGCAATATCAGCTGTTAGAGTGCACATCGATCCATACTGTGAATTCGGACCGGAAATAGTAAACCATCCGGGAATCTTTGGAATACTCTTTTCAACATACTACGATTTGGGACATACTAATTCTATTTTCGAATACTATTTAGGATGGATAGTATGCAAAATGGGACGCAGAGCTAGCCTTTATTATGAATATCTATGGTCCCAAAGTGAAAGCTGCACCTCTGAAGGACGCATTTGAAGTGCGATTGCGTCACAGCGGTGCGACGGCTGCCGCAATTCATGAGCGACTTCAAAATGCGCCCTTCGGTTCTCATGCAAAGGAAGGGTACAGCAGATGGGACCTTCCCACAACTTCGCAGCCTTCCCTATCCCAGAATTCATAGCACACTGGTGGTCCGCATTCCCGCGGCACTCGAGATTCCAGTTAAAGGCGGTATAGCGGTAACTCAAGTGTAGCCTGGATAGCCTACTATTGAACACAACAACGCAAGCGCTTGAAGTAAATAAAACGTTTAACTTTAGTGCATTCGCACAGTTCCCAGTTCCCAACCCTGAGCTTTAATTTCCCAATTTTTAAATGCTATTTATTTCTCAACCATTCTCTCAAGAAGAGGACTCAGTCCATTATCTCCCTTTTCGCTGTTTCTTTTTTTTTTCATACACTTTCTTTAAATAGCCTTCAAAATATAATCTGCACGGGGCTGTATTTTCGTCCCGCTCCCGCTATTCCGCACCGCACCATTCCTTTCGCGCGTAAAATTCAGTCCATGCTCACCCTCTATAAATTATTTTATTCTCGACCTGACCGATCGATCCAGCTAAATTTAGATTTTGTTTCCAGAATCTATCTTTTAAATTTCCCTTACAGAAAGAGAGACACTGGGGATAGGAATTATCCATGCAATCATTTTTTTTTTTTACTGTCAACACCTAAAACAAATATCACCGAAAAATAGGCTAAATCAAATGTGACATCTTTTACTCAGAATTATAAGGAAAAAAATGCAAATAAACGAAAACTGCTGACTTAGATGCTAAAATAAAGTTTTTTATATGAATGAATGAATGAATGAATGAATGAATGAATGAATGCTGACGTCGGTCACCGAAAGATCGATCCCCCAAAGGCTGAATGCGTGGCCGACACAGAACAGTTTAAATGGCTAGGCTATTTTATTAGCTTATTATTTTTTATGCAAGTTATTTGTAAATTAAACAAAGGAACTGCTGTCTATTGTTCATTTTCGTTAACTTCAAACGTAGGCTAAATTAAAGAGAAGCATTGTTCTATAGCCTATTGTTTATTTTTGTAAAGCACGTTATACTTTGTAGTTACAATAAACACATTTAGCTTATGTTTATACATATATTTTCTTGTCATGTAATTTAAAATGTGTAAATGAAAATAAATTGGTCTATACATTAGCCTACGTAAGCTTTTTACAACTATAGCCTATTTATAGACCAATAACTTAAGTTTAACACCAGAAACAACTGAAATTTTTATTATCAGCCAAACCAGAAGAAACACTTTTCAACACTTTCATTGCGCTGCGCGGGAGAAGCTGGAGCTGTACCGGGATGGGGAATAATGCACAATAGAGACTCTGGTGAGGTCTGAGCGGGACACCATCTTCTGGGATGAGTGCATATTTCCACTGTCCGCAGCATTGCGGGGCTGAATCGGTCGACGGCTGGCATCATTTCATGAAAAGTAGACAATACATCTGAATAAAAATAAGTAGATCTACTTAAAAAAAAAGAAAGACTTGGACATATATATAAATGTTTAAAATATATTAATTCTCCCGATCAGCGCAATGAAAGTGTATAATATTCAAATTGATAATTAAAATTTCTGTTGTTTATGATGTTAAACTTAAGTTGTATTATTGTTCTATAAATAGGCTAGTTGTAAAAAGCCTACTTTAGGTAGGCTAATGTATAGGCCAATTTATTTTCATTTACACTTTTTAAATTACATGACAAGAAAATATATGTATGAACATATATAAATGTGTTTAATGTAGCTACAAATGATAACGTGCATTACAAAAATAAACAATGTAGGCTATAGAACAACCACTTCTACTTCCGTATAATACGAATATAGCCTAATACGAATATAATATAATACGGGCAATTCCTATCCAGTGTCTCTCTTTCTGTAAGGGACATTTAAAAGATAGATTCTGGAAACAAAATCTAAATTTAGCTGGATGAGTCGGGTCGGAAATAAAATTATTTATAGCGGGTGAGCACGGAGTGAATTTTGCGCGAGCGGAATCGTGCATAGCGGGAGCGGGACGAAAATACAGCCCCGGACAGAAGGCTATTTAAAGAAAGTGTATGAAAAAAAGAAAGAAACAGCGAAAAGGGTGATAATGGACTGATTCCTCTTCTTGAGAGAATGGTTGAGAAATAAATAGCATTTAAAAATTGGGTAATTAAAGTTTATCTTGGTTGCCCAGGGCAGGAAACTGGGAACTGTGCAAATGAAAAAAAAAAAAAAAAAAACATTTTATTAACTTCAAGCGCTTTTGCTGTTGTGTTCAATAGTATCCAGACTACACTTGAGTTACCGACCGCTATACCGTCTTAAACTGAGAAATCTGATCGAGTGCCGCGGGAATGCGGACCAGTCAAATCCTGTAGTCACCAGTGTGCTATGAATTCTGGGATAGGGAAGGCTGCGAATGTGTGGGAAGGTTCCATCTGCTGTAGCCTTGCCTGAGAACCGAAGGGCGCATTTTAAAGTCGCTCATGAATTACGGCAGCCTTCATCGCACCGCTGTGACGCAATCGCACTTCAAATGCGGCCTTCGAAGGTGCAGCTCTGACTTTGGGACAGCCTTTGTAGTGCTGCTGTGACGTAATCGCACTTCAAATGCGGCCTTCGAAGTGCGCGCACTTCACTTTGAGACACAGCTAGTATGTGTGTGCGGCTGTGCGCTGGAGAGTGAGAGAGATGGGTGTGTCAATGAGTGTGTGACAGAGTGTGGTGGTATGAGAGTGAGGGGGAACAGAGAAGTAACCCAGATCCTGACACTTTCCACGTCGGTGAACGCAATTGATACTGTGAGCTCCGCTACCAAAGGAGGAGACAGAGACACGACATTAAAGCAACCAAAACAAATAAGACTTGAGAGCACTTCTTGTTAAACTGTTTACTTTTGTGAGGAAGAAGACTTTTGTGTCTACCAGTTGTGTGATAGTTTTAGAATTTTAATGTGCACTACAGAGTCTATGCAAATTAGGCTAATATATTTTTTATTATTATTATTTTCTATTTTTGGTATACTTTTCTTAAGCATCATTTATTTTTAGATTTATTTGATGGCCAGTTGGGGTCTGTTCAATAAATATGACAGTTCTAAACAATCTATTTTGTTTTATTGTTCCACTATATTACTGATATTTACAATAATGTATTGAATTTGATAGGTGTCTCTCACATTGTCCCACAGCAACATTAAAGTAGTGTAGATTAGTGTAAAATATTTTAATTGAATTATTACTATTTAGTGTTCATTTCATTCATTTAATATTGGGGGCATGGCTTGTGAAAACTGTTTTTAAAAAAAATCAAAATTATATGACTTATAGCTTTGTTTTTTGTTTTGTTTTTTACAGTAACGCAAATAGTTACTTTCCCTGGTAACGAGTTACTTTTATTATAGAGTAATTCATTTACTAACTCAGTTACTTTTTGGAACAAGTAGTGAGTAACTACAACTAATTACTTTTTTAAAGGAACATTCCCAACACTGTCAGACAGTAACCAACAACCCCCTTTTCATAAACCCTCACTCTAGACTGATCGCTGTGGTTGATTTGACGGGAGTCACTAAAGCCTTCACACTGCCCGATTTTTGCCCCGATTTTGAGTCGCCGACAGGTTTTGCGAAATCGCCGACAAATGCTCGAGATCACAGGCAAATCGGTGCTCGTGCACGCGAGTGACAATCATGCAGTATGAATGATCAAAGACGCGATCAGAGAGAATCGCAGACGAGTCGCCGACGCCGGTGAGATATTTGGCATGCTAAATATCTGGACCTGTCGGCGATTCAAACTTCTGCTGTGTGAACAGCGTTCTGACTGAAAATTACACCGACAGCCAATGAGAGAGTGAGATACAGGGCAGCAGGAGGTTCAGGGAGGAGTTATAAAGCAGAATTTCAGTATTTTAATAGATATATTTACAATTCTATCAAACAGAAACAAAGGCCAAACATTTGCACATCCACCCTTATGCAACAAAAATATATTTCTCAATATATTAGTTGACAATATATTTCTCAGTATATTAGTTGACAATATATTTCATGTGTCTCCATATATTGTGAAATTTACATGGTAATATATCATATGATATATTATATAATAATATATTATATATGCAAGTTATATATTGCAATATATGGGACAATACTGCAATTATTGCCGTTTTCATATATTGACTAAATACATATCATTATACTATTCAATATATTGCTATGTATATTGAAATATATCCTATAAAATATGAAATTATATATTGGAAGAGTCATTGTATATATATATGTAAATATATATGTAAAATTATATGAGATAATATACCTCAATGTACTGGATAATATAATCAGATTTATATGGGAATATGTCTTAAATATATTGATTTATATTACATAGTATATAATTATCATATATATTGTATACATGGTAAATATGAAATAATCTAATGTACACTGTCTGTCATATATTTTAAAATATAACAGATTAAAATATAATATAGAAATTAGGGCCGCGACTCGATTAAAAAAATAATCTAATTAATTAGAGGCTTTGTAATTAATTAATCGCATTTTAATTGCATATAAATATTTGACCTGAGAACAATGAGAAGTAATTTTTCACATGTATTTTTAGTAAACCATTGAATAATGACTGAATAAGCTTAATCAACAAAATATTGTTTATTTATTTCAGTCCAGCAGACCAGTGCATGTTTGCCAGTTTAGCAAAAGCATTTTTGTGATATTTGAGGCTCAATGTGCTGCGGTGATACGCGAATTCCTTGTTGTATAGCTTGCACACACCCATGCTCTTGACGACGCTTCCATTCTTTCGTTTTTTAAAACAAAATTTCCCATCCACGGGGCCAAGCAAAGCAGTCTCATCAGCTTCTTCGTTCCATAGCTTCGTTCATGCGTTCATGTTCACATGGTTCGTTGTTGTCGTGACTCCGGAGCGCTAGTTGGTGTTCCAGTATAATTGGTCCGTCGAAACTCATTCATTGAAAAACGTTCCGCGGTGCAAAAATAAGTGTGGTAAAAAAAATTTTTTTTTTTTTTTGCGTAATTAATTAACGCGTTAAAGTCACGTAATTAACGTTAAAGTCCCGGCCCTAATAGAAATATTTTCTAAATATAGAAAATATATTGAAAGTCATGCACCATCTGAATTGGGCTATTGTTAATCAACCTCTTTAAACATATGCAGGAGCTTGCTTAACTCACAAAAAATACTTTGTTTCAATAAAAATACATGAAATAATTCAGTTTTGTTTGTATATCAATGTATTTTAATATATGAATCAATATATAGCAATAGGTTGTCCATCCATATATTGCTATATATTTTCAAATATATGAGGAAGTTTCTGATACATTGAAATATATTTTCTAATGTATTGCAATATAAATTCTAGTATATTGCAATATATTTTTGTTTCGTAAGGGCAGCCACAGCAGCAGCACATTAAATAGTTATTTATTTACCTCAAACTGTCTTTGCAGAACAAAATCCTGGCTCCCTCTGTCTCTCCAACAATTTCTTCCGCCATAATCTTTTTTCTTTTTCTCCACAAATCAGCGCACATACAATTTGAAGCAAACTTTGTGCAGTTTATCATTTTTAATAACAATTCCAAGTCTCGCGCGAGAACTCCGGTCTGACCATAGACTGTAAAAAAACGTCTGACGCACGTGTGATCTCGCGTTGTTTACTTGTCACATCGCACGTGTGTTTGGGAAACGTAGTTTGCACACCGGAGAGCGAGAGAGTTGTCGGCGATTCTTCCTCTTGTTCAGTCATGCAGTGTGAACTCCTCTGTCGTCAAACCATCGTGCAGTGTGAACACAGCAGTGACTGAATGACACCCCAGATAGTCATGCAGTGTGAATAGAGCAGTGACCCGACGAGTTTGAAAATCGTGCAGTCTGAACTAGGCTTAACGTGATGCATGGAGACACAGGACTGATTATTAATCTTAGCCAATCACGTTGAGATGAAAGATGAGTACCACGTTATTATGTTAATGATTAAATAGCTTGTTCTTCAGCGTTTCATATAACCCTTTCCTCTCTGGTGTATTTATTGCAAAAACGAGTTCATAACATGAATCTTGAGTATTTTAGCTTTCAAGTGATGCATAGTTTCTGATAGTTGATTGAATAGTTTGTATAAAACAAAAGAAATTATAAGTAGAGACACGCCCACTTCCGTCAACCTCCCCACCCACGAGCCGATGCTGATTAAGTGGTTAATTAACATTCTAATTTTCTCAGATACTAAATTTCGGGTTATAATCATCAAAATTAAAAGAAATACACATTACATATTTCAGTCTCTGTGTAATGAATGACTATAATATACAAGTTTCACTTTTTGAATGGAATTTGTGAAATAAATACACTTTTTGATGATATTCTAACAAATGACCAGCAGCTGTATTAATGTGTTGTATTGAGGTGCTTGGCTGATCTGCCCGCATTGACACTATATGAGTACTGAACTGATCTGGACAATTACATTAATACCCGAAGAAGTGAAGTGTCCAATGATGATGTCAGAGTATGCGTCCCCAGAACTCTGTAAGTCTGTGTCAGCAGCTAGGCATCACCCTGGAGCCCTGATGCGTAGCAGGGGAGTCTCTTTCTGGTGATATAAGGGTGAGGACTTGGGTGTGAATGAGATCCATAGATCACATGTCTATTCAGTGTTGGAATGGCATTGTTGGGACCTTCTGACTGATGATACGAAAGTGAGTACTTGGGTGGGAATAGGATCCATAAACCACATGTCTATTCAGTGTTGGAATGTCATTGCTGGGACTCTCTGACTGATGATACGAGAGTGAGTACTTGGGTGGGAATAGCATCCATAGACCACAGGTCTATTCAGTGTTGGAATGGCCTTGGGCTCTCAAGTAGAAAGAGAGAGTTCATCGTTCTGAGGTAACATGGCTAGATACCTCAGCCTCTGTCGGTTCTCTGGGGTGAAGAAAGAGGTGCAGTGCAGGTGAGTAAATCTATACTCATTTTAGAAAGTCAGTGTGGCAAGGGGGGCGTGGTTCAGCGAGGTCTGCAGCGGGAGAGAGGGCCGTGGGACGAGCGGTAAGTGAGTGGGTTGGACGCAGATTAATAACACCTGTATCTTGTTCCAGTAATGAGCGTGGAGAGGGGATAAAACGCCAGCGGAACCAGAGACCAGGGAGAGAGAGAGGGACTGCTGATGCTACACGCTGACACTGAGGACACTGAGCACGTTGACCCGGAAGCGGATGTTGAACCGGAACCCGGAAGTGACTGAGAGAAATAGACACTCGCGGAGAGTGTACAAAGATTGATTTTATTTTGAATAAAAGCATCAGCAGTCAAGCCGACCCCCGTGTCCTCTTCCTTCCTCACAATACGAACTTTATCACACTGGTGCCGAAACCCGGGAAGGAAGTAGGACCGCGCCGCCGCCATGCAGACCCCCTCCGCCACGCCATTTGCGGACATCATCACCTCCCTCGCGGCCCTCCACCAAGACCAACACCAGGGCGAAGCTGGACCTTCGGGCAGATCAGGAGTGCCGCTTTGAGGCGATTGTCCGAGGCCAGCAAGAGGACCGCGAGAGGTTCCGGAGCTGGATGGATCGGGAGGTTCGCGCCGAGGCCGCCGGGCTGGCCAGCGCACCGGTACACGTGCCCCTCCACAAAATGGGGCCAGAAGACGACCCGGAGGCCTTCATAGACTTGTTTCAGAAGGTTGGGAGGCCTGCGGGTGGCCCCGGGCACAGTGGCCGGTGCGCCTCATTCCACTGCTATCAGGAGAAGCCCAGGCGGCCGCACAACAGCTACCGGTGGCGAACCTCCTGAAATATGACGACCTGAAGAGGGCCATCTTTCAGCGGGTCGGCCGGACCCCGGAGCAACACCGACAAAGGTTCCGCTCCATGGAATGGGGCGATGTCGGCCGACCCTTCGCAATGGCCCAACAGCTCCGGGACTCGTGCCGCAGATGGCTCTTGGCCGGCGGAAGCGACGTGGACCATATCGTCGATCTGGTGGTGCTGGAGCAGTTTATCACTCGGCTCCCAAGGAAGACCGCCAAGTGGGTCCAGTGCCACCGGCCCACGTCGCTGGAGACGGCCATCAACCTGGCGGAGGACCACCTGGTGGCGTGCCCGGGGGTCGGCGAGCCCCCGCTAACCTCTCACTCTCTCTCTCCCCCCTCTGTCTCTCCTTCTCGCCCTGTCCCTCTCCCCAGGTCCCGCCCTCCAGGCCCTCCTCGCGTCCCCCCCAGAGGCCGGGGTGGGATGGGCCTAGGACCGTCCGGGAGTTCGCGGGCTCCGCCCAGGGAGGCGGGGCCGCTGGGGGCAGGTGGTGACAATGGCTCTGGTTCCACCCCCTCCCCGCGCTCATTCTCCAACCCACTCCCCGCCGCAGGGGCGGCGGGTAGGCCTGGGCTGGCCTGCTGGCGGTGCGGTGATCCGGATCATTTTGTGGACCGATGTCCGATGATGGACATCGGAACAATGATCCGGATCCCGAACGTCCAGCGGACCACCCCCGATCAAGTGGGAGAGTACCAAATTCCTGTGAGTATCAAGGGGGGTACATATCAGGCCTTGGTGGATTCAGGATGTAACCAAACCTCGATCCATCAAAGCCTGATGCAGCCTGGGGCATTGGATACAAGCCGCATGGTTAAGGTGCGTTGTGTGCACGGGGATGTGGTGGAATATCCGGTTGTCCCAGTCACGATACAGTTTCGGGGGAAAAAGCATAATGTAGAGGTCGCGGTTAGTCCACAGGTCCGGCATCCGCTAATTCTGGGGACGAATTGGCCCGCCTTTCCGGCTTTATTGGGGTCGTTATGCGCGGATGCCGCTTGGGAGAAAAAGGCGAGGAGGGGGGCGGCGCGAGTGCAGCTTGGGGAGACTGAGACCGGACCCTTGGGGACAGCTTCAGAGGAACCGAGCGGGATCGAGAGACTGATTCTCTCGGACCGCGATGACTTTCCTCTGGAGCAGTCACAAGATGAGACCCTCAAAAATGCCTTCCAGCAGGTCCGATCGATTGACGGCCAGTCTCTCCAACCTGCCTTGCCTGTCTCTTATCCGTATTTTGCCATAATAAAGGATCGGTTGTATCGAGCGACCCAAGACAATCAGACAAAGGTAGATACAACCCAGTTGTTAGTACCAAAGAGCCGCCGGGAAATGCTTTTCCAGGCAGCTCACTCTAATCCAATGGCGGGCCACCTGGGACAGGCGGCCACGCTGAATCGCCTCATGACCCGATTTTTTTGGCCAGGCATTCATGTGCGCAGGTGGTGCGCGTCTTGTCCGGAATGTCAGTTGGTGAATCCACTGGCCGCCCCAAAAGCGCCGTTGCGCCCCCTGCCATTAATGCAGGTCCCCTTCGAGAGAATTGCGATGGACCTCATCGGGCCATTAGAGCGATCCGCACGTGGACATCGTTTTGCGTTAGTCATTGTGGACTACGCAACACGATATCCGGAGGCAGTGGCTCTCCGCAACATCTCCACAAAGGGTGTTGCGGACGCACTGTTTCGACTGATCTCCCGAGTGGGGATTCCGAAAGAAATCCTCACTGATCAAGGCACGGCGTTTATGTCACGCACGTTAAGCGAACTCTACGGATTATTGGGCATTAAATCCATTCGAACAAGCGTCTATCACCCACAAACGGACGGCTTGGTCGAACGATTTAATCGCACTCTTAAATCCATGATCCGTAAGTTCGTACAGGAAGACGCCAAAAATTGGGATCGGTGGTTAGAACCCCTCTTATTTGCCGTACGGGAGGTTCCACAAGCCTCCACGGGGTTTTCCCCCTTCAAGCTTCTCTATGGACGGCAGCCCCGGGGGGTGCTGGACGTCCTACGAGAAACTTGGGAGGAGGGACCTTCTTTGGCCAAGAACGAAATTCAGTACGTGCTGGACTTGCGAACAAAACTCCACACACTGGGGCGGCTATCCAGGGAGAATTTGTTACAAGCCCAGGACCGCCAAAGCCGGTCATATAACAGGGGTACGAAGCTACGCAAATTCACACCGGGAGAGAAAGTGCTCGTACTACTCCCCACGTCAAGCTCGAAATTAATGTCAAAGTGGCAGGGGCCGTTTGAGGTCGCACGACAGATAGGAGAGCTCGATTATGAAGTGATACGATCCGATAGGAACGGGGCACGTCAAATATATCACCTCAACCTGCTTAAGAAATGGAATGAGGTGGAATCAGTGTTGTTGGCAACGGTGATCGGGGAAGAGGATGATCTCGGGCCAGAGGCGAGCATTAAAGCACAATCGGTCGCGCTGGCCCCTGGTGGAGATCACCTCTCACCGTTCCAAATCACTGATTTATCAAAACTACAGGCGGAGTTCGCCGACGTGTTCTCGCCCCTACCGGGACGTACCGACTTGATTCAGCACCATATCGAGACCGAGCCGGGCGTGGTAGTTTGCAGCCGGCCGTATCGTTTGCCTGAACACAAGAAAAAGGTGGTTCAGGAGGAATTAGGGGCAATGCTCGACATGGGAGTAATCGAGGAGCCCAACAGTGACTGGGCAAGCCCGATAGTTTTGTTCCCCAAAACCGACGGCTCGGTCAGGTTCTGTGTGGACTATCGCAAGGTGAACGCAGTGTCGAAGTTCGACGCGTATCCAATGCCGCGGGTTGACGAGTTGCTTGATCGGTTGGGCACGGCTCGCTTTTATTCGACACTGGACTTAACAAAGGGCTATTGGCATATCCCCTTGTCGCCATTGTCCGAAGAAAAGACAGCTTTCACCATGCCGTTTGGATGACACCAATTTGTCACGCTTCCTTTCGGCTTGTTCGGGGCACCCGCTACCTTCCAGCGACTCATGGATAGGATTTTGCGTCCCCATGCCGCATATGCTGCTGCGTATCTGGATGACATCGTGATTTACAGTCACGATTGGCAGCGGCGAATGCGGCATGTTAGGGCGGTCCTGAGGTCGCTGAGGGGAGCGGGGCTCACGGCCAACCCAAAGAAGTGTGCGATTGGGCGGGTGGAAGTAAGGTATCTGGGCTTCCACTTGGGTCATGGACAGGTGCGTCCCCAAATTGATAAGACTGCCGCGATTGCAACCTGTCTGAGACCCAAGACCAAAAAGGAGGTAAGGCAGTTCTTGGGGCTGGCGGGATATTACAGACGGTTTATACCAAATTATTCGGACCTCACCAGCCCTTTGACTGATCTTACTAGAAAGTGGCTACCAGATACGGTCCAGTGGACGGAGCCGTGTCAGCAGGCTTTTACCCGAGTTAAGGCTGCTCTATGTGGCGGGCCGCTATTACACTCCCCTGACTTTTCTCTCCCCTTTTTGTTGCAGACTGACGCGTCGGACAGGGGGCTGGGCGCGGTCCTGGCCCAGGAGGTGGAGGGGGGAGAGCGGCCGGTGCTGTACATTAGCCGTAAGCTCTCCAAGAGAGAAGCTAAGTACAGCACCATCGAAAAAGAGTGCCTTGCCATCAGGTGGGCCGTTCTCACCCTCCGCTACTACCTTCTGGGGCGGGAGTTCACCCTCTGTTCGGACCACGCTCCTCTCCAATGGCTCCACCGCATGAAGGATACCAACGTGCGGATCACCCGTTGGTATCTAGCTCTTCAGCCGTTTAAGTTCAAGGTGGTCCACAGGCCGGGTGCTCAGATGGCTGTGGCCGATTTCCTCTCCAGAAAGGGGGGGGGGGGGGCTGCAGGCCGGACGGCTCCCCGGCCTGAGTCGGGCGGTGGGGGTATGTGGCAAGGGGGGCGTGGTTCAGCGAGGTCTGCAGCGGGAGAGAGGTCCGCGGGACGAGCGGTAAGTGAGTGGGTTGGACGCAGATTAATAACACCTGTATCTTGTTCCAGTAATGAGCGCGGAGAGGGGATAAAACGCCAGCGGAACCAGAGACCAGGGAGAGAGAGAGGGACTGCTGACGCTACACGCTGACACTGAGGACACTGAGCACGTTGACCCGTCAGCGGATGTTGAACCGGAACCCGGAAGTGACTGAGAGAAATAGACACTCGCGGAGAGTGTACAAAGATTGAGTTTATTTTGAATAAAAGCGTCAGCAGTCAAGCTGACCCCCGTGTCCTCTTCCTTCCTCACAATACGAACTTTATCACAGTCAGTTATTCTGTCCTAGTTTGGTTTTGGAAAGAAAATGAAGGATACAAAATACAAATAACTAAGTTTACTAGAGACTTGCAGGTAGCAAACAGCGTGACATCTTTCAATAACTGACCAAGAAGAACAGAACAGGGAGATTTAGTACACATAATGTGTCTGTTCCTAAAATTATGTTGTATGAAGGTTTGAGTTTGTTTTGTAAGTTAAAAAAGGACTGCTTCACCTAGATCCTGCATCATCTCTGCTGCAACCAATGATTCAAAAGTACTGACCGTTTTTTAATTGGATCTAGCTGAAGTAAGATGGATTCTGGTTATGATTTGCCAATCTACGAGGGTACTGCCCCATGCCATCTTCCATCTGGTCTTGGCTGGCCATGACTGACTACCTTATAAAGGTCCAAAAAGTATTTTCCTGTGAAGGAAATTCCAGAGCCTTTTCCAGTCCTTGAGTCAGCTTCTCAGAATGCAGAGCAGACCGTTATGGCCTTTTTGTGTGTGTGGGCTGCAGACACAATAGCTTCAGCCCATGACCAGAGTTCAATGATGGCTCCAGCTAAAGAGCCCATTCTGAAGTGTTCTGTGTTCTAGCCCAAGTGTCCACTAACACTTTACAACCCCATAGCTCCTCTCAAGAAAGTTTTGGGGGGTGATATATGTCTTCAGCCATAGTTTCCGAGCCTAGTTAATAGGGCAAGGCCAGGGAGGCCGAGTCTCCCTGAACAGTCGGCGCCTCCCCGGGCCACTGAACTGCTGGTGCCTCCCTTGGCTCTGGCACCACCCAGAAGGCTTCTTGTTCTGCGTAAGCCACCCCTCATCAACCTCCAGGGCAACCACCCTCCCACCCATGTGGATGTAATATAGCGCAAGGATGCACCTTCCGTGAGGCTGGGGGTCACGTTTTGAGTCTGCATGTTCACTTTAGAGGTTGTTTTTGATCAGTTTGAAGTCAATAAAGTCAGTAAAGTAAATTCTGAGAAAAATCTAGTTAATCTTCAAGTTTTCTGAAGGTCTTAAAACCAATTCACTTTGTAACCATAACTTAAAATGGTAATGGTTATTCATGGTAATAACACCAAAGTCAAAACCAAATATCTATAAGAAAATATATACAGTATATATTCAACTTATATATATATATATATATATATATATTGTTCAAAATAATAGCAGTACAATGTGACTAACCAGAATAATCAAGGTTTTTCGTATATATTTTTTTATTGCTACGTGGCAAACAAGTTACCAGTAGGTTCAGTAGATTCTCAGAAAACAAATGAGACCCAGCATTCATGATCTGCACGCTCTTAAGGCTGTGCAATTGGGCAATTAGTTGAATTAGTTGAAAGGGGTGTGTTCAAAAAAATAGCAGTGTGGCATTCAATCACTGAGGTCATCAATTTTGTGAAGAAACAGGTGTGAATCAGGTGGCCCCTATTTAAGGATGAAGCCAACACTTGTTGAACATGCATTTGAAAGCTGAGGAAAATGGGTCGTTCAAGACATTGTTCAGAAGAGCAGCGTACTTTGATTAAAAAGTTGATTAGAGAGGGGAAAACCTATAAAGAGGTGCAAAAAATGATAGGCTGTTCAGCTAAAATGATCTCCAATGCCTTAAAATGGAGAGCAAAACCAGAGAGACGTGGAAGAAAACGGAAGACAACCATCAAAATGGATAGAAGAATAACCAGAATGGCAAAGGCTCAGCCAATGATCACCTCCAGGATGATCAAAGACAGTCTGGAGTTACCTGTAAGTACTGTGACCGTTAGAAGACGTCTGTGTGAAGCTAATCTATTTTCAAGAATCCCCCGCAAAGTCCCTCTGTTAAAAAAAAAAGCATGTGCAGAAGAGGTTACAATTTGCCAAAGAACACATCAACTGGCCTAAAGAGAAATGGAGGAACATTTTGTGGACTGATGAGAGTAAAATTGTTCTTTTTGGGTCCAAGGGCCACAGGCAGTTTGTGAGACGACCCCCAAACTCTGAATTCAAGCCACAGTACACAGTGAAGACAGTGAAGCATGGAGGTGCAAGCATCATGATATGGGCATGTTTCTCCTACTATGGTGTTGGGCCTATTTATCGCATACCAGGGATCATGGATCAGTTTGCATATGTTAAAATACTTGAAGAGGTCATGTTGCCCTATGCTGAAGAGGACATGCCCTTGAAATGGTTGTTTCAACAAGACAATGACCCAAAACACACTAGTAAACGGGCAAAGTCTTGGTTCCAAACCAACAAAATTAATGTTATGGAGTGGCCAGCCCAATCTCCAGACCTTAATCCAATTGAGAACTTGTGGGGTGATATCAAAAATGCTGTTTCTGAAGCAAAACCAAGAAATGTGAATGAATTGTGGAATGTTGTTAAAGAATCATGTAGTGGAATAACAGCTGAGAGGTGCCACAACTTGTTTGACTCCATGCCACACAGAGGTCAAGCAGTTTTAAAAAACTTTGGTCATACAACTAAATATTAGTTTAGTGATTCACAGGATTGCTAAATCCCAGAAAGAAAAAAAAATGTTTGTACAAAATAATTTTGAGTTTGTACAGTCAAAGGTAGACACTACTATTTTTTTTAACACACCCCTTTCAACTAATTGCCCAATTGCACAGCCTTAAGAGCGTGCATATCATGAATGCTGGGTCTTGTTTGTTTTCTGACAATCTACTGAACCTACTGGTAACTTGTTTGCCACGTAGCAATAAAAAATATACTAAAAACCTTGATTATTCAGGTTAGTCACATTGTACTGCTATTATTTTGAACTATACTGCATATATATATATATATATATATATATATATATATATATATATATATATATATATATATATATATATATATATTCAACTTATGTATATTTTTCCCATGATACCATCATTGTTTGATTAACATTATTGAAAAAGACCATATTAACACTATATTAATGAAACCGAATACAGGTCTTTCTCAAATAATTAGCATATTGTGATAAAGTTCATTATTTTCCATAATGTTATGATAAAAATTAAACTTTCATATATTTTAGATTCATTGCACACCAATTGAAATATTTCAGGTTTTTTTATTGTTTTAATACTGATGATTTTGGCGTACAGCTCATGAAAGTTTATTTCTGTCAAAAAAGTTTATTTCTGCCGCGGTCGATCCATGGATGCTTCAACACCTAAAAGAGCAAATTTTCCTCACATAAAGAGCGGGTGACGTGCTGTCCTTTTCAGGATGTCTTTCCACCCATGCGTTTCTGGATGCGGTCGTTCCCTGTAGCCCGCTGACGGTCACAAGCGCTGTATCACGTGCCTGGGCTTAGAGCACGCTGAGGTGCCGTTTGTGGATAGTTCGTGTTCTCACTGCGGGAACATGACTATCTCGGCACTTAGGTCGAGACTCGCCTACATCCGGGAAGGTGGAGTCCCCCTACCCATAGCTCGATCTAGGTCTATTCCTGCCCAGCAGAATAGACCTACTTTGATGGATAGCCGGGGTGACCTGAGGATTACGGTTAGGGCAAACCCGTCGAGTGAGCCTCCGCTGGACCCTAATCCCTCACAAGCGGCACAACCGGTGGTGCTTCCGGGGGACCCCGTCGGCCCCCCACATGCGTGGCCGACGGTGTCTTTTGGGGCACCCGCAGACGAACAGATGTCGATCACTGCATCGGAGGGGGAGTTTCAGTCCACTGGGGATGAATATTCGGCTGTACTGCCTCCCTCTGGGAAAGTGGCTACGGTCGTGTCGGACCCGGAGTTGACAGCTATGCTTTCCCGGGCCGCCGAAAAGGTCAGGCTTGAGTGGAACCCTCCACCACGTCCCAAACCTTCTAGGTTTGACGATTGGTTTCTCGGGGCGGGCCGCGGTGGTTCTTAGCGTCCCGCCCCGGTGCCTTTCTTCCCGGAGGTGCATGAGAAGCTGACTAGGTCGTGGAAAGCACTGTTTAGCGTCCGTGGGCGACCTAGTGGCTCCTCCCCCCTCACTACCCCTGACGGCGGGCAGGCCAGGGGGTATGAGGGTCTCCCGCCGGTGGAGCGGGGCGTCGCGATGCAACTGTGTCCGACGTCCGCCTCCAGCTGGCGCGGGGACCCGAAGCTCCCGTCCAGGGTTTATAGGTTATCTTCCGGTCTGACTGCGAAGGCCTATATGTCCTGTGGCCAGGCCGCATCCGCCCTGCATGCCATGGCGTTACTTCAGGTGCATCAAGCACAGGCACTCATGGACATGCACAAGGGTAGTCCTGGCCCAGAGCTCAGGACGGCAACGGACCTCGCCCTACGGGCGACAAAAAACGCTGCCCTCACTATTGGCCAGGCGATGTCCACTTTGGTTGTCCAGGAGCGGCATCTCTGGCTAAACCTGGCCGATATGAGGGAGACCGATAAGACCCGGTTCCTGGACTCCCGGTTCTCGGCCGCCCAGAAGCAGACGGAGGCCATCCGGCACATCCTGCCCCGGCGGTCTGCTGCTGCCTCTACCCTGCCGCCGGCAGCAGCACCTCTGCCTGCTCGTCGCCGAGGGCGTCCGCCTGCTGCCGCCCCCGCTCCCGCCGCAGCCCAGCAGCAGCCTTCACCCGGGCGTAGGCGTGGAGCCGGCCACGGGAAGGATGTCCAGCCCGCTGCAGAGCCAGGTGGCAAGCGCCGTCGTAAGAGACCCTGAGACGGGCCACCCAGAGATGGAGGATCCTGCTCGACAGGAAGTGGCAGTAGCACCACTTCCTCCCGCCAGAGGAAGGCCGGGGGGCTCCCCTGTGACAATTACATCCATCCCGCCACTGGCCACGGCCAATGGTACCCAAAACTTCACAAAAAGAGCAGTTTCCAAAATCTCTGGGTGCCAAGAGAGCGCGCTTGGCAGTGTTCGACGCTTTCATGCCTTGTCAGCTTCAGGTGCCTCTCCAATCGCCAGCAGGGGGTGCACGGTACAGTGGGGAGGCCACCTGAGGGGGAAGCAGGTAAGTGTGGCCACGCGCATGCAGACACCACCACGGGCCGCCTCCACGCCGTCCGGGTCGGGTCCCTGCATGCCCCTGTGCTGCCCCGCTGCGGGTACGTCTGTGGTGCCGTTAGTCCCGTGGGTGCAGTCGCTGGGAGCCTGGTTAGCACTCCCCAGCCCGTCCCGCTGGCTCATCCGCACCATCAGACTCGGCTGTGCGATTCAGTTCGCCCGGCGTCCCCCCAAGTTCAGGGGCGCTCACTTCACCTCTGTGTTGAAGAAGCACGCCCCGGTGCTTCAGGCGGGGATCACAGTCCTACTGGCGAAGGACGCGACCGAGCCCGTCCCTCCAGCCGATATGAAGACCGGCTTTTTCAGCCCATACTTCATTGTACCCAAGAAAAGTGTTGGGTTACATCCGATCTTGGATCTGCGGTTCTTGAACCAGTCCCTTCTCAGGCTACCGTTCAGAATGTTAATGAAGGAACGCATCCTTAGATGCATCCGTCCCCAAGACTGGTCCGCAGCGATTGACCTGAAGGACACGTACTTTCATGTTTCCATTCTCCCACGACACAGACCGTTTCTACGCTCTGTGTTCAACGAACGAGCATATTAGTATGAGGTCCCACCCTTTGGGCTTTTGGTGCTCCAGCACCTCAGCCAGTTGGGGCTCCAGGTCAACTGAGAGAAGAGCAAACCCTGCCCAACTCAGAGGTTTCCTTTTCCCGGTATGGAGCTGGATTCGGTCGCCCTGACAGCGCACCTCACCGAGGAGTGTGTTGAACTGCTTGAATTCGTTCAAATGCAGGACGGCGGTCACACTGAAACAATTTCAGAGGGTCCTCTGGCATATGGCATCCGGAGCAGCGGTCACGCGGCTCAGGGGGCTTCATATGAGACCGCTTCAACGCTGGCTACACGGCCGAGTCCCGAGGTGGGGGTGGCACAGCGGATCCCTCCGTGTCTTAGTTACACCAAGATGCCGCTAAACCTTCAGCCCGTGGTTGGACTCTGTGTTTCTACGGGCGGGGGTGCCCCTAGAACAGGTATCCAGCCATCCGATTTTCTCCACGGATGCCTCGTCCATCGGCTGGGGTGCCACGTACAACGGGCTTGCGGTTTCAGGTCTGCGGACGGGGCGTCAACTGCAATGGCACATCAACTGCCTAGAGTTGTCAACAGTTCGTCTTACCCTGAGCCGCGTCAAGACGCAGCTCCAGGGCAAGCACATTCTGGTCCGTATGGGCAGCACTGCAGTTGTAGCGTACATCAACAAACAGGGTGGTCTACGCTCCCGTTGCATGTCACAACTCGCCCGCCACCTCCTGTTATGGAGTCTGAAGTCACTTCATGCTACTCACTTTCCGGGCCGGCACAAGCGTGCCGCCGAAAAGCCCTCATGGCAGCCAGTGCTTCCGGGAGAGTGGAGACTCCATCACCAGGTGGTCCAGCTGATTTGGGATCGCTTCGGGACCGCACAGGTAGACCTGTTTGCCGCCCCGGACACGGCCCATTGCCAGTGGTTTTATTCCCTGACCCTCGACCTGGATGCGCTGGCACACAGCTGGCCCCGGGGCCTACACCAACATGCGTTTTCCCCAGTGAGCCTTCTTGCACAGATACTGTGCAAGGTCAGGGAGGACGAGGAGCAGGTCCTGTTGGTGGCGCCATACTGGCCCAACAGGAGATGGTTCCCGGAACTAGTGCTCCTTCGACAGCACCTCCTTGGCCCATTCCTCTGAGGAAGGACCTCCTGACTCAGAGACAGGGCACCCTCTGGTACCCGTGTCCAGACCTCTGGAAACTCCATGTCTGGTCCCTGAACGGGATGCAGAGGTTCTAGGTGGTCTGCCACAGGCTGTAGCAGACACCATCGCGTCCACTAGAACTCCCTCTACGAGGCACCTCTATGCGTTGAAGTGGAAACTGTTCGTCGACTGGTGCTCTTCTCATCGAGAAGACCTCCGAAGGTGTTCAGTCAGGGCCGTGCTTTCCTTCCTACAAGATGGGTTGGAGAGAAGGCTGTCTCCCTCCACCCTCAAGGTGTATGTGACCGCAATCACTGCCCATCACAAACTAATAAAAGGTAATTCTTTGGGGAAGCACGACCTGATCGGCAGGTTCCCGGGGTTGCGCGAGGAGATTAAATCTGCCTCGCCCCCCCTCTATACCTTTTTGTGACCTATCTCTGGTGCTTAGTGCACTTCAGAGACCTCCCTTTGAGCCTTTGCAGTCAGTGGAGTTAAAAATTCTGTCTCTAAAGACAGTACTCCTGACTGCATTGGCCTCTATCAAGAGGGTAGGGGACCTGCAGGCATTTTCGGTCGACGAATCGTGCCTGCAGTGCGGGCCGGACTACTCTCACGTAATCCTGAGACCCCGGCCCGGATACGTGCCCAAGGTTCCCACCACTCCCTTCCGGGACCAGGTGGTGAACCTGCAAGCGCTGCCTTCGAAGGAGGCAGACCCACCCCTGGCTTTTCTCTGTCCTGTCCGAGCACTTCGGACGTATGTGGACAGAACGCAAAGCTTTAGGACCTCAGAGCAGCTCAGGAGGACAGCAGAAGGGAAAGACTGTCTCCAAGCAGAGGATGGCCCACTGGATAGTGGATGCCATTGTCTTGGCTTTTGAGTCCCAAGACATGCCCTGCCCGCTCGGGATTAGAGCCCACTCCACCAGGGGTGTAGCCTCTTCCTGGGCGCTGGCTCATGGCGCCTCGCTGACAGATATCTGTAGAGCTGCGGGCTGGGCGACACCCACCACGTTCGCTAGATTTTATAGCCTACGTGTAGAACCGGTATCTTCCTGTGTACTCACTTCTCATAGTCGTAGCACCGAAGTGCCCGTTCTAGTGTCAGCTTGCTGCGCCACTCCCTTCCTCATGGAACGGATACGTGCGCTTATATGTTCCAGTCGAATTCCCCAGAATGGCGAACCCTGTCGAGTCCTCCGCAACCTGCTGTAGTCAGACGTGGTGGAGCGTCTGACGCCAGGTCTAACACTCGTATGCAGTGTGGAACTTGTGTAAGGCTGGGTGACTGTGGAACTTGTGTTAGGCTGTAGTGACCCCCACGGCGGTCCCTTATGTTTTTATTCTCCACGGTATGGCTCCTTACGGCGAGCCCGTGTCTTTCCCTTGGCAGAGCCCGTTCTTCCGTCTCAGTGTGTTGACTGTCCCCTGCCCATCAGGGCCAGGTCCACCCCTGGGACTCCCATATGTAGCACTGCCCATGGCCAGTCCATACGTGTAATTCCACATGTTATCTCCTTCGGGAGAGTGTGGCTTCCGCAGAGGCCTCCAGGGGCACGCTTTCCCAGTGTTATCCAATAATCCACTGTTTGGGTCTTGTGGGATAAGAAGTTCCCAAGAAAATCCCCGCCCGCTGAGACGGGGTCCGAGGGACACCGGCAGGGTGCTGGAAGTGGTAGTAACTGTGGCGTTTTCCATAGGGATCCCAATTCAAGTCTGGCATACGTCGAACATGACCGACTGAAAGGGAACGTCTCGGTTACGTATGGTAACCCTCGTTCCCTGAAGGAGGGAACGGAGACGTACGTCCCGTCGCCACAGTTGCTGTACCATCACTGCAGTTCAAGCCTCGGTTCGGCTCCTCAGTGAAAAATATACCCGCGCAGCGGGGCGGGGTGCGATATGCAAAGCACGCACACCAATGTTCATTGGCCCGTTTTCTACATCTCGAAGCTGATAGGGGCTCCCAGAAGTGATCCCAATTCGTCAGTCTAAGTCCGATGTATGTCTCCGTTCCCTCCTTCAGGGAACGAGGGTTACCATACGTAACCGAGACGTTTTGTGTGTCTTTTCAAACTAAAGTTTTTTTTTTATATGAAGAATAATTTATTAAATTGAAAGTGAAAAGACTATCCTGGCTAATGCTTACATATCAATAATGTTTTTATTTTCAAGGGTTAGGGTTAGAGAATATGTTATTTATATAAGTTGTTAGGGGAAAGCACTTCTCTTTCTCTTACATGTGTATCTTATTCCAGTGTTAAAAGTCCTTTTCTTTGCGATCCCATCTTTCAAAATTTAGATAGTGTGTAATGTTGCTGTTGCATAAATAATACCTGTAAAATTATAAAGCTCAAAGTTTAATGCCAAGCGGGATATTTTATTTAACAGAAGTTCCCTTTCAAAGCCTACAGTGAATGGCCGGTTTGTACTACATCCCTGCACTTTCTGCTGTAATGACGTTACTAGAACAGTTTGTTGACTAACCCTCCGCCCACAAGAATATGCAAAAAAGGGGGCATGGTTTGTTACTCTACCACGTAGAGAAGAGCGCACATTGCACGTGCATCTCTCTTTTATGGTAAGAGGCGTGACCTTTCCGGGCAACGTGCGCTAAGCTGCTGTCGAATGACAACACAGGAATCGCTGGCACAATCAGAACTCGTAACGTTTTTCTGAAGGAGGGATTTCATAGAAAAAGGAAATCATCAGACCGTTTTTAGGACAGAGAAAACAGCGGTATACAGATAAGTAAATTGTGTGAAAAATACTGATTTTTTACACGAGAAACGTGAACTCATGTTATATTGCACACTGTAAACACAATCAAAGCTTCAAAAACACAAGAAAAACGGGACCTTTAATAAATATGTGTATCTTACTCAACTATTATGTCACAATTTCTTGCTCTTGAGTGCTTGTAAATTTTGTATGTATTTTCAATTTACAAATTACTTTTGGACTTGTTCAGCCAGCCCAGATTTCTCACTTTGACACTTTTTGATAGATTGACTGAGCATATGCAATATAAATTTAGCAATATAAATGTTTAATTTTAAGTGAAGACCTTAAGCTATGATGCAATCCATTTTTTGCATGTAGATGATTATTTGGAAGTCATTTGAGTCAATTGTCATTTTCCACAATATTTAAAATGTGTTTTACAGTGTAGTCTGCATATTGACTCAAGTTGTTAACAGCTATAGAATTAGGTTTTGGAGTTGGAAACGGAGGCTTGGGGTAGGATGTGTAAGAAATTTGTTTTACACACAAGAGCATTTTAAGGACAAAAACCTGACAATTGTCTTGTATTCCTTAATTTATTTGATCAGCTGTAAAACACCAGACACCCATCTGTTAACCTTTGTGTTTAAAGCGAAACACTAGAACATTTGGGGGGTGTGGATTAAAATGCCAAATGAATGTTTCTGTAATCTGTTAATAGGAAATGTATTCCAAAGGTCAGTATGATCCTCAGACTGAAGAGCTACATAAGTATACCAATACACATTTCCCTCCCCCGTTCTTATAGTTTGACTTAAACCAGGGTGGACGGATGAGAGAAAGGACTCTGAATCTGTTTGCCTTGTGCCATGAGTGACAATGCAGTATACTGGATGAGGATTTAGAATGGAGATAGGTGAAACAGAATAGCAGTCACATCATTTCTGGTTTTTGCAACCTGTTCAAAGATTGCAACTAAATGCTTGTCTTCTGTGGAGCTGACAGGGAGAAGTGGGCGCTCAGTGAACCATGGCTTGGCTGCCATGAAATGACAGGAATCATTGGCATACATTTCAAACAGCTTGCACGATCCCATTAAAGTGCCACATACTCCACTTTAAAATAGACAAGAAGGAATCCACTTTGATAGATAGAGACTAGAATGGATTATTGATTTTTCTTCTCCTAATGTTAAGAACTTTGGAAAATTACAACAAAATCTAAGGTGAATTAAAAACTAAAAATAAACAATGATGCACACTTAAATACATAAATATATATTAAATGTTTAAATGCCTTTATTCAATTGGCTATTTCATAAAAAGCTAATTAAAGAAAGATAGTTTATAATATATATATATATATATATATATATATATATATATATATATATATATATATATATATATATATATAAAGTACAAAAGCTTTCTATTTCAGATAAATGCTGTTCTTTTGTTTTTCCATAGTGAAGAAAAATATTTCACAATATTACTATTTTTACAGTATTTTGGATCAAATAAATGCAGTCTTGGTGTGCAAGAGACTTCTTTTAAAAACATAAAATCGTACCTATCCCACACTTTTGAACAATAGTGTACATCACTACAAATATTTCATTTTCTTCATTTAAACCAGGAAACACCATTGCCTTCATCTGAATTATAATAATGTTTTCTTTGTAGTAATTATTTCAAATGATCTCAGCCTTGTATATATTTGCCTACTATTTTAAATGCTTCCATTATGTCAAGTCAAATAAAGACTCTCTATTTCTTTATACAATTCATCCATTTGAGGTCCTAAAGTGGGCTCTAACTTTCAAAAGTTCTTTAAAACACAAAGATTGTGCATGGGTACTCCTCTTTTCTTTCTAATTAATTTCTGTGAGCTCTATGAGAGAAGAGTATATCACCTACATACAGTGAATGCTGCAAAAGTGATCTTCTCATTTCCATCTGACAAAATGATGAAAATTAAATGTGAGCCTTAGGAAGATAAATGTGTATTTGAAGCAAAAAAAAAAAAAGAAAAAGAAAAAAACACTCTCACACAGAGTTGTGTTAAACACGTCACATGGGAATACACTAGTGTAGTCTTTCTTTCTTTTTCTTTCTTTCTTTCTTTCTTTCTTTCCTTCTTTCTTTCTTTCTTTCTTTCTTTCTTTCTTTCTTTCTTTCTTTCTTTCTTTCTTTCTTTCTTTGTCTGTTTGTCTGCCTGCCTGCCTGCCTGCCTACCAGCCAGGCAGGCTTTCTATTTATTACAGCATTCTTCATATTGCTTTCTAAGAAACTCAACTGATATAAACAATTTCATAATTTTTTTTTTTTTTTTAATGCTGCTAACACATACTAAGGTGCTCTCTCTCTCTCTCTCTCTCTCTCTCTCTCTCTCTCTCTCTCGCCCCCCCCCCCCCCCCCCCCCCCGACTCGGGTCCAGTGACAGGGTTCTATCTCACAGCTACACTTGACTGAATTCCACTGACACTCAACTGTCAGACCAGCAGCCCTCAAACCACGACCCTCACATGCTCTACAGACTCACCCAATTAACTTGCTTTCACTTCACACCGTGGCAAAGAGCTTCATAATAGGTGGTCAAGGTGCAGTGTGTCTGCTTCGCCTATCAGACAGCTCACATAGAGCGAGTCAGACTCACTCTCACCTAACAAAATTCATGGTCTACTTATGGTGACAGTGAGACTGCATGGACTGAGTTAGAACCAGTTAAATTTGAAACAATCTATCAGGCAAATCATGTTTTAAGTTATATTTACGTAATTATTAAATTATCATACCTCTTGTGATAAATTAATGCCTTCAGAAAAAGAAAAAAAAAAAACATCTGACTTTTTAAAGAGATTAGTTTTTTCTTCATGTAATGTGTTATGGTTCAGAAATGTTGCAGAGATAACAGATCCAAATGAAGTAGAAGATATTTATTAACAAACATGAAAGTAAATCCAGACACGATTAGAAGACAGGGTAAATCCAGACAGGGGCAAGACAAGTAAAACTGAACAGATCATCACACATACAATGCTACCATAACAGACAACACCAGTCAAAAAACAAAGGCAACACTAGCAACACTAAATATTCAAGATAACAAGAGGCTAACAGGTGAAGGGAATCACCCACTAAGGCAACAACAAGGCAAACAGTGCTGTGTTCCAGTTAGTTTTATTATGCCCTTCACTCACCAACTTCCCTCCGTCTCGTTCACTCGGATGTGCGTCATTGCTTACGTTGCATGAGTGCACACTACTGGCGGAACCTTCACAATGAGCTGAACTGGAATGCCCTAAGCCCTTGAGTGTATTTTATTATAATTTAAATTGATTAAAGGTCCCATGGCATGGATTTTTTCATTATTTTATAATGTTTCCTGAGGTGTACTCATATACAGTCTGAGAGCTCTGAATAAACACGAGTGAACTTTGCAACGTTATTTCTCTCACAAAATGCTTTCACCACAGCTAACAGCAAGCACACAAAATGAATACAGTAAGAGCTGCTGTTGAGCATAATGAGGAGCGTCATTCAAACGACAGTTTGGGCAAGTGTGCACTACAGAAACGTGTGATTGACAGATCCGAACATTATAAAGAGTATTCTTTGATTGCTCTCTGTAGTTTAATAATTTAAATAACAGATTTGTTTCATGCTACTAACAGAAACAACGTGAAGTTGATCGTTTTAGTCACTGGCTTGATTCACTGACAGTATTAAACGATTTGGAAAGAAAGTCTGTGTGACTGTGTCTGGTTATGTGTATATTCAGAATACCATACGAGGAGCTGCCTTTATACAATGAGCATGTCTAAAGGCTCCATTTGCCAGATCGGGAGATGACAGGTAAGGGGTGTTATTAAAAATGATAAACTGCAAAAGGTTTGCTCCAAATTGTCTGTGCGCTGATTTGTGGAGAAAAAGAAAAATAATTATGGAGGAGGAAATTGTTGGAGAGACAAAGGGAGCAAGGATAGTATTCTGCAAAGAGAGTTTGAGGTCAATAAATAAATTTGTAATGTGCTGCTGCTGCGGCTGGACGTGCAAATGTTTAGGCTTTATTTCTGTTTGATAGAACTGTAAATATATATTTATTAAAATACTGATATTCTGCTCTATAACTCCTCCCTGAACCTCCCGCTGCCCTGTCTCACTCTCTCATTGGCTGTCGGTTATCGCCGATGTTATTTTCAGTCAGAACTCATTTCACAGAGCATGAGATTGAATCGCTCTTGTGCACGAGCACCGATTTGCCTATGATTTTGGGCATTTATCGGCGATTTCATAAAACCAAAATCAAAATCAGTGCTAAAATCTGGCAGTGTGAACTAGGCTTTAGATGAATTTCTGGCATTGGTCGCCACTCGTGAGAGTATTGCACAGCTGAAGCAGAACTGCGAACTGATTGACCTATTGGCGCGGTGAGGGGAAATACAATCAGCTGGTAGCTCTGCTTCAGCTGTGAGATATCATCAGGAGTGCAGATCACAATTACATCATTCCAATTTAATCTTTAATGCAGCAAGAAAGAAAACGAAAATAGTGAGATCTTTAAATTCTGTAGGTAGCTATATAAAACTGCAGAAATTTAGCAAATGTTGCATCTCCAGTTTGTGTTGTAAAGGGATAATCTCTTCCAAACCAGTGTAGCCTATCCAGCTCCTCTTTTATTAATTTAGCTATCATTAATTTACTTGTTTCACTTTCACACTAAATACAATACACTAAATACAATCATTAAATACAATAATACTCTCTTCTCACTTCATTTTGTAGTACATGTGTAATGTATAATTAATCACATTTCCAAATATTTACTAACTTCTTGTTGTTTTAGATGCCTTACAACACTCTTAAAAATGATGTGTTAAAAATGAACACAGAATTTGTGTTAAAGGATTCGTAACACATTTTGTGTTACTACAGACACATGATGTGTAAATATAGTGTTCAACTGTTTACACAATTACTGTGTAAAACCCATTTAGTAGTATGTTTACATTAAAGGCATCTTTTCTGTTGCAAATAGTCAATGGGTGTTGGCAACTTTAACTATTGGATTTATTTATCACGTTGCAAATGTGAATATCGCATTTTAACGGGGGAAAACAACTAGGACTGCCGGAATGACATTGCTGCGCTGCCTGCGCGTGCGCGGTGGCTTCCGTTTCCAGCAAAGAATCGGAGCCGGCCAGCCGTCAGTTTGTCAGTCTCCCTCAGGTGAGTGAATTTAATTAAACGCGTAAAATAGTGCATATTTCTCCACATAACATGAGAAAGATTTGTGTTAATTGTCTAGGAAATATAATTTGTTTTTTTTAACTGTTATTATGCCGTTTCCATGTTCCCACACACCGAATGTTTGTGTGTTAGGCCAGCGGGCTCTCACGCAGGGGCGGAGCGGGGGGGTGGCTAATGGGGCTTAAGCCCCGAATGTTTTGTCAAAAGCCCCGAATCTTTTAGTAAAAAAAAAAAATATATATTCATTTTGTTTCATTTCCTCTCAGTCTTTCAGACTGGAGCGGCAAAAAATGAAACAAAAGCTCCTTTACCGTGTGTGTGTGTGGCAGTCGGCAATGCGTCGCACACATAGACTGTCGCAAAATCCCCAGCTTGTTTGCCAATGCCAACTGCCAATAAAAACTAACGAAGAAGAATATACATCTTCTTCTTCGTCGTTGTCATCAGGGATTGGTGGGTTTTGTATTTCACCGGCGTCGTAGTGAACTATAGTTAACATGGACACTACACATTTTTTTTTAAAGGAACACTAAACCTCACCGGCCAGAGAGAGATTCTGCGTCAGACGAAAGTGTTACAGGTTTGTGAATGCGCTGTTGTAACACTTGAGTTACATGACTGTATTGCTGGCTAGCTAGAGTTAACGTTAGGTGTTACTTATTAAGGCGAGACACGACAGGTGAAAACAAAGTCAATTTTGAGATTTTGGGCCAGTTTACTCCCTTAACATGTAAGCTTTCATGTCACAATAAAAAAAAGGCAACATTACACATTTAAGGGTGTTATTTCATTAATGTTTTGTCACCGTGCGCCTTTAGATTTCTACCTGAAATCATCCAAAGTTATTCTAACGCGAGCTCCCGTGCCGTCTCCATTCACAGAAGCATGTCATGCCTGGGATCATTATAAAGCTCTCAGTCTCACACACAGCGCTGTCTAATCCAAATATGGCCATTTCCTTTGTAGAACTAACCAACCGCGAAAGTTTGCAGCCGAAAACAACATCTGATTGGTCATGGATTCTGATGTAGCAAATCTGTCAGCTAAGCACAAAGTAAACCAAACTGAACTCTAAAGATTAGTAATGATGTTTACACCAAATTCCAATTTCACCTATGCAGGCTAACTTAAAAATAGTCAGATAATGGTTGCCTTTTTATTTGCCAGGGGTTAAAATGAGTCATCCTTACATGTTTGGTATTTTGGATTCACTACAGCTGGAGAACAGTTAAATACCAGACAGGTTGTAGGCTCAACTGGGTGAATTTTTTTTTTTTTTTTTTTACTGAGTAACTTATTTTCCCAGAAGGTATATAGATTTTTAGGCATTCTATTATCTCAAACAGCCTGAAAAATAGTGCATTTAGCTGATGTAAATGGAAAAAAATCTCCCCGGGGGAGTATGCCCCCGGACCCCCCTAGGTTTGGGCTAAGCCCCGAATGTTTACATCGTCTGGCTCCGCCCCTGCTCTCACGTTTTGCAAAGGTGTTTATAGGTAACGTTATTGTTTTTAAAAAGACTTAAAGGTTAATGCATGGTTCCTTAAGTTTAAACTTGTAATAGTCCCTTTTGGCTTTTACCAAATACTATGCGTTAGTTTAAACGACGTTGTGGCGACGTGTGTTGTGTAATGTTATATTTTTTAAAGTCTATGGTTGTGTAACGTTAGTTTAAAAACGCGCCACTTTGTGCCAGCAGCTTGTCACTGACTAAGTTATTTAAAGTTGTATGGATTACGGGATGAAAACATTTAACATTTACGTTTTTTCGTTGGTTTAAATTATGACTCCTATGATTACAGCATTATAATATGGTGTTGTTTTTATTATTATATATTTTAACTAGGTAATGGAAGACCAGGATCCAGTCACATCATATTACGTTACACTTGGTAAGTTAATACTTGTTAAACAGAGCTGCTGAGCACTTTACACAAAGGTTGTTTTATAATTTGTTAATATTAATATTTCATTGTTTCTGTTTTTCTGTTTTATTCACTGCATGTGGACATTGAATTTTCCAAGATGACCGGTGGGAAAGAAGACAGACTGGAGAAAGCTGATAATCAGCAGGATGGTAAGGATTTATTTTATTTCTGTGGCATGTGCACACATTTCTAAATGTGGTAATGGGACAATGACATGTACATTGTAACACTCAATTCATAAATTAAAAGTAATAATTTCAAATAGACACTGTTAATCCTCATTCATCATCATCATCATCATCATCCACATACTCTATTGGAACTGGTGCCAGTATGCATTATGTTAGCTTTTAATAAAGTTTCAATATTGCATGAAACATTTTCTGATGCTTTTCATTGTTTCATTGTTGTAGGCTGGTACCAGTGTGACGTCTCTGCTTACAGAAGGCATAAAAGGATCGCCAATGTCAACTCAGCCGCAGCTGGTTTCCATCGGCTCTACAGGACATTAAAGGGTTTGTTCACCCAAAAATGAAAATTGTCATTAATGACTCACTCTAATGTCGTTTCAGACCCATAAGACCTGCGTTCATCTTCGGAGCACGGTTTAAGATATTTTATATTTAGTCTGAGCGCTTTCTGTATCTCCATTTAACACGTATGTATGGTATACTGTTCCTTTCCTGAAGGACCAGAAAGCTAATAAAAACATCATCAAAGTAGTCCATGTGTGACATCTGTGGGTTCGTTAGAATCTCTTGAAGCATCCAAAATAAATTTTGGTCCAAAAATAACAAACACTACGAAAACTACTAATCAGCATTGTCTTCTTTTCCGTGTTTGTTTTAAATCAACCGACTATATCCCTTAGCAGTGACGTTGCTGATGTGTTTTTGGGTGCGCACAAGCTTCGTTTATAGTCTGAGGGAGTCTGCGCAGTCGCGAACGCGGATTAAAAACAAACACAGAAGAGATGACAATGCTGAATAAAGTCGTAGATTTTGTTATTTTGGGACCAAAATCTATTTTCGATGCTTCAAAAATTCTAACTAACCCACAGATGTCACACATGCACTACTTTGATAATGTTTTTTTTTTCCCTTTCTGGAAAGGAACAGTATACTGTGCATATGTTTTCAATGGAGAGACAGAATCTCTCGGATTAAATCTAAAATATCTTAAACTGTGTGTGACGATGAACGAAGGTCTTACGGGTGTGGAACGACATTAGGGTGAGGAGTTAATGACATCGTTTTCATTTTTGGGTGAACTAACCCTTTAAGACGGTATGTAATTGTGGGAAATAATTATTATTTTGCTCTTCCACTTGATGTACAAAGCCTCACTTGTGCTCTAGACAAACTTTTCAAATTCGATTGACTGTGTAATCTTCAATATCTATGCCAACTGTCTTCAGTTTATAATGTATGTGACCTGCCTTTGTCCCAGTCCACTTGCAAACGATCAAATGCTATAGAATTAATTGCCAAATTGTAGCGTTGTGCCTAATTTAAACAGATGATGTATAACTGTTAAAAGTGCTTGGAAAATATTTTTGTCAATACAAAACTTGATTTGACATTTAAAGGGTTACTTCACTGCTTTTTCATATTAAACTGTTATTCCCTTAACTAAGACGAGTTGACACACACCTCTCTCGTCTCAGTGCGTGCTCTTAATCTCTCTGACGCGCGGTGACGATCTGATAGCATTTAGCTTAGCCCACTAAGCCCAGTTCATTCACTATGGTATCAAACAGGGAGGATGTGAGGGAGGATTTTTCAGCCAGGACTTTTTACTGCGCCGAGTCGAAGTTCTCTCAGAAGTGCTATTCCACCATACATTATAGTTCTCCTTTTTAATCCGCTTAGAAAAGCGCCACGTTTTATTTTGTGTCACCATACTAGGTCGTTCAGCTATTAGTGTAACTGTATTTAAATAGGGAAAACGTGGACGTGTTTGGTTGCTTCTAACTTGATCTCTGTTTGGTACCATAGTGAATGAACTGGGCTTAGTGGGCTAAGCTAAATGCTATCAGATCGTCAACACACGTCAGAGAGATTAAGAACACACACTGAGACGAGAGAGGTGTGTGTCAACTCGTCTTAGTTAAGGAAATAACTGTTTAATATGAAAAAGCGGTGAAGTAACCCTTTAAGGAAAGAACATGCACTCTTTAGGTAAATATGAATTATGTGTGTGGTGTAATGTGGTGATTACGTTGACTTCAATTTTTAAGTTTTTTAATCATATTTGATGTATGTTGTTATTTAAAGAAGTGTTTGATTAATGTTTTGTATGAATCATGTTTTTAAAATGCTTATTTTTGTATTGACTTTTTTATAAAAGCTAAATAAACACTATATGATCAGTATTCAATGCTTCAGTGTGATTTCATGAAAGTGTACATATTGTATTCTGATCTAGCTTTTTCAATAATCTTTTAGAGTAAAAAATAAATAGTAGAAATCTATAACACACAGTTGTGTTGGATGTATACAAAAAGTACACATTAATGTGTTTACTAAAGTAACACATTTGTGTGTATATTTTCACAACACATATTCTGTGTTGTATTTAACACAACATGTGTTGTCCCTGAGCACACTCAGAACATGTGTTGGAAACAACACGTGTTGTGCTGTTTTTAACACATTTGTTTTAAGAGTGAAGTGAATGCTGATTAAAAGGAGGCATCAGAGGTCATCGACTAGGCATGTGCTGATATCAATTTTTCATGTTGCAATTTTTTTAATTGCTGGAGCTTTTATCACGGTATACGGTATTCTCACGATATTGAAATAAGTTGCAAAAAAAGTTTTGTCATAGCATAACAGCTTTAAGAACTAATTTTGTAATAACAAAAATAACTCTGAATGTTTAAATACAATAATACAATGCACCAAAAATATATACAGCTCTGGAAAAATTGAGAAATCAGTGTTAAGTGGTCTCTTAATTTTTTCCAGAGCTGTAAAAGTAAAATTTTCAAACAGATTAAAGTGCAAAAGAATTAGGCTATAAAGAACAACAGGTAACAAATTACAATAAGGTCTCATTATTTAATGCATTAACTAAGATTGAGCAATAGAAAGTATAATGTTTTTGGTAATGTTAGTTAAGAAATACTGATCATTGTTAGTTTTATCTTAGGTCCATTAAAAAAAGTTATTTTGATTTTGATTTTAATGTTATTAAACAGACATTAGCTAAGACATTAACATTACTCTAAGTATTTTTCATTGCCAGTTTGGTAATAATGAATTAACATGTTAACTAATGAAGTCGTATGTCTCAAAGTTTTACTGAACAATAACAAATAATCAAAAAAATTCAAATCATTAGGGCATGTTGTAGTCCAGATTAAAACATAAAAAAATTTAAGTTTGATAATAAATAGCCTATTAAGTCTTTAAGTATTAAGTATTTGGTGCTGTCATGGACAACACTTAGATTACAAAAAACGAATGGCTGTTTTAAAAGCAACACTAGCGAGGTTGCTTTTGTTTGTGGGGTTTCCGGGATAATCGCTGCATTCTGCAGTTCATCAGCGCCCTCTGCTGTCAGTGAGTGGAACTTCATTCAGCAGCGCATCTCCTTACTCGTTCCTGTGCTTCTCATTTACATCTGAGCACGTGTCCCTTTGATGCAGAATACTACGGTGGCCCAGTAGTGCAGCCGCACAAAAATAAACCACAACACAAATAAATCGCCACAACACAACGGAAACAAGCCACAACACAAATAAATCACCACAACACAATGCAAATGAGCAAATGCTCCCGACCACTAGGGGGCAGTTGGTTTGCGGAAAAGGGCATTTGCTTGCATGCCTTTTATGTGGGTGACTGGTCTGTATTGTCTGGATCATAGATCATAGGATGCTTTTTTACGCGGATAAGGAGACACCATGAATAGGTAACAAAAAAACATATAAATCAATAAAATTGCTTAATTTCAGGGCGGTTAACTTAATCACTTAACTTATAACCTACCTTTGCCCTGTGGATTGCCATAGAAGTAACGTTACTGTCTACATGCCCAGTAGTAAGTCGCTGCAATTGTGTTCAATTTTATTTTAGAAGAATATTGTTAGTTTAATGCAGTTGCTGCTTCTTCCCTTAAAGGGTCATGAAACCCCAAAACACTTTTTTTTAGATGTAAGCAGATATGTATAGGCTGCACATCATTGAAAACACTAAGGGTACTCATTAATGGTATTCATAAGTGAAAATAGTTATTTTTGCATTTTTCAGAGCGATTTCTGTCTTCCGGTTTGAAAAGCTTAGTCACAAATGCTGACGTCAGCTTGGGCTTTTCGGCCCAAGTATGGGCTGCTTGGCACATGCTGACGTCGACCGCTCCGAGCGATTCTCGATATATATTCATGACATAAAGCTCATTCAGTCCAATCCCTGCGCTGTAGTATGCATACAAGATAATTTAGTTAATATGCATGAGACAGTCACTTCTGTCAGGCTCGTCTTCCATCATTATTGTAGAGATATGGTGGGGAAGTTTTGGAAGCAGCGTGCGGAAAAGTCACGGAGGAAAGCTAGGCGTTGTGCTGATACGAAGTAATGTAAAGGGCGCCGAGCGAGCTGTAACCGGCGCCGTCTGTGGAAGCTTTTGCTACAAAGGCTCGGTAAAGTAAAATTAACTTGAGCAATCGCACGACGAAACCTGCAAGTGTTGACTATATAATTTATGTCAGGAGTGCAAAATAACCAATCTGTAATCTGTAGGCTAATTAACAAAAACCACGTCCTCTCCGTTTTATTTGTGGTCACAGCCATGCACTAAACCGCATGTGTTCGGGCTCTTAGTGAAACAGTGTGCTGCATATTTGGACAAATATAGATTTAGCTGCCGAGTGACCGCGCGGATTGTCACGGCAACCCAGCGCGCGTCGCTCTGTGCTTCAGATGCGCGGTTGAGACTAGCCTCAAACCCCTTCGCTTTTTTCCCCGATCTAGAATTACACATCTCTATCACATCGCATGTTGGGAGGTTCATTATCTCTTATCACGTCGGCGCTTTGTTCATCTTGCCAAACAGCGTGCATATTTGGAAAAATATAGTTTTATCACGTTTGCAAAATATTTCGTCATGCAGAATAACATTTATTTTCATTTCTCACTGAATTAAATAATTATGCAAACCATTCCCTCTTTCCACACAATACCATCCCACCTTTTCACAGGCGACCACTCTCCTTTTAACAAGCCTTTTCAAGCCTTCAAAGGTGTGAAAAAACACAGCTGCAGCAGGGGGTTTCATGACCCTTTAAGTTAGTGATTTTTTACAGATCCCAATGTATTGTCCATTTTGTGGCGCTACACTGGAAAGATGTCCTGCTTTTTGCAGTGCATGTGGTAAAAACTTAAAATCTCTAAATAAAGTTTCTGATGGAAATGAGCCAACCACAAGTGCAGGTACATAGGCTGTTGATATCGTTTTGGAACAAAATATCTGCTTGGTGAATGAGTATAATGTGATAGATTTTCTATATGTCACTGTTTAAAGCAGGAAAATCAGAAAGAAACTTTGGACTCCTTCATGAAGTTCAGGGCTGTGAAGGAGAAAGAGAGGAAAACCTTCTTTAAGAAATGTCAGGAAAAGAAGGATAAAAAACAGTTAAGGTATCTTTATATGCCACAGTAGGGATGACTACGCAACTTACATTTCATAATTACTTCAGGTTAAATGACAGTTAGCAACATTAGTACCTTTCATGTTTCCTATGGAATTCAGTGCAGTTGCAGAATTAAGAAAGTAAAGGTATCATCTTTCGAAACATGATTATTGTCATTTAATCTTTCTGTTTTATTTTCATAATAATAATTAAACAAAAAACTTGTATTATTTTATTTGTAAAATAGCCACATGCCCCACATTAAAGCCTATTTTAGTTTGTGACACTTATTTTTTTTTTTTATTTATTCTTTTTATATCTAGATTTATTTTGGAGTTATGTGGAGACATAATGGTGCTCTAAAGCCAATGAGAGGGAAGACCTTGCCACTTGAAGTTCAGCCTAACTGGTCCTCTGAGCAACTGTTAACAGCTGCTAAAAAAAAAAGTAAAAGACTTTAATCAGGACATGGAAGAGGGTCCCTATGTTTTGCTTTACCCAGACGGTTCAGAGGTGAAAAACATTCCAGGAACAAACACCCAATTCAAACTACAGCTGTACAAAGAGGCACTGGGGAAGGCTTATCAAAGAATAACACTGTTCAGATGACGGGTCAAGATTTTTCAGCCATTGATGAGCATATTTAATTTAAAGTAAATCATACAAAGACATATGCATAAAACGTCTCAGGTTACGTATGTAACCCTAGTTCCCTGAGGGAACGAGACGCTGCGTCGAAACGCTGTGAGAACGCCTCTGCGTTAATGCGTCGTGAAGCGCCTGTAGAACCATTCCATCGGAAAAAAGATCGATCGTCGCCGACGTGATGACGTCGCCGACGTGATGACGTCATCAACCGGAGACTATAAAAGGTCCGCGAACACAAACAGGAACTAGCTTCTGATAAAGCCTGAAGTAAGTGATCACGGACACGCCGGGAGTATGGCAGAGCGACGCAGCGTCTCGTTCCCTCAGGGAACTAGGGTTACATACGTAACCTGAGACGTTCCCTTTCGGGGAACTCGAGCTGCGTCGAAACGCTGTGAGAACGCTTATACCCACATCGCCATAGGACCAAGTGTCTCGTATGTGTGAAGCCGAAGCGCACACGGTTACGAGAGTACCTGTGCCCCAACTGTAGATGCCAGGTCTAGTTCATAGAACCTGACGAAAGTTAAAGGAGACGACCATCCGGCCGCGTTTACAAATATCGTGGAGGGACGCCCCCGACAAAAGTGCTTAAGAAGCAGCCATACCCCTGGTTGAATGCGTCCGGACAGCCAGAGGAGACTGCTGCCCGGCCGCCTCATAAGCAAGTGAGATGGCCTCGACCACTCACTTGCTCATCCTCTGCTTAGATACTGGGGCCCCTTCTTAGGGGGCCCGAAACAGACAAACAGCTGATCAGTTTTCCTCCACAGGGCAGCTCTGTGGACATAGTATCTAGTGCTCTAACAGGGCACAGCAGATTAATCTTCCTGGTCTGACGTCGTGAAAGGAGGAGGACAGAATGCTTGAAGAGTAATGGGGCCCCGTGGGCTCGTAGGAACCTTGGGGACATAACCCGGCCTGGGATGAGAAAACCCCGGCGCAAACTCTAGACATGAGTGCATAACAGGCCTCAACCTTAAAGTGCCACGGAGGAAACGTGTAATCAGAGGGTGTCTTCCCAAGACACTCCACCCAAAGGGACGTGGACGGCACCCAAGGCCGCCACGTACGCCTCTATTGTGGAGGGGGTCAACCCTGCCGAGAACCTCGCCTGCAGAAACTCCAGCACTGTACCAACCGGGCAGTTAACTGGGTCCCACTGGCGTTCTCTGCACCATGCTGAGAAAAGTTTCCCTTTCAGAGCGTACAGTTTCCTCGTGGACGGAGCTCTGGAGTGAAGGATGGTCTCTACGACCTCGGCCGAGAGACCTTCCTCTATGAGCCTAGCCCCCTCAGAGGCCAGGCCCACAGTTTCCACATCTCTGGGCGTGGGTGCAGGAATCTCCCGCCCGCCTGAGAGAGTAGATCCCTCCTGGTCGGAATCTCCATCGGAGAGCCTTCCAGGAAAGATATCAGGTCCGAAAACCATACTCGGGTCGGCCAGTACGGAGCCACTAGGAGTACCTGGGCCCCGTCCCGGCGTACCCTCTCCAGAACTCCTGGAAGCAAGACAATCGGGGGGAAGGCGTACAGAGGTAGCCTCGGCCACCCCTGTACCATGGCATCCACCCCAGCGGGGCTGGATGGGTCAGAGAAACTACTGCGGGCAGTGAGAACTCTCCGCCGAAGCAAATAGCTCCCATATACCTTCCATAGGAGCTCCACCACTTCTGGGTGGAGTCTCCATTCCCCGGGCCTCGGCCCCTGCCTCGACAGGCTGTCTGCTTCCTGATTCAGGACCCCCGGGATATATACTGCTCTGACTGACAGCAATTTCCCTTGGGCCCACAGGAGGATCCGATGTGCCAATTGTCCAACGGACGGGACCTCAGACCCCCCTGGTGATTTATATAGACGACCACCGATGTGTTGTCTGCACATGGTGGCCCCTTGAGGTCGGGCAGGAACTGTTTCAATGCAAGAAACACTGCGAGCATCTCTAGCCGATTTACGTGCCAGTGCCGCTGATGTTTCTGCCATAGACCCTGGGATGAGCGACCACTCATGGTCGCCCCCCCAGCCCGTGAGAGAGGCATCTGTCGTTAGCGTTACGCGACGAACATGAGCCCCCAACACGGGACCCTGAGCGGGTTTTTCCCCATGACCAGAGCACGTAGGCAACGCCGCGTGACTTTGATCGTGCGGAGCGGATTTCCCCTCGGGGAGAACCCTTTTGTTTTGAGCCACCACTGCAGTGGCCTCATGTACAGTAGGCCAAAAGATATCACGTTGGACGCTGCTGCCATGAGACCTAACAGTTTCTGGAACCGTTTCACAGTGACGGCTCGGCCTAGCTTCTGTTCTTTGGCGGCTGCCAGGATCGATGCTATGCGTGTTGGCGATAATTGCGCCCGCATAATTACCGAGTCCCAGTTCACACCTAGAAAAGTGGTTCTCTGAGCCGGAGAAAGCACACTCTTCTTGGCGTTCAGCCTCAACCCCAGCTTCGACATATGGGCGAGAACAGCATCTCGATGCTGAACCGCCATCTGCTCTGTATTCGCTAGAATCAGCCAGTCGTCGATATAGTTCAGTATGCGGATGCCCTGTAGACGCAGCGGCGCCAGAGCTGCATCCACACACTTGGTGAACGTGTGGGGTGACAGTGCTAGACCGAAGGGAAGTACACGATATTGGTATGCCTCTCCCCCGAAGGCAAACCTAGGAACTTCCTGTGATGTGGAAGGATGGAGACATGAAAATACGCATCTTTGAGGTCTATGGTGACAAACCAATCCTCCGATTTGACCTGCGCTACAATCTGTCTGAGTGTAAGCATCTTGAATTTGAGCTTGGCCACCGAGCGATTCAATAGCCGCAGATCTAATATCGGGCGTAAGCCCCCATCCTTCTTCGGCACGATGAAGTAACGGCTATAAAAGCCAGACTCCCTGCTGGGAGGGGGAACCCTCTCTATAGCCCCTTTTTGCAGGAGTGTCTCTACTTCCTGTGCCATTACCAGAGCCTGCTCCGGGCCCACCTCTGTAGGTAGGACACCGCAGAAAGGAGGTGGCCGACTTCTGAACTGAATGGCGTACCCCTTTTCTATTATCTGCAGGACCCACTGAGATATATTCGATAGACGTTTCCACTCGTCTAGAAAATCTACTAAGGGAACCAGCCTCTCGAGGCTGGCCTCTGGTGTATTTTGAGCAACAAGCACAGTGCCCTGAAGCGGCGGACCAGCAGGGAACGACTGACTTGACTGCTCGGGAGCCCCCCGAAGGGGGAGCGGACCACCCTCGAGTGGCCCGCGGGGACCGTCTGCGCCCCGGCATTGCGGCGGGGTTGGCAGCGCGGCCCCCAGAGGGCGCTGCAGGACAACGGGTACCGTAGGCAGAGGTAAACACCGTTTCCCTTCGGAGGGGACAACCCTCAGCGTCCTTTTGTTTCCCCTGCCCTCCGAGGAGGGGGCGGACCACCCTCAGGTGGCCCGCGGAGACCCTCTGCGCCCCGACATTGCGGCGGGGTTGGCAGCGCGGCCCCTTGAGGGTACCGAAGGAAGACGGGTACCGTATGCTGAGGTAAGCACCGTCTTCCCACGGAGGGGAAACTAAGGGAACCAGCCTCTCGAGGCTGGCCTCTGGTGTAATTTGAGCAGCGAGTGCAGTGCCCTGAAACGGCGAACCGGCAGGGAACACCTGACCTGACTGCTCGCATGCCCTCCGAGGAGGGGGCGGACCACCCTCAGGTGGCCCGCGGAGACCCTCTGCGCCCTGACATTGCGGCGGGGTTAGCAGCGCGGCCCCCTGTGGGCACCGAAGGAAGACGGGTACCGTGTGCTGAGGTAAGCACCGATTTCCTTCGGAGGGGAAATGCCAGGGACGATGCAGCTGAAGGCGAGAGATAGCTCGCAAGCGTCTCTTCGATCTTCGGCATCGCCCCATAACCATAGTGTCTCAGCCCAAATATATTACTATATGCAGATGTATGTGGGCTGAACACTCTATATGATACCGCTTGTTTCCTCCATGACCTAGACACCTCGGTGTGCAGGTCAGGGAAGAATGGCAGGACGTTGATGCTTTGCACGAGAGGGCAGGAATCGCTCATCTAATTTCGTTCTCTCTGATTTCGATGGGATTCAGATATTTCAGCCAGCCAGTCATTTCTTATTTTTATATTTAACCTGGCCACAGCTCTCGTGAGAACCTCAACTCACTAGCGGGTGACTGAAGTGGCGAGTCTTCAGTCGCGATGCTCTCAACGTCCACCTCCTCAGAGCTGGATAGTTGGAGCACCGGTGCCCCGCCCAGGGAGGAAGAGACCGCAGAGCGGGCTTCCAAACCCCGAGACGAGACACTGGACGATACAGGTGAGGGCTGAGATAAGGCCGGGCCCGTCTCAAACCCCTCTGTAAAGTCCACTTTTTTTTTTTTTTCACAGGGGACTGAAGTGGCGAATCTTCAGTCGCGATGCTCTCAATGTCCACCTCCTCGGAGCTGGATAGTTGGAGCACCGGCGGCTCTCTCGGGGGGGAAGAAACCGCAATGCGTGCTTCCAAGCCCCGAGAAGAACCGCTGGATGGAGCAGGTGAGGGCAGAGATAAGGCAGTGCCCGTCTCAAACCCCTCTGCAACATCCAATTGTGAACCCCACGACTGCAGCCTCCGCTCTGCCTCGGCAGCAGCGGGACCAGAGCCGCGGGGAACACGAGCCGAGGCACCCTCCTCGAAGAGTGCCCGGCGGGAGCGCAGCGTTCTCAGTGGCATACGCTCACAGTGCTCGCAAGCAGCTCCCTCGAGGGCTGCCTGGGCATGCTGCGCTCCCAAGCATGCAACACAGAGAAGATGTGTGTCCCCGCCCGTGATGTAGCGTGGGCAGGGAGGAACACACTTTCTGAAATTGCTGCTTTCACTCGCCATTTCTATCTATTTTATTTTCTCTTTTTTCTGTTAATATATGAAATATTTAACAAAAGGGTGGAAAATCTCTGATAATAGACAGACAAAAACACCAAATAGACAGACAGGTTCACACAGATCGCTTACTGAAGGCACAGAAGCTAGTTCCTGTTTGTGTTCGCGGACCTTTTATAGTCTCCGGTTGATGACGTCATCACGTCGGCGACGTCATCACGTCGGCGACGATCGATCTTTTTTCCGATGGAATGGTTCTACAGGCGCTTCACGACGCATTAACGCAGAGGCGTTCTCACAGCGTTTCGACGCAGCTCGAGTTCCCCGAAAGGGAACATAATTTACATCAATGGGTTTGAATCAAAGTGAATTTTCCTTGTGTTCATTGTGGTTTGAAGACTGTAGTGAAGATTCTTCTAGCGAAGACAGTGAAGTGCAGGTAAAATCTACCTCTCACAGTCCATATTATGAGAGTGACACTTTGGTGGGTGCATCAATTGCATGTCTCTTAACATAAATATAACATTTAATTGTAACTGATTTTAACACGTGGCTTGTGTTTCTTATACAGATATGGGATAATCCAGATGAAGCAAGCACACCACAGGCAAGAAGCACATCGGACAGGTATTATTTTAGCATAGTTAACAGGGCATTCTTTGGAGGTTAGGAGTAAAGTTGTTTAAATTAATGTATAGGTGTTGTTTTTTTCAGACCGCCTAATCTCTCTTTATGTTCATACCATGCAGTTACTTTGTTAGAAAAAATTCAAAATGTATTCTGTCTTACGGATTTTGTTTAAGGTTAGTTATAGTTTTTTTTTTCTTCTTTTTTTCTGACAAATCTAGGAAGCAGGAAAAACAAATGTCCAAGAACACACATGGTCAACAAAAGTGCTACACATAAGATTATTGTTTTATCTCAGAGTAAAAAAAAAAAAGAAAGAAAATAATTGATTTGCTTTACAAGCTGCCTAAAAAATAAATTATTTACTTAACCTCTTACACTCAGGGCCATTTTTGGGGATTTCCGCCTGGATTTGGCCTACCCAAATTGAAAAGCCTCCTATACACACATACAGTGGTCTAGGTTCAAAATTTTGGTGTCATTTTACAGGAAACCGTTTAAAGTTACATACAACACTACTAAAAGTGACAAACATGTAAGTATATGTTGTCTAAGCTGCAATAACCCCCCAAAAAATTAAAATAAAAACAGTGTCATTAAATCAATTATACATGTTGGAGGCAGCTCAACGTGTCTGCAGGGTCCTAGAGCACACAGGGCCTGAGTTACACACTTTCAAAAATTAATTTATATAAAAAAAATCAAAAAGCGCCTAATTTTTTGAGTGGTTCTAACAGCTTAAACAACATATACTTACATGTTTATCACTTTTAGCAGTGTTTTATGTAACTTCAAAGGGTTTCCTGTAAAATGACACCAACATTTTGAACTTAGACCACTGTATGTGTGTATGGGAGGCTTTTCAATTTGGTAGGCCAAATCCAGGCTGAAATGACATCAGAGTAATTTAGTTTAAATACATTACTTTGTGTAAAACAAATGCCAAAGTGATGCATTTCTCCAGAAAGTAGAGACTCTAAGCTTTCAAATGGTACCACATATGACATCATAGCTCCTCCACAGACATTTAAAATGGAAAGTAAATACATGACAATGTCATTCCGGACCCTGTACCGGGTCCTCGGAGTTGCCTTTAACTCGCTTTTGGATCTTGTGTATTTTTCCAGCACACCTAACCTGACACTGACATTGAATGGTATAATGAAACAAAAGCAGAGCTAAATTGTCCAAGTCGAAAATCATCCTTTGAATCACTCCATTAAGATTATCAGGATATCCAAACATTCAATAAAACATATTTTGTTCGTTTAAAAATACTACACGGGCTCAGATTACTTTCATAGAGAATCTCTTAGTGTCAATCAATCAATCAATCAATCAATCAACTTTATTTATATAGCGCTTTTACAATCACGATTGTGTCAAAGCAGCTTCACAGTGTCAAACAGGATAATATTGCGACAAAATTAGATTTGGCTGTACAGTCGTACTGGAGAAAACAGTGATGTTATCAGCTTATTTTAATTAATCATATAGCGACAATGTTGGCAGATCAGTATTATAGTTTATAGAATTAAATAAGACCTAATTCATATATTTTATTTGTATAATAAGTTGAATAACTTTAATCATATTTTTAGTGTCCCCAACTGAGCAAGCCAAGCCAAAGGCAAGGCAAGGCAAGGCAAGGCAAGTTTATTTGTATAGCACATTTCATACCCAATGGCAATTCAAAGTGCTTTACATAGAAATTAATTAAAATAGTGGTAACAAATGCATGAGAAAAAAAAGAATACCATATGGACGAATAAAGAATTAAAAACAAGCATAGTTAAAACAGTCGTAAAGATATAGTAATTAAAATAATAATAATAATAAAAAAAAACTCAAAAGAACATATAAAATAAACAATAACCAGAGATAAGAACAAAGGTAAACTAAAATAATTATAAAAAGAATAAAGAGATAAGATAGGGTGCAATCAGTCGGACATACAGTGCTCAGAGCTCATTCAGTAAACGCACAGCTGAACAGATGTGTTTTGAGTCTGGATTTGAATGTGGCTACTGTTGGAGCACATCTGATCTGTTCAGGAAGCTGGTTCCAACTACGGCTGGCATAATAGCTAAAAGCAGACTCTCCTTGCTTTGAGTGAACTCTTGGTATTTCTAACTGACTTGATCCTGCTGATCTGAGTGATCTGTTGGGTTTGTATTTAATCAGCATATCTGCGATGTATTGAGGTCCTAGCTCATTGAGTGATTTATAAACAAGTAATAGTACTTTAAAATCGATCCTAAATGTAACTGGAAGCCAGTGTAAAGACCTGAGGACTGGTGTGATATGGTCATATTTTCTGGTTCTGCTCACAATCCTGGCAGCAGCGTTCTGTATGAGCTGCAGCTGTCTAATGGTCTTTTTAGGAAGGCCAGTGAGAAGGCCGTTACAATAGTCCACCCTACTGGTGATGAAAGCATGAACGAGTTTCTCTAAGTCTTGCCTGGAGACAAAACATCTAATCCTTGCAATATTTTTCAGATGATAGTATGCTGATTTAGTTATTGCTTTGACATGACTACTGAAACTCAGGTCGGACTGTAAAATCACTCCAAGATTCCTGACTTGATTTTTTGTTATCAGGCCTTTAGCCTCAAGATATGCGTTCACCTTGAGAATTTCATCTTTGTTTCCAAATGTAGTGATTTCGGTTTTGTCTTTGTTTAACTGAAGATAGTTTTGGCACATCCAGTTGTTAACTTCATCAATGCATTTGCACAGGGAGTCAATGGGGCTGTAGTCATTAGGTGATAGTGCTAAGTAGAGCTGGGTGTCGTCAGCATAGCTGTGGTAAGCAATATTGTTCTTTTTCATTATTTGGCTCAGTGGCAGCATATACAGGTTAAACAGGAGAGGTGCTAGAATTGACCCTTGTGGGACTCCGCATGTCATGGACGTCCACTCAGACTTATGGTCTCCTATACTCACATAATAACCTCTCCCTTCTAAGTATGATCTGAACCATTTGAGGACCATTCCAGAAAGCCCAACCCAGTTTTCCAGCCTGTCTAGAAGTATGTTGTGGTCAACAGTATCGAATGCGGCACTGAGATCCAGTTGTACCAGAATTGATGTTTTGCCTGTATCAGTGTTTAAGCGAATATCATTTATAATCTTTATGAGCGCTGTCTCTGTACTGTGATGTGGACGGAAACCAGATTGAAAATTGTCAAAGTATCCATTTGAGTGTAAGAATTTGTTCAACTGATTGAAAACAACTTTTTCAATGATTTTGCCTATGAAGGGGAGATTTGAGATTGGTCTGTAGTTGCTCAGTATGGAGTTATCCAGATTTCTCTTTTTCAGAAGAGGCTTAACTATTGCAGTTTTAAGGGCGGTTGGAAAAGTCCCATAGAGGAGTGAGGAGTTTACCACTTCTAGGAGATCTGCTTCTAAACAGTTAAACACACTTTTGAAGAAAGAAGTGGGGAGTGTGTCTAGGGCACAGGTTGATGTTTTAAGATGCTGTACTGTGTCTTCTAAAATTTTGCAGTCAATAGCGTCGAAATCTGACATGGTAATTTTCCGAGGGTTTGGTATGATCTGACTGACCCCAGAGCAACTAGAGGATGTGCTGATCGCCTTTCTGATATTATTGATTTTCTCTGAGAAGTAGGAAGCAAACTCACTGCATTTACTGTCTGAGAGCATTTCACTAGGAGTCTGACTCGGGGGGTTTGTTAGTCTCTCGACAGTAGCAAAAAGAGTGCGCGTGTTGTTTATGTTTCTGTTTATAATATTTGAGAAGAAGGTCTGTCTAGCTTTGCCTAGTTCAACATTGAAAGCATGAAGGGTGTCTTTATAGATGTTATAATGGACTACAAGTTTTGTCTTCCGCCACATGCGTTCAGATTTTCTGCATTGTCTTTTCATTATTTGAACTGCTGTTGAGTTTCTCCAAGGTGCTTTTTGTTTGGTACTCTTTTTCCTGACTTTCAGAGGAGCAATATCATCAATTACACTCTTAACTTTTGAGTTAAAGGAGTCAAGGAGAAAATCAACAGAGTCTGCAGATATGCTTGGTGTTAGAGATAAAGCCTTCATAAACAGCACATTAGTGTTCTCATTTAAGCATCTCTTTTTGACAGAGACAGATCTAGCTTCAATGGCAGGAGAGATTGATATATCAAAGAAAATACAGAAATGATCAGACAGTGCCACATCCTTAATAACAATTGATGAAATGTTTAGACCCTTACTGATAAGTAAATCTAGAGTGTGTCCACGATTGTGTGTGGGTCCATTTACATGCTGTGTCAAATCAAAAGTGTTAAGAACAGTCATTAGCTCTTTTGTTTTACTGGATTCAATATTGTCTATGTGAATGTTAAAATCCCCAGCAATAGCAAAACAGTCAAACTCTGAGGAAATTATTGATAACAGTTCTGTAAAGTCCTCAGTGAAGCCTGCAGAGTATTTCGGAGGCCTATAAATAATGATAAGCAGGATGCGTGGAGAACCTTTTAACACAATACCCAGATATTCTAGAGACAAATAGTCACCAAATGATACTTGCTTACATTGATAGAAATCTTTAAAAAGAGCAGCAACACCCCCACCTCTTCTAACAGATCTGCAAACACTCATAAAAGTAAAGTTAGGAGGGGCTGCTTCATTTAGGACTGTTGCACTACAGTTTTCTTCTAGCCACGTTTCATTTAGAAGCAGAAAGTCTAGGTTGTTAGTGGTTATTAAGTCATTGACTAGAAATGATTTGTTCTTAAGTGAACGGATGTTTAAAAGCGCTAACTTAACAGTAATAATTTTTTTCTCCACATTAATCCTATTTTGGCAGGTAACAGGCAGCAGATTATATTGGTTTGTTAAACGGCCTGACATGGCCTTAGACTTTCTTTCACGTAACAGAACAGAGATAGAGAAAGAGGCAGGCACACTGGGTTCCCCCTTGTTTTGTAAACATTTGATAAAGTTACTGTTATCATAGCGGGGACCCAAAACACATCACTGAGAGCTGGAATCAGTTGTTTTTGGTTCACCTACAACAGATGGAGGCGGGTGTGGGCCCTGACGTTGTGACCGAAGAAATCTCACAGGAGGAGGGCGAGGACGAGCTGGGCCCACAGGCTTTGGTGTTTGTGGGGCTCCACGAGTTTTGGTCGATATTTGGGGGCTCATAGCGATCGAGTGTGATAGTCTGATTCCAGCATGAACCAAGTCCTCCATTTTCTCTGAGAAGCTCAGATGCGGGGATGCTGGAGAGAGGAATGACATGTCCGGTGAGAGGGGCTGTTTCTCTGGTGTTATCGGAAGCTGAAATATGTTGTCCTGGCTTCCCTGTCCATTTTCCAGAAAATCATCCTTGGGTGCTGAATCTTGGAGCAGATCTAATCCTTCACAGTCAGTCTGTGGTGAGCTCTGTGGGCAGGGCTCAGCTGGGAGTGTGTCCGTGAGCAATTGTTGTTGTGGGGGCGTGGTCTTATCATTGTCCTTGTGGGATGTGTCAGCCACATGTCCATTCAGCTGCTGAAAAGAAGTCCTGTGGTCGTCCATACTCTGTATCCGGTTGAGTTGGTTAGAACACACAGCTGAAGGATGATGAAGGGAAAAATAAATATTGTCCTTTAACACTCTTGCACCAAGTTTGTTTGGGTGGTGGCCATTTGATGTAAACAATTGTCTCTGGCTCCAGAAGAGATTAAAGTTGTCGATGAAATTCACTCCCTTCATCATGCAGGTTTTTTGCAGCCATGTATTAAGCCCAAGCAACCGTGAGAATCTATTTGTTCCTCTTGCTGGCAGTGGTCCACTGATGAACGGCTGAACTTTCAGTTTGCTAAGTGTTTCAAAAAGTTCATTGAAATCCCTTTTAATGAGTTCTGACTGCTCTCTCTGAATATCGTTCTTTCCTACATGAATGATAAGTCGATTTGCTGTCTTGTGTTTTATCAGGATGTTCTGAATTTCCCTGTTTACATCAGAAATGGTTGCTTGTGGAAGGCAGCATGTAGTTGTATCTCTGCTGCTAATGTTTCTGACTGTGGAATCACCCACTATCAGAGTCCTTGGCTCGGCTGTGCTCTGAGCTGAGGGCCGCTGTCTGCTCGACCTTGAGCGCCTGTTAGCATTAGTGTTAGCTGTGGGCTGATGCAATCCGTGTTCGATCACATTCATCACGTTTGGGGATTCATCACCCTCATTCATTAATACTTCAAATCTGTTTTCAAGATGTATCGATGGTGGTCGGAAACTACTGTTTGCAATCCTTGTGTCTGGGGTAGAGCATGCTACTGCAGCAATATATGAAGCTCGTGACAATCTGACGTCTCGAGTGTGTTTGGGTCTTGCCCCCTGTTTGTGCCATCGATTAATGTGTTGATCAGTTACTTGTTTCTCTATCTGTTGAGTAGCACTAAATTTACGGGACTCACCAGCTGTGTGCAGAGGACGTTCGTGATGAAGCTCTGCTGTGTGATTCGTCCGGTTTGGTAGTTGCGCAAATAACTTTGTTTCAAGAACTGCAATCCGTTGTGAAAGTCTGTGGCAGTTTGTGCAGCAAGTAGATTCTTGAACTAAAAGAGGCATTTTCTTATCCTTTCGATAGTAGGCAGCTGTGTTTTCCCTTCCGGAATGTAAGCTGATGGAAGGGAGAGGCTGGTCGAATGAAGTGTTCGCTTTTTTGTAGTAATCCAGTCTCCAGAGTTTCAAGTTTTATCAAAAAAGTTAAGCTTTGTTGTTTGAGCGCTGTGTTGATTTGCTGAAGTTGAAGTTATGAGATAAAATATAGAAGCGATAGAGCAAAGCGCGGAGCAGTAAGCAAGAGCGTCCGAACAGTAGCGAAGCAGGAAGCAGGAAGGCGACAGTGGCAAGGAACCAAAACTCCATCGGGGCATGATGGAGAAAAATAAACCTTGGGAGAAACCAGACTCAGTCGGGGTGCCAGTTCTCCTCTGGCCTATTAACACACCGTGTAAGATTATTATTCTGGCAACCTTACAGGTCAGAAATCATATTAGATCGGATTATTCAAAATTTTCAGGGTATCACGGAAGATACAGATTTATTTAGGATGGGGCGTCAATTACACAAGAGTATGAATACATGAAAGATCGGAATTATTGCGCCGAAGACGGGTTTTGAGCATGTCGTGCCAGTGAGGCAAATTCAGAGGAGACACCATTTGACACGGCTCAGCAGACACTCCAGGATGCTTTGGTCATGTCCAGGTAGGTCCACCATCCGATCCGGACAGGGCCCAGATCCGGGATAAACCTCGGGATAAACAGAGAGACTAACATTAGCGTAGATGTCACTCTTTTTATGATGTAACGAGTACATCAGGTGTTATGGGAAGTGTTCCCGGTTCCGGCTGACCTAGTTAATGCAGCCTAACAATCAGTCAATTGAATTGAATAATGAAAGTTAAAAATGTTCTATGTGTATGCCATAGTAAAGAGATGTGTTTTTAGTCTAGATTTAAACTGACAGAGTGTGTCTGCTTCCCGAACAATGCTAGGAAGACTATTCCACAATTTAGGAGCTAAATAGGAAAATGATCGACCGCCTGCAGTTGATTTAGATATTCTAGGTATTATCAACTGGCCAGAGTTTAGAGACCGCAATCGACGTGATGGGGTATAATGCGTTAAGAGCTCGCTTAAGTACCGGGGAGCTAAACTATTTAGTGCTTTGTAAGTAATAAGCAAGATTTTAAAATGTATGCGATGTTTAATAGGGAGCCAGTGCAGTGTTGAAAAAACTGGACTAATATGATCATACTTCCTGGTTCTAGTAAGAACTCTAGCTGCTGCATTTTGGACTAGCTGGAGTTTGTTTATTAAGCGAGCAGGGCAACCACCCAGTAGAGCATTACAATAATCTAGCCTTGAGCTCATGAACGCATGTACTAACTGTTCAGCATTTTGCATTGAAAGCATGTGCCGTAATTTAGATATATTTTTAAGATGATAGAATGCGGTTTTACAGATGCTAGAAACGTGGCTTTCAAATGAAAGATTGGTATCAAAGAGCACACCCAGGTTCCTCACTGACGTTGAGGGCTTGACAGAGCAGTCATCAAGTGTTAGACAGTATTCTCGGTTACTACTTGTGGAGCTTTTCTGTCCAATAATTAAAAATTCAGTTTTATCTGAATTAAGTTGCAGAAAATTACTATTCATCCAATTTTTTATATCAGCTATGCATTCTGTTAATCTTGTGAATTGGTAGGTTTCGTCAGGGCGTGAGGAAATATAGAGCTGAGTATCGTCAGCATAACAATGAAAACTAACGCCATGCTTCTTAATGATATCTCCCAGTGGTAGCATATACAGGGTGAAAAGCAACGGTCCTAACACTGAGCCTTGCGGTACCCCATACTGAACTTGTGATCGGTGTGACATCTCTTCATTTACTGCTACAAACTGATAACGGTCAGATAAGTACGATTTAAACCATGCCAAAGCAGTTCCACTAACGCCAACATAATTTTCGATTCTATTCAGAAGAATATTGTGATCGATAGTATCAAATGCAGCGCTAAGATCGAGTAACACTAATAGAGAGATACAACCACGATCAGATGATAAGAGTAAATCATTTGTAACTCTAATTAGAGCAGTCTCAGTGCTATGATACGGTCTAAATCCTGACTGGAAATCCTCACATATACCATTTCTTTCTAAAAAAGAACATAATTGTGAAGACACGGCCTTTTCTAGTATTTTTGATAGAAACGGTAGATTCGAGATTGGCCTGTAATTGACTAATTCATTAGGATCAAGTTGCGTTTTTTTAATAAGTGGTTTAATTATAGCCAACTTAAAAGTTTTCGGTACATATCCTAATGTCAAAGATGAATTAATGATATTAAGCAGAGGATCTATGACCTCTGGAAGTATCTCTTTTAATAGCCTAGTCGGTATAGGGTCAAGCATACATGTTGTTGATTTTGATGATTTTACAAGTTTAGCCAGTTCTTCTCCTCCTATAGCAGTGAATGAGTGTAATTTTTCCTCAGTGACACTACAGCGCTCTGTCTGAAGTGATACTGTAATAGACGGCTGCATGGTTATAATTTTATTCCTAATATTATCAATCTTACTAGTAAAGAAGTTCATAAAGTCATCACTGCTGTGTTGTTTACAAACATCAGAAGCTGAAGCTTTATTTTTTGATAATTTAGCCACTGTATCGAATAAAAACTTAGGGTTGTGTTTGTTTTCTTCTAAAAGAGTTGAGAAATAAGCAGATCAAGCAGTTTTTATGGCCTTTCTGTATGCAATCATGCTCTCTTTCCACAAATTGCGAAAAACCTCTAGTTTTGTTTTCTTCCAGCTGCGCTCCATTTTTCTGGCTGCTGTTTTAAGGGCCCGAGTGTGCTCGTTGTACCACGGCGTTGGATTATTTGCTTTAATCTTCTTTAAGCGCCGGGGAGCAACTATGTCTAAAGTGCTAGTAAGGAGAGAGTCAATAGTTTCGGTTGCAGCATCAAGTTCATCTTGGTTATCTGTAATGCTGAGGAGATGGAACTGATGAGGAAGATTATGTACAAAGCAATCTTTAGTCGCAGCGGTTATCGTCCTGCCATATTTGTGTCCTGAGGAAATCGGCTTTTCAGTGCCGACACTGCTCCCTAGTGGTCGGGAGCATTTCCGTTGTGTTGTGGGGATTTATTTGTGTTGTGGCTCGTTTTCATTGTGTTGTGGCAATTTATTTGTCTTGTGGCTTAATTTCGTTGTGTTGTGGCGATTTATTTGTGTTGCGGTTTAATTTTGTGTGGCTGCACTACTGGGCCACCATAGAATACAGCGGTTTTTAACATTTATACGGTTGATGGGCAAAGTATTCTTGAGTGCATCATAACAAATGTAATAATTGTTAATAAATGATTATTTATGGTATTTTAAAAGTGCCCATGATAACGATATCGTGCAAATTCATTATCGTGATATATCGCATTAACGAAAATCGTTACATGTCTAGCTGGGATGGTGCAAAACTGGCTCCCTTACGCCCCTGAAAGGCTTGGGGACATTGCTCATGGTGGAAACCCACTGAGTTTGGAGTATTCAGAGTATTTCATTATTTCTTCTATCTTCTTTCTTTGAGCAGTACTGTCTTATTTGGTGAGTTTCCATTTGTATTTACTTCCATTTTGCAGATGCAGGTTGTAATGTTTTTCCAGGCTCTTCTCATTTGTGTTATAAATTCAGATGTTATTGTTTTAAGTCAATGTGAGATTTCCTGTTGTAACTGTGGGGGCATAAATAAATACATTTGCATGTTAACTGAAGGATGTTGTTTACTTTGAGTGACTTTCTCTGTCCCACCTTCCTCACTCCAACACCACAGACTCCGGGCAGCCCTCGCGATCTTCATTCATCCGCGCTGCCCGACCTCCTCAGCACCGCGATCACCCTCAGCAGCGAGGGTTCTTCGACAGCATGTCCCTTCTTCCTCGAGGGACTAGACCGGTGTGTCACGCAGCTGGTAGTTATTACCACTCGTCACCGGCCCGCTCTCGCAGTCCCTCGCCCTGCTGCTTCCCACACTGATCAACATCTGAGCCTCCTGAACTCTGTCTGGCTTAAGGTAGCAAATGCAACTGCACCACTTAAGCCTCACAAACAGAAATCGAAAAACTATACTGTGGCAAAACTCTGCTACCTGCCTTTTAAGACAAAACTGCAGGAAGGCAGAACAAAAATGGAAACAAGACAGGCTGCATATCTCTCTTCAAATGTTCAGAGACTCGCTTATATCTTACCAGGCTGCAGCCAAGTCTGCTAAAGCTGCATATTTCTCCAAATTAATTTAAACGAATCACTCTAAACCTAAGGTTCTGTTTTCTATTATTCAATATGTTACCAATCCTTCCGTGAATGCGCTACCGGTGGCTTCTGATGCTCTCTGTGAAAACTTCTTGAGATGCTTCAGTGACAATTTTAAAATTTAAAAATATAAAAATTTAAAACTTAAGACTGGATGTCCGTCCCACCTTAACGTTAGCTAATTCTCCAATCAGGTCACCTGCCTCTGTATTTTTGGACACTTTTGAACCCATCAATCTCCAGGAGTTGAAGGAAGTTATTGACAATCTTAAACCCCTCCTTTTGTCCTAGCCATATTATTCACCCCAATTTTTTTTTAAATTGATTATTGATTCGATTGGGCTGGTCTGCTATCTCTTGTTAATAATTGTCTCTTAACCGGTTCTGTTCCTGCTGACCTTAAAGTCGCTACAGTCACTCCTCTGCTCAAGAAGTCTTCTCTGGACCCCACTGTCCTAAAAAAAAATTGTCCCATTTCTGTTCTGCCTTTTATTTCAAAAGTTTAGAAAAAAAATTTTGCTTAATCAACTTCAACACTTTATGACTAGCAATTCTATTTGAGGTTTTTCAGTTTGGTTTTAAATCCACTCACAGCATTGAGTCTGCCCTTCTGAGAGTTCTAAACGACATCTCTCTACTGACTCTGGGGACTCTGTGGTTCGCAATAAACCCCCCGTGACGCGCAATAAACCCCCCGTGACGACGATAGACCATGGTGTATTATAGAGAGGTAAATGCATCAGCTATTGATATCAAGAGGATTTAGAATTTATGTATAAAATTATTATTATTAGAGTAGGACTACTTTTATTATTAAATTGATACTACATTAATTTGCCCCCTCCCCCCAACAATAATGCATAATTGACGCACTGCATAATACAATAATAGATAGATTACACCTCACTATTTAAAAACATTTAGCCCGAATAAACAAGGAATTATAGGTCTAATTATATCATTATAATGTCAGAACACTGCAATAATAATAATGTCTGTCTCAATGAAAAGTAGAGCAGATTTATCTAAAAACAACTTGTTTAACACAAAATGGGCCTACTTCTCTTCTATTTTTTTCTCACAATATGGACCAAAATAGAAATATTAAGAAAATAAAAAAAAGAAAAGGCAATAGGCTACGTTATCAGTATGTTGAATTACATTTATCTCTCGTAGTCTGAGAATATGCGCCGAAAGCTTGTCAGATTTTACTTTCACTTTCTGTAGTGAATAATGGACTGGGTTTGAGACTGCGTTTAAACTGGGCATTGCGTGATATCCACTGACTCGCGTTCATGAAGAAAAAGAACACATTGCAACATGACATTGTGTCAAGATGGACAAGGTTAAAAAATAATTAATATAAAAAAATAAAAAATAAAAATGTGAAAGTAAAACAAGTAAATTAATGATCAACTAGCTAAATGAATAAGATGCACTGGATATATACAACACAAACTGGAGGCACAACAGTTTACTTAATTTCTGTTATTTGATAGCTGCCTACATAATTAAAGATCTCCTCTTTTCGTTTTCTTCCTTAATGCTTTTAGAAAATTAAATGGTTGAACTTCTGCTTTGGCGCAGGCGCAGTGAGGGGAAATAGGGCAATCAGTTCGTGGCTTTGCTTCAACTGTGCGATAACCTCACGAGGAGCGAGCAGAATTTCTGACATGCCAGAAATTCATCCGACCATCCAATTCCCGATCATGAGAGGTTTGTCGCCCCTCGTTTCCCCCTGTAAACTGCACGAACACCTCGCGACAAACGACGCACGATAAACCTGAAAATCGGCCCGACCCAAAAAAGAGTCGCATGAGTCAGAATTCGGCTCGAAATCGGACGAAAATTGCACAGTGTATGCCCCGCTTTAAAGCAAATGCTCTATAATGGCTTCATTCTATCTGACAGAAAATTTTCAGTGAAACTGGGCAATTTTTCCACCTCATCCGCTCCTCTGACCTGTGGCCTCCCTCAAGGCTCCATTTTAGCACCCTCTTTATTTTCTCTGTACATGCTGCCTCTGGGCTCTATAAGAAAATATGGTGTGTCCTTTCATTTCTATGCAGATGACACTCAAATCTATCTTCCTGTCAAGAAAAATAATTCCACTTCGATCACCTCTCTTCTCAATTGTTTACAGCAGGTTAAATTATGGCTAGCCCAAAACTTCCTTCAGAGGACAAGACTGAGGTAATTGTATAAGTCCTGAACTAGAACGTTTATCCGCTTTTAGATCGACAAGGGTCCAGAACCTAGGTATTATTTTTGACCAGCATTTAAAATTTGACAGACATATCTCCTCTGCCATTGGATCTAGTTTTTATCAACTTCGTCTTCTGTCTAAAATTAAAAACTTTCTCTCCCCGAAAACTCTCGAAATGGCTGTTCATGCATTTGTTACGTCGCGTCTAGATTACTGCAATTATTTATATTGCGGTATATCTAAATCTCAAATTGCACGACTTCAGCTTGTCCAAAATGCTGCAACCAGATTTCTTTTAAAGCATCGTAAATATGAACATGTCACTTCTATTCTTAGATCCCTTCATTTGTTGCCGATTTGTCAGAGAATAGATTTTAAAATTCTCCTCTTCGTCTATAAATCCCTTCACAACAAAACGCCTGTCTATCTATCAGAACTCCTTCACTCCTATACTCCTTCCAGAAGCCTCCGTTCTTGTGATCATGCTTTGTTGGTTGTTCCACGTGCTAGACTAAAGCATAGAGGTGAGCGTGCATTTGCGGTAGCAGGGCCACGACTCTGGAATACCCTGCCTTTAGAGATCAGGCTAGCCCCCTCCCTGTCTATTTTTAAGTCCCTGTTAAAAACTTTTCTATTTTCTTTAGTGTACTGATTACCCTGATATGTTAACTTTTAAAAGTTGTGCTTTTTATTTATCTTTTACTCTGTTATTGTTTTATTTCTATGTATGTGTGCTATTCTTGCTCTTCTGTAAAGCACTTTGGTCAGCCTGGGGGCTGTGGGAAATGTGCTATATAAATAAACTTGAACTTGAAAAATCAATATTAAATTTCAATACTGATTCAATAATATTTTGATTGATGCATTAAATTCATTGATTCAATGTTGATTCAGAGTTAAATAAGTGATTTCATTTTAGTTGAAAAACGTCCGTGTTGCGTCATGACGTAGCGAGTGACGGCATACTCAGAGGTATAAAGGGACGCCGGCACAAGCAGATATAGCTTTCTGAGATGAAGCGGGTGCTCTGACGATAGCCGGGGCTATGAGACGCAGTGTCTCGTTCCCTCTCAGGGAACATGGGTTATATGCATAACCCGAGACGTTCCCTTAATCGAGGGAACTCGCACTGCGTCATCATAGATGACACTTCGGGGAACGAATACCCACTAGTCCTGTCCTATCTCAAGCCCCCTGGTGTGGACCAATTCAGTGCACACTCAGGAGGCGAGCACCCTGGCACCTGGCGTCGCCGGGAGGTGCAGACTGTAATGTCTAATGAAAGTATGCGGAGTGGCCCACCCGGCCGCTTCGCAGACTTCCTGCAAAGAGGCTCCCAAAAGGAGGACTACCGAAGAGGCCATGCCTCTGGTAGAATGAGCCCTCGCGGCTATCGGTGAAGGCAAGTTGCGCACCTGATAAGCCGTGGCTTTTGCCTGGACAATCCACTTACTGATGTCTGTTTTGCTGCAGGCAGCCCTTTCTTAGGTGGACCAAAGCATACTAACAACTGGGCTGACTTCCTCCACTGGGCAGACCTCTGCAAATAGATCCTCAATGCCCGGACCGAGCAGAGGAGCTGAAGCCTGCCCTCATCTGCCGTCACATGAGGCGGGGGATGGAATGCCTGGAGAACCACCGACCGTACCGTGTTAAATGGCACTTTGGGTACTTAACCCGAGGTCGGAAGCAAGTTGGCCTTCACTCCGCCCGTGGCAAACTCCAAGCAATTTGGCGTGACTGCCAATGCATAGAGGTCCCCCACTCTCTTCAGAGAAGTGATGGAAAGGAGAAAAGCACCTTAAGCGTGAGGTTCTTGACTGGTGTTGCGTCATGACGTGGCGAGTGACGGCATACCCGGAGGTATAAAGGGACGCCGGCACAAGCAGATATAGCTTTCTGCTCTTCAGCAGTTGCGCTCTGTGTTCTTGTCTGTCTATTTGGTGTTGTTTGTCCCGTAGCGCTTTCAATATTATTAGAACTGTGGTTATAAAAAGAACTGTGCCTCCCTGTCCACAATTCGTCTCGGGCACGGACACACACCAGCTCTGTGTGCAATGCTGATGCAGCGCGGCGCCGCAGATCGTGGGGCTCGCAACTGGATCTGTCAGCAGGATTAGGGACTGTTGAGGCATCTTCCTCTTCCTCTGACAATTCAGAGATCCTGCCACCACGTGTGGAAGCCCGCAAAGCAGCTTCTTCCCACGAGGTGGAGGATCCGGTGCTCAGGTTGTCTGATTCCGAGGAATCGATGACCATGAGCACCGAAGCAGGCGCGGTGGGGCAGTCGCTACCCCACTCGCAGGCAATGGAGGAGCTGGTGGAGGTTTTGACTCGCGCTGTGGCCAAGCTGAATTTAGATTGGCCACAAGAAAAAGTGGACATCCAGCCGCCTAATAAGGGATGAACGCTTTTTCAAGCGTCGAATTCAGTCTCCCCGCCGGGGTCTGCCTTTTTTCCCCGGAAAAGCCTTTCTCAGCACACTTGACTATGCCCCCTGTACTAGATTTTGCTAATGTGCTGGGGGCGGCTGAGAAGGGCTATGTAGCGTTGCCGCGGGCCACCTCTCACCCGAGACCGCTGCTTCATTAAAGGCCCCCGCATTGCCCTCGAAACCATGCCGAGAGACATAGAAGCTGGTGGGTAGGGCATATGGTGCGGCTGGTCGCGCTAGTGGGTGCCTGCACACTCTTGAGGTTCTGCAGGCCTACCAAGCGGACTTGCTGAAGGAGCTCGATGAAGGCGAGGGTCCCTCTCCGGAGGCAACAGATTGGCAACAGATCTGTCTCTCCGCGTCACAAAGGAGGCGGCCCATGCTATCGGTCGCTCCATGGCTGGTTTGGTGTGCGCGGAGAGGCATCTCTGGCTCAACCTGTCGGGGATCAGGGAGAGAGACAGACACTTTCTCCTTGATTCCCCGGTTTTGCCTTCTGGCCTCTTCGGCGGCGCTGTGAGCACCGTCGTCGAGAGGTTTCAGGAGGTGAAGAAACAGGTGGCCGCCCTCAGCCAGTTTCTCCCTCCCCGCTGGGGCACCTCCAGCAAGGCTGCCTCGAGTGGGCAGTCTCAGCCAGCACCAAGCTCCTCGCACCGAAAGGTGCAAAAGCAGAGCGTTGCTTCTCGCGCCTTTTCTGAGGGAGCCTGGCAAAAGAAGCGACGCTCTCGCGGGAAGTCTTCCAAGCCGAAAGCCAACCTGAGGGAGGTTATTCAGGCGAAGAAGGCTTCCAAGCAATCGTAGCTGCGGCGGGATCGCTGAGCGCTGTCCCCCACGGGGCGGAGCGACTGAGGTCGTTTTTCCCCCCAGAGCTCTCGGGGAATCGATGTTGTGCTCCCACAGTCAAAAGGGCTCCGGGCCACATCGTTCCCTTGCATTCGCACGCTGCTTCAGCCACCTCTGATAAGACCTGCGGCAAAGCAGCGAATGCGTTCGCACACCGAAAATCTACCTCGACTATTCCCTTCCCGGTATCCGCTTCAGGGGGTCAGAGGGGAGGTTCGGTTAATACCCCAGACCAGCCTCAAGAGGCTGGTTCCCTTAACAGAATATCTAGGCGCATGGTCATGCCTTCCGAATATTTCTGTATCGGCCCTGCCTAGAACGGGGCTACAGACTACAGTTCAGCGTCCCTCCCCCGAAATTGGGGGGGGGTCTGGGGCAAGAAGTACACTCTCTGCTGGTTAAAGGGGCGATAGAACGGGAGATAGAACTCGAGCTGCGTCGAAACGCTGTGAGAACGCTTATACCCACATCGCCATAGGACCAAGTGTCTCGTATGTGTGAAGCCGAAGCGCACACGGTTACGAGAGTACCTGTGCCCCAACTGTAGATGCCAGGTCTAGTTCATAGAACCTGACGAAAGTTAAAGGAGACGACCATCCGGCCGCGTTTACAAATATCGTGGAGGGACGCCCCCGACAAAAGTGCTTAAGAAGCAGCCATACCCCTGGTTGAATGCGTCCGGACAGCCAGAGGAGACTGCTGCCCGGCCGCCTCATAAGCAAGTGAGATGGCCTCGACCACTCACTTGCTCATCCTCTGCTTAGATACTGGGGCCCCTTCTTAGGGGGCCCGAAACAGACAAACAGCTGATCAGTTTTCCTCCACAGGGCAGCTCTGTGGACATAGTATCTAGTGCTCTAACAGGGCACAGCAGATTAATCTTCCTGGTCTGACGTCGTGAAAGGAGGAGGACAGAATGCTTGAAGAGTAATGGGGCCCCGTGGGCTCGTAGGAACCTTGGGGACATAACCCGGCCTGGGATGAGAAAACCCCGGCGCAAACTCTAGACATGAGTGCATAACAGGCCTCAACCTTAAAGTGCCACGGAGGAAACGTGTAATCAGAGGGTGTCTTCCCAAGACACTCCACCCAAAGGGACGTGGACGGCACCCAAGGCCGCCACGTACGCCTCTATTGTGGAGGGGGTCAACCCTGCCGAGAACCTCGCCTGCAGAAACTCCAGCACTGTACCAACCGGGCAGTTAACTGGGTCCCACTGGCGTTCTCTGCACCATGCTGAGAAAAGTTTCCCTTTCAGAGCGTACAGTTTCCTCGTGGACGGAGCTCTGGAGTGAAGGATGGTCTCTACGACCTCGGCCGAGAGACCTTCCTCTATGAGCCTAGCCCCCTCAGAGGCCAGGCCCACAGTTTCCACATCTCTGGGCGTGGGTGCAGGAATCTCCCGCCCGCCTGAGAGAGTAGATCCCTCCTGGTCGGAATCTCCATCGGAGAGCCTTCCAGGAAAGATATCAGGTCCGAAAACCATACTCGGGTCGGCCAGTACGGAGCCACTAGGAGTACCTGGGCCCCGTCCCGGCGTACCCTCTCCAGAACTCCTGGAAGCAAGACAATCGGGGGGAAGGCGTACAGAGGTAGCCTCGGCCACCCCTGTACCATGGCATCCACCCCAGCGGGGCTGGATGGGTCAGAAAAAACTACTGCGGGCAGTGAGAACTCTCCGCCGAAGCAAATAGCTCCCATATACCTTCCATAGGAGCTCCACCACTTCTGGGTGGAGTCTCCATTCCCCGGGCCTCGGCCCCTGCCTCGACAGGCTGTCTGCTTCCTGATTCAGGACCCCCGGGATATATACTGCTCTGACTGACAGCAATTTCCCTTGGGCCCACAGGAGGATCCGATGTGCCAATTGTCCAACGGACGGGACCTCAGACCCCCCTGGTGATTTATATAGACGACCACCGATGTGTTGTCTGCACATGGTGGCCCCTTGAGGTCGGGCAGGAACTGTTTCAATGCAAGAAACACTGCGAGCATCTCTAGCCGATTTACGTGCCAGTGCCGCTGATGTTTCTGCCATAGACCCTGGGATGAGCGACCACTCATGGTCGCCCCCCCAGCCCGTGAGAGAGGCATCTGTCGTTAGCGTTACGCGACGAACATGAGCCCCCAACACGGGACCCTGAGCGGGTTTTTCCCCATGACCAGAGCACGTAGGCAACGCCGCGTGACTTTGATCGTGCGGAGCGGATTTCCCCTCGGGGAGAACCCTTTTGTTTTGAGCCACCACTGCAGTGGCCTCATGTACAGTAGGCCAAAAGATATCACGTTGGACGCTGCTGCCATGAGACCTAACAGTTTCTGGAACCGTTTCACAGTGACGGCTCGGCCTAGCTTCTGTTCTTTGGCGGCTGCCAGGATCGATGCTATGCGTGTTGGCGATAATTGCGCCCGCATAATTACCGAGTCCCAGTTCACACCTAGAAAAGTGGTTCTCTGAGCCGGAGAAAGCACACTCTTCTTGGCGTTCAGCCTCAACCCCAGCTTCGACATATGGGCGAGAACAGCATCTCGATGCTGAACCGCCATCTGCTCTGTATTCGCTAGAATCAGCCAGTCGTCGATATAGTTCAGTATGCGGATGCCCTGTAGACGCAGCGGCGCCAGAGCTGCATCCACACACTTGGTGAACGTGCGGGGTGACAGTGCTAGACCGAAGGGAAGTACACGATATTGGTATGCCTCTCCCCCGAAGGCAAACCTAGGAACTTCCTGTGATGTGGAAGGATGGAGACATGAAAATACGCATCTTTGAGGTCTATGGTGACAAACCAATCCTCCGATTTGACCTGCGCTACAATCTGTCTGAGTGTAAGCATCTTGAATTTGAGCTTGGCCACCGAGCGATTCAATAGCCGCAGATCTAATATCGGGCGTAAGCCCCCATCCTTCTTCGGCACGATGAAGTAACGGCTATAAAAGCCAGACTCCCTGCTGGGAGGGGGAACCCTCTCTATAGCCCCTTTTTGCAGGAGTGTCTCTACTTCCTGTGCCATTACCAGAGCCTGCTCCGGGCCCACCTCTGTAGGTAGGACACCGCAGAAAGGAGGTGGCCGACTTCTGAACTGAATGGCGTACCCCTTTTCTATTATCTGCAGGACCCACTGAGATATATTCGATAGACGTTTCCACTCGTCTAGAAAATCTACTAAGGGAACCAGCCTCTCGAGGCTGGCCTCTGGTGTATTTTGAGCAACAAGCACAGTGCCCTGAAGCGGCGGACCAGCAGGGAACGACTGACTTGACTGCTCGGGAGCCCCCCGAAGGGGGAGCGGACCACCCTCGAGTGGCCCGCGGGGACCGTCTGCGCCCCGGCATTGCGGCGGGGTTGGCAGCGCGGCCCCCAGAGGGCGCTGCAGGACAACGGGTACCGTAGGCAGAGGTAAACACCGTTTCCCTTCGGAGGGGACAACCCTCAGCGTCCTTTTGTTTCCCCTGCCCTCCGAGGAGGGGGCGGACCACCCTCAGGTGGCCCGCGGAGACCCTCTGCGCCCCGACATTGCGGCGGGGTTGGCAGCGCGGCCCCTTGAGGGTACCGAAGGAAGACGGGTACCGTATGCTGAGGTAAGCACCGTCTTCCCACGGAGGGGAAACTAAGGGAACCAGCCTCTCGAGGCTGGCCTCTGGTGTAATTTGAGCAGCGAGTGCAGTGCCCTGAAACGGCGAACCGGCAGGGAACACCTGACCTGACTGCTCGCATGCCCTCCGAGGAGGGGGCGGACCACCCTCAGGTGGCCCGCGGAGACCCTCTGCGCCCTGACATTGCGGCGGGGTTAGCAGCGCGGCCCCCTGTGGGCACCGAAGGAAGACGGGTACCGTGTGCTGAGGTAAGCACCGATTTCCTTCGGAGGGGAAATGCCAGGGACGATGCAGCTGAAGGCGAGAGATAGCTCGCAAGCGTCTCTTCGATCTTCGGCATCGCCCCATAACCATAGTGTCTCAGCCCAAATATATTACTATATGCAGATGTATGTGGGCTGAACACTCTATATGATACCGCTTGTTTCCTCCATGACCTAGACACCTCGGTGTGCAGGTCAGGGAAGAATGGCAGGACGTTGATGCTTTGCACGAGAGGGCAGGAATCGCTCATCTAATTTCGTTCTCTCTGATTTCGATGGGATTCAGATATTTCAGCCAGCCAGTCATTTCTTATTTTTATATTTAACCTGGCCACAGCTCTCGTGAGAACCTCAACTCACTAGCGGGTGACTGAAGTGGCGAGTCTTCAGTCGCGATGCTCTCAACGTCCACCTCCTCAGAGCTGGATAGTTGGAGCACCGGTGCCCCGCCCAGGGAGGAAGAGACCGCAGAGCGGGCTTCCAAACCCCGAGACGAGACACTGGACGATACAGGTGAGGGCTGAGATAAGGCCGGGCCCGTCTCAAACCCCTCTGTAAAGTCCACTTTTTTTTTTTTTTCACAGGGGACTGAAGTGGCGAATCTTCAGTCGCGATGCTCTCAATGTCCACCTCCTCGGAGCTGGATAGTTGGAGCACCGGCGGCTCTCTCGGGGGGGAAGAAACCGCAATGCGTGCTTCCAAGCCCCGAGAAGAACCGCTGGATGGAGCAGGTGAGGGCAGAGATAAGGCAGTGCCCGTCTCAAACCCCTCTGCAACATCCAATTGTGAACCCCACGACTGCAGCCTCCGCTCTGCCTCGGCAGCAGCGGGACCAGAGCCGCGGGGAACACGAGCCGAGGCACCCTCCTCGAAGAGTGCCCGGCGGGAGCGCAGCGTTCTCAGTGGCATACGCTCACAGTGCTCGCAAGCAGCCCCCTCGAGGGCTGCCTGGGCATGCTGCGCTCCCAAGCATGCAACACAGAGAAGATGTGTGTCCCCGCCCGTGATGTAGCGTGGGCAGGGAGGAACACACTTTCTGAAATTGCTGCTTTCACTCGCCATTTCTATCTATTTTATTTTCTCTTTTTTCTGTTAATATATGAAATATTTAACAAAAGGGTGGAAAATCTCTGATAATAGACAGACAAAAACACCAAATAGACAGACAGGTTCACACAGATCGCTTACTGAAGGCACAGAAGCTAGTTCCTGTTTGTGTTCGCGGACCTTTTATAGTCTCCGGTTGATGACGTCATCACGTCGGCGACGTCATCACGTCGGCGACGATCGATCTTTTTTCCGATGGAATGGTTCTACAGGCGCTTCACGACGCATTAACGCAGAGGCGTTCTCACAGCGTTTCGACGCAGCTCGAGTTCCCCGAAAGGGAACATAATTTACATCAATGGGTTTGAATCAAAGTGAATTTTCCTTGTGTTCATTGTGGTTTGAAGACTGTAGTGAAGATTCTTCTAGCGAAGACAGTGAAGTGCAGGTAAAATCTACCTCTCACAGTCCATATTATGAGAGTGACACTTTGGTGGGTGCATCAATTGCATGTCTCTTAACATAAATATAACATTTAATTGTAACTGATTTTAACACGTGGCTTGTGTTTCTTATACAGATATGGGATAATCCAGATGAAGCAAGCACACCACAGGCAAGAAGCACATCGGACAGGTATTATTTTAGCATAGTTAACAGGGCATTCTTTGGAGGTTAGGAGTAAAGTTGTTTAAATTAATGTATAGGTGTTGTTTTTTTCAGACCGCCTAATCTCTCTTTATGTTCATACCATGCAGTTACTTTGTTAGAAAAAATTCAAAATGTATTCTGTCTTACGGATTTTGTTTAAGGTTAGTTATAGTTTTTTTTTTCTTCTTTTTTTCTGACAAATCTAGGAAGCAGGAAAAACAAATGTCCAAGAACACACATGGTCAACAAAAGTGCTACACATAAGATTATTGTTTTATCTCAGAGTAAAAAAAAAAAAGAAAGAAAATAATTGATTTGCTTTACAAGCTGCCTAAAAAATAAATTATTTACTTAACCTCTTACACTCAGGGCCATTTTTGGGGATTTCCGCCTGGATTTGGCCTACCCAAATTGAAAAGCCTCCTATACACACATACAGTGGTCTAGGTTCAAAATTTTGGTGTCATTTTACAGGAAACCGTTTAAAGTTACATACAACACTACTAAAAGTGACAAACATGTAAGTATATGTTGTCTAAGCTGCAATAACCCCCCAAAAAATTAAAATAAAAACAGTGTCATTAAATCAATTATACATGTTGGAGGCAGCTCAACGTGTCTGCAGGGTCCTAGAGCACACAGGGCCTGAGTTACACACTTTCAAAAATTAATTTATATAAAAAAAATCAAAAAGCGCCTAATTTTTTGAGTGGTTCTAACAGCTTTAACAACATATACTTACATGTTTATCACTTTTAGCAGTGTTTTATGTAACTTCAAAGGGTTTCCTGTAAAATGACACCAACATTTTGAACTTAGACCACTGTATGTGTGTATGGGAGGCTTTTCAATTTGGTAGGCCAAATCCAGGCTGAAATGACATCAGAGTAATTTAGTTTAAATACATTACTTTGTGTAAAACAAATGCCAAAGTGATGCATTTCTCCAGAAAGTAGAGACTCTAAGCTTTCAAATGGTACCACATATGACATCATAGCTCCTCCACAGACATTTAAAATGGAAAGTAAATACATGACAATGTCATTCCGGACCCTGTACCGGGTCCTCGGAGTTGCCTTTAACTCGCTTTTGGATCTTGTGTATTTTTCCAGCACACCTAACCTGACACTGACATTGAATGGTATAATGAAACAAAAGCAGAGCTAAATTGTCCAAGTCGAAAATCATCCTTTGAATCACTCCATTAAGATTATCAGGATATCCAAACATTCAATAAAACATATTTTGTTCGTTTAAAAATACTACACGGGCTCAGATTACTTTCATAGAGAATCTCTTAGTGTCAATCAATCAATCAATCAATCAATCAACTTTATTTATATAGCGCTTTTACAATCACGATTGTGTCAAAGCAGCTTCACAGTGTCAAACAGGATAATATTGCGACAAAATTAGATTTGGCTGTACAGTCGTACTGGAGAAAACAGTGATGTTATCAGCTTATTTTAATTAATCATATAGCGACAATGTTGGCAGATCAGTATTATAGTTTATAGAATTAAATAAGACCTAATTCATATATTTTATTTGTATAATAAGTTGAATAACTTTAATCATATTTTTAGTGTCCCCAACTGAGCAAGCCAAGCCAAAGGCAAGGCAAGGCAAGGCAAGGCAAGTTTATTTGTATAGCACATTTCATACCCAATGGCAATTCAAAGTGCTTTACATAGAAATTAATTAAAATAGTGGTAACAAATGCATGAGAAAAAAAAGAATACCATATGGACGAATAAAGAATTAAAAACAAGCATAGTTAAAACAGTCGTAAAGATATAGTAATTAAAATAATAATAATAATAAAAAAAAACTCAAAAGAACATATAAAATAAACAATAACCAGAGATAAGAACAAAGGTAAACTAAAATAATTATAAAAAGAATAAAGAGATAAGATAGGGTGCAATCAGTCGGACATACAGTGCTCAGAGCTCATTCAGTAAACGCACAGCTGAACAGATGTGTTTTGAGTCTGGATTTGAATGTGGCTACTGTTGGAGCACATCTGATCTGTTCAGGAAGCTGGTTCCAACTACGGCTGGCATAATAGCTAAAAGCAGACTCTCCTTGCTTTGAGTGAACTCTTGGTATTTCTAACTGACTTGATCCTGCTGATCTGAGTGATCTGTTGGGTTTGTATTTAATCAGCATATCTGCGATGTATTGAGGTCCTAGCTCATTGAGTGATTTATAAACAAGTAATAGTACTTTAAAATCGATCCTAAATGTAACTGGAAGCCAGTGTAAAGACCTGAGGACTGGTGTGATATGGTCATATTTTCTGGTTCTGCTCACAATCCTGGCAGCAGCGTTCTGTATGAGCTGCAGCTGTCTAATGGTCTTTTTAGGAAGGCCAGTGAGAAGGCCGTTACAATAGTCCACCCTACTGGTGATGAAAGCATGAACGAGTTTCTCTAAGTCTTGCCTGGAGACAAAACATCTAATCCTTGCAATATTTTTCAGATGATAGTATGCTGATTTAGTTATTGCTTTGACATGACTACTGAAACTCAGGTCGGACTGTAAAATCACTCCAAGATTCCTGACTTGATTTTTTGTTATCAGGCCTTTAGCCTCAAGATATGCGTTCACCTTGAGAATTTCATCTTTGTTTCCAAATGTAGTGATTTCGGTTTTGTCTTTGTTTAACTGAAGATAGTTTTGGCACATCCAGTTGTTAACTTCATCAATGCATTTGCACAGGGAGTCAATGGGGCTGTAGTCATTAGGTGATAGTGCTAAGTAGAGCTGGGTGTCGTCAGCATAGCTGTGGTAAGCAATATTGTTCTTTTTCATTATTTGGCTCAGTGGCAGCATATACAGGTTAAACAGGAGAGGTGCTAGAATTGACCCTTGTGGGACTCCGCATGTCATGGACGTCCACTCAGACTTATGGTCTCCTATACTCACATAATAACCTCTCCCTTCTAAGTATGATCTGAACCATTTGAGGACCATTCCAGAAAGCCCAACCCAGTTTTCCAGCCTGTCTAGAAGTATGTTGTGGTCAACAGTATCGAATGCGGCACTGAGATCCAGTTGTACCAGAATTGATGTTTTGCCTGTATCAGTGTTTAAGCGAATATCATTTATAATCTTTATGAGCGCTGTCTCTGTACTGTGATGTGGACGGAAACCAGATTGAAAATTGTCAAAGTATCCATTTGAGTGTAAGAATTTGTTCAACTGATTGAAAACAACTTTTTCAATGATTTTGCCTATGAAGGGGAGATTTGAGATTGGTCTGTAGTTGCTCAGTATGGAGTTATCCAGATTTCTCTTTTTCAGAAGAGGCTTAACTATTGCAGTTTTAAGGGCGGTTGGAAAAGTCCCATAGAGGAGTGAGGAGTTTACCACTTCTAGGAGATCTGCTTCTAAACAGTTAAACACACTTTTGAAGAAAGAAGTGGGGAGTGTGTCTAGGGCACAGGTTGATGTTTTAAGATGCTGTACTGTGTCTTCTAAAATTTTGCAGTCAATAGCGTCGAAATCTGACATGGTAATTTTCCGAGGGTTTGGTATGATCTGACTGACCCCAGAGCAACTAGAGGATGTGCTGATCGCCTTTCTGATATTATTGATTTTCTCTGAGAAGTAGGAAGCAAACTCACTGCATTTACTGTCTGAGAGCATTTCACTAGGAGTCTGACTCGGGGGGTTTGTTAGTCTCTCGACAGTAGCAAAAAGAGTGCGCGTGTTGTTTATGTTTCTGTTTATAATATTTGAGAAGAAGGTCTGTCTAGCTTTGCCTAGTTCAACATTGAAAGCATGAAGGGTGTCTTTATAGATGTTATAATGGACTACAAGTTTTGTCTTCCGCCACATGCGTTCAGATTTTCTGCATTGTCTTTTCATTATTTGAACTGCTGTTGAGTTTCTCCAAGGTGCTTTTTGTTTGGTACTCTTTTTCCTGACTTTCAGAGGAGCAATATCATCAATTACACTCTTAACTTTTGAGTTAAAGGAGTCAAGGAGAAAATCAACAGAGTCTGCAGATATGCTTGGTGTTAGAGATAAAGCCTTCATAAACAGCACATTAGTGTTCTCATTTAAGCATCTCTTTTTGACAGAGACAGATCTAGCTTCAATGGCAGGAGAGATTGATATATCAAAGAAAATACAGAAATGATCAGACAGTGCCACATCCTTAATAACAATTGATGAAATGTTTAGACCCTTACTGATAAGTAAATCTAGAGTGTGTCCACGATTGTGTGTGGGTCCATTTACATGCTGTGTCAAATCAAAAGTGTTAAGAACAGTCATTAGCTCTTTTGTTTTACTGGATTCAATATTGTCTATGTGAATGTTAAAATCCCCAGCAATAGCAAAACAGTCAAACTCTGAGGAAATTATTGATAACAGTTCTGTAAAGTCCTCAGTGAAGCCTGCAGAGTATTTCGGAGGCCTATAAATAATGATAAGCAGGCAGGGGCGTGGAACTGGGGGGATAAAGGGTACTGAGTAACCAGGGCCCAAGGCAGGGAAGTCCGTTTTCTATACATACACATACATGGTACGGGGGCCCAGCAAGATGGTTTGTACCCAGGGCCCAAAATTTGGTGCTACGCCCCTGTAAGCAGGATGCGTGGAGAACCTTTTAACACAATACCCAGATATTCTAGAGACAAATAGTCACCAAATGATACTTGCTTACATTGATAGAAATCTTTAAAAAGAGCAGCAACACCCCCACCTCTTCTAACAGATCTGCAAACACTCATAAAAGTAAAGTTAGGAGGGGCTGCTTCATTTAGGACTGTTGCACTACAGTTTTCTTCTAGCCACGTTTCATTTAGAAGCAGAAAGTCTAGGTTGTTAGTGGTTATTAAGTCATTGACTAGAAATGATTTGTTCTTAAGTGAACGGATGTTTAAAAGCGCTAACTTAACAGTAATAATTTTTTTCTCCACATTAATCCTATTTTGGCAGGTAACAGGCAGCAGATTATATTGGTTTGTTAAACGGCCTGACATGGCCTTAGACTTTCTTTCACGTAACAGAACAGAGATAGAGAAAGAGGCAGGCACACTGGGTTCCCCCTTGTTTTGTAAACATTTGATAAAGTTACTGTTATCATAGCGGGGACCCAAAACACATCACTGAGAGCTGGAATCAGTTGTTTTTGGTTCACCTACAACAGATGGAGGCGGGTGTGGGCCCTGACGTTGTGACCGAAGAAATCTCACAGGAGGAGGGCGAGGACGAGCTGGGCCCACAGGCTTTGGTGTTTGTGGGGCTCCACAAGTTTTGGTCGATATTTGGGGGCTCATAGCGATCGAGTGTGATAGTCTGATTCCAGCATGAACCAAGTCCTCCATTTTCTCTGAGAAGCTCAGATGCGGGGATGCTGGAGAGAGGAATGACATGTCCGGTGAGAGGGGCTGTTTCTCTGGTGTTATCGGAAGCTGAAATATGTTGTCCTGGCTTCCCTGTCCATTTTCCAGAAAATCATCCTTGGGTGCTGAATCTTGGAGCAGATCTAATCCTTCACAGTCAGTCTGTGGTGAGCTCTGTGGGCAGGGCTCAGCTGGGAGTGTGTCCGTGAGCAATTGTTGTTGTGGGGGCGTGGTCTTATCATTGTCCTTGTGGGATGTGTCAGCCACATGTCCATTCAGCTGCTGAAAAGAAGTCCTGTGGTCGTCCATACTCTGTATCCGGTTGAGTTGGTTAGAACACACAGCTGAAGGATGATGAAGGGAAAAATAAATATTGTCCTTTAACACTCTTGCACCAAGTTTGTTTGGGTGGTGGCCATTTGATGTAAACAATTGTCTCTGGCTCCAGAAGAGATTAAAGTTGTCGATGAAATTCACTCCCTTCATCATGCAGGTTTTTTGCAGCCATGTATTAAGCCCAAGCAACCGTGAGAATCTATTTGTTCCTCTTGCTGGCAGTGGTCCACTGATGAACGGCTGAACTTTCAGTTTGCTAAGTGTTTCAAAAAGTTCATTGAAATCCCTTTTAATGAGTTCTGACTGCTCTCTCTGAATATCGTTCTTTCCTACATGAATGATAAGTCGATTTGCTGTCTTGTGTTTTATCAGGATGTTCTGAATTTCCCTGTTTACATCAGAAATGGTTGCTTGTGGAAGGCAGCATGTAGTTGTATCTCTGCTGCTAATGTTTCTGACTGTGGAATCACCCACTATCAGAGTCCTTGGCTCGGCTGTGCTCTGAGCTGAGGGCCGCTGTCTGCTCGACCTTGAGCGCCTGTTAGCATTAGTGTTAGCTGTGGGCTGATGCAATCCGTGTTCGATCACATTCATCACGTTTGGGGATTCATCACCCTCATTCATTAATACTTCAAATCTGTTTTCAAGATGTATCGATGGTGGTCGGAAACTACTGTTTGCAATCCTTGTGTCTGGGGTAGAGCATGCTACTGCAGCAATATATGAAGCTCGTGACAATCTGACGTCTCGAGTGTGTTTGGGTCTTGCCCCCTGTTTGTGCCATCGATTAATGTGTTGATCAGTTACTTGTTTCTCTATCTGTTGAGTAGCACTAAATTTACGGGACTCACCAGCTGTGTGCAGAGGACGTTCGTGATGAAGCTCTGCTGTGTGATTCGTCCGGTTTGGTAGTTGCGCAAATAACTTTGTTTCAAGAACTGCAATCCGTTGTGAAAGTCTGTGGCAGTTTGTGCAGCAAGTAGATTCTTGAACTAAAAGAGGCATTTTCTTATCCTTTCGATAGTAGGCAGCTGTGTTTTCCCTTCCGGAATGTAAGCTGATGGAAGGGAGAGGCTGGTCGAATGAAGTGTTCGCTTTTTTGTAGTAATCCAGTCTCCAGAGTTTCAAGTTTTATCAAAAAAGTTAAGCTTTGTTGTTTGAGCGCTGTGTTGATTTGCTGAAGTTGAAGTTATGAGATAAAATATAGAAGCGATAGAGCAAAGCGCGGAGCAGTAAGCAAGAGCGTCCGAACAGTAGCGAAGCAGGAAGCAGGAAGGCGACAGTGGCAAGGAACCAAAACTCCATCGGGGCATGATGGAGAAAAATAAACCTTGGGAGAAACCAGACTCAGTCGGGGTGCCAGTTCTCCTCTGGCCTATTAACACACCGTGTAAGATTATTATTCTGGCAACCTTACAGGTCAGAAATCATATTAGATCGGATTATTCAAAATTTTCAGGGTATCACGGAAGATACAGATTTATTTAGGATGGGGCGTCAATTACACAAGAGTATGAATACATGAAAGATCGGAATTATTGCGCCGAAGACGGGTTTTGAGCATGTCGTGCCAGTGAGGCAAATTCAGAGGAGACACCATTTGACACGGCTCAGCAGACACTCCAGGATGCTTTGGTCATGTCCAGGTAGGTCCACCATCCGATCCGGACAGGGCCCAGATCCGGGATAAACCTCGGGATAAACAGAGAGACTAACATTAGCGTAGATGTCACTCTTTTTATGATGTAACGAGTACATCAGGTGTTATGGGAAGTGTTCCCGGTTCCGGCTGACCTAGTTAATGCAGCCTAACAATCAGTCAATTGAATTGAATAATGAAAGTTAAAAATGTTCTATGTGTATGCCATAGTAAAGAGATGTGTTTTTAGTCTAGATTTAAACTGACAGAGTGTGTCTGCTTCCCGAACAATGCTAGGAAGACTATTCCACAATTTAGGAGCTAAATAGGAAAATGATCGACCGCCTGCAGTTGATTTAGATATTCTAGGTATTATCAACTGGCCAGAGTTTAGAGACCGCAATCGACGTGATGGGGTATAATGCGTTAAGAGCTCGCTTAAGTACCGGGGAGCTAAACTATTTAGTGCTTTGTAAGTAATAAGCAAGATTTTAAAATGTATGCGATGTTTAATAGGGAGCCAGTGCAGTGTTGAAAAAACTGGACTAATATGATCATACTTCCTGGTTCTAGTAAGAACTCTAGCTGCTGCATTTTGGACTAGCTGGAGTTTGTTTATTAAGCGAGCAGGGCAACCACCCAGTAGAGCATTACAATAATCTAGCCTTGAGCTCATGAACGCATGTACTAACTGTTCAGCATTTTGCATTGAAAGCATGTGCCGTAATTTAGATATATTTTTAAGATGATAGAATGCGGTTTTACAGATGCTAGAAACGTGGCTTTCAAATGAAAGATTGGTATCAAAGAGCACACCCAGGTTCCTCACTGACGTTGAGGGCTTGACAGAGCAGTCATCAAGTGTTAGACAGTATTCTCGGTTACTACTTGTGGAGCTTTTCTGTCCAATAATTAAAAATTCAGTTTTATCTGAATTAAGTTGCAGAAAATTACTATTCATCCAATTTTTTATATCAGCTATGCATTCTGTTAATCTTGTGAATTGGTAGGTTTCGTCAGGGCGTGAGGAAATATAGAGCTGAGTATCGTCAGCATAACAATGAAAACTAACGCCATGCTTCTTAATGATATCTCCCAGTGGTAGCATATACAGGGTGAAAAGCAACGGTCCTAACACTGAGCCTTGCGGTACCCCATACTGAACTTGTGATCGGTGTGACATCTCTTCATTTACTGCTACAAACTGATAACGGTCAGATAAGTACGATTTAAACCATGCCAAAGCAGTTCCACTAACGCCAACATAATTTTCGATTCTATTCAGAAGAATATTGTGATCGATAGTATCAAATGCAGCGCTAAGATCGAGTAACACTAATAGAGAGATACAACCACGATCAGATGATAAGAGTAAATCATTTGTAACTCTAATTAGAGCAGTCTCAGTGCTATGATACGGTCTAAATCCTGACTGGAAATCCTCACATATACCATTTCTTTCTAAAAAAGAACATAATTGTGAAGACACGGCCTTTTCTAGTATTTTTGATAGAAACGGTAGATTCGAGATTGGCCTGTAATTGACTAATTCATTAGGATCAAGTTGCGTTTTTTTAATAAGTGGTTTAATTATAGCCAACTTAAAAGTTTTCGGTACATATCCTAATGTCAAAGATGAATTAATGATATTAAGCAGAGGATCTATGACCTCTGGAAGTATCTCTTTTAATAGCCTAGTCGGTATAGGGTCAAGCATACATGTTGTTGATTTTGATGATTTTACAAGTTTAGCCAGTTCTTCTCCTCCTATAGCAGTGAATGAGTGTAATTTTTCCTCAGTGACACTACAGCGCTCTGTCTGAAGTGATACTGTAATAGACGGCTGCATGGTTATAATTTTATTCCTAATATTATCAATCTTACTAGTAAAGAAGTTCATAAAGTCATCACTGCTGTGTTGTTTACAAACATCAGAAGCTGAAGCTTTATTTTTTGATAATTTAGCCACTGTATCGAATAAAAACTTAGGGTTGTGTTTGTTTTCTTCTAAAAGAGTTGAGAAATAAGCAGATCAAGCAGTTTTTATGGCCTTTCTGTATGCAATCATGCTCTCTTTCCACAAATTGCGAAAAACCTCTAGTTTTGTTTTCTTCCAGCTGCGCTCCATTTTTCTGGCTGCTGTTTTAAGGGCCCGAGTGTGCTCGTTGTACCACGGCGTTGGATTATTTGCTTTAATCTTCTTTAAGCGCCGGGGAGCAACTATGTCTAAAGTGCTAGTAAGGAGAGAGTCAATAGTTTCGGTTGCAGCATCAAGTTCATCTTGGCTATCTGTAATGCTGAGGAGATGGAACTGATGAGGAAGATTATGTACAAAGCAATCTTTAGTCGCAGCGGTTATCGTCCTGCCATATTTGTGTCCTGAGGAAATCGGCTTTTCAGTGCCGACACTGCTCCCTAGTGGTCGGGAGCATTTCCGTTGTGTTGTGGGGATTTATTTGTGTTGTGGCTCGTTTTCATTGTGTTGTGGCAATTTATTTGTCTTGTGGCTTAATTTCGTTGTGTTGTGGCGATTTATTTGTGTTGCGGTTTAATTTTGTGTGGCTGCACTACTGGGCCACCATAGAATACAGCGGTTTTTAACATTTATACGGTTGATGGGCAAAGTATTCTTGAGTGCATCATAACAAATGTAATAATTGTTAATAAATGATTATTTATGGTATTTTAAAAGTGCCCATGATAACGATATCGTGCAAATTCATTATCGTGATATATCGCATTAACGAAAATCGTTACATGTCTAGCTGGGATGGTGCAAAACTGGCTCCCTTACGCCCCTGAAAGGCTTGGGGACATTGCTCATGGTGGAAACCCACTGAGTTTGGAGTATTCAGAGTATTTCATTATTTCTTCTATCTTCTTTCTTTGAGCAGTACTGTCTTATTTGGTGAGTTTCCATTTGTATTTACTTCCATTTTGCAGATGCAGGTTGTAATGTTTTTCCAGGCTCTTCTCATTTGTGTTATAAATTCAGATGTTATTGTTTTAAGTCAATGTGAGATTTCCTGTTGTAACTGTGGGGGCATAAATAAATACATTTGCATGTTAACTGAAGGATGTTGTTTACTTTGAGTGACTTTCTCTGTCCCACCTTCCTCACTCCAACACCACAGACTCCGGGCAGCCCTCGCGATCTTCATTCATCCGCGCTGCCCGACCTCCTCAGCACCGCGATCACCCTCAGCAGCGAGGGTTCTTCGACAGCATGTCCCTTCTTCCTCGAGGGACTAGACCGGTGTGTCACGCAGCTGGTAGTTATTACCACTCGTCACCGGCCCGCTCTCGCAGTCCCTCGCCCTGCTGCTTCCCACACTGATCAACATCTGAGCCTCCTGAACTCTGTCTGGCTTAAGGTAGCAAATGCAACTGCACCACTTAAGCCTCACAAACAGAAATCGAAAAACTATACTGTGGCAAAACTCTGCTACCTGCCTTTTAAGACAAAACTGCAGGAAGGCAGAACAAAAATGGAAACAAGACAGGCTGCATATCTCTCTTCAAATGTTCAGAGACTCGCTTATATCTTACCAGGCTGCAGCCAAGTCTGCTAAAGCTGCATATTTCTCCAAATTAATTTAAACGAATCACTCTAAACCTAAGGTTCTGTTTTCTATTATTCAATATGTTACCAATCCTTCCGTGAATGCGCTACCGGTGGCTTCTGATGCTCTCTGTGAAAACTTCTTGAGATGCTTCAGTGACAATTTTAAAATTTAAAAATATAAAAATTTAAAACTTAAGACTGGATGTCCGTCCCACCTTAACGTTAGCTAATTCTCCAATCAGGTCACCTGCCTCTGTATTTTTGGACACTTTTGAACCCATCAATCTCCAGGAGTTGAAGGAAGTTATTGACAATCTTAAACCCCTCCTTTTGTCCTAGCCATATTATTCACCCCAATTTTTTTTTAAATTGATTATTGATTCGATTGGGCTGGTCTGCTATCTCTTGTTAATAATTGTCTCTTAACCGGTTCTGTTCCTGCTGACCTTAAAGTCGCTACAGTCACTCCTCTGCTCAAGAAGTCTTCTCTGGACCCCACTGTCCTAAAAAAAAATTGTCCCATTTCTGTTCTGCCTTTTATTTCAAAAGTTTAGAAAAAAAATTTTGCTTAATCAACTTCAACACTTTATGACTAGCAATTCTATTTGAGGTTTTTCAGTTTGGTTTTAAATCCACTCACAGCATTGAGTCTGCCCTTCTGAGAGTTCTAAACGACATCTCTCTACTGACTCTGGGGACTCTGTGGTTCGCAATAAACCCCCCGTGACGCGCAATAAACCCCCCGTGACGACGATAGACCATGGTGTATTATAGAGAGGTAAATGCATCAGCTATTGATATCAAGAGGATTTAGAATTTATGTATAAAATTATTATTATTAGAGTAGGACTACTTTTATTATTAAATTGATACTACATTAATTTGCCCCCTCCCCCCAACAATAATGCATAATTGACGCACTGCATAATACAATAATAGATAGATTACACCTCACTATTTAAAAACATTTAGCCCGAATAAACAAGGAATTATAGGTCTAATTATATCATTATAATGTCAGAACACTGCAATAATAATAATGTCTGTCTCAATGAAAAGTAGAGCAGATTTATCTAAAAACAACTTGTTTAACACAAAATGGGCCTACTTCTCTTCTATTTTTTTCTCACAATATGGACCAAAATAGAAATATTAAGAAAATAAAAAAAAGAAAAGGCAATAGGCTACGTTATCAGTATGTTGAATTACATTTATCTCTCGTAGTCTGAGAATATGCGCCGAAAGCTTGTCAGATTTTACTTTCACTTTCTGTAGTGAATAATGGACTGGGTTTGAGACTGCGTTTAAACTGGGCATTGCGTGATATCCACTGACTCGCGTTCATGAAGAAAAAGAACACATTGCAACATGACATTGTGTCAAGATGGACAAGGTTAAAAAATAATTAATATAAAAAAATAAAAAATAAAAATGTGAAAGTAAAACAAGTAAATTAATGATCAACTAGCTAAATGAATAAGATGCACTGGATATATACAACACAAACTGGAGGCACAACAGTTTACTTAATTTCTGTTATTTGATAGCTGCCTACATAATTAAAGATCTCCTCTTTTCGTTTTCTTCCTTAATGCTTTTAGAAAATTAAATGGTTGAACTTCTGCTTTGGCGCAGGCGCAGTGAGGGGAAATAGGGCAATCAGTTCGTGGCTTTGCTTCAACTGTGCGATAACCTCACGAGGAGCGAGCAGAATTTCTGACATGCCAGAAATTCATCCGACCATCCAATTCCCGATCATGAGAGGTTTGTCGCCCCTCGTTTCCCCCTGTAAACTGCACGAACACCTCGCGACAAACGACGCACGATAAACCTGAAAATCGGCCCGACCCAAAAAAGAGTCGCATGAGTCAGAATTCGGCTCGAAATCGGACGAAAATTGCACAGTGTATGCCCCGCTTTAAAGCAAATGCTCTATAATGGCTTCATTCTATCTGACAGAAAATTTTCAGTGAAACTGGGCAATTTTTCCACCTCATCCGCTCCTCTGACCTGTGGCCTCCCTCAAGGCTCCATTTTAGCACCCTCTTTATTTTCTCTGTACATGCTGCCTCTGGGCTCTATAAGAAAATATGGTGTGTCCTTTCATTTCTATGCAGATGACACTCAAATCTATCTTCCTGTCAAGAAAAATAATTCCACTTCGATCACCTCTCTTCTCAATTGTTTACAGCAGGTTAAATTATGGCTAGCCCAAAACTTCCTTCAGAGGACAAGACTGAGGTAATTGTATAAGTCCTGAACTAGAACGTTTATCCGCTTTTAGATCGACAAGGGTCCAGAACCTAGGTATTATTTTTGACCAGCATTTAAAATTTGACAGACATATCTCCTCTGCCATTGGATCTAGTTTTTATCAACTTCGTCTTCTGTCTAAAATTAAAAACTTTCTCTCCCCGAAAACTCTCGAAATGGCTGTTCATGCATTTGTTACGTCGCGTCTAGATTACTGCAATTATTTATATTGCGGTATATCTAAATCTCAAATTGCACGACTTCAGCTTGTCCAAAATGCTGCAACCAGATTTCTTTTAAAGCATCGTAAATATGAACATGTCACTTCTATTCTTAGATCCCTTCATTTGTTGCCGATTTGTCAGAGAATAGATTTTAAAATTCTCCTCTTCGTCTATAAATCCCTTCACAACAAAACGCCTGTCTATCTATCAGAACTCCTTCACTCCTATACTCCTTCCAGAAGCCTCCGTTCTTGTGATCATGCTTTGTTGGTTGTTCCACGTGCTAGACTAAAGCATAGAGGTGAGCGTGCATTTGCGGTAGCAGGGCCACGACTCTGGAATACCCTGCCTTTAGAGATCAGGCTAGCCCCCTCCCTGTCTATTTTTAAGTCCCTGTTAAAAACTTTTCTATTTTCTTTAGTGTACTGATTACCCTGATATGTTAACTTTTAAAAGTTGTGCTTTTTATTTATCTTTTACTCTGTTATTGTTTTATTTCTATGTATGTGTGCTATTCTTGCTCTTCTGTAAAGCACTTTGGTCAGCCTGGGGGCTGTGGGAAATGTGCTATATAAATAAACTTGAACTTGAAAAATCAATATTAAATTTCAATACTGATTCAATAATATTTTGATTGATGCATTAAATTCATTGATTCAATGTTGATTCAGAGTTAAATAAGTGATTTCATTTTAGTTGAAAAACGTCCGTGTTGCGTCATGACGTAGCGAGTGACGGCATACTCAGAGGTATAAAGGGACGCCGGCACAAGCAGATATAGCTTTCTGAGATGAAGCGGGTGCTCTGACGATAGCCGGGGCTATGAGACGCAGTGTCTCGTTCCCTCTCAGGGAACATGGGTTATATGCATAACCCGAGACGTTCCCTTAATCGAGGGAACTCGCACTGCGTCATCATAGATGACACTTCGGGGAACGAATACCCACTAGTCCTGTCCTATCTCAAGCCCCCTGGTGTGGACCAATTCAGTGCACACTCAGGAGGCGAGCACCCTGGCACCTGGCGTCGCCGGGAGGTGCAGACTGTAATGTCTAATGAAAGTATGCGGAGTGGCCCACCCGGCTGCTTCGCAGACTTCCTGCAAAGAGGCTCCCAAAAGGAGGACTACCGAAGAGGCCATGCCTCTGGTAGAATGAGCCCTCGCGGCTATCGGTGAAGGCAAGTTGCGCACCTGATAAGCCGTGGCTTTTGCCTGGACAATCCACTTACTGATGTCTGTTTTGCTGCAGGCAGCCCTTTCTTAGGTGGACCAAAGCATACTAACAACTGGGCTGACTTCCTCCACTGGGCAGACCTCTGCAAATAGATCCTCAATGCCCGGACCGAGCAGAGGAGCTGAAGCCTGCCCTCATCTGCCGTCACATGAGGCGGGGGATGGAATGCCTGGAGAACCACCGACCGTACCGTGTTAAATGGCACTTTGGGTACTTAACCCGAGGTCGGAAGCAAGTTGGCCTTCACTCCGCCCGTGGCAAACTCCAAGCAATTTGGCGTGACTGCCAATGCATAGAGGTCCCCCACTCTCTTCAGAGAAGTGATGGAAAGGAGAAAAGCACCTTAAGCGTGAGGTTCTTGGCCTCGGCCAGCTCCAGCGGCTCAAAAGGGGCCTCAGCCAACCCTTCAAGCACTACTGCCAGATCCCAAGTTGGGATCCTGGAATGAGCCACAGGCCTCATCCTCTGCGCTCCTCGGAGGAACCGTACAACCAAATGGTGCCTCCCCAGAGGTCCCTCACCTAATGGTGCGTGGAAGGCCCCAATCGCTGCCACATACACCTTAAGTGTGGACGGGGTAAGCCCGGCAGAGAACCGATCTTGGAGAAACTCCAGCACTGAAGGCACTGCGCAGTTAACTGGGTTTATCTCACGGTCTCTACACCAAGTGGAAAACACACTCCACTTGAGGTTGTACAGCCTCCTGGTGGAACGAGCCCTAGAGCTGGGTAGGGTCTCAACGATGCCCACTGACAGACACTCCTCTATGAGCTGTGCCCCCTCAGGGGCCAGACCCATAAGTTCCATAACTCCGGCCGGGGTTGGTATATCGTGTCCCCTGCCTGAGTCAGCAGATCCCTCCTCAGAGAAATCCGCCATGGAAGGTCGTCTAGCAGGTCTATGATGTCGGAGAACCATACTCTGGATGGCCACCGGGGTGCTACCAAGAGCAGGCGGATGCCTTCCCGGCCGACCCGCTCCAGAACTCGGGAAATGCGTACAGACGCAGCCTCGGCCACGTCTGTGACATGGCATCCAGGCCCAACAGGGCCGGATGCCTGAGGAAGAACCACAGTGGACAGTGGGACGTCTCTCAAGACGCAAACAGATCCACTTCCACCTGGCCAAACCTCTTGCATATGGCCTCCACCACCTCTGGATGAAGACGCCAATCCCCGGGCCTCAGCCCCTGCCTTGACAGGATGTATGCTCCCTGATTCTGGTCCCCAGGGATGTAAACTGCCCTGAGTGACGACAGTTTCCATTGGGACCACAGGAGGACCTGATGCGCCAGTCTGCACAGAGGGCGTGATCTCAGACCCCCCCTGATGATTTACAAACGATACCACAGCAGTGTTGTCGGATCGTATCAGGACATGGTGGCCACAGAGGTTCCGGAAGAAAACTCCTCAGAGCTTTCAGGACCGCCAGCATTTCCAGGCAATTGATATGCCAGGATGAATGCTGAGCCGCCCACGGACCTCTCGCCCCGCGGCCTTCCATGACCGCGCCCCAGCCAGTAAGGGATGCATCTGTTGAAACGGCAACATGGTGCTCCCAATACCAGCCCTAGGGACAGAAACCAAGGTTTCTTCCATACGATGAGGGAACGAAGGCACCTCAGGAACTTCCTGTGACTGGGAAGGATGGAGATATGGAAGTAGCGTCCTTTAGATCTATCATGACAAACCCGTCCTCGAACTGGATCTGACTCACGATGGCTGGAATAGTTAGCATCTTGAACCTGAATCTACTCAGAGACCGGTTCAGATGTCTGAGATCTAATATCGGACGCAACCCCCCATCCTTCTTGGGATCTATGAAGTACCGGCTGTAGAACCCACACTCTCTCTCCGGTGGGGGGGACCCGTTCTATCGCCCCTTTAACCAGCAGAGAGTGTACTTCTTGCCCCAGACCCCCCCCCCAATTTCGGGGGAGGGACGCTGAACTGTAGTCTGTAGCCCCGTTCTAGGCAGGGCCGATACAGAAATATTCGGAAGGCATGACCATGCGCCTAGATATTCTGTTAAGGGAACCAGCCTCTTGAGGCTGGTCTGGGGTATTAACCGAACCTCCCCTCTGACCCCCTGAAGCGGATACCGGGAAGGGAATAGTCGAGGTAGATTTTCGGTGTGCGAACATCGATTCCCCGAGAGCTCTGGGGGGAAAAACGACCTCAGTCGCTCCGCCCCGTGGGGGACAGCGCTCAGCGATCCCGCCGCAGCTACGATTGCTTGGAAGCCTTCTTCGCCTGAATAACCTCCCTCAGGTTGGCTTTCGGCTTGGAAGACTTCCCGCGAGAGCGTCGCTTCTTTTGCCAGGCTCCCTCAGAAAAGGCGCGAGAAGCAACGCTCTGCTTTTGCACCTTTCGGTGCGAGGAGCTTGGTGCTGGCTGAGACTGCCCACTCGAGGCAGCCTTGCTGGAGGTGCCCCAGCGGGGAGGGAGAAACTGGCTGAGGGCGGCCACCTGTTTCTTCACCTCCTGAAACCTCTCGACGACGGTGCTCACAGCGCCGCCGAAGAGGCCAGAAGGCAAAACCGGGGAATCAAGGAGAAAGTGTCTGTCTCTCTCCCTGATCCCCGACAGGTTGAGCCAGAGATGCCTCTCCGCGCACACCAAACCAGCCATGGAGCGACCGATAGCATGGGCCGCCTCCTTTGTGACGCGGAGAGACAGATCTGTTGCCAATCTGTTGCCTCCGGAGAGGGACCCTCGCCTTCATCGAGCTCCTTCAGCAAGTCCGCTTGGTAGGCCTGCAGAACCTCAAGAGTGTGCAGGCACCCACTAGCGCGACCAGCCGCACCATATGCCCTACCCACCAGCTTCTATGTCTCTCGGCATGGTTTCGAGGGCAATGCGGGGGCCTTTAATGAAGCAGCGGTCTCGGGTGAGAGGTGGCCCGCGGCAACGCTACATAGCCCTTCTCAGCCGCCCCCAGCACATTAGCAAAATCTAGTACAGGGGGCATAGTCAAGTGTGCTGAGAAAGGCTTTTCCGGGGAAAAAAGGCAGACCCCGGCGGGGAGACTGAATTCGACGCTTGAAAAAGCGTTCATCCCTTATTAGGCGGCTGGATGTCCACTTTTTCTTGTGGCCAATCTAAATTCAGCTTGGCCACAGCGCGAGTCAAAACCTCCACCAGCTCCTCCATTGCCTGCGAGTGGGGTAGCGACTGCCCCACCGCGCCTGCTTCGGTGCTCATGGTCATCGATTCCTCGGAATCAGACAACCTGAGCACCGGATCCTCCACCTCGTGGGAAGAAGCTGCTTTGCGGGCTTCCACACGTGGTGGCAGGATCTCTGAATTGTCAGAGGAAGAGGAAGATGCCTCAACAGTCCCTAATCCTGCTGACAGATCCAGTTGCGAGCCCCACGATCTGCGGCGCCGCGCTGCATCAGCATTGCACACAGAGCTGGTGTGTGTCCGTGCCCGAGACGAATTGTGGACAGGGAGGCACAGTTCTTTTTATAACCACAGTTCTAATAATATTGAAAGCGCTACGGGACAAACAACACCAAATAGACAGACAAGAACACAGAGCGCAACTGCTGAAGAGCAGAAAGCTATATCTGCTTGTGCCGGCGTCCCTTTATACCTCCGGGTATGCCGTCACTCGCCACGTCATGACGCAACACCAGTCAGGATTGGGCTTTTTCAAATAAGCTTCAGTAGCGTCACACCAAGGGCATTCCCGAAGTGTCATCTACGATGACGCAGTGCGAGTTCCCTTGATAAAGCGAATTATTGAATTAAAGCCCATCTTGATCTATTTTACATCATTGAAATAACATTATTTCAGGGTGCAAACCTGATGAAAAATCTATGTTAAATCTCAACATTGATTCAATTATATTTTAGTTGATGCATTAACATTGATTCAATGAAACAGCTGATTCTGTCACGACAGAATACAGTAAGCAAATGCAAGTAAACTCATTTATTCTTACACAGAAAATAGAATGAACAGACACAGATGACGTTTGGTGTCGCAGGGACTGAGATGCTCAACACGGAACAGATGAGAATGGCGAGTTGTTGTGATCAGGTGCAGTCGAAATCCAGATAGAATGTAATCCACAGTAACACTGAGCAGGAACAAGAAGCACGAGACTGGAACGCCGAAACAGGACAGAGGAGACACACAGCACAGAAGACATCAACAACGATCTGACAATGGAGATGAGAAACGGATGAGTATATGTAGAGGAGAGTGATAAGCTGCAGCTGGTGCAGTGATAACGATCAGCTATTCAGAAAGTCGCACAGAACGAGCAGTGTGGCTGGTGGCATTGTCCTGCTGGAAGATCATGTCCGGATGAGCATGTATAAAGTAGGGCTGGGCGATATGGCCCAAAAAAATTATCACAATATAATTTTCCATATCAGTCGATATCGATAAATATCCGATAAAAGTAAAATCTTTATTTCTTTACAGTTTAAAGGCATATTTTTGCTTCTGAGGCCATGTCCACACTAATACGTTTTCATTTGAAAACGTATATTTTTTTCTCCGTTTCAGCCTTCCATCCACACTGAGACAGCGTTTTAAGTCATCGAAAACATATCGTTTTGAAAACGCTCTCCAAAGCAGATACATTTGAAAATCTTTGTGTCGTAGTGTGGACTGTGAAAACGGAGGCTTTTTAATACGATGACGCATTTAGCCATGTGATGCAGTCATATGACCAATTCAGCCAAGATAGTAAATGACATTGTACAGCAGCTGTTTTGTATGCTTTCTGTTTTGACAGCCTTGTTAAATATTAATGTCAGTTTGTACATACTGTTAAAAAACTCAAAACAAAATTTCAAAGAGTAAATAAACGAGTAGTGGAAACGACGAAAGCGTCTTGGATTTGCTCATGCGCAGTATGGGAATGTAAGCGTTTTCAGACTTTTCAGTGTAGATGAAAATTTTTTGAGAAACGATTAAAAATGATAGTGTGGACGCGGAGCGTATTTAGACGAAAACTCCGTTTTTAAATTTAGCCGGATTAGTGTAGACGTAGCCTGAGTGAAAGATGTAGAAAACAGACGGTTTTAAACTATCCTTTATGGTCAAAACATGACAAACACTTCCCAAACAGGTGAACAATTTATTAAAACAAAGGTAGATTTATTTATTAAAATATTAATTGTGGTCAGCCTTTTTTTACTCTACACTGTATATCAATAATATCATTACTTAATTGTGTAAGTAGTAAAACACCTGTGCATCTCTCTCTCTCTCTTTCACACACACACACACGCGCGCTACACACACACCTCAGCGACAGTGGGCTGGTGGCCGCGAGAGGAGGGAGAGAGCAAAGTTCAGTATTTGTGGATCTCCAGTACGGGCTGTCTAGTCTATTTTATTCATTTTAAAGTCGGATGATGTTATTTCTCTTTTGATACAGGCGATGCGGAGTCATTCATACATCACCAAAGACAAACAATTATGATAGCGATGTACAAGTCCGATGTTTTAGTGATTATAGTTTGGTATCGTTAGCTTGTTGTAAGTGACCCAACACAACTAACAAGGTAATAAAAGCCTGTGCGTAAATGTAGTTAATGTAGATTTACCGCTGTGTTTGGCTCAATGTTATATGAAAGAACTTTGAAGAAGCACAATCACTTAATAATTATATTCCGTGTGGGAACGTGAACCTATGATAAGCAGTCCACGTAGCCTTTGTCGCTGTTTTATGTCAGATGGGATCGCCAAAATATCTCCAAACCACTGAAGTTGAGCGAACTAACTTTCTCACTCCACTTCACTCCGATCCTCCAAGCCTGTCAATAACTGACTGTAAACAACAGCTTGTGCAGCACCCAGAAGCCCGGTCTGCAATACGCATGCGCAGCATTACGCGTAGCGCGTAAGCATTATATCGAGAATTTATCGAACTGTTGTTATCGTTTTATCGAGGAAATATATATTGTGATAATTATTGTCATCGTTTTATCACCAGCCCTAGCATAAAGGGTACCACATGAAGGGGGAGGATGTCTTTCCTGTACTGCAAGGACTTGAGATTGCCTGCAATGACAACAAGCTCAGTCCGATGGTGATGTTATATACCGCCCCAGACCATGACAGACCCCCCACCTCCAAATCTATCCCGCTCCAGGGTACAGGCCTCGGTGTAACCCTCATTCCTTCTGCAATAAACACGAATCCGTTCATCACCCCTGGTGGGATAAAACTGTGACTCATCAGTGAAGAGCCCTTTTTGCCACTCCTGTCTGGTCCGGAGAAGGTGGGTTTGTACCCATAGGCGGCATTTTTGCTGCTGATATCTGTTAAGGAACTGCCTTACAACAGACCTACAAGCACTCAGTCCAGCCTCTCTCAGCCTATTGCAGACAGTCTGAGCACTGATGGAGGGATTGTGTGTTCCTGGTGTGACTCGGGCAGTTGTTGTGGCCATCCTGTACCTGTCGCGAAGGTGTGATATTTGGATGTACCGATCCTGTGCAGGTGTTGTTACACGTGGTCTTCTACTGCAAGGATGATCAGCTGTCCTTCCTGTCTCCCTGTAGCGCTGTCTTAGGCGTCTCACAATGTGGACATGGCAATTTATTGCCCTAGCCACATTAGCAGTCCTCATGCCTCCCTGCAGCATGCCTAATGCACGTTCATGCAGATGAGCAGGGACCCTGGGGATCTTTCTTTGGGTGTTTTTCACAGTCGGTAGACAAGTCTCTTTAGTGTCCTGCGTTTTTAGAACTGTGACCTTAAATGCCTACTCTCTGTAAGCTGTTAAGGTCTTAACGACCATTCCACAGGTGGATGTTAATTAATTGATTTTGGTTAATTGAACAGGCATGGAAAACATTGTTTAAACCTTTTAGAATGAAAATATGTAAAGTAATTGGGATTTTTAAAACATTATTGTTGAAATACAGTCCTGAAAAAGGGACGTTATTTTTTTTTTTTTTTTGCTGAGTTTATAAAGAACACCAGGTTTGTCGTGCCTTGTAGTCACATACTTTTAGGGCTGCATAAAATAATAATACCATGGATGATAATTTTTGCTTTACAGAAAACTTAAATTTTGGGGGGAAAATGTAGGTGGCCTATAAATATGAATCACTAGAAAAAGAACACTTCACTACACTATACACTAGAGAAAAATAGCCTATAAAGTAGGGGTGTAACGATTCATTTTAACAACGATTCGATTCGTTCGTTTTAACACGATTTGAGGTTGTCGATACAATTCAAGGATGATATTGGTCAATTTAGAACGATACAATCCGAAATGATTCAGTGACTTGAAATCGATTCAGTAACTTTTTAGTCAAAAATTGAAATCAGTGTGAACTGAAATAAATTCGTGCAGGTGAAGTTTCCTAGATTCCTTTTGTTTCTTTTAAGGGAACCAGGTATCAATGGATATAAACAAGTAATGGCAAATATGTTCACATTTTATTTGAATAAAGTGCGGTTACACTTTATTTTGATAGTCCACTTTAGACATTCTACTAACTATAAGTAACTTCGCAACTACATGTCAGCTAACTCTCATTAGAGTATTAGTAGACTCAATTTTTTTAAGGACCAGACTCTTGCTGAGCACTGGGGGTCAAGAACATTAAACACTTTTGGAAAAAATATTTAGTAACAATTACAGCAAAGTTATTGCACATTACCTGGTCCAATCTGCTCTATAGAGATCTGTACTACAGAGAGGAACCTTATATTTGGGTTTGAGTGGATGGTGGCATCATTTTCAAAGATGGTTAAGATCCTCAGCTTCTCCCCTTATCCTGGCTCTATGTCCTGCAATAGAAATAAGCATAAAATTAGGGATTTTTCCAGTGGACCGCAGTGCTCCTAAACATGTGCTCATGTAACTTTATTTGAAAAGTAAAGGACAGAGGTTATGATGGCCCACCAGTGAGTGCAATGTTCGCCGCTTTGTAGCATCGTGTTCCGTCTGCTCCCAGACTAAGCCGATTAATGCACCAACTGTGGGTCTTCTCAGACCTCTGCCTGTTCCCTCTTGACCTTGGTCCCACATTGCCCTTGATTTTATAACAGGACTTCCTCCTTCATTAGACAGCCCAATTTGTTGTCGAGCATGTTTTTCGTTTACACAGTCTCCCCACCGTCTCTGACCGTGGGCCTCAATTCGTTTCACAGTTTTGGAAGGAGTTCTGTCGTCTCATCAGTGCGTCAGCTAGCCTTTCCGCTGGTTTCCACCCGCAAACCAATGGTCAGGCCGAGCGAGCTAACCAGATTATTGCCCGGATTCTTCGCAGTCTAGCATTCAGCAACCCCACGTCCTGGCCTGAACAGCTCCCCTGGGCAGAGAATGTGCCGATTCTGCTCCCTCATCCGCCACCGGTCTCTCTCATTTTCAGTGCTGTTCAGGCTACCAGCCCCCTTTCTTTTCCTCTCAGGACCCCGAGTCTAACGATCATCTGTAAAATCCTATATTCAACGCTGTAAACGCACTTGGAGAAGGGTGAGAGCAGCTCTTCTCAAGTCCCGTTCTCGCATTCGCCACACCGCCAGTAGACCCCGTGTTAAGCCTAGTTCACACTGCCCGATTTTAGCCCCGACTTTGACTCGCCAACAGGTTTTGTGAAATCGCTGACAAATGCCCAAAATCATTGGCAAATCGGTGCTCGTGCACGCGGGTGACAATGACGCAGTGTGAATGATAAAAGACGCGATCAGAGAGATTTGCAGACGAGTCGCCAATGCCCACAAGATATTTGGCATGCCAAATATCTGGACCTGTCTGCGATTTAAACTCCTGCTGTGCGAAATGTGTTCTGACTGAAATTTACATCGGCGATGACCTACAGCCAATGAGAGAGTGAGATACAGGGCAGCGGGAGGTTCAGGGAGGAGTTGTAGACAGAATATCAGTATTTCAATAGATATATTTACATTTCTATCAAACAGAAACAAAGCCCAAACATTTGCACATCCAGCTGCAGCAGCAGCACATCACACAATTATTTATTTACCTACTCTCTCCAGCAATTTCCTCCGCCATAATCTTTTTTTCTTTTTCTCCACAAATCAGCGCACAGACAATTTGGAGCAAACTTTGTGCAGTTTATCATTTTTAATAACAATTCCAAGTCTCGCGCAAGAACTCCGGTCTGATGTGAGCGTTGTTTACTTGTCATATCGCACGTGTGTTTGGTTGGGAATGTTGGGAAACGTAGTTCGCGCACCGGAGAGAGAGAGTTGTCTGCGATTGTTTTGAAAAAAGTTTGAAAATCATGCCGTCTGAACTGGGCTTTGGGGAGGGGTAGTCTCATGATCCTGTCTCTCTCTCTCTCTCTCTCTCTCTCTCTCTCTCTCTCTCTCTCTCTCTCTCTCTCTCTCTCTCTCCCCCTTTTTCCCCCTGCTGGTCATTCTCTTACTCACACTCTCCCTCTGCTGTCACACACGCACACACCCTTTTAGAATCAGCTGTTTCTCATTACCTTGCCATTAAGCTCATTCTCTCCTCACCTATCCTCTCTTCCCCTCTGATTAGCTTCTCTACTTCTAGTGCATGTCTTTCCTTTGTTCTCTACCAGATTATTAACGTGGTTTACGCATGTCAGATTTTTTCCCCGTCCTGTCCTGTTTGCTCTGGTGTGCTTACTATTTGTCTACCCAGCTATATTGTTGTTATTACAACTCAGACAACATATACTTACAAACCTGATTCCAAAAAAGTTGGGACACTGTACAAATTGTGAATAAAAACAGAATGCAATGATGTGGAAGTTTCAAATTGCAATATTTTATTCAGAACACAACATAGATGACATATCAAACGTTTAAACTGAGAACATTTATCATTATAAGGGAAAAAGTTGATTTTACATTTCATGGCTTCAACACAAAAAAGTTGGGACAAGGCCATGTTTACCACTGTGTGGCATCCCCTCTTCTTTTTAACAGTCTGCAAACATCTGGGGACTGAGGAGACAAGTTACTCAAGTTTAGGAATAGGAATGTTGTTGTTCAACTGTCTTAGGTCTTCTTTGTCACACCTTCCTCTTTATGGTGCGCCAAATGTTTTCTATGGGTGAAAGATCTGGACTGCAGGCTGGTCATTTTAGTACCCGGATCCTTCTTCTACGCAGCCATGATTTTGTAATTGATGCAGTAAGTGGTCTGGCAGTGTCATGTTGGAAAATAAAAGGTCTTCCCAGAAACGTCTGGATGGGAGCATATTTTGTTCTAGAACTTGGATAAACCTTTCAGCATTGATGGTGCCTTTCCAGATGTGTAAGCTGCCCAAGCCACAGATACTCATGCAATCCATCAGATACAATACCATCAGAGATACAGTCTTCTGAACTTGGGTTTTCCTTGTCCTCTTTAATCGATGACTTTAATCAAGTCCCAGTTTTCCAAAAAGAACTTCAAATTTTGATTTGTCTGACCACAGAACAGTTTTGCACTTTGCCACATGAGCCTTGGCCCTGAGAAATTGCCTGACTTCTAGATCATGTTTATATATGGCTTCTTTTTTGACCTATAGTTTTAGCCAGCAACAGCGAATGGCACAGTGTATTGTGTTTACTGACAATGTTTTCTGTAAGTATTCCTGAGCTTATTTTGTGATTTCCTTAACAGTAGCATTCCTGTATGCAATGCAGTGCCGTCTAAAAGCGGGCGTAAACGGTGCGATTTTTGCTGTCGTACGAACTCGCAGACGATTTATTTTTCTCAGTAGAAATCGTGTGGACATCGTGGATGCTCGTATGGTCACGGCTCGCACCGTGTGAGAGGAAATACGAGCCGAACCGAGCACGTTAAGAGCACCTCCCGACTTTACAATAATTTTTAAACATGTTTAAAAAGTTTGGGGAGTCGGCCCGATTTTTACCAGCATATGGCTGTCCCCCATTGCCAAATCATGCACAAGCACGTCACATAGGCTCAATCTATGACTATTATTAGCTCAGTGGCTGCCATATACTGCGTTCACACACACACACTTACACACACTTTCTCTCTCTCATGTGCACTCTTCTCTCTCCCTCTGGTTGTTTCGGTTAAAAGGAATGGCTACTACTGTTCTCTGTTTTTCAACATTTTTATTTTTTTATTTTTAGTATCTGAAGCTATAGCAGCAACATTGAAATCTCCGGTGTCTGTACACAAAAACTTGTGTGATCGCGGCCGACTCGCGGTGCAAACAGTCATGCCGTGTACTAGCTAATTTGATGCGATGATCAAATTAAATGACTCGTAGCGTATGCAATATCTCACGACCTTCCGAGTGTCCGAATTCGCACAGTGTACGCCCGCCTTAAGGGCCCAAGATCATGGGAATCCAGTATGGTTTTCCAGCCTTGACCCTTACGCACAGAGATTGTTCCAGAATCTCTGAATCTTTGGATTATATTATGCCCCCTAGATGAGGATAATTTTAAACTCTTTGCAAATTTTCTCTGAGAAACTCTTCCTGATATTGCTCCACTATTTTTTGCCACAACATTGGAGTATACCAAAGCATGTTGCCAATTGACCTTGAGTAGTTGAAGTTGCAATTTCGTCCTCCAGCTGTTTTTTAGATGTACATTTAACTTTTCCAGCCTCTTATTGCTACTTGTCCCAACTTTTTTGGAATGTGTAGCTCTCATGAAATCCAAAATGAGCATTTCAAAATGTCTCCCTTTCAACATCTGATATGTTATCTATACACTATTGTGAATAAAATATACATTTGTGATTTGTAAATTATTGCATACCTTTTTTATTCACAATTTGTACAATGTGTCCCAACTTTTTTTGGAATCAGGTTTGTATATGATAATCACTTTTAGCAGTGGTTTATGTAACCTTGAATACTGTAAAAAAATAAATAAAATAAAAACATTTTCAAGTGACTGATCACATCTAAATTTTTCAGTTGGCCGAATTGAATTTCTGTAAATTAAATTGTATCAAGTCACAGAATTTCAATTCAGCCAACTGAAAAATCAGTCACTAGAAAATGTTTAATTGGAGACATTATATATATATATATATATATATATATATATATATATATATATATATATATATATATATATATATATATATATATATACACACAGTGCCTTCGGCCCCCATAACTTTGCGACCTTTTGCCACATTTCAGGCTTCAAACATAAAGATTTAAAACTGTAATTTTTTGTGAAGAATCAAGAAAAAGTGAGACACAATCATGAAGTGGAATTAAATTTATTGGATATTTCAAACTGTTTTAACAAATCAAAAAATGAAAAATTGGAAGTGCAAAATTATTCGGCCCCTTTACTTTAAGTGCAGCAAACTCTCTCCAGAAGTTCAGTGAGGGTCACTGAATGATCCAATGTTGACCTAAATGACTAATGATGATAAATAGAATCCACCTGTGTGTAATCAAGTCTCCGTATAAATGCACCTGCACTGTGATAGTCTCAGAGGTCCATTTAAAGCAAAGAGAGCATCATGAAGAACAAGGAACTGTCACATGCCTGTCCTGTCGTGTGTGCACTTGTGGGTTTTGTTATGTTGAGCATGTGCTCGTGTCCCTGTCAGTTCCCTCCCCCTTGTTATCTGATTATTGGTTAATTTGCCCCACCTGTTCTCCCTCATTATCTGCCTTGTTTGTTCCCTTTATAATCTCCTTGTGTTTGTCAGTCTGTGTTGGATCCTTGTGTAATGTCTGCGTCTTCCGTCCTCCCCATGATTCTGTTGGTTTGTTTAAGTTTGTATTTATATTATTCTATTATGTGTTTTTCCCCCTCGTGGGTTGTTGTTTTGAGTTTATGTTTTATTTTATAATAAATGATCATTTTCTGCACTTGAGTCCTCGCACCCTTTTCCCTTGTTTGTGACGTGACAGAAGGATCCAACCATGTTGAGGACTCAGCAGAGAGAGGACTCGATCCCGGAATCGCTCACCACCTGTCCTCACTATGAGCGGATTCTACGGTTTCGAGTCCTCCACCTACTTCACCAGGAGGGAATGGAGATTAGGAATTTTGCAAAGAAGTTCCTGGAGACCGCCAAGGGGCTGAGGCTCAGTGACTCTGCACTCAAGGACCTTTTTAATTATGCCCTAGATGAGCCCATGGAGTGGTGGCTCAGAAGGGCATATGACGGAGGCACATTTGAGGCAATGGTGGAAGCTATCGCCTGCCAGCAGGAGAGAGCTGCCAGGGAGATGGCCCCTGCCCTGGCAGTCCCAAGATCGGTGGTCCCTGCTCCAGTGGTCCTGAAACGGAGGAGGAGAAGGAAGTCTCCCTCCGTGCCTGTGCCGGTGGTCCCTGTGCCGGTGGTCCCAGTGCCAGCGGATCGTGTTCCGGTGGTCCCAATGCTGGCGGATCGTATTCCGGTGGTCCCTATGCCGGTGGACTGTGTTCCGGTGGTCCCTATTCCGGTGGATCGTGTTCCGGAGGTCCCTGTACCGGTGGATCGTGTTCCGGTGGTCCCTATGCCGGTGGACCGTGTTCCGGTGGTCCCTGCTCCGGTGGTCCCGAAACGGAGGAGGAGGAGAAAGGCTCCCTCCGTACCTGCTCCGGTGGTCCCGATTCCAGGGGTCCCAGTACCGGTGGATCGGATTCCGGTGGTCTCTTTGCCGGCGGATCGTATTCCGGTGGTCCCTATGCTGGCGGATCGTATTCCGGTGGTTCCAGTACCGGCGGAGCGTGCGCCGGTGGTCCCTGTGCCGGTGGATCATGTTCCGGTGGTCCCTGTGCCGGTGGATCGTGCTCCGGTGGTCCCTGTGCCGGTGGATCGTGTTCCGGTGGTCCCTGTGCCGGTGGATCGTGTTCCGGTGGTCCCTGTGCCGGTGGATCGTGTTCCGGTGGTCCCTGTGCCGGTGGATCGTGTTCCGGTGGTCCCTGTGCCGGTGGATCGTGTTCCGGTGGTCCCTGTGCCGGTGGATCGTGTTCCGGTGGTCCCGAGTCCGGAAACGGCCTGGAGGGCTGTGATGGGATGCTTTGTGGTGGCAGTCCTGCATGCGTGGAAGGAGCACAGGGCTTTATCCGAAGCCCCGGAGGCAGTTCCGGTGGTCCCAGTTCCGGTGGATCGTGTGCCGGTGGTCTCAGTTCCGGTGGATCGTGTTCCGGTGGTCCCTGTGCCGGTGGATCGTGTTCCGGTGGTCCCAGTTCCGGCAGATCATGTTCCGGTGGTCCCAATGCCAGCAGATCGTATTCCGGTGGTCCCAGTGCCGGTGGATACTGCTGGACTGGAGAAGTTTCCCCAACGCCCTGCCTGCGCCGCTGAGGCGCCCTGCTCTCCGTGCGCCGCTGAGGCGCCCTGCTCTCCCTGCGCCCCTGAGGCGCCCAGCTCTCCCTGCGCCCCTGAGCAGTCCTGCTCTCCCTGCGCCGCTGAGGCGTCCTGCTCTCCGTGCGCCGCTGAGGCGTCCTGCTCTCCGTGCGCCGCTGAGGCGTCCTGCTCTCCGTGCGCCGCTGAGGCGTCCTGCTCTCCGTGCGCCGCTGAGGCGTCCTGCTCTCCGTGCGCCGCTGAGGCGTCCTGCTCTCCGTGCGCCGCTGAGGCGTCCTGCTCTCCGTGCGCCGCTGAGGCGTCCTGCTCTCCTTGCGCCGCTGAGGCGTCCTGCTCTCCGTGCGCCGCTGAGGCGTCCTGCTCTCACCGCGCCACTGAAGCGTGCTGCTCTCACCGCGCCTCCCTGGCGCCCCCTGCACTCACCGCGCCTCTCTGGCGCCCTGCTCTCACCGCGCCTCCCTGGCGCCCTGCTCTACCCGCACTGCCCTGGCTGCCTGAACTCTATGGGCCGCCCCGGCCGCTTGAACTGGGTGGGCCTCCCGAACTCGGTGGGCCGCCCTGGCCATTCGAACTTTGTGGGCCACCATGGCCTCCTGAACTTTTTGTTTTCCTCGTTCCTCCCTTGTTTACCCCTCCCTTGTCTGTACCTTCTTTGTCTGTCCCTCCCGTGCCCCCCTGGTCTGTCCCTCCCGTGCCCCCCTGGTCTGTCCCTCCCGTGCCTCCCTGGCCTGTCCCTCCCGTGCCTCCCTGGCCTGTCCCTCCCGTTCCTCCCTGGTCTGTCCCTCCCGTCCCTCCCTGGTCTGTCCCTCCCGTCCCGCCCGGGTCTGTCCCTCCCGTCCCTAGTGGAGCGTCTGGTAGCCGCTCCTTAAGGAGGGGGTAATGTCACATGCCTGTCCTGTCGTGTGTGCACTTGTGGGTTTTGTTATGTTGAGCATGTGCTCGTGTCCCTGTCAGTTCCCTCCCCCTTGTTATCTGATTATTGGTTAATTTGCCCCACCTGTTCTCCCTCATTATCTGCCTTGTTTGTTCCCTTTATAATCTCCTTGTGTTTGTCAGTCTGTGTTGGATCCTTGTGTAATGTCTGCGTCTTCCGTCCTCCCCGTGATTCTGTTGGTTTGTTTAAGTTTGTATTTATATTATTCTATTATGTGTTTTTCCCCCTCGTGGGTTGTTGTTTTGAGTTTATGTTTTATTTTATAATAAATGATCATTTTCTGCACTTGAGTCCTCGCACCCTTTTCCCTTGTTTGTGACTTGACAGGAACACACCCGGCAGTTTCCGAGATATTGTTGTGGAGAAGTTTAAAGCCGGATTTGGATACAAAAAGATTTCCCAAGCTTTAAACATCCCAAGGAGCACTGTGCAAGCGATAATATTGAAATGGAAGGAGTATCAGACCACTGCAAATCTACCAAGACCTGGCCCTCCCTCTAAACTCTCAACAACTTCCGGGTGAACGCTGGCGCTATTAGCTGCCGATACTCAGGGAGGGAATTTTAAAAACATGCACTTATGTCTTCCTGCACTTATGAATTGTTTTAATATCTGACCTGTGTATCTGCGTTGATTCTGCGGGGTTGTACGCTGGTTGATTGCGGTTGCCGGTCTGCCTGCCGGTTACCGACTGTTCTTCGTGGTAACTTTACCTCTGGCATGGGGATCAACTTATGAGGATCACTGAGCTACTGGTGCGGATGAACTACATCTGGGTTGTTCTTTCTGCTGTATACCATTCTCATTTCATTTCATTTCATTTAATCATTTAGCAGACGCTTTTATCCAAAGCGACTTACAAAAAAGGGGAGAGTAATAGAAGCAACGGAACAGACAAGGCCAAAAACCTGTAAGAGCTGTAAGAAATCTCAATTAATTAGCACAATACACAACAATTTAGAGTGGTTCTGTGGTATGGACGGTGTTTCAGTATTCGGCGGCGGAACTTATTCAGCTCCGTCTGCGTCCTTTTTATCTACCAGCTCTACATCTCCCCTTGGATATTGTGTACATACCACCATACCACGACGGAAATATATACATCGCGGGTCTCGGCGGAGTTACAACATTGATGACTCCTGTCAAGTAGGGTCATTTTGGTCAATCAATCAATCAATCAATCAAACTTTATTTGTATAGCACCTTCCAACAACCAAAAGGAGGACCAAGGTGCTTTACATTTAAAACAGAAAAACATCTACAATAAATAATATATTAATACATGAAGCAATAACCAAAGGAACAGTTACACAAAATACAAAAATAAAATTCAAAGTGCCACAGTGCTACTGTGTGTTAAAAGCCAGTTTAAATAAATGTGTTTTTAACCTGGATTTGAACAGGGCCAGGTCTGTAAGAACACGCAGGTCTACTGGTAAAGTGTTCCAAAGTTTAGGAGCAGCAAAAGCAAATGAACGATCGCCCCACTGCTTGCACCGGGACCTCGGAACAACTAGCCTCATCTGGTCAGCCGACCGGAGGGCTCTGTTTGGACGGTGGACACTTAAAATCTCTGATAAATAAGGTGGCGCAAGGCCATTAAGAGCTTTAAAGGCAAACATTAAAATTTTAAAATCAACACGGTACCGAACCGGGAGCCAGTGGAGGGAACAGAGAACTGGACTAATATGGCTGTGTCTAGATGTACCGGTTAGAAGACGAGCAGCTGCATTCTGTACCAGTTGGAGACGATGGAGTGAAGACTGTGTGATGCCAATGTAGAGTGCGTTACAGTAATCAATGCGTGAGCTGATAAAAGCATGAATTGCCTTTTCCAGATCACTGCGGCACAGAAAAGGCTTGACTACAGAGTTAATTTGTTTGTTAAAATTCAGATCTCTGTCAAAAATCACCCCCAGATTCTTTATTGCCTCACTAACTTGAGGGGTTGTGCTTGATGATAAATCGTGGTGTAAAATAGAGGTACCAAAAATAATGTATTCCGTTTTACTCTCATTAAGATGAAGAAAGTTTCGTGAAAGCCATAGTTTAATATCAGATAGGCAACTATGCAAGGAGTCTAGAGCTGAACCATCATTTGGAAGCACAGGCATATAGACATGGAGGTCATCTGCATATAGGTGGAAAGAAAGATTGTGCTTGGCAATAATGGAACCAAGAGGCAACATGTAAAGTGAAAATAGAACAGGGCCAAGAATGGATCCTTGTGGCACTCCAGAGGACAGAGGAGCAGTGGATGACGAAAATTCATTGACCATAACTGAATTGCTCCTGTCGTTCAAGTAGGAGCGAAACCACTACAGGACTGAACCCTTGAGGCCAACCTGTTGAGCAAAGCGGACGATAAGTACTGAATGGTCCACAGTGTCGAAAGCTGCTGTTAGATCCAGCATCACCAACAGCACAGATCTTTTAGCATCAAGGGATAGAAGGATGTCGTTGTGGACTTTCAGCAGTGCAGACTCAGTGCTATGTCGTGACCTAAAATCAGACTGAAACTTTTCTAAAATTGAGTTATTTTCTAAAAAAGGCTGTAACTGTGATAGAACAACTTTTTCTAGGACCTTTGATAAAAATGGTAAATGTGAGACAGGTCTAAAATTAGACAAAATGTCGGGATCCAGGTTGGGTTTTTTTAAAATCCCTGAGCTGAGGCAGCTGTTAATGAGCGAGAGGACGCATGGTCCGACAGTATCAAAGACCTGTTTGAGCACCTTGGTTGGAACAATATCGAGGGGGCAGTTGGTGGGCGACAACCCCTGCACCACCTCAGAAAGGCGTGATAAAGACACGGGTTCAAATCGTTCAAACACTGCAGGTGGGACAACAGGAGGGACAGCATTGGTGTAAAAAGTACTGTTCATATTCTGCCTAACAGAGGACACTTTCTCAACAAAATAATTCAAAAAGTTTTCACAGATGGATTCTGACACCTTGCTCAAGACATTGCAAGGTGGATTTATAACAGACTGTATTGTGTTAAATAAAGTCCTTGGACGATTGCAGCTGGTGGAAATAATGTTCGACAGATATTGACGTTTGGCCTCTTTAACAGCCTTTTGGTAGTTAGCCAAACTGTCTTTTAGTCTATCCAGTGACACATGCAATCTATCTTTCCTCTACCTGCGTTCGGCCTGTCTGCAGCAGCGCCTAAAGGTGCGGGTGGTGTCATTTAGCCAGGGTTCCGGTGCAGTGCTGGCGGGTTTACGCCTAAAAAGCGCAATAGAATCCAAGATCTCTGAACAGGAAGAATAAAAAATGAAAATCAGGTCATCCGGACATAGCGGAGAGGCCAGATCAACCTGGGTATATAAGTTAGTGTTCATGAAGGCAGCTGTAAATTGCCCAGCCGTGGATGGAGTAATGACACGGCGGCGACAGGCAGGAGTAATAGACCTGGTTCTGAGAGGGGTTACAAAATCAAATATAATAGGAAAGTGGTCCGAGATGGAAGTATGGCATATCCTACTGAGGGACACAGGCAGACCATGGAAGATAATGAGGTCCAGAGTGTGTCCTAAGTGATGTGTGGGACCATTAACTGATTGTATTAAATTAAAAGAGTCAAGAAGGCTTAGAAACTCCCTTGCCATTGGGTTAGATGGGCAGCACACATGAATGTTAAAATCACCACAAATCAATAGATCGTCATAATTCGGCATGAGCTCAGCTAGGAGCTCAGAAAATTCTTGAATAAAAGCCTTATTAAATTGTGGTGGACGATAGACAACTGCACATAGAACAGGAGACCCTATCTCAATAAGAAATAGTTGCAGCTCAAAACTACTGAAGTTATTTGATGGAATTATGCAACAGTTATATGTGTGCCTGAATACAGAGGCCAGACCACCACCGCGGCCAGATGCTCGCGGTGTGCTGAGGAAGAAATAGCCGGGAGGGAGGAGCTCAGTGAAAGCACTGTTGTCACCTGGTTTGAGCCAGGTCTCAGTCAGCAGAAGAAAATCCAGATCGTTTGTGGAGATGAAGTCGTTCAGAATAAAAGTCTTATTTGTGAGTGATCAGGCGTTTAGACGTGATGGAGTATAATGTGTTAAGAGCTCGCTTAAGTACCGGGGAGCTAAACTATTTAGTGTTTTGTAAGTAATAAGCAAGATTTTAAAATGTATGCGATGTTTAATAGGGAGCCAGTGCAGTGTTGACAGAACTGGACTAATATGATCATACTTCCTGGTTCTAGTAAGAACTCTAGCTGCTGCATTTTGGACTAGCTGTAGTTTGTTTATTAAGCGAGCAGGGCAACCACCCAGTAGAGCATTACAATAATCTAGCCTTGAGCTCATGAACGCATGTACTAACTGTTCAGCATTTTGCATTGAAAGCATGTGCCGTAATTTAGATATATTTTTAAGATGATAGAATGCGGTTTTACAGATGCTAGAAACGTGGCTTTCAAATGAAAGATTGGTATCAAAGAGCACACCCAGGTTCCTCACTGACGACAAGGGCTTGACAGAGCAGTCATCAAGTGTTAGACAGTATTCTCGGTTACTACTTGTGGAGCTTTTCTGTCCAATAATTAAAAATTCAGTTTTTTCTGAATTAAGTTGCAGGAAATTCATCCAATTTTTTATATCAGCTATGCATTCCGTTAATCTTGTGAATTGGTAGGTTTCGTCAGGTCGTGAGGAAATATAGAGCTGAGTATCGTCAGCATAACAATGAAAACTAACGCCATGCTTCCTAATGATATCTCCCAGTGGTAGCATATACAGGGTGAAAAGCAACGGTCCTAACACTGAGCCTTGCGGTACCCCATACTGAACTTGTGATCGGTGTGACATCTCTTCATTTACTGCTACAAACTGATAACGGTCAGATAAGTACGATTTAAACCATGCCAAAGCAGTTCCACTAACGCCAACATAATTTTCGATTCTATTCAGAAGAAAATTGTGATCGAAAGTATCAAATGCAGCGCTAAGATCGAGTAACACTAATAGAGAGATACAACCACGATCAGATGATAAGAGTAAATCATTTGTAACTCTAATTAGAGCAGTCTCAGTACTATGATACGGTCTAAATCCTGACCGGATCTGGAAATCCTCACATATACCATTTCTTTCTAAAAAGGAACATAATTGTGAAGACACGGCCTTTTCTAGTATTTTTGATAGAAACGGTAGATTTGAGATTGGCCTGTAATTGACTAATTCTTTAGGATCAAGTTGCGTTTTTTTAATAAGTGGCTTAATTATAGCCAACTTAAAAGTTTTCGGTACATATCCTAATGTCAAAGATGAATGAATGATATTAAGCAGGGGATCTATGACCTCTGGAAGTATCTCTTTTAATAGCCTAGTCGGTATAGGGTCAAGCATACATGTTGTTGATTTTGATGATTTTACAAGTTTAGCCAATTCTTCTCCTCCTATAGTAGTGAATGAGTGTAATTTTTCCTCAGTGACACTACAATGCTCTGTCTGAAGTGATACTGTAATAGACGGCTGCATGGTTATAATTTTATTCCTAATATTATCAATCTTACTAGTAAAGAAGTTCATAAAGTCATTACTGCTGTGTTGTTTACAAACATCAGAAGCTGAAGCTTTATTTTTTGATAATTTAGCCACTGTATCGAATAAATACTTAGGGTTGTGTTTGTTTTCTTCTAAAAGAGTTGAGAAATAAGCAGATCTAGCAGTTTTTATGGCCTTTCTATATGCCATCATGCTCTCTTTCCACAAATTGCGAAAAACCTCCAGTTTTGTTTTCTTCCAGCTGCGCTCCATTTTTCTGGCTGCTGTTTTAAGGGCCCGAGTGTGCTCGTTGTACCACGGCGTTGGATTATTTGCTTTAATCTTCTTTAAGTGCCGGGGAGCAACTATGTCTAAAGTGCTAGTAAAGAGAGAGTCAATAGTTTCTGTTGCAGCATCAAGTTCCTCTTGGCTATCTGTAATGCTGAGGAGATGGAACTGATGAGGAAGATTATGTACAAAGCAATCTTTAGTCACAGCGGTTATCGTCCTGCCATATTTGAAGCGAGGGGATGGCTTTGCAGCCTTAGGTAAATTAAGTATACATGATATTAGGTAATGATCTGAGATGTCATCGCTCTGCTGCAGAATTTTAACAGTATCAACATTTATTCCATGTGACATTATTAGATCTAAAGTATGATTAAGGCGATGAGTGGGTCCCGATACGTGTTGTCTAACTCCAATAGAGTTTAGAATGTCTCTAAATGCCAATCCCAATGCGTCTTTTTCATTGTCTACGTGGATATTAAAATCCCCAACAATTAGTACTTTATCTAATACTAACTCCGATACAAAACCAGCAAATTCTTTGATAAAGTCTGTATTGTGCCCTGGTGGCCTGTATACAGTAGCCAACACAAATGTCAGACGGGATTTATCATTTACACTACACAGCGTTACATAAAGCACCAAAACTTCAAAAGAATTATTTGAAACTAGACTTCTGAGTAATACTGAAAATATTATTATAAATTACAGCAACACCAGGGTTGCCAGGTTTTCGCAACAAAACCAGCCCAATGGCCAATCAAAAATAGCCCAAAAGTAGCCCAATGGCCAATCCAACTAGCCCAAAACTAGCCCAATACCAAAAAATCTAAATATAACACTCCAATACACATTTTATGGTAGTGTTATGCACTACACACCATTTATACTAAAAAAACTGTATAAGTAATTATAAACAGTCTATTTTCATAAATAAAATCATCTTACCTTAAGATTGACAGCTGATGAACCAAATCCTTCAGTGGATCGTGGTAATCCTTTTTTGTTTTTTTTTTGTTTTTTTGGAACTATTTAAATTAACTATTTACAGATTTACTATCCCAGATTTAGGAGGCATGGTGTCTCTCAGACTGCCGCATCCGATTAAAAACGTAATGGATGCGGGCGGAAAAAAATGCAGAATTACAACTCCAGTGGAAGTGAACCACAAACTTGTGAAATTCATTTCAAATTAAAAATAATGTAAAATAAACATTGCAAGATATTCCTCATTAAATGTTAATTTACAGAAAATTATTCTGTGTATGACATTTATTTTTTAAATTATTATTTACCAGCAACAACCCTCGGTTACCATGGAAACGAAAACAGCCGGTGCGCGCGCAGCGCGCCGCAGCATACACACACACACACACACACACACACATTAGCGAACAAGCCCAGCAGTGCCACTGTACCTCACAAAGTGTGCGCTTATCAGCACAGTTATGCTGATACGATATTGCTTTTGTCATCATCCTAGAATCCTTGTTAACATTGGTGGAATATGAATTGGCTAAAGTAAAATATTTATTTCAACACAACCATTTCAGCTAAATATAACTGATGCAATATGTTAAACCTTTAACCCGCGGAATAAAAAATCAACCCGCGGCAAGTGGTTAAAAGTAGCCCAATTCCGCGGGAAAACCGCGGACTTGGCAACACTGAGCAACACCTCCCCCTTTACCTTTCAGACGTGGCTCATGTTTGTAACAATAATCTCGGGGGTGCACTCATTTAAAGTAATGTAATCGTCAGGTTTTAGCCAGGTTTCTGTCAAACACAGCACATCTAAGTTATGATCTATAATCATATCATTGACAACAAGCGTTTTTGGTGAAAGGGATCGAATATTCAGCAACCCAAGCTTTATCAATTGTTCATCCGTATTATATCTGTTGTTTATTTGTTGGACATCAATTATATTTTTACTGTTGAATGGTTTTGATGGTTTTTTGTATTTACTAATTCGGGGAACAGACACAGTCTCTATATGATAATATCTAGGTGAAAGAGTCTCTATGTGCTGGGATTTAGCTGACTTTGGTGACGTGAGACAGCTAGCAGACGGTTGGTTTAGCCAGTTTGTCTGCTTCCTGACCTGGGCCCCAGTGCGTCAAGGTTTAGCTTTAAGACTATGTGCCAAATTACTAGAGAGAAGAGCAGCACCAGCCCAGGAGGGATGAATGCTGTCTATCTTCAACAGGTCAGGTCTGCCCCAAAAACTTTTCCAATTGTCTATGAAACCTATGTTATTTTGCAGACACCACTTAGACAACCTGCCATTGAGTGATGATAATCTGCTAACTATTTCATCACTCCTTTTCGCAGGGAGAGGACCAGAGAAAAATACGGCCTTTGACATCGTACTTGCGTGTTTACACACCTCTTTAATGTTAATTTTGGTGATCTCTGACTGGCGAAGTCGAACATCATTAGTGCCAACGTGAATAATAATCTTAGAGAATTTACGATTAGCTCTAGCCAGCATTTTTAAATTTGCTTTGATGTCAGGCGCTCTGGCTCCCGGTAAACATATGACTATGGTGGCTGGTGTCTCTATTTTCACGTTCCGTGTTATAGAATCGCCAATAACTAGGGCACTTTCAACAGGATCCTCAGTGGGTGCGTCACTGAGTGGGGAGAACCTGTTTGATGTTCTAATCGGAACGGAAGAGTGGTTTTTTGATCCGCGACTATGCTTTCTCATCGTCACCCAGCCCTGCTGCGCGGGCTCAGCCGGAACCAAACAATGAGTGTTCACTAAGCTAGTCGCATCCAAAGCAGTATCTAAAGCTGTTACATTCTCACTACTCTCACATAAAGCTTGGATGCGTGTCTCTAAATCTGAAATCTTCTCCGTCAGCCTGATTAATTCCTTACATTTATCACATGTGAAGCCCTGTTTGCCAACGGAGATAGATATGCTAAACATGTAGCATGCAGTGCAAGTGACAATGACAGGAGAAGAAGACATGGCTTACCGTATTTGTTGATGAATCCAAAACTTACCACAGTTGTCTGATGGAGTCTTTTTAATAATCCAACTCACCACAGTTGTCTAAAGAACTCAGAAAACAGGAGACCCGGATGCTGGGATGGAAAGCTACCAGGCTAGCGAAAAGCTAACGTGTGGTAGTGATTTAGATTAAAAGCTATTAATGTCCAGCAGTGTCACTGAGAAAAAAAAAATACATTCATTCACTGCTATAGTGAATGAATGTATTTTCTACAGTGCTTGTAATGTCCAGTAGTGTCACTGAGGAAAAAATACATTCATTCACTGGTATAGGAGAAGTATTGGCTTCTTGTTAAATCATTAAAATCAACAACATGTATGCTTGACCCTATACCAACTTGGCTAGAGATACTTCCAGAGGTCAAAGATCCTCTGCTTAATTTCATTAATTCATCATTGACACTAGTCAATGTACTAAGAACTTTTAAGTTGGCTATAATTAAACCACTTATTAAAAAAACTCAACTTGATCCTAAAGAATTAGTCAATTACATGGCAATCTCAAATCTACCATTTCTATCAAAAATTACCAGTCAGGATTTAGACTGTATCATAGTACTGAGGCTGCTCTCATCAGAGTTACAAATGATTTACTCTTATCATCTTATTGTGGTTGTATCTCTCTATTAGTGTTACTCAATATTATCAATCACAACATTCTTTTGAATTGATTTGAAAATTATGTTGGCATTAATGGAATTGCATTGGGATGGTTTCAAGGTCCCGTTCTCCGCGATTCCATCTTTCAAACATTAGTTAGTGCGAAATGTTGCTGTTAGAGTATAAATAATACTTGTAAAATTATAAATGCCAAGCGAGATATTTTATTTAACAGAAGTTCCCTGTCAAAGCCTACAGCGAACGGCCGGTTTGGACTATACCCCTGCACTTCCTTGCAGGAATGAAGTCACTAGAACCGTTTGTTGAAACCAAGAATGGAGGACGCCAGGTTCATATTTTTGTGCGTCTTTGGAAAATGTTATTTTAACACTATAACGATTTCAGTCATTTCCCGGTCCCAGAAATTCATAGAATCACTGGCAAACATAGCAGCACAACATGAAAGAATATTGTTTATAATCACATTCAAAATAAAGGCATAATGAAGACAATAAAGGCTGCTTAAAGACTAAAATGGCAATAGTTTTCAGCTACCTGATCCTATTGTATAGCTACTTTTACCACACTATCTAGATAGTCAGCTTGCTCACTATTCTGGAATGATGGTCAACTAGGGAATGATGGTCAAAATGCGAGTTTCGATGTGTTTAAAATACACAATATGCTTCAAATGATTATTAATTTATGTAAATATGTACTACTTTAACGACAAGACAATTAAATTGTTGTGAAATTATTTCCGAACTTCCCAGTGGTAAACACGACATCAGAGGGCGTTCATGTGCAATTTTTACCTCAAAAACTCGAGAAGAAGAAATATTCATATTCTTGTGTAATCGACACGCCATCCTCAATAAACCCATCTCTAGCATGATACCCAGACATTTCGAATATTATGATCTAATATGATTTCTGACCTGTAAGGTTGCCAGAATAATAATAATACACTGTTTGTTAATTGGCCAGAGGAGAACTGGCACCCCGACTGAGCCTGGTTTCTCCCAAGGTTTATTTTTCTCCATCAGGCCCTGGTGGAGTTTTGATTCCTTGCCACTGTCATCTTTGGCTTGGCTTGCTCAGTTGGGGACAAGTTATTCAACTAAATATCTAAATAAAATTAATTAATTAGGTCTTATTTAATTATATACACTATAATACTGATCTGCCAACATTGTCGCTATATGATAAATTAAAATAAGCTGATAACTTTTCTCCTGTAAAGCCAAATCAAATTTTATTGCATTATTTTATTTTAAATCAGCTTATTTGAATTTATTGAAATAACCAGTTTTCCCCGTTTACATGCAAACCAGTAAACGGACAACGCAAGTAAACCGCGTTTACATGACTATTTATAAACCGGGTTATTTCCTTGTAGTGCTGTCAAAAATAATAATGTACGTATATCTGACTATGAGTTTTTCAAATGTTACGTCAGTGTGATGTTAAATAAAGCGTGCACCGTGTCAGCGGGAGATTTACAGCTCATATTATCCCTTATGCAGTTATGCAGCGTTCTGACTGAACCTCTTCTACTTCTGCTGCATGAGAAAAAATAACACCTCTTTACAATTGTCTGGGTCTTAAACGAGTCTGCGTTTGTGATATATGTCCTTATTTCATGCAAAATGCTAGCTCGCTCGGTCTGGATGTGTTTAAATCTGCTGTAAGTTTGCGTTTTTGTTACCTATCACACATGCGCACTTCAATAAGCCGACAGAAAGCAGGTTAATGCGTTTATATGCAGTGCGAAATCGAGGTAAGAGGCAAAAACCTATCTGTTCCGACCGGTTTATTCTTACGCTGTTTATGACATTACTCCGATAAAAGAAAACGGGTTACCGCGTTTACATGACCATGTTCATTGTCGGCTTATTGGGCATAATCAGCTTAAGAACGTGCATGTAAACGCACCCACTGATTTATTTATAGAAATTTTGTAGAACGAGGTATCATGTTACCATTTTCAAATCAAATTTTGAAATTAGACTGTTGTCATATTAAATTTTTAAATATTAGGCCAAGTCTAAATAATTAAACTAGTATATTTTCAGCTAAGTGGCATCCTCATTCTTACATGTATGCATCTCGAGAGATTGCAGGATCCAAGCGAAAATTATGTTTTATAAACAGTTAAAGGGCTACTTCATCAATTAGCATATGGCGTTGTATCAGTAGAAACCCTGTAGTATAATCAAATGATTACAACACGCGTTGTGAATGTATGCCGCGAATGTGGTCGCGATTTCCTCAGCTCTCATCACAAGAGCTCATTAGCTCATTTATGAAGTTAAATGTAATCGTTATATTAAATAAAAAATTAAAAAATGAGTTAATACAATGAAAAAAATGTGAGATTTGACAACCTTTATTAAAATATTATTAAAAGATTTTGTAAGCATATTAGGTTATTGTGTGTGTTTTATTTCTGATGACGCAGTGCAACATAACAAATAATTAATTAATAATAATTCATTACATTTATATAGCGCTTTTCTAGACACCCAAAGCGCTTAATAGTGCTATTTTCATGATTTATTAAAAAATTTAAAAATGTGGTTCAGATACAATAATATTTTGAGTTTCTATTTATTAAACAAATTACCTTTATTGTATCAACTAAAAATTTGAATTTCAATAAACTAAAAATTTTAAGGCAACCAGGTTCCTTACTTTTTTAAGATAAACCAACAAAAACCAACAATTTTTTTTTACAGTGTAACAGTCACAAAGTGCAAGATGAGATGTGTAAGTTAGCTAAACTAAAATACAGCAAAAACAGTATTATTGAGTAATATTTTTACAATGTAATTTTTTTAATACATTTAAAAATATATACTTTATTCCATTGATCAAAGCTGAATTTATCCTCATTACTCCAGTCTCAAGAGACACATAATTCTCCAGAAATCATTCTAAAATGAGGATTTGATGATCAACAAACATTTTTGATTATTTAATGAATAGAAAGTTCTGTCACTTGAACAATTTAATGCATCCATGCTGAATTAATTATGTATTATTTTTTTATATTATGTTAAGTTTATATTCATCAAATAATCCTAAAAAAAATGTTTTACACAACTGCTTTAAACAATAATAATAATCATTAATGCTTCTTGAGCAGTGAATCCTCATATGAGAATGATTAGTGAATGATCATGTGACACTGAAGACTGGAGTAAGGATAATAAATTCAGCTTTGATCACAGGAATAAATTACACTTGACTTTACTATATATTTACATAGAGAAGTTATTTTACATTTGAATAATATTGCATAATATTACAGCTTTTTTTTTGTTTTTGTTTTTTGTATTTTAATAACATAAATGCAGCATTGGTGAGCAGAAGAGACTTCTTTAAAAACAGTTTAAAAAATCATACCGTACTCAAACTTTTGTTTGAGTAGTGTATATATAATTAAATGGCTGACAACAATTTTGGATCGCTATAGGTTGGCCTGTATGTTTGGGTACGATGGGGGCCAAGCTCTTTCATAGGGCCCAAAACTGCTAGCTGGTTAGCTGCTAACCTGGGCAGGTTGCCCTCACAACAGAAGACAAAACACGAGGAGCAAGAATGTCCGAATCCCAACACAAATCTGAAACCCAACTAGATCGAAGTGCTGGGATCCGTATACCATGCCCCACACATTATATTCACAGAAAACTCACAAGGACAATGCTGTGCGATCACACAAGACAAACAATACTGGATTGTCAGGGCTGTGTCACATAACCCCAAAAAAAAACTAGACCAAAGTGACAGAACCCTGACACCTTCAGACAGTGCAGCAAATATATTTATATTATTTTACTCTATTCGAACATTTGTGTAATTTTTTTATTTATTTATTAAATATTAATTTTTGGCATTTTATCATTAATTAAAATCTATAAATCAAACATGAAGAAAAGGTTCAGCACGCAAGGCTACCTATCTCCTCAATTGTGTACAGTGTCTTTGGGCGGATTGCTGAGGCGGATTGCGGAAACATCAATTAGGATTGTTTTTGATTTTTTTCTTAGTGACTTAAAGGAACTGTATAAAAGAAATGTATTTCAATTAATCATAAAATGCCCTGATATGTCACTAGATATTAATAATTCATGTTATTTTCAAATACTTATATCACTGGCAACAGTAGTCTGGCCAGGATATTGTCATTTAAAAGCTGTTGTTGCAGCCCTCAACTGATGTTGATGTTTTGGCCTGAAGCTCCACTGTCCACCTATTGCGAAGTCAGTAGTGATTCGGCATCCGGGGAGGGGGGTACACCGCTCTGCAGTCATTTGAAAGTGATTGCAGTACCAGTTTTGGCCACAATCTTAAACTATTCCTGACATTTCACAAATTTAGGAGCTGACTTTAGCGCTACAATGCTTTGTGAAATACTCAAATAGCCAATAGCAGATAAAATTGTTGTTGTTGTTGTTGTTTTCTGGTATGGACCATTGACTTGCCTATATCTTGTGTGCACAAAGTCCAAACTTCTCAAAACTTTGTATAGCCTATACATTGAGAACAAGTCATGTTTGCCTAAAACATGCTTAGTTTTATGGATTTGATGCTCAGAGGTTAACAGCACATTCTTAACTCCATATTAAATTAAAGAGGAATGCTATAATATGTCCCCTAGAGGGAGCCACAGGATAAGGCAGGTTTGTATGAAAATAAATGCATGGATCTATAGTTCCTTTATACTGACAGTATAGTTGTGCATAATTAGTGTGCATAGAAATCAAACAGTGTTGAAATGCAAGCAAAAAGTTAGAAGGCTACACATCTTAGAAATACATTATAAAAATGAAAAAGACATTGAGACAAATGCTTGAGATAGGTTCAATAAAGCTGAGTTGCAAATTGCTTTCATTTGAAATTAAATATATTTTAAGTTATATTAGCCTATTCATTTGAAATTTTCTTGTGACATTATGACATGTGATTTATCTACATTTAAATTCAGATAATTTGTTCAGATAATTAACATGGGAAGAGCACATTCAGTTAACCTATAGGCTATTATAGATAGCCTATATTTAGCAGGCTTACCTCTGTTCCATTATAGTTTTCCAGCATCCCACCACCCCATCTTCTCTCTTCTAACCATTATATCCCAACCTGGTATGGGGGAGTAGGCTACTCTGGGTTCGGGCCAAATTCCGAGCTTGAAACCCTCCCTTCAGACAGCACGCCAGATATACATAACCTTTACTCTATAATTGTATGCAAGTGTGAACTTGTAAAGTGTTGATTATGAGTCTACACATACACCACACATATTATGATTGCATTCCTTATGACAGTAAACATTTGTATTTAGATTTATTAAATTGAAATGGATTTCTCCATGGCAATGATTGCAGAACATCCCAGCAGATGGCAGTATGCACATAGTATGTGAACCACAATCAAATAAAAGATACAAGAACAAGATGCATGTGCGTTTCCGCACGTTTCTTTTACTGAGTGCTTCCCTATGGTGCTTCCCCATAGACTAGACCATAGACAGTAAAAGAAATGGACAGAGTGTTCCCATAGACGTCAACGGCAGAAAATGAGGTCAACTACAGGCACTCACTTCCTGATGGCTGAGCGCACTGCGTAGGCTCAGACTGAGCTTGACGACGTAGATGTGACGAAAGCAACCTGTCTGACAGTTGTAAGTCTTCTAGTAGTTGTGGAAAGTGAAATCTGAATCACGTTGTTTAAATATTTTCTCCTGTTGCTTTTGGCTCACTATGGGCTTCTCCCCATTCTTCTCCCTTGACTTTATCGGACTTTATGTCTTCACATCCCCCCGACTGTCTCATAGACAGTAAAAGATTGCTTCCTGTCTATACGGTGATTTCTCAACTGTGCGACAGAGTCGCGTTGGTTATGACGCAATCGTTAGCCTATTTTTACAAAAACAGCTTCTACGGGGCGATAGTGTAAGATACAAGGTAATGGAGCCTTTTATGCATTGTCGTATTCCTTTATAAATAAACAATGGACAAATGGAGTCTTTAAATACCTCAGATGTAAAGTTATTCACTGTCAAAGTGACTCAAAAATGAATGGGAGTCAATGGGATGCAACAGCAGGTGATGGCTTGGTTAGCAATGGCCGCCCCTATGGGTGGAACGCTTTCTGAGTGCTAGATTACCCCCTTGGTTTGAAACTGTGTCTCATTTCGTGAAATTTCGAAGGCTGAGTCTGTGGTGTGATCTATAATAATGTTACATGCCTGGGCGCTAGGGGGCGAGAGAGAGGCTTCCTATCAAGATAGCGGGGGAGTTGGGGAGTGAATAAAAGAGTGTTAAGCCATGTAAACACGAGCTGCTGCGTCTTTATTGCTTTTATCAAGAACCCAACACGACATGGTGTCAGAAGTGGTGCAAAACAGATGAATGGATAGCGGATATTATATGAGAAGAGGGGGAGCGTGAAAAGAAGGGAAAAAAGCAAGCATGTCGCAAGCACAACGGGGACAGCAAGCTGAACAGAACGACCCTCCACAGCTTCCTGCGAAAGCATCGGCAATGTTCTCAATAAATCCGCCAGAATCATTCGACTTTGCTAAGCCACAAGACTGGGAAAAGTGGATAAGACGGTTTGAGCGCTTCAGAGTGGCTAGCGATCTGGATAAGTCATCAGACGCTAATCAGGTGAACACGCTAATTTATTGCATGGGGGACGAGGCGGATGATGTGTTAAAAGGGCTAACATTAACCGCGGAACAGAAACTGATATACAGCTCCGTCAGAGACGGTTTCACAAACTTTTTCGTGCCGAAGAAAAACGTGATATACCAGAGAGCCAAATTTAACCAGCGAGTTCAGGGGCCGTCCGAATCAGCAGACTCGTTCATAACTGCTTTATACGCACTGGCGGAAGATTGTGAATATGGGGCACTGCGCGAGGAGCTGTTGAGAGACAGGATCGTAGTGGGCATTAGAGACACTGTGCTTTCACAGAAAATGCAGATGGAGAGCAGGCTGGATCTGGCAAAGGCCATTAACATGGTAAGACAAGCGGAGGACATTAAACGGCAACAAACGGATCTGAGAGGAGATGCTGCACATGCCAATAAAACTACAGTGGATGCAGTACACACTAAGAAAGCAAAACAGCTAGCCTGGAAAAATAATAGACAGCCAGTGAAACAGCACAAAGATAAACACGAAACACAATTAGGAGCAGAGCATTGGTCATGCCCTAAATGTGGTAAGTCACATGCTAAATTCCAGTGCCCAGCAAAGAATGCAGACTGCCACAATTGTGGTAAACGAGGACATTATGGCAAAGTGTGCAAATCTACTAAAAGTGTGAGTGCTGTCACAGAAGACAACGATATATTCCTGGGAACTGTTGATGCTGGAGATCAGGCATGGACTGTAGACGTACAAGTGAGGCGTTCTAATGTGAGATTTAAGATTGATACCGGAGCGGACGTTTCTGTCATACCAGAGCAAGTGTATAGACAGGTATGCAGTGGCACTTCATACAAGCTAACTCAAAGCAACAAAGCACTGTTTGGGCCAGGCCGTGTACCTCTCGCTGTAGTGGGTGTAGCCAGAGAAGTACTGAAATGTGGGGATAAATGCACCACAGAGGACATCTATGTTGTGAAGCACCTGAACACAGCTCTGCTGAGTAGACCTGCCTCAGTTAGCCTCAGACTTGTAGCCAGAGTAGAGAGCATTGACTTAGAGTCTGTAAAACTGCAATATCCAAAGCTGTGCGGCGGGTTAGGTTTAGTACAGCATCAGTACACAATCAAGCTCAGACCAGATGCCAAGCCCGTGTCCTTAAAAGTGCCTCGCCGTGTTCCACTGCCCTTAATGGGAAAAGTAAAACAGGAACTCCAGCGCATGGAGCAGCTAGGAGTCATTAGCCGGATCGAACAGCCGACAGAGTGGTGCTCTGGCATGGTGGTGGCACCAAAGAAATCCAAGGATGAAATCCGGATCTGTGTAGATCTCTCTCCCCTCAACGAAGCGGTGTGCAGGGAAAAATGTATCCTCCCGTCTGTGGACCAGACTCTAGGTATGCTGTCTGGCGCAAAATTATTCACCAAGCTGGATGCTAATATGGGGTTTTGGCAAATCCCATTATCAAGAGACTGTGCCCATTACACCACTTTTATCACCCCATTCGGGCGCTACTTCTTCAACCGCCTACCATTCGGCATAGCTTCAGCTCCAGAACATTTCCAGAACCGGATGGTGACAGAGGTGACAGAAGGCTTAGAAGGAGTCGTCTGCCACATGGATGACGTCCTTATATGGGGTTCCACACAGGCAGAGCACGACACACGAGTGCATGTGGTTCTGCAGAGGGCACAGGCGGCTGGCATCACACTGAATACAGCTAAGTGTGAGTTCAGCAAAACCAAGGTGAAATTTCTCGGATACATCATCTCAGCAGATGGGATAAGCCCAGATCCAGAGAAGACCCGTGCTGTACGCGAGATGGATCCTCCACACAACATCAGTGAGCTCAGGAGCTTTCTGGGCATGGTAAATCAACTTGCCAAGTTCGTGCCCAATTTAGCGGAAAAAGATAAAGCTCTCAGAGACCTGCTTTCAAAGAAAAACCTGTGGTATTGGGGGCCTGAGCAGCAGAGAGCGTTCACCAGCCTTAAACAAGAGTTAGTGTCCACGCCGGTCCTGCAGTTGTATGACCCAAACAAAGAACTGAAAATATCAGCTGATGCTTCGGCATATGGGCTAGGCAGTGTACTCCTGCAGAAATGCCAGGAAACCTGGGCGCCGGTGGCATATGCGTCCAGGGCGCTCACAAGCACAGAGCAGCGCTATGCTCAAGTGGAGAAAGAAGCACTGGCCCTGACCTGGGCATGTGAACGTTTCAGCGACTTCATCACTGGTCTCCATTTTGAGCTTGAGACAGACCACAAACCCCTCGTGAGCTTGCTGGGTGGACAAGCGCTGGATTCCCTCCCACCTAGAATACAAAGATTCAGGATGAGACTCATGAGGTATAGGTACACAATCACACATGTCCCAGGGAAAAGCCTCACAACAGCAGACACACTGTCGCGGGCACCGCTGAAGAGTGGTGAGACCGACGGAGATGGCTTGTTGGAGGAAACCAACATTTATGTGGACTCTGTATTTGCAAACTTACCAGCAAGTGAGACCTACTTATCCGAACTGCGGAAACACCTAAGTGCGGACAGCGTGTGTGCCGAAGTGATGAAATACTGCATCGAAGGCTGGCCTGATCGCAGTAGACTTAACACGATGGTAAAACCTTACTGGACCGAAAGGGCTGTGCTCAGCACTCACAATGGCCTATTATTGCGGGGTACTAGGCTAGTTATCCCATCGGTAATGAGAAATGGAGTGCTAGAGAAAATTCATGAAGGGCACCAGGGAATAGTTAAATGCCGCGAACGAGCCAAACAATCCGTGTGGTGGCCGGGGCTAAGTAGCCAGATAAGCGAGCTGGTGTTGAAGTGCACTGTGTGCATTAAAGAACGTGCCAATGGGACTGAGCCTCTTATGCCTTCCAAGCTACCTGATAGGCCATGGCAGAAGCTTGGGGCTGATTTGTTTACACTGAAAAACAAAGACTACTTGCTTGTTGTGGACTATTTTTCCAGGTATGTGGAGGTGGCCCAGCTGAGCCCGACAAGAAGTGTGGATGTGGTAAAACACCTCAAGTCAATTTTCTCCAGACACGGCATACCAGAGATTCTAGTCACGGACAACGGGCCTCAGTTTGCAGGGGCTCACATGACAGCTTTCGCCACCGAGTATGAGTTTGAGCATGTAACAAGCAGCCCAAGATACCCTCAAAGCAATGGGGAGGCCGAGCGTGCCGTCCAAACCATCAAAATCTTGCTTAAGAAAGCAACTGACCCCTACCGTGCGCTGTTGGCTTACAGGAACACTCCTTTGAGCAATGGCTTTAGTCCGGCCCAGCTGCTCATGGGGCGCCGCCTGCGCACAACAGTGCCAGTTCTTCCGGCGGTGTTGGATCCAGCTATCCCAGACCTTCAGTCGCTGCAGCGTAAGGAAAGAGAGAAGAGGTGGATGGACTCAAGCAATTATGACCGCAAACACAGAGTGAGAAACCTCTCTGATCTGTCACCAGGAGATCAAGTGTGGATTACAGATACAAGATCTACAGGTACTGTGACATCTGCACATGAAACACCAAGATCTTACCTGGTCAGTGGACCACAGGGTACCGTAAGGCGAAATCGCCGCCACCTTGTGCCCATGTCGGCAGATAACACCGGTGAATCACATGAACATGCTGCAAGGGTTAATCTGAAGGACTCTCTGACAGACACTGGTCAGGATTCTCCAGAGGAGCATCCGTGCTCTCCTCAAGCTGTGAGAACCAGATCTGGCAGAACTATCAAAAAACCAGATAGACTGGACCTGTGAGAAATGTGGAGAAAAAAAAAAGTGAAATGTAAAAAAAAAAAAAAAAAAAAAGGAAAAGAAACAGTGAAATGTATTGGTGGGGCAATGCAAAGTGGTTTGTTTAAGTGGTCTTAAGGGAAGTTTAATCCTGTTGAGTGTTAAATGTTATGGAGGCTACGGTGTGTTCATTTTTAGCCTAAAAGAAACCTAAAAGAGTTCATAAGCTTGAGTGTAATCTTGTACCTAGGTAAATTAGGGGGGAAAGGAAAGAGCTAAATAGATTTTGTAAAGAAATGGGTTATAGTATCCCTGATATTTCACAGTGTAGTAAATGTAAGATTAAGAGTTTGATGTAATAGTGATAAAAGATGTAGGTCACAGTTTATTGCTTTTCAGAAAGGGAGATGTGGTGTGATCTATAATAATGTTACATGCCTGGGCGCTAGGGGGCGAGAGAGAGGCTTCCTATCAAGATAGCGGGGGAGTTGGGGAGTGAATAAAAGAGTGTTAAGCCATGTAAACACGAGCTGCTGCGTCTTTATTGCTTTTATCAAGAACCCAACACGACAGAGTCCTCCGGAGGACACGTCCTGTGTAGGGTGCAGTATACGGAGTGTCCTCAATCAGAATTAAACGAGACGTCCTTCGTAGGACACACAGGCAGGAAGTTGCTATGCCAACACGTTCAGCCTCGTTGCACTCTCACGGCAGTTATATGAAAGTAAATTATTTATAACTTGAAAATGACCGCAATGTACTGTTCTAAATGTTTAAAATGCACTAAACAGTTTTAATCCTGTTTACCAAAACGATCTGTTTGAGGAAATAGAGCTTAAAAAAAAAAAAAAAAGCTTGAACTACTTAATTTAAACACCACACCTACGCTTGCATGTATGGTGGTGGTGCCATTTTTTCATATAATATAAAAAAATATGACGGTTGTTAACGACAACGCAAAGAACAGTGGGTTTTCTCCACTGATAATAGCAGTTGTAGATTATGGCAGTATGGTGTATAGTTCTGCACCTAAAACACAACTGGTAAAGATTGGCAATTCAATCACAAGCTATGCGAATATGTTGTGGAGCAATAAGATCATCTCCGATAACAGCAGTACAAGTAGAGATGGGAGAAATGCCTCAGGAAATCAGATGGCTCAAATTAATGATGAGATATTGGATTAATATAAAGGGACACTTAGATAGTCATCCAGTTAAGAAAGTTTTGAAGGAATGCTGGGAATATGAGTATAAAAAGCTAGCAAGCTTTGGATGGACTGTGTTGGAAACTCAGAAGTGAAGACCAGGAGAGCTTGGGTATATCTTTCGGGCAGGCGTTCCTCTTTATTGAGAAACACACGTGCCGTCTGTGTCTGCAGTCGTCCAAGTCTAATTCTAAACAGTATACATTGTAATTTATCCACATTTCAGGGGGAGGGATTTACACAGTAGAGGAGGAGACAATCTAAACAAAGGAATGCACATGTTGTTTAGGTAAAAGGGACACACCCCATACATTTCCAGGTCACCAGTCCTAATCCTATCAGCATAACAGTGCCAATCAAACCACCAATCCAAATCCTATCAGCATAACAGTACCAATCAGACGAATAGATGCAAATGTGATCACTCTGACAATGTTGCTTATAGATCAGGAAGTGCATAAAGACAAAAGACTGATTAGCTTGATCTCCTTAGAATGTAGTCAACCTGAAACCTCCAAACTGTAAAGCATTATGTACATAACAAACTGTTAGTATACTATTACATTGGAACCTTGATATAACAATTTATAAATTTGTAATCCCACAACTGCAAATGAGGAAGCACAGAATATGGGAATTAGTGACATCAATATTGCTCCTTCTGTGGCAACTTCAGCAATTCCTCCTTGGTGTTTTCCTATGCCAATAGTTGACATGCAGCCATATAAAGAAAAACATAAAGAAAGAAATATGGTAACTAATATAGCGGTGCAGCAATACATTGAACAATCATATTATAGCATATTATCAGGTCCCTCCGGACCAGGACCAGCAGACTAAAGAACAGTTTTTTTTCCAAAAGCTGTCTCTTTGCTGAACTCTAACCCTCATTGACCCAAATCCCCTCATATATGGCTAACTCTCCTCTCCCCCCTCACATCTGCCTTTACTTCGTTTGCACTACTGGACTGCTCATTTGCACTACAGACTGTTTAATACAGCAACATCTGTTTACTTAAGCATCTTGCACTACTCCACCTTAACTTGAATATGCTCATTTGCACTTAATCATACATGGCTACACTGCTCATCTTAATCTAACTTATTGTACACATTGATTCTATGATCACATTCATAGTACATATTCACCTGTATAATCTGTTTATAGTAATAGTTATCTTTATATTATATTTATATAGAACATATTAACCTGTATATTCTGTTTATAGCAATAATCATCTATATTTATATCAGTACATAACCATGTCCTGCACTTATTCAACCACTGCCCTGGTCGGAGCAACTTGGGATGGATCCGGAACTCACAGAGCAGGCTGTTACATATGTACGCCAAAGTGAGCTGGTAAAAAAGCAGCAAGAGCTGAAATCTCATTTCAAATGTGACTTTTCAACAAATGTAGACAATGTTCATTCACAGAAAAAAACTTACAATACAGGCTAACAATCTCAGAAAAGTACATTCCATGCAAAAGGTGTGGTTAAATTCAATCTCACCGAAAATTCAGTGCCCAGCAAGACAAGCATACTGCGACCTTTATAAGAAAAAGGGTCATTATGCAAAAGTTTGCAGATCCAGAGGAGTAAGTGGAGTAAACATGACATGCATGAACAAGGGAGTGATATAGCATTCTTATGTACTATCAGTACAGAGCAGAATGATGCCCCCTGGCTGATAAAACTAAAAGTGAATGATTTTGAGGTGCTGTTTAAAGTAAATCCTTTTTTTTAAAAATTTCCTCTCTCCACTCTTTTTTCCTGTCACTTTCTCCGTATTCTCTCGTCTTGTCTGTCCCCAGACGTGTGAGACGCGGAGACTTCCCTAGAATGAAAAACTGAATTAACCATTGCATAGTTGAATAACAAGAGTTCAGTACATGGACATCACATACAGTGAGTCTCAAATACCATTGTTTCTTCCTTCATATGTAAATCTTGTTTGTGAAAAGCACCATGGAAAAACCGGCGATTGCGATTCTCAACAAAACACCAACTGTGATGCAATCGCTGGGATCATTAATATGTACCCCAACATTTGCATATTCCAGCCAATGCTGTGCATTATATATGCAGTAAAATCATTTGTAAAAAATAAAAAAAATTATTTGAGCGCATGACGCATGGAACTGCAAAAGGCGAATATCTGCACAGTGTAGCTGCTGACAAATGTATGCTGCATTTCTGCTGCTCTATAAAGTGATGAACGGCACTTTGACTCCAAATTTTGTTTTATACAATCGTGTGAAATGGGAACATTACAGGTTCTGCAGTGAATATAGCTGAAAATAACCGTGAGAATTTAAAAACATGACGAGGTAAAGTGGAAAACAGCAATACACACAACTACAAACATAACACTTTAGCACAACCACAATTAACTTGCAGCGACTAACAGTGAAGAAATAAGGTGTTTTGGAAGAAACTTATTTATTAAAAATTTTGTAATTATTATTTACATTAATATTGCAGAATATAAATCACTTTTATAGCTAGAGGCTGTTTTCGTATTTTCTACATGTATTTACAATATTTTTATTAGCCGACAAATTCATATATTTTAAAGGTCCTGTTCTTCGCGATTCCATCTTTCAAACTTTAGTTAGTGTGTAATGTTGCTGTTAGAGCATAAATAATACCTGTCAAATTTAACAGGGATGTAATGACGTCACTAGAACAGTTTGTTGACTAACCCTCTGCCCACAAGAACAGGCAAAATAGGGGGCGTGGTTTTGTTCCTCTCCCACGTGGAGAAGAGCGCATGGGACAGCGCTTGCATCTCCCCGTTATGATAAGAGGCAGGACCTTTCCGGGCAAAGTGCGCTAAGCTGCTATTCAATCACAACACGGGAAGCACTGGCCTAATCAGAACTCCTTACGTATTTCTGAAGGAGGGACTTTAAAGAACAAGGAAATCATCAGGCCGTTTTAGGACGGAGGAAACAGCGGTGTACAGATAAGTAAATTGTGTGAAAAATACTGTTTTTTTACACGCAAAACATGAACTCATGTTATATTGCACACTATAAACATAATCAAAGCTTCGAAAACACGTGAAGAACGGGACCTTTAAAACCCATATACCCATGGTAATGAGGAGCATGGTTTTACCTGTGACCATGCTCTTACAGTTAAATGAAACTGGCCTTCAGTTAAAATGTCATTATATTTCAATACAACAGCTTTAAAGCATGGATCCCACAAATTAAAAAGACAAAGATTTTTTTCTCTTTAAATGTTGTATGAACTTTTTAATAGATCTAATGACATTTAACTAAATGTTATTTTAATGAGAACCTCATGAAAGATACATATCATTGTCTTACATAAATTAGGTATTTACTCTTGAAAAATATGTGTAACAAGTTCGATAGAGTAAGGAAGGAAGAGGACACGGGGGTCGGTAGGACTGTTGATGCTTTTTATTTTCAAACTCAATCTCAACGTGCACACTTCAGTGTGTGTCTGTTTTCTCATATGCTCAGTCTCAGTTTCACTTCCGGGTCACGCACTTCCGGGTTCCGGATAACTCAGGGTCTCGCATCAACAGTCCGACTCTCTCTCTCCCTGGTCTCCGGTTCCGCTGGTGTTTTATCCCGTCTCCGCGCTCATTACTAGAACAAGAGACAGGTGTTATTAATCTGCGTCCAACCCACTCACTTACCGCTCGTCCCGCGGCCCTCTCTCCCGCTGCAGACCTCGCTGAACCACGCCCCCCTTGCCACATACCCCCACCGCCCGACTCAGGCCGGGGAGCCGTCCGGCCTGCAGCCATCTGAGCACCCGGCCTGTGGACCACCTTGAACTTAAACGGCTGAAGAGCCAGATACCAACGGGTGATCCGCGCGTTGGTATCCTTCATGCGGTGGAGCCATTGGAGAGGAGCATGGTCCGAACAGAGAGTGAACTCCCGCCCCAGGAGGTAATAGCGGAGAGTGAGAACGGCCCATCTGATGGCCAAACACTCCTTTTCTATGGTGCTGTACTTAGCTTCCCTCTTGGAGAGCTTACGGCTAATGTACAGCACCGGCCGCTCTCCCCCCTCCACCTCCTGGGCCAGGACTGCGCCCAGCCCCCTGTCCGACGCGTCAGTCTGCAACAAGAAAGGGAGAGAAAAGTCAGGGGAGTGTAACAGCGGCCCGCCACATAGAGCAGCCTTTACTTGGGTAAAAGCCTGTTGACACGGCTCCGTCCACTGGACCGTATCTGGTAGCCCCTTTCTAGTAAGATCAGTCAAAGGGCTGGTGAGGTCCGAATAATTTGGTATAAACCGTCTATAATATCCCCCCAGCCCCAAGAACTGTCTTACCTCCTTTTTGGTCTTGGGCCTCGGACAGGTTGCAATTGCGGCAGTCTTATCAATTTGGGGACGCACCTGTCCATGACCCAAGTGGAAGCCCAGATACCTTACTTCCACCCGCCCAATCGCACACTTCTTCGGATTGGCCGTGAGCCCCGCTCTCCTCAGCGACCTCAGGACCGCCCTCACATGCTGCATATGCCGCTGCCAATCGTGACTATAAATCACTATGTCATCTAGGTACGCAGCAGCATATGCAGCATGGGGACGCAAAATCCTATCCATGAGCCGCTGGAAGGTTGCGGGCGCCCTGAACAAGCCGAAAGGAAGCGTGACAAATTGGTGTAATCCAAACGGCGTGGTGAAAGCTGTTTTTTCTTTGGACAATGGAGACAAGGGGATCTGCCAATAGCCCTTTGTTAAGTCCAGTGTCGAATAAAATCGAGCCGTGCCTAACCGATCAAGCAACTCGTCAACCCGTGGCATTCGACACAGAACTTCGACACAGCGTTCACCTTGCGGTAGTCCACACAGAACCTGACCGAGCCGTCTGTTTTGGGGACCAAAACTATCGGGCTCGCCCAGTCACTGTTGGACTCCTCGATTACTCCCATGTCGAGCATTGCGCCTAATTCGTCCTGAACTACTTTTTTCTTGTGTTCAGGCAAGCGATACGGCCGGCTGCGAACTACCACGCCCGGCTCGGTCTCGATATGGTGCTGAATCAAGTCGGTACGTCCCGGTAGGGGCGAGAACACGTCAGCGAACTCCGCCTGCAATTTCGATAAATCAGCGAGTTGTAACGGTGAGAGGTGATCTCCCCCCGGGGCCAACGCGACTGATTGCGCTTTAATGCTCGCCTCTGGCCCGAGATCATCCTCTCCCCCGATCACCGTTGCCAACAACACCGATTCCACCTCATTCCATTTTTTAAGCAGATTGAGGTGGTATATTTGACGTGCCCCGTTCCTATCGGATCGTATCACTTCATAATCGAGCTCTCCTATCTGCCGTGCGACCTCAAACGGCCCCTGCCACTTTGACATTAATTTTGAGCTCGACGTTGGGAGTAGAACGAGCACTTTCTCTCCCGGTGTGAATTTGCGTAGTTTAGTACCCCTGTTATATGACCGGCTCTGGCGGTCCTGGGCTTGCAACAAATTCTCCCTAGATAGCCGCCCCAATGTGTGGAGTTTTGTTCGCAAGTCCATGACGTACTGAATTTCGTTTTTGGCCAACGAAGGCCCCTCCTCCCAAGCTTCTCGCAGGACGTCCAGCACCCCCCGTGGCTGTCGCCCGTAGAGAAGCTCGAAGGGGGAAAACCCCGTGGAGGCTTGCGCGCGCACAGCAAATAAGAGGGGTTCTAACCACCGATCCCAATTTTTGGCGTCTTCCTGTACGAATTTACGGATCATGGATTTAAGAGTGCGATTAAATCGTTCGACCAAGCCGTCTGTTTGTGGGTGATAGACGCTGGTTCGAATGGATTTAATGCCCAATAATCCGTACAATTCGCTTAACGTGCGTGACATAAACGCCGTGCCTTGATCAGTGAGGATTTCTTTTGGAATCCCCACCCGGGAGATTAAACGAAACAGTGCGTCCGCAACACTCTTCGCCGAGATGTTGCGGAGAGCCACTGCTTCCGGATATCGTGTTGCGTAGTCCACGATAACTAGCGCAAAACGATGTCCGCGTGCGGATCGCTCTAATGGCCCGATGAGGTCCATCGCAATTCTCTCGAAGGGGACCTGCATTAATGGTAGGGGGCGCAATGGCGCTTTTGGGGCGGCCAGTGGGTTCACCAACTGACATTCAGGACAAGACGCGCACCACCTGCGCACATTGTCATGAATGCCTGGCCAAAAAATTTGGGTCATTAAACGATTCAGCGTGGCCGCCTGTCCCAGGTGGCCCGCCATCGGGTTAGAGTGAGCCGCCTGGAAAAGCATTTCCCGGCGGCTCTTTGGTACTAACAACTGGGTTGTATCCATTTTTGTCTGAGCGTCTTGGGTCACTCGATACAACCTATCCTTAATTATGGCAAAATAAGGATACGTGACAGGCAATGCGGGTTGGAGGGACTGACCGTCGATAGTGCGGACCTGTTGAAAAGCATGTTTTAGAGTCTCATCTTGAGACTGCTCCAGAGGGAAGTCATCGCGGTCCGAGAGAATCAGTCTCTCGACCCCGCTCGGTTCCTCTGAAGCAGTTCCCAAGGGTCCCGTATCAGTCTCGCCAACCTGCACTCGCACCGCCCCGTTCCTAGACTTGTTTCCCCAAGCGGCATCCGCACATAACGACCCCAATAACGCCGAAAAGGCGGGCCAATTCGTCCCCAGAATTAGCGGATGCCGGAGGTGGGGACTAACCGCCACCTCAACACTATGCTTTTTCCCCCTAAACTGTATCGTGACTGGGACAACCGGATATTCCACCACATCCCCGTGCACACACCGCACCTTAACCATGCGGCTTGTATCCAATGCCCCAGGCTGCATCAGGCTTTGATGGATCGAGGTTTGGTTACATCCTGAATCCACCAAGGCCTGATATGTACCCCCCTTGATACTTACAGGAATTTGGTACTCTCCTGCTTGATCGGGGGTGGTCCGCTGGACGTCCGGGATCCGGATCATTGTTCCGATGTCCATCATCGGACACCGGTCCACAAAATGATCCGGATCGCCGCACCGCCAGCAGGCCAGCCCAGGCCTACCCGCCGCCCCGGCGGCGGGGAGTGGGTTGGAGGCTGAGCGCGGAAAGGGGGCGGAACCGGATCCATTGTCACTACCCATCCCCAGCGGCCCCGCCCCCCTGGGCGGGACCCGCGAACTCCCAGACGGTCCAAGGCCCATCCCACCCCGCCCTCTGGGGGGGACGCGAGGAGGGCCTGGAGGGCGGGACCTGGGGAGAGGGACAGGTCGAGAGAGAGAGAGAGAAGGGGGAGAGAGAGAGGGAGAAGTTAGTGGGGGTTCGCCGACCCCCGGGCACGCCACCAGGTGGTCCTCCGCCAAGTTGATGGCCGTCTCCAGCGACGTGGGCCGGTGGCACTGGACCCACTCGGCGGTCTTCCTGGGGAGCCGAGTGATAAACTGCTCCAGCACCACCAGATCGACAACATGGTCCACGTCGCTGCCGCCGGCCAGAAGCCATCTGCGGCACTCGTCCCGGAGCTGTTGGGCCAAGGCGAAGGGTCGACCGGACTCACCCCACTCCAGGGAACAGAAACGCTGGCGGTGTTGCTCTGGGGTCCGGCCGACCCGCTGAAGTATGGCCCTCTTCAGATCGTCGTAGTCCAGGAGGTTCGCGACCGGTAGCTGTTGTGCGGCCGCCTGTGCTTCGCCGGATAGAAGGGGGATGAGGCGCACCGGCCACTGTGCCCGGGGCCACCCGCAGGCCTCCGCGGCCTTCTGGAACAAATCGACGAAGGCCTCCGGGTCGTCTTCCGGCCCCATTTTCTGCAGGGGCACGTGCACCGGTGCGCTGGCCCGCCCAGCGGCCTCGGCGCGAACCTCCCGGTCCATCCAGCTCCGGAACCGCTCGCGGTCCTCTTGCTGGCCTTGGACGATCGCCTCGAAGCGGCGCTCCTGTTCAGTCCGAAGGTCCAGCAATGCCTGATGGTGTTCCTGGTGGAGGACCGCGAGGGAGTTGATGATATCCGCAAATGGCGAGGCGGAGGGCGTTGTCATGGCGGTGGCGCTGTCCTGCTTCCTTCCCGGGCTTCGGCACCAGTGTAACAAGTTCGATAGAGTAAGGAAGGAAGAGGACACGGGGGTCGGTAGGACTGTTGATGCTTTTTATTTTCAAACTCAATCTCAACGTGCACACTTCAGTGTGTGTCTGTTTTCTCATATGCTCAGTCTCAGTTTCACTTCCGGGTCACGCACTTCCGGGTTCCGGATAACTCAGGGTCTCGCATCAACAGTCCGACTCTCTCTCTCCCTGGTCTCCGGTTCCGCTGGTGTTTTATCCCGTCTCCGCGCTCATTACTAGAACAAGAGACAGGTGTTATTAATCTGCGTCCAACCCACTCACTTACCGCTCGTCCCGCGGCCCTCTCTCCCGCTGCAGACCTCGCTGAACCACGCCCCCCTTGCCACAATATGATTGTTTTTAAAGGGGTAGTTCAACCCATAAATGTGACCATTTCCTCACCCTAATGTCATTTCAAACCTAAATGAATTTATTTCTGTGTAACATAAAAAATAAAAATAAAAGATTTAAGTCTGTTTTTTGTCCATACAATATTCAATGTTAGCCTAACTAAAATGGCTTGGTTGCCAAAATTCTTCAAAATATATTTTGTGTTTCAGGGAATAGAGAAAGACATACAGGTTTTGAAAAATTACTTAACTGCTTTTAAAATTACTTTTAAATTTACTTAACTGCATCCTAGCTGAAAATCAGTGCTTTACTGTCAAGTGCTTTTTTGTGTGACAAAAGTGCAATATTAAGTTTTTTTTCTGCATTTGCAGTAAATTTGATATTATTCATTATTATTTCTCCTTGTACTAGTTTTATTTATTTGGTTGAATTTAAGACCCTAACCCTCAAAACTTATGGGCTGGTTGCGCTGGGTTTGCCAGGGCCAAATCTTAGCCCCAGTCCAGCCCTGGCTCTGACAACCTTTCATATCTCAGTCCAACCACTAATCTGTTGCGAATCATTCCACTGTATAAATCTCCATAGCCACAATGCTCAGCTAGGCAATGCAGTGATGTGATAAAATTATCGGCAGACTCTCTGGTTTCTTGCTGTCTCATTAAACTTTGGATGTTCAAATATTCATTCAGGTGCTCCACAACAATGTGGTACTCACTGAGCTGGTCTGGAATGAGACGCAATGATGTGAGGATTTCCTCTTCATTGTATACACAAGTGCATTTACTTGGTTCTCTTCTGGCTGTAACTCAAGTCCAGATGCAAATCTAAATCTTTCAAATCTTTTACTCCACTTTGGCCATTCTTATTGTCTTGAGAAGTCAAACTTTTGCGGTGGCAGTACCGGAAACCGATCCATTTTCGCTCACACAGCTCTCTCTCCTGCACATGTCACGCAATCTCTTTTCTGTGATTATTCACATCAAATAGCTTGAATTATTTTCATCACTCTGGGCAAAAGGACTGTCTCTCCCCTCCTACACCCTGCTCGTGCACACTTCTGACACCATGTTGCGTTAAGATGGTTCATATCTATATTTTTATGCTGAAGCAAGACAGCTCAGACAGACGTCAACAAACACTTTTTATCCCCCCAGCTCCCCACCAGGGGGCGGTATTTTAAGGTCCCATGGCTGGATTTTTTTAAAATTATTATATTAATGTTTCCTGATGTGTACTTATATTGTTAGTATTGTTTTTAAATAAAAAAAATGTCATCATTTAGAAATAAGAGGCATTTTTTCAATACTGTTATTAGCCCTATGTCTTCAATGCTCTGTTTCAAGGGATGTTTCTGGTGTGAACTTCAGTGAAAACACCCACTGTTGTGATTGGCTGAAATCTTTGCATTTGAAATGCAGCACTGCCAGTGAGTCCAGATAGAGAGAGACGGCGCTGTGGAAATATTGCAGAGAAAGTGTTATTGTACTGAGTTGTTGAGAGTGCTGTGCATGCGTGAATTTATTTAGTTTGAATCTGAGAGCTCTGAATAAACAAGAGTGAACTTTGCAACGTTATTTCTCTCACAAAATGCTTTCACCACCACAACTAACAACAAACACAACATCGTCATGAATACAGTAAGAGCTTCTGTTGTGCAGCTTAACGTCAGTTTGGACAAATGTGCACTGCAGATATGTGTGCTTGACAAATCTGAACATTATAACGAGTTTTCTTTGATCGCTCTATGTTGTTTAATAATTTAAATAAAAGATCTGTTTCAAGCTACAAACAAAGTTGATTGTTTTAGTCACTGGCTTGATTCAATGATGCATCAAGACGGCCAGCAGCGGGACTGACAGTATTAAACGATTTAGAAAGAAAGTCTGTGAACTTGAATGATTAGCTACACATCAGAAATCACTGATCACAGATCAGGCATTAATGAACACTGTTACTCACTATTTGTGGCGGTACTGTCGAATCCATTTGGTAAAGCCGGTGATGCTGACATCACAACTGATGAACTGAATCCATTTTCTACTAATTCTCTGGGCGATCAAAGCAGAGGTAGGGGCAGAAACCTTTTCTGGTATGACGTCATAACATGAGAATTCAAGATCGGCTGGTCTGGGCTCTCATTTTCTCAAAAGCAGAGAAAGACTAGACTAGACTTTATACTGATCAAAATTTCTAGCCACTTGGGGACAATATTCAGGCTAGGGGAACTCATATTAATGTTGAAAAACTCATCAAATTAAAAATTCATGCCATGGGACCTTTAACTATATCACTACAGAACATGTTGGCATAGTGATGTGATACTTCCTGCCTGTGTGTCCTACAAAGGACTTCTAGTTAAATTCTGATTGAGGACACTCTGTATACTGCATCCTTTACGGGATGTGTCCTCCCAGGACGCAGCCTTCGAAATTAAAATAAATGAGTCACAACTGATATATCCTCGTTCCCTTTAATGTCACTTCAAAGCATCATCAATTAATGAATGATGACTCTGCACCGCTGGATTTAGTCGGGATTCTTGAACATTAGAGATAACTATTTATATTGTAAGCTTCAACCTCCACAAAATACCATGTTTGTCCATATTTTGTTTAATATTACATTTTATTATTAACAATCAATTATTCCCAATTATGAACTGCTGTTTATTTGTTGTAAAGTATTAGTTTATTTGTTTCTTTCATTTTCTTGTACTTTAATATAATTCTGCAACTGTCAGTTGTTGTTATTTGACATGCATTTGTGTCTTGTACATGTAAACAATAATAATAATATAATAGGCTTGTTTGAGATGTGCCTCGCCTGAAATGAAGGCGAGACTAGGCGGCTGCAGTGAAGGGAGGAGTGAAAAAAGTGCAGGCAAGACAGACAGTTCTCTCTCACAGTGTATCACACACCGGCAAGATCAGTTGCAGATATCACGGGATTCACACTTGTGCACTGTGTTGCTGCCGGATGTAATTTATGTTGCTTTTATATGAAAATAAATATTATGAACAAGACACCCAAAGTTTTTTGTTATTTCCATTCGAAAGACGTGTTAATAAATAATGTTTTACTTTAATTACATACATGTCTCGTCATGTCAAGCCCTCATCATCTGTCGAGCCCACGTCATCAGTGAGGAACCTGGGTGTACTCTTTGATACCAATCTTTAATTTAAAAACCACATTTCTAGCATCTGTAAAACTGCATTTACCATCTTAAAATATATATCTAAACTACAGCGCATGCTTTCGATGCAAAATGGTGAACAGTTAGTACATGCGTTCATGAGCTCAAGGCTAGATTATTGTAATGCTCTACTGGGTGGTTGTCCTGCTCGCTTAATAAACAAACGCCAAATAGTCCAAAACGCAGCAGCTCGAGTTCTTAGAACCAGAAAGTGTGATCATATTAGCCCAGTTCTGTCAACACTGCACTGGCTCCCTATTAAACGTTGCATACATTTTAAAATCTTGCTTATTACTTACAAAGCACTAAATGGTTTAGCTCCCCAGTACTTAAGCGAGCTCTTAACACATTATACTCCATCACGTCTATTGCAGTTTCAAAACTCTGGCCAGTTGATAATACCTAGAATATCTAAATCAACTGCAGGCGGTCGATCCTTTTCCTATTTAGCACCTAAACTCTGAAATTGTCTTCCTAGCATTGTTTGGGAAGCAGACACACTCTGTCAGTTTAAATCTAGACTAAAAACACATCTCTTTACCATGGCATACATGTAGAACTTTTTTAACTTTCATTATTCAAATCAATTGACTGATTGTTAGGCTGCATTAACTAGGTCAGCCAGAACCGGGAACACTTCCCATAACACGTGATGTACTCGATACATCATAAAAAGAGTGGCATCCACACTAATGTTAAGTGGTAACCGAGGTTTATCCTGAGGTTTACTGCAGCTTGCCGGATCCAGGCCGTGTCCGGATCAGATGGTGGACCTGCATCTGGACATAACCAGCGTATCCTGGAGTGTCTGCTGAGACCGTGTCATTGGTGTCTCCTCTGAATTTGCCTCACCGGCATGTCATCCTTAATAACCCGTCTCCGGAGCAATAATTCCGATCTTTCAAGTATTCATAATCTTGTGAAATCGACGCATCATCCTAAATAAACCTGTCTCTAGAGCGACACCATGAAATTTTAAATATTCCGATCTAATATGATTTCTGACCTGTAAGGTCGCCAGAATAATAATCATACACTGTTAGTTAATAGGCCAGAGGAGAACTGGCACCCCAACTGAGCCTGGTTTCTCCCAAGGTTTATTTTTCTCCATCATGCCCTGATGGAGTTTTGGTTCCTTGCCACTGTCACATTTGGCTTGACTTGCTCAGTTGGGGACAGTACAATTATGATCCAGGTTATTCAACTAAATATACAAATAAAATGAATTAATTAGGTCTTATTTAATTCTATAAACTATATTACTGATCTGCCAACATTGTCGATCTATGATAAATTAAAGTAAGCTGATAGCACTTTTCTCCAGAACGACTACAGCCAAATCAAATTTTGTTGCAATATTGTATATTGAATATGGCGTACAGGGAAGTACACAGGGCTCGACTTACAGGTAGACGTGTGGATGAGTCCACAGGGCTTTTAGCTCTTTTGTGTTCAGGTGGCTGGAGAAGACGTACGGGCAAGGAGACAAGGCTCTTAGCTTTTCACGGTGGACATACAATGGGAGATTCAGCACTTTAACTATTTACATACGGCAAGGGGGCAGGTAAGAACACCGGGCTGTGGCTCTTCAGCTTACAAGCAAACATACAGACCAGGAGCTGGTAACAGCAAGAGGAGACACGGAGATATGCAGGCCAAGATGGTGGCTTTTAACTTTCTGCTTACTGGTGGAGGGAGGCAAGTACATCCAATCTCCATCTCCTCAAACAGCTGAGCGGGGTGTCAGAGCATGAATGGGCATCTGGAAACACTCAACAATAGAATGGTTATACATGAGGGTAACCAGAGAATTCCCCAGCGGCAGTAGGTAAATACAAACACTACCTTTCTTGACACCAAGCACAGTAATCAAAGCCAGCTCTTACTTCCACAGCCACAGCGCCACCACCAGACAATAAGGAAGGTAGAACAGTCCCCCAGTAATGGACATGTGTTGAAGGGCTGTCCAACACCAGCACTCGGCTCTTCTCCGGCAGGGCTCTTTCCTCGGCCTAGAACACGATCACTGACCAACACTAGCAAAAGTACTGCACTGCAATTTTCCTGGGCTTTTGGTAAGAGGTCAGTGCTAATATGGGTGGTAATATACAAACAAGGAAATGTCCGAAAGTGTCGGACTGCTCCTTTAACTATCCATGCTTCTCTTCCAAGTAACTTCTCTTTCTTTCTTTTTCTTTCTTTCTTTCTTTCTTTCTTTCTTTCTTTCTTTCTTTCTTTCTTTCTTTCTTTCGTGAAAAAAATGCTGTGGACAAAACCCAGCCAACTGTGTGAGCCTACTAATACAATTCAATCAGTACTGCCTTGATGAAGGTGTTCTCCGGATTCATAGGCAGTACAGGGAGGACATCACAGCATTAGGCCATGTAAGACAGCCAGGTGATGACAACCGGGAATTCAGATATGCTGCTTACAGGCATTTCATCTTCTGGCAGCATGGATCTCTAGGGCAGGGTAATATAAGAGTGATCCCTAGTTGCTGTGTGTGTAAGATAAGGGATAAGTTCCCTGACCCTTAGGGACAGTACACCGGTTTCAACCCTGGAATTTAAATCATTTACCTAAAATTTGTTATTGTAAATAGTTATTTATTGGTGTTCTTGTATTGAATTGTTTAAATTAAATTTATTTTTCCACCTTTCATATTGTAACCTGATAAAAAAATAAACATTTATTTATAATTGATAAGACATTGTTTATGCTGTCTTTCTTATACATTACATAAATTCATAAACTTATGAAAAAAAATTGTGCTGTAGCAATTTTTCCATTATGAAAAAAAATTGAGAGTGCCATGGTCAATAATGTTATTTGAAATATCTTTATTATTTACAGTACTTATCATTAATGCTATTTACACACAAACCATACTTTTTTCATGCTGATTTTGAAGTAACAAAATATGCAGCAATAGGGATCATTCAAAATTTGCAGCCTCCTGGAAAGCTGATCCTATGGAAGAAATGTCATTTGAAATGCACACTATTGTAATAATCAAAACACATTGTTAATCCACCTCCACTGAATTACAGACAAAGATAATAAGGTTCAAATTTATGGCATGCACATGTGCATCACATACCAAGACCTCCGCTGACTTGTGTCTGCATCAGCTCTGATATGGGTGGTGGAGGTACAGGGGGAACGACACCACATGTTCTTGGGTCATTGGGCCGAAGGCTCCTCCTTCGAGGCATCCTATCTCCACTGGTGAGTCTCTGGTTTAGAATTTTCGCCTGCAGTTCCAATATGTATATATATTTGTCTATATGCGTGTGTGTCTTACCTAAAACGCAGGTATTTGTGGACATCATTCTGCCAACGCTTGTTGAAAACGATGTCCACTAACGCTTTGTGTGACTTGAAACCTCTCTGTATCCACTGCTTCCCAAGCCCTTCACCCAGATCGCCGTGTTGGCAACTTCATTCCCATGTGTTCATTCCCAAAGCAAAAATTAACCTCTTAAACTTACAGCAGCATTTTTTTTAGCCAGCTTCTTGGCACCATGCCACATGTCCAGACTGTGATGAATCCCAAGGTCCTTGTATCGGCCTTTGTCTGGGTCTGTGGAGTTGGAAATCATTACATTTCCAAACATCTCTTTTTGCACTATTTGTATTCATACATTTTATCAGAGTAGAACTTAATCATAAGGGCTCCAATCTGTATATGAGCATCTGTGCAGATCTCCACCAGCTTTAGCTTTCTGGAAAGCTTGTCCACAGTCTGGATAAATGCCTCCTTCTCCATGATGTTGGAGTTCCACGATGTCTGCCACTTATCTATTGTAGCTACATGAATTATCTCCTTAGTGTCCAGCTCCATCGTGGTGTAGCTGCGGAACTGGGCACAATGCCCTGGTGAATCATTTCTGCCATCCCCTGTAAAACACATGCATATTTTTTAATAAGTTATTATAATAAAATGTGTAATTGCTGCAAATAATTTGTACATGTGCCATGTACAATTTTACAATAAAAACCTAGCACCACGATGTCTTTCCCTTGAAGGCGACAGATGGACTCGGAATTCCTTTCTTCCCAGTATCCCTTTACTGCGTCAACACAGTACGTGTTCTGGATTGTGAAAAATGTGTTTTGGTTCACCATGCCCATGTTCATGAATTTAAAAAAGAGTGAAACCTTCCCATAGTTATTTCCAGACAACAAAATGTTGGTTGAAAGAAGGAAATCCCCAGCTTGCATCCCAAACTTCATTACAGGCTGGGAATTCCATTTCCACAGGCTATGTCCGTTTGAACAAATCTAAAATTAGAGAAGATTGATAAATGGATTTGAAATATGCAACACTGGTTGTAACAAGAAATTTGCATTGGTATTATGTTGTTACTTAAAAGACCTCTGGCAGCTTCATTATTGAGAGAAGCTGCCTCAAGCAGGTCTCATACAACACTGCTGCTCGGACACTGATGATGTCATTTACACATTGGACCCTCAAAGGGTCTGGGGAATTGGGCAACTCAAGATTAGGCAAGGGCTCGTCAGTAGGGTCTTCATGGGCAGAAAGGTTATGCACAGTTTCATCAAGCCCAATGACAGGAAGATAGTCAATAGACTGCGCTGTCTTTAATGATCCACCCATTCTGTGGAGACAGAACACACAGCCGCAATATAAAAATGTATTCAAAAACACAACAAAAAATACATCAAAGTAACAACAGATACACACCGTATAGATATTGGTGGAAGATACTCTTCATCCGAGCTGCCATTCCTCTTGTCATCATCTCTTTGATGTAATGCCAATCTTTCATCTATCCAGTCAATTCTGTAAGAAATAAAATATTGAGTAAACAATAACTTCCACACAATACAAAATACTAAGATGTCTATAGGGTTATAATACTTACACACTGTTCATTGGGTCATTGAACTCTTTTTCGTCCACATCCTGGTCACCAATGCTCATATCATGTAGACTGTGTTTAAAATTATATTAATATTTATATCATAAAAACATACAATAGACACGTGTAAGGTTAAGTTATAGACATGAGCATTGATGAGTTACCTATGTTGAAGGCTTGCTATTTCAGGGGCTTCTGCAATTGTACAAAGATACTCATCCCTGAAATGAATAACCAGAGTGTTCCACAACACAATAGACATTTTTAGATAAAAGCATAAACACCATTTTATAAAATTATTTATATATATATATATATATATATATATATATATATATATATATATATATATATATATATATACACACACACACACACACACACACACACACACACACACACACACATTTTAACTTATCAAACAATAATATCACATAGAATACACAATAGCATATTTTTCATACAGTTAGTTACCTGTCTGTCCCACTAGAAATGCTGGATACTGGAGCAGTTAGTACTTGAGAGGGTTTTCCCTTCATTGGAGTTTATGTGACTGCTCTCAGTTCTCTCTCATAGCTGGACAAACAAGAGCAGTACATTTTAGAATGGCAGACAAAACCACAAACAATAAACTGAATTCCTTTTTATGAAAATGAAGAACATATGTATTTTTGGTACATTTCTTCCTTCATCTCCTAAGCAGTATATAATTTACCTATAATTCAATGAAAACAGTTCTGTCTCTATTTTATTATTATAACTGATAATTTCTTATGATTATTCTCAATGTGCTGGTCTACCCTTACTCTATTCTTAGGTCTAATGACCTACCAGTGCCCAATTCATTGTCAGGGTTCTGCCCTGGCAGCTCTGTCTGTTTTGTCTTTGTTTAATGTTTCTATGTTTGTGTTGTGTCTTAGTACATGGATCTGTCTCACTTTGTGTCTGTCATGTGTTCCTCTTGTCCTGCCTCCTTGTTTGCTGTTACCACACCCCCTTGTTTAGTCTGGTCCAGTCCTTGTTTCTCTAATTGTGCTCACCTGTTCCTCATGTGCTCTGGTCCCTTTATATTGTGCTACCTTCCCTCATGTCTTTGCTGGTTCGTTGTGTATGTTTGTGAGCGTTTGCTTGTGCGTACATGTCTCTAGCTCCTTGTCTAGCCTATTCTAGTTTTTAGTGTCTCCTGTTTTTCTAGCTTTGAATTTATTTTCAGTTTTTTCTTTGTTCCTTCTTTGTTTTTCTTTGTTTTTTTAGTCTAGTGAAGTTTCTGTCTTTATTTTGCTCGTTTTCTCCAGGTTTTATGTTGGTATTTTTCTCTAGCCTTATTGTTTAGTTTTCTTGTTTTTGATATCTTACCTTTTTATTTTATTTTTCCTGTTTTCCACTTTTATTTACAGTTCAGTCTTTTTATAGAGATTGGTTTTGTTTTATTTTTCCTCGTTTTCTAGCTCCAGTAATTAAGTTTGTTTCATTTAGTCTTAGTTCTTAGTTTGTCTGTTGTTTCTTGTTGTCTTATCGTGTGTTTGCCCTGTGTTGTTTTCTGTCTTAAGTTTTTCCCTGGCCGCTGTCTCCACTGCCTGTCAGCCAAGAAGGGAGCTGATTCTGTGAGACCATCAAGCCTCTGGTTCCTGCCTGGATTGGTCCACCTTCGCCCTGCCTGGTGTTGCCTCACAAGCTGTCGTCTAGTTCATTGGCTGCCTGGACTGGTCTCAGTGGTCATCCTCCCCTGCCTGTCGTCGTGGTGTCTGTCCACTGCCCTGGTGTTTGGACTGTCACTCATCCACTACCCTCTTGTGTCTTGTTGATCTGTCTTATTAATAAACTGCCCTTGTTGTTCACTCTGCATCTGGGTCCTCCACTTCCTGATCCCTGATGTGTCAATTGATGCCTCCTCTGAATTTGCCTCAGCGGCACATCATCCTCAATTAACCCGTCTCCGGCACAATAACTCCGATCTTTCAAGTATTAATATTCTTGTGTAATCGCCGCACCATCCTAAATGAACCTGTCTCTTGCGTGATACCCAAAATTGAATCTAATATGATTTATGACCTGCAAGGTTGCCAGAGTAATAATTATACACTGTTTAATAATTGAAGTTTCAAAAACTAATTTCGGGAGAAGCACGCGCAAACAATTAAATCTAATTAAACACATGTGGAGCAGGCTCAGATAATTAACCCAATTGGAACACAAGAGGAGCACATTAAACTAATCAGTTAATCAATAATAGGAGGTGTATATAGACAGCCGATTTACCTTCCTGTCATTGACAGTTTCTCAGCATTGTGGTTTTGACCGTCTGCTATGATGTCTGAACTCCAAGATTCTCCTATCAGTGATACCAGCTCTCCCTGGGACTCTCCGCTGCAATCTGCCAGGCCCAGGCCCACTCCTCCGCCGCCGGACATTGCACCTGAATCCCAGGCTTCCCAGCGTGGTCGCCGGCCTACTCGACTAACCCCACGCTCACCAAGACGTCGAGGCCAGCCCTCGCCTCCACCAGCGAGAAGGCCAACTTCCTCCCCGGCGTCTTCTTACAGCTCGGCTGTTCCGACAATCCCAGCCATCGGGAAGTGGACGGTGGCAGGCCTAAGGCAAGCGCTGGCAAGCTCCGAAGTGCAGTTTTCGCGGAAGCTAACGAAAGCTGAACTGTACAACCTCTATGTCAGCTTGCAGCCAGTCAGCCGCTCCAAAAAATCAACTCCCGCTCCCAAAACAGCCACCAGGCATAACCGAGCACGCAGGGCTCCGGAATCGCCTCCCTCGACACCTTCTCCTCGCCGCACAAGATCCAACTTGATTCAAACGACGAGCCGCAACAACAGGCCATCAGCAAGCCTAGGACGTGCCCCAGACTTCACGGCAGCAAGGCCCCACCCCCTTCCAAACGAGGGCCTACCTCACACCGTGGCTTCTCCCGCTGCAGCGGCACTGGTTGCTGGGTCCACCGGCCCACCTCCAGCCTCTCATTTTGTTCCTCCTACAGCTACTAACCCTTTCTTGCAGTGGCCTCCAGCTCCCTATGCAGAAGCTAGCACGAGCTCGCTAGCAGCCCAAGCGCAAGGTTACCATCAGTCCAAACAACCTTTCGCTAACTCTTCTTCTTCCTTCCAGTGGCCTACAGCACCAGCAAACACAATACCGCCCCTACCGACAGCGCAAGCATATAATCCCCAAATGCATTCTTCTCTTCCTCATGCTCTCAATAACTTTTCTCTCCAAGCTCCAGAAACAGTCCAGGCTCTTCAGTCTTGTAACCCCCTTCTGCAGACTAAATCCTCATTCTCTCTCCTCACAGCAACTCAGATGCCTGTCCCAGCAAACGCTGTTGCCTCGGAGCCGCCTCCAGTAGCTCAAAACATCCGGGCACAGATTCTGGCAGGTGCGGACGTTGACTTATCTTCCCTTCTCTCCATGTTTCCTGTGTCAAACACCAGCCGTCAATTGGATTGCGGGGATTTTTCAGTCACTCTAAAAAACCCCAACCCACACTCTTCCCGCTTACTTTCTTTCCCTGAATTTTCAATTGCTTTTTCCCGTTTCACAGACATTATTTGCTCAGTTTTCCCCCACAGGCGCCGCGAGCTGAATGATTATCTTGCAATAATAGCGGAGCTCGCGCTGTCCTTCGGGGGAAGTCATTTTTATACCTATCACAAACTTTTTTCAGTGAAGTGTGCCGTCCGGCTAGCACAGTGAATTCAGTGCACCTACTGGGGCGCTCTTGACACGGATCTCCATAGCAGGGTGTTCCTAGGCTGCAGGAATATCTCGTGCGCAGTTTGCAGGTCAGTGGCACATTCCACAACGTCATGCCCCCAGATTAACCCCCCCCCCCCCCCCCCCGCCCAGATACAACACAAACGAAATCAACCAGTTATGTGCCACGACCTGCAACCACCTCAGCGAATCAAGATTCCAAAAGAAATCCACCTCGTTTCGCAGATAATCAAAAATGCAACTATTTTAACATAGGGAAATGCCTCAGACACCATTGCAGATACCTGCACATCTGCAATTTCTGTGGTGGAGCACATGCTCGACATGTATGCCCAGTGTACAAATCCATCAATAAAAAATCAAAACAGTACTTATCGACTCCTGTGAAAATTTCTCGCCTCGCCGTTAAATTAGAGCACCACCCGGACGCCAATTTCAGAAATGATTTACTGACCGGGCTTGAACATGGCTTCATACCCGGCACCGAAAGCCCGCTTTCCCAGAACTTGATTTGTAAAAATCTACAATCTGCTCTCGCCGAAACCGAAGTCGTAGATGACTTGATTAAAAAAGAAGTCGACTCAGGATTCATGATTGGTCCTTTCGATGTCCCTCCTTTCGAAATTTTTCGTATTAGCCCCATTGGAGTGGCCACGAGAAAATTTTCGGGTAAAAAACGCCTCATTATCGATCTCTCAGCTCCGCATAATTCTCAGTTTCCTAGCATAAACAGCTTGATCTCTCTTGACGAATTTTCTCTCAAATACCACGACATAGAGCACGCGATCGAATCAATTAAAACCGCAGGACGAGGTGCTTGGCTCGCAAAAATCGACATCACTTCTGCTTTCAAAGTGATGCCCATTCATCCAGACTTCTGGCATCTATTTGGGGTTCGTTGGCATAAAAAATTGTATTTCGCGGTACGGCTAACATTTGGATGCAAAAGCAGCCCCAAGATTTTTGACATGCTATCAGAAGCCATCTGTTGGATCCTGTCGAACAATTATGGCATCCCTCACCTCATCCACCTGCTAGATGATTTTCTCATTATCTCACCACCCGACGCAATCCCAGACGCTCACATTCTCACCGTTCAAAAAGTTTTTTCCGAACTCGGAATCCCCATCGCGCAGGAAAAAACCATGGGTCCTGCCACTTGCATCGAGTTTCTTGGCATTAATTTAGATTCCGTAAATTTCCAAGCTTCACTACCAAAAGAAAAAATCGATAGGATAATTCTCGTCTCGTCAAGTTTTTTAGAAAACTCCCACAGTTCCAAACGTGAATTCCTATCACTGCTAGGTCATCTAAACTTCGCAATGCGCATCATTCCGCAAGGCCGCCCTTTCATCTCGCATCTCCTCTCACTTGCATCTTCGGTTCACGCGCTGGAGGACCAAATTCAAATAAACACGGCTTGTCGCAACGAACTTATGCTATGGATAACATTCCTAAACCAATGGAACAGCCTGTCTTTTTTCTATAACAATCTCGTTTCTTCCCCTGTTGACATCCAACTTTTCACAGATGCAGCCCCTTCAATCGGCTTTGGGGGATTTCATCAAGGACGCTGGTTTGCATCTCCATGGTCACCGCAGCTGCAGGATATGCTGCAGTCCTCAGCACTGTACGAGCTCTACCCTCTCGTAGTCGCAGCTTTCCTGTGGGGGAAAGAATGGACGGCTCGTAGCATATTAGTGCATTGTGACAACGAAGCAACAGTCCAGTGCATTAAAGGGTTACTTCAGCGATTAGCATATGGCTTTGTATCAGTAGAAACCCTGGAGAATATTCAAATTATTGTGCTTTCCCCCCTCATATCTCCCTGAGACGAGAGATTTATGCATTTTATTTCTGGAAAAATTCCTCCTATGATGCAAAATGACGATTTTTGCATCATAGGAGTAATGCTTGCCCAAAGGCTAAAGACTACAGCCAGCAGAGGGAGCTATTTCCGCATGTTTTGAATCTGCGCATGGGGGATGGGAGATTACACTCAGCTGGCAGGGAGAGCTCAGCTTGCAGACAGGATCATTTAAACGGAGCTATGGTGAGCAATGTAAGTCTTTTAACTTCTCAAATTCATTTCTATGAAAGTTAAGCTTGCAAAGGCATGAACTGAAACGCGTGCCAGACTGAACTGGCGTTGTGAATGTATGCCGCGAATGTAGTCGCGATTACCTCAGCTCTCATCACTCGTGCAGTTAGTGCTCAGTGCTGTGATACTCGCGCGGTGACTCACTCATTATATTGAACAGACACGTTCAGTTTTTAATTATAGTGTCTTCTCTAACTCAGTCACAGTAATGAAGTTGGTGGTGTTGGGAATGGCCTCACAGGGCAGCGAAGCATTCTGGGAATTGTAGTCTTTCATCCCCATGGGACAAAAATACATTTTCTGTCTTTTCTCAGTCTAGAAGGCACCAAATTCAAAAATAATTTCACATTTCTACTGCATTGATGACCCAGTTTAAATACAGATTCATCTTCCCAGCGCTGAAGTACCCCTTTAATAAAGGCCGCTCTCATTCACCTGCTCTTATACCTTTTCTAAGACGTCTCACCTGGATCTCAGCTTGCGATCAATTTATCATTACTGCAAAACATGTCCCAGGGACTGAAAACTTGATTGCTGACTCTCTGTCTCGTTTTTTGTTTCAGAAATTCAGGACATTGGCTCCAGAAGCGGATCTTTTCCCAACTCCAGTTCCTCATTATTCAGAACTGATATTTCCATAAACCACCCATTAAAACCCCTTCTCGATGCATCACTCAACAGTATCCTTCAAGCAGTTTCCCCCAGAACAATCCAATCCTATGTGACAGCTTGGAGATGTTTCAAGTCGTTCCACTCCTCATATAGCTTACAGTTCCCCGATTTTTCTCTCCTCTCAATCACCTCTTTTGTCTCCTATCTCAATAATATTAAGACCTTACAAGTGGGATCCATCAAAGGCTACCTGAGCGGTATTCAATTCTTCCACAAATTAATTTATGGCACTCCATCTCCAGAGATAAATAACTCCCAAACCTCCCTATTGATCAAAGGTATTCAGCGATCCCAGCCCACTCGCCCTGACAGTAGACAACCCATAACACTAGATATACTCACAAAATGCATTCACACCCTTCGTACAAACTACCAGCCCCCTAATATAGCCCGCACACTCGATACTATGTTCATCTTAGCTTTCTTCGGCTTCCTTAGATGCTCAGAAATCACGATTACCTCCAAATTCGACCCTAAAGCCCACCCCACCATCTCAGACCTTTCAGTTCTCGATGGTGAAACCATTTCATACAGAATCAAACAAAGCAAGACAGACCAAGCTAAAAAAGGCCATCTAATCTACATTTTCAACATCTCCTCCCCAATTCAACCATTCCAAACTGTCCTCGCATACCTCCAAATGAGGAAGTTTCAGGCCAAATCTCTTTCTGAACCTCTTTTCATAGATTCCTCTAACAAACCCATTACACGCTTCTGGTTCCAAAAACAACTCAAATCTGTTCTCCAGCTATCAGGCACTTCAGCGCAAAACTTCTCAAGCCACTCCTTCCGCATAGGGGCAGCAACAACAGCAGCGCAAAAAGGCCTCTCCCAGCAGCAGATCCAAGCTCTCGGCAGATGGTCTTCTCAAGCTTTCCAAAGCTACATCAGGACCGACCGGTATCACATCAAGAGAGCTCACCAAACCCTCATAAATTAACAACCCTCATTGCAAGAGAGAGAAAAAAAATAAAATAAAATAAAAAAAAAACCTTTATATTCTCTTTTTCCATCCAGCGAAGCTCACCCATCCAATACAGCGAGTTCAATCTCCTGTCGAATTTGCAAGAGCTCTCCGGGACCATATTTTTTTCCCCTCCTCCTTCGTCTGGCGAGGCTCACTCATCCGGCGCCCTAAGCTTGCTCTCCCGTCGGATGCTGTGAAACCCTCTAGGCCAGCACTCTTCCCTCTCTTTTTCTGACCGGTAAAGGATTCCCTTTCCGATGCCTTGAGAATTGTTCTCCCATTGGATGCCGCGAGGGCCCTCGAGGTTGCTGTCAATCCTTTTTTCATTTTCCATCCAGTGAGGCTCGCTCGTCCGATACAGTGAGTCTTGATCTCCCTTTGGACACCACAGAGCTCTCCAGACCTATACCTATCCCTTTTCTTTTCATCGTCCAGCGATGCTTACCCGATACCGTGAGTATTGATCTCCTTTCGGATGCTTGCAAAACCTCTCCTGGACGATCATTTAAGCTTTACCTTCCACCCTGCTGCCAGCGAAGCTTACCCATCAGATAAAGCGAGTATTGACCTCCCATCAGATGTTCGGCAAGAGCTTCCTGGCCGGGTGTTCCACCGTACCGTTGGCCGATAGGACCCACTCACCCACTCCTTTCTTCCTGGCAGAGGCTGGGTGGGCCCCCTCGGTCAGTCGTTTCTTTTAATTGCGTCGTCCCGTCTT